>NC_141694.1:201917315-203117315 GCF_964263255.1 Lissotriton vulgaris | reverse complement strand
CTGTCTCCCAATGGCTAGCGTCCATTTATGGAGCTAGCCAATGGGAAACAGAGGCGGTCCGAACATCCATACTGTTGACAAAAGTTTTTGATCTGGGAGGGGCACTGCGTGCCCTCGCCAGGTTGAAACCTAAAAAACGGTAGAACCAAAAATAAAATTATTATAACCACCATTTCCAAAAATTTGAAGTATGAATTCCTGTTGGAAACCTCTGCTATGAAAGATTGAAAACAGTCCCTCGCTAGGAAGGAACATAGGAAATGTAGGAACATTTCCACAGCAGGACCCAGAAGACTGTGAATTTCGGTATTAATAGTACACCTCCTCGTTAGCGCTATAGTGCTGTATCAGCACATAAATAGTACAGAAATTGTGCTGGAATCATTGGATATTGCTAGAAACTGTACAGGTAGATTTGTCTGCTGTCTGTAAATTTACTGGTACAAAACACCCGTTTTTTCAAAATTCAGCTGAATGTTACTGTTAAGTTGCTGCCTTAGTAGAGATGCCAAAATATGATCTAATTTAATTTGCCAATATAGTAGGGGTAAACAATGTTCTGATTATCTAAAGGATATACGCAGTGATGGAACTCTGAATTTGGCCAGTGTATCTTCTTAAACGTGCATTTACCACATAAGTGTTTTATATAAAAAATGTTAAATAATATATTTTAACTAAAAGGATGTTCAGGGTCACATCATATAATTACTTTCAAATGTATAGCCAAATACCTGCAAATAATATTGATTTCTGATGTTTGAGGCCGTTGAAATATAATACCTGATTTTTTCCCTTCATATTTTGTTTTAGGCACATATACCTGCACAGTATTTCAAATAATAATAAGCAGCAGCATCAGCTCTGTCATCACGATTTTGCCTTTGCCTTCTGCATCACAACTGAGAACAAATATTGTGGATGGAATATACCCGTGCCCATCAATTGTGAACCTAACGTGTTGTGCAACAGACTCAAATAAATATAATTTTCAATTTAAAGTCCAAGGCTCATCAAAACCTAGTAAGTGCAAATTAGTGATAAGTTGACCCTTTATAGGATGGGGCACAGCCTTGTTCACATATGCAGCACAATTAATTTCGCTGTTGCATTTCATTTGGGTTAAATGCTCAGATTTTAATTTTCTCATTTTTGATGGCAAGAGATGTTTTGCACTAGATTTGTTACTTTAATATTAAACATTATTAATAGGCTTTGGAAATTATGTTATAATTTCTAAATACATTTAGAACATATTGTAATATGGCTAACAAATGGTATGGTATGTCAACAGGTTTGAATACAGTAACTATAATTGATAATGTTATGTTATATTGTTGCATGCATCGGTGTAAGTGAGAGTGAGAAAAGATTGCTAGTTAAGGCAGATTTCATATCAGCTTTAGAATATGCAATGCACTCATTTTATGCAAAATACATCTGTGCAGTAATAGACTCAACATCATTATTGCCATACTATGAAATTCCCCTGTGTTTGTCTTGGTATTCAGCTATCCCTATATTATATCAACTATCCAATAAATATTATAAGGGGGAGAGAAGAATGTGATTAGTAGATGGAAATCATTTTTTGGTTGAAATTTGTATTGGCATTTCAGAGTTAATATAACACGTATACCTTAGCTATATCTTCTTTCATATATACCTTCTTCCGTTATCTGTGTATCTATATTTTGACATCTTTATCTTTAAGGTGCAATGCTTAAACATAAATATTTACAAGTTATTATGCCATTTTAACCACAAACAATACAACGTTCCCCCCTCCCGCATTGTCGTCTCAAATCTCTAGAAAAAGAAGTAACTGAACAATCTTCCCATTGGTCATGTCATGCCTCCATTACGTTCTGTTTTATTTCCTCAATTGCTCATTCCCACTGCACCTTAGCCCGACCCTCCCTTCCCCGCTGATTCCTCGTCTGAGACGGGGTTGGGGGTCTTTAATGTCTGCTATCATGAGGGACCAGGCTCACGCATCCTCTACTTCCATTTCATCCCTCCTAATTATTTTCATTCTCACCAGCTCTGCGGTTCCCCACTCACCCTTGTCCTTTAGCCATCCCTCCAGTGTGGGGGGATCCGAGGTGAACCACCTGATCATTATCCTCCTCTTAGCCAACACTAGCCCTATTAGGACAAACTGTCTACTGAGCTTTTTAGATTTAGGCATGGGGAGCAGCACCAACATTACTACAGAGATTGAGATTTTCCATCCGGTGGCAAGTTGTATCCTATCTATTTCGTTCCCCCTGCATTGCGTCAGTGTGGGACAGTCCCATATCATGTGAATGAAATTCGCTTTTTCTTGCCCACATCTAGGGCATTTATTAGTGCGGCCTGGATATATTCTATTTAAGACCAATGGGGTCATATAGATCTGATGTATAAAATTATATTGGATGAGTTTGAATTTCGCTGCACTGGAAGGGGTTTTATGGGGAGATCGTCTCTTAGCGCTATGTATAAATGTGTGACTAGTCTACGTCCTCTGGTCAGGTCTAGCAGTGCTTGAGGAGTCGATGTAGTGGGCAGTTCCTGCTGAAATGTAGGCCATATTTCCTGGGCAATCTTTGCATATTGTAAAAATTGACCCCTGCCTAGTTCATATATATTCTCAGCTTCCTCTCTAGTTATGAATTGTTTATTTCTATATAGATCAACCATTGTGTGACATCCTCCTTCCATCCATCTTTCAATGGACATAGAATCCGTTATCTTTTTAAAGGATTTCCCCACCGATAATGGTATATGCGGTGCATAGGGTGCGTGACGGACTACCTTTTTAACTGCCATTTCCAGTACCGCTGCAACATGTTGAATAATATATGGATATGATTCGGGCACCTCAGCCCCCATCATTAAGAGCTTAGGCAAGGGGACCCCTCCATGTGTGTCTGCCAATAGTTCTTTTACCCAGTGTTTATGCCCATCCATCGAATGTACAGCATTCTGAAGTTGCGTGGCCACATAATAGAGCTCCAGGCGTGGGACCTCCATTCGTCCAGCCTCCCATGTTTGTTGGAGAGTGTCAAGTTTTACTTGCTTCCTCCCATTACCCCACAATAGTTCTGTCAGTAAACACTCCAGTGTTATAAAATATTGGTGCAGGATTTTTACAATTAATTCTGCAAAACATATAAACATCTTGGTAAAGGGACCATTTTTATTAGTGCTAATCTTCCCATCAGGGAAAGTGGAAGCTCCTTCCAGAACGACTAATGCCATCTTTTGCTCTACCAATGTTGATTTCTAGATAGGCAGTGGGGTTATGCAACAACCACATCCCTGGATACCTGATCTCCCTTAATACCCAGTTCAGCCGTACATTGGGTAAGTAATTTTCTGGTTTTCCGGCTAGCCTCCCCGTAGGGAACAATTTTGTCTTTCCGAGGTAAAGACGTAGACCAGATATTGCTCCAAAGTTCTTAAGTTCTGTGAGAAGAGCTGGTACTGCTTTGTCTGGCTGGCGCATATATACTAACGTGTCATCCGTGTACATTGAGACCACGTGCATGGTATCACTCATCTTCCCAGTGTCTCTCTCAGTGTAATAGACAGAGGCTCCATCACCATGGCAAATATAGGAGGAGACAGTGGGCTACCCTGCCCGGTGCCTTTCATCAGTGCATTTGGTCCGGAAAGCTGTCCTCGTAACTTAACTCTGCCAGTTGGTTTAGTGTCAATTATTTTAATCCATTGATGAATTTCCGACCCAGCCCCATTTTTTCGAGCGTCATCCATAAATATTCCCACTCGACTGAGTCGAACACCTGATCAATGTCTAGTTGGGCCAGTGCACCATTCTCCTTTAGGCTTGGAGCATGCCACGCTTGTGGTAATCTAGGTAAATTTTGAGAGGTATTCTGCCTGGGTCTAACGCCAACCTGATCAATATGAACAAGCTGGGACATGTGTGGCAGCAAGTGGGATGCCATAATTCCGCGTAATATCTTGGCATCTAAGTATGTATGTATGTATGTATGTATAAACCATTTTATAGCGCGCTCTATTACTTGGGAATATCCTGGCGCGATGGGGGGAGGCAGAGGAAGACAGAGCAGAGACCAACTGATGTCACACTAGTAAATAGATGAGTTTTTCTTAAACTGGGCTACGCACTGAATGGAGCGCAGGAGGAGGGGAAGGGCATTCCAAGCCCGGGCAGCAACCACGGCTATGGACTGACCCCCTTGTCTAGTTCGCCTGAAGCGTGGAAGAGTCATCTTAAACAGGGAGGACAATCTAAGAGCTCGTGTGGGGCATAGAAGATGAACCGTTTCTTCAAATAGGCAGGCCCTTGATCGTGGGTTGCTCTAAACGAGAGCACTAGGGATTTGAACAAAATGCGCTGTGGCACTGGCAGCCAATAAAGGCTGCGCATGTGAGAGCGGACGCTCTTCCATCTCGGAACATTGAACAGGAGGCGGACAGCGGCGTTCTGGATAACCTGCTGGCGTTTAACCAAATAAGCAGGGATACCGCTAAACAGAGCGTTCGCATAGTCCAGTCTTGCTAGGATGAGAGCTCGGGCAACAGTCTCTTTTGGGGAAAAATCTTCGCAGCATTCTCAGAGTAGCAAAACATGTCCCAGATAGTTTCTTTATGTGGTCCTCGAATCTTAAGCCCTACCCAAACCAGATAGCAAGATTTTTTGTGGGGCCTCCCATCACCTTGGGGCTGGGAATGTTCGGGGGCCACAGCGAGTTTTTAAAGCTGGAAGGGAAGGAGCCGTAGAAGAGGACCTCAGATTTGTCCTCATTGCAATTCAGCTGGGCCATAGTCAGCCAGCGAAAGACTGAGGACAAGCAGAGCTGGACTGTTGTGGTATCCAGATGGTCATCTGGCCAGGTAAACAGCAACTGTGTATTGTCAGCATACCCGATAATCTTAGCCCCGTACTGTTCAGCCAGGTATACCAGGGGAGTGATGTGAATATTGAACAGTAGGGGACTAAGAGTGGATCCCTGAGGGACCCCAGTGAGGAGTGGTTTAGGCTCTGAGGCATGGGGCGGCATCCAGACCTGTTGTGTCCTATCTGATAGAAATGATGACAACCAGGCCAGGGCGCAGCCACTGATGCCAACCGCAGACAGCCTGGCGAGGAGGAGCTCATAAGGAACGGTGTCAAACGCGGCAGAGAGGTCCAGCAAAATCAGGACCGCTCTGCCGCCACCGTCCAAACACTCCCGGATTGCCTCCGCCATTTCAACCAGAGCTGTTTCCGTGCTGTAGGCTGCCCTGAAACCCGATTGAGCTGGATGCAGGGCATTAGAGGTCTCAACAAAGCTCTCAAGTTGGCGAAAAACCACTTTCTCACAGATTTTGGCCAATGCTGGCAAAAGGGATATGGGACGGTAGTTCCCAGGAACAGCAGCATCCAGCCCTGGTTTTTTTAAAAGCGGCAGAAGCTTTGCCTGCTTCCAACCTATGGGAACCGTTGCTGAGGATAGAGAAAGATTCACTATCTGGGTGACCTCACTGCAGACAATACTGGCCACTTCTGAAAGTACCCGGGCAGGGCAAGGGTCTGAGGGTGAGACCGATTTAAGGGACTGGAGAAGTGGCAGTATGTCACACTCAGCAGCTAGCGAAAAATCAGTGAACTGCTGAATATCGCAGTGACATGACATAAGGGAGGAGCCAATCACTGAGCTGGCCGTTGGCAGCGCAGAAAGCAAGTCCTTCTGAATCTTGGCTATTTTGTTAATGAAAAAATCAGACAATTCCTCACACCATTGAATGGAGGAAGGGAGTATGGTTGTGTCAGCAGCAGGGTGACGTAAATAATTAATTTACTCTCTTAATTTCTATGCAGGTAAGTACTTAATCAATAATAACTCAGATCGGAAGAAAAAAGACAGAGTCCGTGGTGTTAGAGTTCTTAGGGGTTTTATTCCTTAGAAAGGAATGGTCATGACAAAATATCTGATTCTGACCACCACAGGGGTGTCAGAAGGGATAGATAGAGCGCGCTGCATTTTATTAACAGTTCATAGCTTATATACTTAATACATGTCATACACAATAAGGCAGGAGGCGTAACAGCTGAGAGAAGACAAGATAACAGTATACACGTGGTACCAATACGTAATCAAGAGGCGTGAACTAGAGGTGCGTGCTAGAATCGTCACAAGTAGGTGTCACCAAAGGGGTGGCACTAACAGAAATGTTGCAATGTCAGCAGAAATTGGAAACTTGGGTGCGCGCGCAGCTGCATGACGTGTGACTGACGTGAAGCTGGAGGGTGCAGGGGGCTTGACATTCAAACTGACGGAAAGAGACAGAAGTCTGGCATGTCAGATCAACTTGTACCTTTATCATATCTGATATCTAGTGTTATAGGAACTAAGCTATCTGGGCGGAAAGGTCTCTGGGGCAGAAGCTATTCTATACTGACAGAGAGTGCGTGTATAGGCGCCTGAGTGTCTACATGAGAAGCGTGGGGGCATGGGCCTTCCATGGGAGCATGGTAACAGAGGCTATGAATTACTTGAATTAACTGCACAAAGACAGGCCGGCCCTTTGGCTCTGCAGCTGGGAGTATGTTTACTTAAACTAGTAGGCAGGAATGCATTTTTCGAGGAGCAGATCAGATAATTCGAAGGTTGAAGTCAATCTTGGCAGAAAACAGGCTAAGCTGAGCGCGAGGGGCCGCGCTGGAAGTAAGTCAGAGTTCACGGGTACAGAGGCAGCCTGGGCTGAGGCCCTCGGAGTCAGAAGCCAGAAGAGGCTCAATGGCAGAAATTCAGGGCCTACCTTAACTAGAGCTAAAAACCAGAGAAGTACACCACAAAAAGACGTTGGCATGGCATACTTAGGAACGGACTATTCGACCCATTCAGGGTGGGTCTGAAAGAGGACATATTAACGTTGGACGCAAATGTATTTGCGTCTTCATAGCTGGTTCAGGAGGGAAGTTACATGTACTTTAAGCTTGGTACACGGAGTCGGTTGGGTACTCGATAGGGAACATAACATGACCAAAAATTTATATTTCCTCATTCCCTCCTTGTTCCCTACGGACCCTTCATGAAATCTCGATCCTCATGAATCTATCAGTTTGTTCTTGCAGCATCATCTGCTCATCTTTCTTTCTTTGGCGTTTTGAGAGGAAACTAGAATGTTCAATACAGGAAGTGGCACAAAGTCCACAGATCGCTGGCCCACACTGCAGGCACAGGCAGCAACTGAATACTATGACTAGGCCGATGCCTAGGAAGGATAGGATCTTCCATCCCCAAGCAGTTAACGTTGTCAAGAACCAACCGGACCAAGTCCAGGTGCCTGGATTCTGATGTATAAGATTTGCAATTTTATGGAGACGAGTAATAGCTTGGTATACTGATGGTGCGTTTTGTGGGATGAAAACACAGCAACTTGACCCGATGACCTTACAAGCTCCACCTCGATCTGCCAAGATGACGTCAATCACGAGACGATTTTGAAGGACAACAATCCGCATAGCAGACTGTTCCTCTGTTATGTTACCTAAGGCGGAAGCCGTTTCATGTACTACTGCTTCAAGTGTTCTAGTTAACTTGCGTATCAGTTTACTATTTTGAACGGGTCCTACAAAGAAAAAGAATCCTTTATTAAAATCGCTATACTGTTCCCATGCCGTTTCTGTGTAGTCGACAAGCGGGAGTTCTCTTCGGACTCTATTGTTTACTAGATTTGAATTACGATGGTAATCAGGAGGAGCTAAGAAAACAGGGGGCAGAAGGAAAGCAAGATAACAGGTACCATCCCAATCTGGTGGTAAACTTATGTATGCAGTATGGCCACAAACAAAATATGTATGTCGCCTAGCTCGAAATGAGGACCTACCCTCGTCAGTGAATTCTATTACAGTAGTGCATTTACTATGACCTAAATGTACTGAACCCTTCTTTCTAACACAGAGGTGACCGGTGACTGGTAATACTGACATGGCAGGAAGGACGGGTGCAGCTTCGGATTCAACAACAAGAACCATAAGTGTTTCTGTGTAATTGCCTAACCCATATACTTCATTTTCTAGATCAGTTCCAGCTTTAACAGATTGACTTCTACTATCAGGGTAACAGGCATAGAATAGGACTGAATTCAGGTTTCCCCAAATCCAGCCCCCTTCGGGGGTAACAGCAATCTCAGGATCTAAGTCATTAATCATTTTAAACCATGCACCGCAAGAGCCATTATGCGAGAATGGATACGGAAAAAGAGGCAGGGCTCCCTGATATTTCTGGTGGGGAGGGAGTCGGCCACATACCCAGCAATTGGTGGCATTGCTGGTCTGATGAGAATGATGTAACATACTAATGAATGTGTTGTTGCGCAGCGCGAGTCTGTAAGAAAGCTCATGTGGAGGTAATTCGCTAAAAGAATGTTCAGCAGATACATTGTAAGCAGATTGTTCACGCCTGAAAATAGGCCAATAGATAGGTAACAGAATGCTGGCAATGATAATTAAAACACTCAGAATAAACATGATTATTAGTGTCACTATACAGTGACTACGAAGTGATTTACAATAGGCACTTTTCTTAAATCTTCTCTCTCTCTCTCTATCTCGATCTAGGGGATACATGTCAGAAACTATTTAACCGATTCACCTAGGGGAGGACTTAAACAATTAAACTGTCTGACTTGCTAGATCGGAGTTTCATACGATATTGTTCTTGGGGAGTCTTTTCTCTTTCGGTTACTGTAAAGTCTTTTGGCTGGACACAGTCTTTGGTGGGGGTGGACGAGTCTCGGTCAGGTTTCAGGTCGAAAAATTTCTTCACATGACTCGTGTGGACCCACCCCTTTCTCCCCTCGATTTTCACTGCAGTCCTGGTGGTGAGAAGAACGGTCTTCGGTGATTTCCAGCGGGGCTCCAGCGGACTTTTCCTGTCAAAATTGCGCACTAGAACAAGATCACCAGGACGGACATCGTGCGGCTTTACATCGGTGTTGTCGGGGAAGGCTGCGGCAACCTGTGAACGACATGATTGGAGTGCAGACATCAAGGAGGCAAGGTAATCTGTCAACATATTACAATCAACATCAGTGATTTTCTTCGGAATGGGCGTCCCCCACATATTCGGTGGTCTGCCAAAGACCACTTCGTACGGAGATAGCCCCGATCTCGAATGGGCAACCATTCTCATGTAGAATAGTGCCACGGGCAGGGCCACTATCCAGTCGACCCCCTTCTCCTGACAGATCTTTGCAAGGCGTATTTTTAGTGTCTGATTATGCCTTTCTACCAGGCCTGCGGCTTCGGGATGTCGGACACAATGGAATTTCCACTGGTATCCTAGCAGTAAAGAAACTTCTTTCATTAATGCAGACGAGAATGGCTGACCGTTATCTGAGTACACGACACGAGGCAAACCGTATCGTGGGAAGAATTCACGAACCAGCTGCTTGGCAGTGGTCGGAGCAGTGTAATCGGGAACTGGGTATGCTTCGGTCCAGCGGGACAGAGCACAGACAACTACGAGAACATATTTAAATCCTCGATAACGGTCCATCTGGATATAATCCATCTGGAGGACTTCAAAAGGGTGATCAGGAGGATGAAATCCACCTTGCTCTACAGGGACGCTTTTTCCGGGATTGAACTGACAACAGATCATGCAAGTACGCACTTTCTGTTTTGCTGCTGCTCGTAAGTGTTTATTGTTCCAAAGATTTTGTAAACTGTCTAACATCCCTTTCTCTCCTAGATGAGCTGGACTATGTGCTGTATTTATCATGACTTGAACCATGGAGTCAGGGAGAAACCATGTAGATTTTCCCTTTGTCATCCAACCTTGATCTGTCTGGATCCCTCCTAGTTCAATCCATTTCTTTATTTCATCTGTGGTAGCATGTGCCTGGATATCGATAACATCTAGTGTGGGATCCCTGACTGACATACACTTGGTCGGTCCTATTGTCTTTGTCATATCAGTTGTCTGAGTATGAGTCATTGCTGTATGCTTTGCTGTCTGGTCTGCCAGGTCGTTACCCTGGGAAACAGAATCTGTGGCTTTAGTATGTGCTTTGCACTTCATGACTGATATTCCTGAGGGCAGATGTATTGCCTCTAACAGTGCTTGAATGAGGGGACCGTGCTGAATCTTGGCACCATGAGAGGTCAGGAAACCTCGCTCTTGCCATAGCATGCCGAAGTCGTGTACAACTCCGAACGCATAACGGGAATCAGTGTATATGTTGACATTTCTGTTCTTGGCTAGTATACAGGCTCGGGTCAGAGCAATAAGCTCTGCCGCTTGGGCGGACAGTGTATCAATACGATATGTTTCTTTGATTTCAGTTTCAGTGGTCACGGCGTATGCGGCCACTAATTCTCCTGTACTAGTTCTCATGCATGAACCGTCCACATAAAGTGTCAGGTCTGGATTTGTCAGTGGAACATCTGTTAAATCTCGTCTAGGCTTTGTTACTGCATTAATGATCTCTATGCAATCATGCGGGGCTGGATCTGTCATTACTGAGGGTAACAATGTTGCGGGGTTCAATATACTGCAGCGCCTGATTTCTATGTGTGGCTGGAATAGTGTTAATTCATAACCTGTCAGTCGTGCTATAGTCAAGTGTTGAGTCTGGGTTCTGTTTAACAAAACCTCTACAGAATGTGGAACTTGTACTGTCAACTGATGACCTAAAACAATTGAATCGCTCTGTCTGATTGCTAGAGCTGTTGCTGCTACTGACTTCAAGCATGCAGGGAGTGCCTGGGCTACTGAATCCAATGTACTAGAAAAATAAGCGCAAGGCTTATGTGAGCCTGCTTGGTCTTGAGTGAGGACAGACAATGCTGTACCATCACGTTCTGTAACAAAAAGTGTAAACGGTTTGCTGTAACATGGTGTTGCTAGAACTGGTGCTTGGCATAAGGCTTTCTTTAATTCTTCAAAAGCTTGTGTGTGTTCCTGATTCCAAGGAAGGGCAGTTGAAGTCGCTGCCTCCTGTGTTGTTAACTGGATGAGTGGTTTAGCTAGAAATGCATATTGAGGAATCCATTGTCTGCAGTACGAGGTGAGGCCTATAAAGGCCCGCACTTCCTTTTTGTGTCTGGGGTTGTGGCATATTTACAATTAACTGAATGCGATCGGGAGTGAGCTGTCTCCCCACTTTGGACAGCAAGTGACCCAGGTACACAACTTGCTGAACACAGAATTGTAGCTTCGAAGGGGACACCTTGTGTCCCTTGTCGGCTAGAAAATGTAAAACTGTCAGTGATGTTTGTTCACATTCTGGTTCACTTCGTGCGGTGATCAGCAGATCATCGACGTATTGTAGTAAAGCGGTGTTAACTGGCATTATGATACAATCTAGTTGTCTTTTCAGTGCTTGACTATAGATGCTGGGGCTTTCTGTGAATCCTTGAGGTGCGCGGGAAAATTTGAAACTTTGTCCATTTAAACTGAATCCGAATAGATATTGGCTGTCGGGGTCAATAGGTACACTAAAGAAGGCGTTCTTGAGATCAATTACAGTAAAGAACGTTGCTTCAGAATCAATGGCAGTCAACAAAGAAGAGATATCGGGGACCACAGGGTATTGTGGTACAATACATTTGTTCAATTCTCTTAAATCAATCACCAGCCGATATACTGGCGGTGCATTGGGGTCAGTACGTTTAAGAATCGGAATGATGGGTGAATTACAGACATTGGAGTCGGTTTCAACGACCACTCCTTGGGCAATGAGCTCTTCAATGATTTTCAGTAAAGCCACTACAGCATCGGGTGGTAACTTGTATTGTTTAATTCTTGGTAAAACAACACCTGTCTTGAGTGTAACACGGTATGGAGTGATATGCATGCAACCTACATCAGTTGGGCCTTTTGCCCACAAATAATCTGGCACCTTTTTCAATCTGACATCAAATTCTCTCAGAACATAGTGACCCTTGAAATCCCGCAGAAAGAGTCTAACCCCCTCCGGGGAACAGCATATTATAGCTCCTAGAGCCTTCAGAGTTTTAATTCCTAACAGATTTTCTGGACATGATTTCGTCAATAACAGGTCTGTAATACGTGATAATGGACCCACAGCCAAGGGTACGGGTTCTGATACTTCATTTACAATAGGTTGTCCTGAAAAACCAAGGGAAACATTCTGTGAGCCTGAGAGGGGTGCCCCTGGAACTTCATCATGGCTGATTGTGGTGCGACTTGCCCCTGTGTCAATTAAAAACTTTCTATCTTTTCCCAATACCTGACTGTGTACATAAGGACCTTCTTGATCTACAGGAATTTCAATAAGAGGCAGGCCACCTTCTCTCTCTAGGCTGTTTCATGTATAACGGGGATAATCTGGATATGCCGACTGGGCATACTGGTACATCTGTTGTGAGACTTGCTGAGTCGCGGCAATGGGCTGTGGCTGTGGTACCGCTACTGTCTGTGCTGTGTGAGATGGAGCCTGCATAGACTGTGTGTTCTGCATTTGCTGTTCGCTCTGTGAGGTCTGTTGATGCCCGTGGTCATGTCTAGATGGATGCGGTCTTTCCTTAGTTTTACCTGTTGCTATGTTATGTTTCAGGACTGGACATTCATGTACGTAGTGGCCTGGCTGCTTGCAATAATTACATGTCCCTTTAACGGGAGCTGTAGAGTGACTTGTCTGGGCCCCACCTTTTCTCTGACTGTCGGCTGGGACCGTCTGTGCTACTAACATTTTCATCTTCGTATCTTTCATACGTTTCTGTTCCTGATCTTGTTCTTCCCTAATTCTGTTCTGGTGATATTGTAACATTTGTAACATCTGGGATGGCGTATTTGCCTGCCAAGTACTTTCAACTTTGTACACTCTATTTTTAACTAATGGTAGGGAGTTCTCGACTAGTTTTGATACAAAAAGGTGTGGATATGACTCGCTACTTGGTTGGAGGCCACTATTAATAATGAAACATTTCTCGAATCTTGAATAGAAGTCACTAGTATCTTCATCTGGTTTCTGTTTACAGGACGAGATGGCGTCCCAATCTTCCTTTCTAGTTGTCAATAATCTTGGCAGGACCTGTACTATTAAACCAGGTAACGCTTTTGTCTTATCCCCAAGGCCTAACCCTGGGACCCGTTTACTTTCTTCGTCCTCTATTTCTGCCCATGCAATCTTTGTGTCCCCCACCTCCCAATCCTTTTCCTTCAATTTCTCGTAAATGCCCGTGGGCAACAGCACCTTCAGCATTTTCATGATATCATCATACGTGTAATCCCCCATTAGTAACATGTCTTTAAGCTCTCTGTGAAAACCTGCAGGGTCTTTATCATGACACGGAACTAGTTTCTTCATTTCTAACAGTTCTAACTTAGTCAATGGCGTGTGTACATATACTCGTTTCAAGTGTTGATCCGCACCCATAACTGGGTGTACTTCTCGTAAGGGGTTCTGGCTTTCCATGCCACCCCCGCATTGCATGTGGTACATTTTCCTTTCTGGAGGCAGGGCCGGGACGTATTCAGAGCTTATGAAGGTGTTGTATTTATGTCGTTGTTCTAGAATTATTTGTATTAACTTGGTACTGAAACCTCTCCATCTATCCATAAGTAGTGCTTCTAATGTTTCGTGTAAGGGACCTGGATCGGAATGATGGTTTCTGTACTTGATGAGGAGGTGCTGAATCATGTATACTCCTGCTAATTTCTGTTCGTCTGGAGAGAGGTTCAGGAATGTCTGCGCTAACGTATCATCATTATATATGTCTGGATTTTCGGCCCATAATACTGCTGTCCGAGCTAGTTCTTGTTCATCCATAGAATTGAGTACATGGTACCCCATTCGGTCTCGAAGTCTTTTATCAGTTTCCTGGAACTGATGTTCAGAAGAGTTCGGATTTGTTAAAGCAGAGAGAAAAACTCTCTTGTTTTCTGGACGGACGCCTTTTCTAAGGTAAGTTCCCTTACCAACGTATGCTATAGTATCTGCAGTCTTTTCTGGTTCCCCAAGTTCTTCTTCCTCCTCGGAGGAAGCTTGTTCTTTCTCTTTCTGGTGTGCCGCTATTACTGCCTTTCTAATTTTCTTGTACATACTGGCTATGCAAGTCCCCTTGTCATGTTTTCCTTCAGCTATATTTTGGCCCCACTTGTTCAGTGCGTCCATTTCACTCTGATCTGTTCCGGGTCTATCTCGTTCTCTTATTAGACAATTTATGAAAAATCTTAGTATCTGTGCTTGAATGTCAACCTTCTGTTTCTCCATGGCATCCTTGATACTGTCAGGGTCTTTCCCTGTCTGAACAAACTCATATATTCTGTCTAGGCGTTCTTTCATTCCTACATAACATAGCAAACTGTCAGTAGCAGATCTTAACCGCAGTGATGCCAATATCATTAGATCTTCTTTACCGGGTACTGGATCATATCTACAAACGGACATGTTTTCTCTAAATGCTTCATAACGAGGAGACTTGTGCGCGAGAGGACTCTGCATATCCCTGATATTGAGTCTGCGTGCTAATGGCGGGGTCCGAAAACCCGCGGTCGCACCTCCTGAAGCGGAGGCTTGGTCATTATCTGTCTGTGGAGTCTGTATCTGAACTTGAATTCTTCGTTTAGTAGGATCGGGTAGGCCTTGTTTCGGTAGGTCAATTTTGGGTGCAGGAAGTGGTGGAGCTGGCGGACAGGGGGAGGTCTGTCGCGGTTTCGGTGGACCATGGTCTGGGGGCGGAGTGCCACTCCCGGCCCTGTCAGTAGGCAGGGCACGAACAGGCAGATTGGTATAAGCTGGTGCTACATCCTCTAGATATGAATTTAGGAATATGTCTTTAGTAGTTTTATGCATTACTTTAGTTGGCACTAATGGTGACGGTAAGTTTTTCGGTATTTCAGATAGGGCCTCAGGTGTACCCTCGGCCGCAAGATACATACCGTTTACAAGATTGTTTCGGGCACGATCTATTTGTTCTGTTTTTACTCGGATTCCTTCAGTAACTAATTCGTTTTCTTGATCTTTCTTTGATTCTTTAAGTCGGTCTTCTCTACGGAGTGCTTTCTCAGCACGCTTATGTGCTTCCTTACGCCAAAATTCTATGGCGTCTTTCTGAGATTGTCTAGCTTTCTTTTTCCATAATGCTTCTTCTACCTTCATGATGCACTCGGCATCCCATGTTCCGGTAGTGGGCCATCTGTGTCTTTCGTCTAGATGCTTGGTATAGTCGGCCCATAAGTCTAGATATAATATGGCATCTATGCCGTGCTTGTGATACATAAAATTACCGGGAGTGTCCCTAGGGGGAATAGGAATTTCTTCCTCCAGTATCCCTTTCCTAGTTCCTATCTGTTTTAACTTGTTGAAAAACGGCATCTTGTTTACTTATTACTGAATACTCAATCCTTACTGCTTAATGCTGGTTACAGCTAGTTTATACGAGAGACACAATAATTCACATTTAAACGATCACATTCATACCACGACATTAATCACATAGAAAGACATTTGAAACATAGATGACTACCCCTATACTGGATGTACTGCTAAACAGTACAGATACACTGGTGTAGCAGTGCAGAAATTCGGAATACTAGATATACTGCTAAACAGTACAGATACACTGCCTAAAAACAGTGCAGACCGGACTTGCGTACCCAAACCCGTCTAGATACGTCCCAGCAATGGTACTCACCGGGAAGCACGGAACAGAAGGCCTCGGAAAACTCGACTGGACTCGATTCGACATTTGGGAAAACTTCGGAAAACTTCGGAAAAACCTGGTGGGCCTCAGACACCTCGGACCTTGCTTCTTTCGGCTAGGCTCTGGTCGGGATCCTCCGCACTCCTCACCGCCTCGTCTGGGCACTGATCGCAGTCTTCGTCACCTCCGTGGGTCAGAGGGAGATGCAGGAAATCCTGCCAGTACGCGTAGGTTCCGTCTAACTGATGGCAGGGGACAGAGCTTGCAATGCGCCAACCGGCGCGTGAGGTGGGGGAGGGGTCCCTGTTCGGGCGCCAAAATGACGTAAATAATTAATTTACTCTCTTAATTTCTATGCAGGTAAGTACTTAATCAATAATAACTCAGATCGGAAGAAAAAAGACAGAGTCCGTGGTGTTAGAGTTCTTAGGGGTTTTATTCCTTAGAAAGGAATGGTCATGACAAAATATCTGATTCTGACCACCACAGGGGTGTCAGAAGGGATAGATAGAGCGCGCTGCATTTTATTAACAGTTCATAGCTTATATACTTAATACATGTCATACACAATAAGGCAGGAGGCGTAACAGCTGAGAGAAGACAAGATAACAGTATACACGTGGTACCAATACGTAATCAAGAGGCGTGAACTAGAGGTGCGTGCTAGAATCGTCACAAGTAGGTGTCACCAAAGGGGTGGCACTAACAGAAATGTTGCAATGTCAGCAGAAATTGGAAACTTGGGTGCGCGCGCAGCTGCATGACGTGTGACTGACGTGAAGCTGGAGGGTGCAGGGGGCTTGACATTCAAACTGACGGAAAGAGACAGAAGTCTGGCATGTCAGATCAACTTGTACCTTTATCATATCTGATATCTAGTGTTATAGGAACTAAGCTATCTGGGCGGAAAGGTCTCTGGGGCAGAAGCTATTCTATACTGACAGAGAGTGCGTGTATAGGCGCCTGAGTGTCTACATGAGAAGCGTGGGGGCATGGGCCTTCCATGGGAGCATGGTAACAGAGGCTATGAATTACTTGAATTAACTGCACAAAGACAGGCCGGCCCTTTGGCTCTGCAGCTGGGAGTATGTTTACTTAAACTAGTAGGCAGGAATGCATTTTTCGAGGAGCAGATCAGATAATTCGAAGGTTGAAGTCAGTCTTGGCAGAAAACAGGCTAAGCTGAGCGCGAGGGGCCGCGCTGGAAGTAAGTCAGAGTTCACGGGTACAGAGGCAGCCTGGGCTGAGGCCCTCGGAGTCAGAAGCCAGAAGAGGCTCAATGGCAGAAATTCAGGGCCTACCTTAACTAGAGCTAAAAACCAGAGAAGTACACCACAAAAAGACGTTGGCATGGCATACTTAGGAACGGACTATTCGACCCATTCAGGGTGGGTCTGAAAGAGGACATATTAACGTTGGACGCAAATGTATTTGCGTCTTCATAGCTGGTTCAGGAGGGAAGTTACATGTACTTTAAGCTTGGTACACGGAGTCGGTGGGGTACTCGATAGGGAACATAACATGACCAAAAATTTATATTTCCTCAAGGGGATAGAAAGCTTTTAACAATAGAGAAAATCTCTTTACTGTTATTTCCCGCTTTGGCGATTCTCCCTGCGTAATAGTTTCCTTTAGCTGTCTTAATAGCGGTATAGTAGTTCTTTTGGGCTGTGCGTAGGGCGGACTTTGTCACCGAGCTATACTCGAGTCTCCATGCTCGCTCCAGCTTTTTACATCCCAGCTTCAACTCCCTCAACTCGGGAGAAAACCAGGGTTGAGAAGGGGTGCGACGGAGCCTTGACATGGTGGTATGTTTCGTAGAAGCATCAGCCGCCTGCAGCACCCACCCATTAAAGTCACTGACCGCCTCGTCTATCTCAGGGATAAGCGTCGGGCGAGCTCTAGATAGAGCCTGGCCAAACGCAACCAAGTTGACCTTCTGGGGATGGCTAATGGGCAGTGTGGAAGCTGATCTGCCAGCATCCTCCACCTCCCATGAAAACCTAATAAGATCGTGATCAGACCACGTCACTTTTTCTGAACTTAGTGCCTTGATGGAGAAATTGGAGCAGATTAGTTCCAGGAGGTGGCCTCCAACATGGGTCGGAGAAACCACCCACTGTTTAAGCTGGGCCAGGTCGAAAACTTCCCCCAAGCGTCGGGCCTCAGTAGAGTCAGAGACATCTACATGGATATTGAGGTCACCAACCAGGAGAAATTTCGGAAAGCTCAGGGCCCGTGGCACTATACACTCCTTCAGAATATCAATGAAGTGGCCAGCATAGCCTGGAGGCCTATAGATCAGTGATCCTCCCAAGGTGAAATGGGGGTTGACAGTGAGAGAGAAGTGGAGTACTTTGCCATCAACCACTAAATCGGACTGTTCAGTGGAGAAGTGCCACCCCTCCTTAAAAATTACTGCAAGTCCGCCCCCTCTGCCTGTGATCCTATCAACTCTAGCAATCTTAAATCCTCTCGGGACAGCGAGTTCCATAATCTGAGCGCATGTGTTGGTAAGCCACGTGTCCGTGATGAAAGGAGCTCGAGCAGGCCATCAGCAAGCATTTCAAAAATGTCAGCTGCATGTTTTACCATGGATCTAGCATTAATTAACCCAGCCCTAATCGCGTAGGACCTGTTCCATTACCTAATCGTGAGGCTAAGAAAGGCTGGGGCAGAAAACCGCAATTAGAGCACTTCGCAGTAGCGCAGTCCCGCCCCGCCCGCATACAAATACCCCCGCCAGCTGGGAGACTAAGCTTCAGAAGGTAATTGCGAGAGTACCTGATCCTACCAGGCACACTCCGACCAGTGGGATAACGGTCAGAATTACAGGCCCTGGGCCCGTACGTGGCACGGACGGGCACAGACGGGCCCTCGTTTGGCGCTCCTTCGACACGCCCGCTGCGCGAGACCGCTGCGCGTTCTATGGTGCATCGCTATTTAAAGCCCGAGCCCCTCCCCGAGCTGGACCGCTAACTCGAGTCCAGCAGGGGTCCGGGACTCACCAAACATGGTGCCCGACCTGGCCCTCCACAGAAATCGGCACCAGCAAGCCGCGGTGGAACGGGGCACAGGGAGACCGGGAAGCAGCGTACAGAGTATTAAAAATGGTACAATTAATTATACAGCACAAGCACAATTATTAAGTCAATTGAGTGTAAAATACTGTTTTTAAAATAAGCTAATGCAATAATGCTGCGGAGAGCGAGTGAGCAGAAGAGAATCTCTCGCAGTCTGCTCGCCTTTCCCAAACGATATAGCAAGGTGCTGCCACCACCCTGATCAGTCGCACAGGCCCGCAGATTCGATTTCTATTTAAGGCCCAAGCCCCTCCCCGAGCTGGACCGCTAACTCGAGTCCAGCAGGGGTCCGGGACTCACCAAAGATGGCGCCCGACCTGGCCCCCCACAGCAATCGGCACCAGCAAGCCGCGGTGGAACGGGGCACAGGGAGACCGGGAAGCAGTGTACAGAGTATTAAAAACGGTACAATTCATTATACAGCACACAGCACAATTATTAAGTCAATTGAGTGTAAAATACTGTTTTTAAAATAAGCTAATGCAATAATGCTGCCGAGAGCGAGTGAGCAGAAGAGAATCTCTTGCAGTCTGCTCGCCTTTCCCAAACGATATAGCAAGGTGCTGCAACCACCCTGACCTAAGTTTAATAAAGATATTGGTCTATAGGATTTTGGGAGTAGGGGATTTTTATCTAGTTTAAGGGTCATATTCACCACTGCTTCTTGCAATGTTTTTGGTAGAGATCCTTTTGTTAGGGCCTCATTAAAGACCTCCAGTAATTAGTCAGCTATCAACAGGGCAAATTTTTGGTAGAATTCTGCCGGTAGTCCATCACTTCCTGGGCATTTTTCTGTTTTCAGTTTCTTAATGGCTACTAACAGTTCTTCTTTTGCAATCGAGGCCCAAGGGTCTCGGCTTCCTCTCTCATTAGTGTGGGTAGTTCTGTATTATTTAAGAAAACCTGCATTATCTGTTTGGATGGGTATGGATTTTTTGTGCACACTGACTCTAAGTGTAGAGCCGACTCCCTTAAGATTGCCTTCTGTGATGTCCACGTTCTTATTTTGCATTTGTAATATGGGTGTAGTCTCCCTATCCTTTCTAATAAGTCTCACCAGTAATGCACCAGTTCGATCTCCTTCCATACGCAGTCGCTGTCTATATGTTGTGTATGTACATTTTTCTAACCTATGCCATGATTCTAATAATTTTTCTCATACTTTGTTCCATTTAGTTCTGTATTGTGTTATATTGTGTATAGTGTCCTTTTCTAGTTGGTGTGTTACCCCATATTTCATCCTCAAACTCACACCCCTTATAATCACCTTCATAGCCTCCCATTCCGTGGAGCTGTTTGCCGTAGACCCCAGTTTCCTCAAAATACTTAGTTATAGCCCTGATACTTGTGCCGCATAGGGTGGGTCAGTAAGCACTTCTGCCCGTAGTCTCCATAATCGGATTGCGGGCGGCCCTCCCGATTTTTCAGCCTCAGTAACAGTGGTGAATGAGATGAGAGGTATCGGGGCAGGTAGACTATCCTTCATTCACAGCTGACAGCCCAGTCATCAGACAGCAATGGTTTATGCAACTGAATGTATTAATTGCAGGAGTGTTGCATTCTGTGGGTTCCTAGTTCTCCATTCATCTCTCAGCTGCATGCCCTACATTATTGTTAGTAGTGATACTGACATTCTATCTACTGTGCCACCAAAAATACAATTAAAATCTCCTGAGAGTATTATCTCTGCACCAATATATGCGTTGCCGCCTACATGATTGTCAGAAAGAATTTGGGACAATCTGAGTTAGGTGCTTAGACATTTGTAACAAATAGTTCCTTTCCCTCCCATTTTCCATGTAGTATAATGAATCTCCCCTCTGGATCTAGAACGTGGTGTAAGTGCAGGAAGGGAATCCCAGGTTTCACCTATATGAGAGCTCCCCTTGCACAGCCCGAGTAGGAGGTAGCGTAGATTTGTCCCTTCCATTTCCTCCTCACACTGGTACTCATAACTCCCCATATGTGAGTCTCTTGTAGACATGCTATTGCCACTTTATATCGTTTCAGGAAAACATGCATTAAGCATCTTTTATCTAATCCCGCTACACTCCGGACATTCCAGCTACTAATCTTTATTGCTTGTGCAACCATTTTTGATTTTGTTAATCCTTACTTCATTCCTGTCTAACTTAGGAATGTCCCTTTTCCCATTCCATATACACTGGGTTTGGACTGGAACCCGTTTTTTGCACACTACAATATGAACTTCCCCCAACTGAACTTTCCCTTGTCCTCTTCCCCCTCGGGCAGTTATTTGATTCTCACCTCTTGCCATTATAACTGATGCAAGTTTCAGCACATACCGCCCCATTACCCTCCCCCTTCAAAGTATATGTACTTTTAGCTTCCATAACATTGATTTCGAAGGTCAGGTACCTTTACAATTATTTGACCTTAGTTTCTGTGCTAGAGTCCCTGTATATATTAGCAGTGCCAGTGGACTGGTCTCCGCCGGGGTGCAAGGGGACTCCTCAAGCTCCCCAGGTAAGGTTCAGCCTCCGTTTGGGGAGATGCTGCCCCTCGATTGCCCCACTCCATCCTAGGTAGTTTCTCATGTAAATGTTGCCCTTGTCTCTTTGTCGTTTTATTTAAAAGCCACCCCTCTGATGTAAACATGCTCATTGATCACTTATCTGTGTTTGTCCGTTTGCCCACTTGGTTCCGTTCTTTCGTGCCCACCTCCAGTAGCCTATAGGGTGTGTCTTTAGTTCCTGTGATGCCAAATCTGACTCAGGCTCAGTTTTAGTGTCAGAGGCCTAAAGTGTCCCGTCCAGGAGAACTTTGATCGGGCCAGACTGCCTTGTCTTCCTAGTTGTTGCTGTTGTTTCATTTTCCAGGGCTCCTGTACCTGTTTTCTGGGCGCTGGGGTCCTGCCAGATCCCGTGGGTGGAACCACACAGTTCCCTCTTTCTCCTCTGGCCTCTAACGAGTCGCTGACATTGGCAGCAGAGAAAAAATAACAGAACACAGCCCTAATTTTCAATGCTTAGCTTTGCTGTGAATGAGGCTATATTTTAGGTATAGATTTCGGAGTCTTTGAAGGTTATTCCTGCTCCTGGACTATTTGTGTGTAATCCAGGTATATTGAGATAGGGTGACCCTCATGGTGAATTTGCCCTCTGGAGCGGGTAGCCTGCAGGATGACATCATGATCCCTATAATTGAAGAATCTAGCAATGAAGGCCTGTGAAGGTGCGCCTTGCCTGGGCAGGGGAACTAGTGCCCCATGTGCTCTCCCCACATTGAAGAATTTAGAAAGTCTCTTAGGGGCCAGTTCTTTAATGATCCAGTCTTCCAGAAATAGTTCTGTTAAGGGGCCCTCCACCTTTTCTGGAAAACCGAGATATCGTAGGTTGTGCCGTCTTGATCATGTATTGGGGTCCTCTGCCCTCTCATTCAGCTGTATTACCCCTTTTTTAAGGTCGACTACTGTGGTGCTAAGATTGCGCACTTCCTTCTGAAGTCCATCAACATTGTTTTCAGTGGTGATCATCCTGTCTGACACTTTTCATAAGTCACAGCACAAAAGATTGACATCTATGGCAACTGCGTCAATTCCGTGCACCATGTCATCTCTTGTCAACTGGATTGCTTGGATTACATCTGCCACTGTAGGGGAACTGTGTTGCTCTGTTCCTATAAGTCCAGCCCTCTATTAGCATCCTCTTCCCTAGTTTCCAGGTCTTGTATGATTGGTTGTGCGTAGTTTGATATTTTATTAGCTTGTGTATTTGACGCCTTCTCCTTCACCATTGTTACAGGGAGTACCACTTCCTGAGTCAGAAAGATTAGGGAGTCCCTTTTCTGCAGTTCCTTTAATGTGGTATTTGTTATTAATAACTTTACAGTGGGAGCTTTGACCAACAAGCCTTTGAATCCCCCTGGTCACAGCCTATACACTGTCCCTCTATGAGTATCACAGTTTTGATTGGACTACATATACGGCTTCTTTACCAGAATTGCTTATTTACTAGTCCCGGTATTTAGATAATACTTGCTCTAGAGATTTTCCTTCGGTCTTTTTTATTGATATGTTCCTTTTCATCTGTATTGCTCCATCTGCCTTACTGTTTTAGGCTTCACGTTCCCCATGCATCCCTTTTTATTATTTTTATATTTTTTTTTAATTGTTTTTACCAATACTGGGCCGTCCTTTTGGTATCCAGATTACTTGGGCCGCTGCAGTATCTTTTAGAACTCAGAAGGGTAGCAGGACCTGCCAGCACTGGGGTTTGGATCTCCCCCTCTAATCTTTTCCAGCTACTTGCTTTCAGCAGTGGGCCTCCTGGACTCAACTCACTACTGGTTTTAATCAGAGTGGAGTAGTGAATGAGCTAAGTATTGCGCTGGGTGGCTTCAGTCCGGGGGATGGATGTATACGAATCCGGGTGCTTGTGTGTTTTTTGAGTAGGCCTGTTCCTCAACTCTTTATTTTTCCTACCCCATTTATTAGTGTTTCGGGAGAGTGTCAGTACGCTGCAGGCCCGTGCGCTTCTGCCTTTTCAGACGGCGGAGTTCACCCCACGGCACCGGTCCACCTTATCTTGCAGCGTGATCTAGCGAGGATATTGAGGACCCGCGCGACCGGCCAATGCCCAAGTCATATCGAAGGGTTGGCCGCTCATAGCGATCATAAGTGGGCTGAGCTCTGCTTCTTCCCTATCTTCCAGGCTCCGGTCGGGTCCTTCTGCAGCCTCTCTGTGTCACCGACCCTCCCGATAGAGGCTTGCGCCTCAGTCTTCAAGTGGGATCTCGAAGGATCATGTCTGTTGCGCTTCCTGCATGTCCCTGCCGGCTCCTCCTCGCAGAAAATGGTGCCCGAAGCCCGCCTCTCCTACGGTCGATCTCGGTGTGCTCAGCTTATCTCCACTGCACTTGAAACCTCAGGGAGGGTAGTCGCTGTGTTTTGACATTGTGTGAACACTTTCCTGGAGCAGGCTGTTGAAGGATAAAAGCAGATTCAACAAGCTTTCAAGGGGAGCTCTGACGAATACCTCTATGCAGCCATCTTGCTAGGCCTCACCCCTAGTAGATTGAAATCATATTAAAATAGAGGGGATTTTGCAATCCCTGTCAAAATAACCTTCTCTAGCTTCTTTATAACACACCAGATTCTGCAATCTCTGTATTAAAAAAATTGTCGCTAATTTCTTTGAATAGGTGAATAGTGATGCATCCAGTTTCCTAATATAAAAACATTAGGTATCGCTCAAAGTGCCATCTTTCTTGCATTGGTATGCCCCCACATTTTCTGACTGCTCATGTGCTTTGACTGAGTGTGCCCTAGGCTCCTGCCAACCAGGTGCCCAGGGCCTGTGTTCCTTCCCTAAAAACTATGTGACAACAAAACCCAATTGGCATCTCTGGCCACCTGTCAGCCCCTAGTAAATGGGACACGAGGTACCCAGGGTATGCTGACCAGAGAAGACCCCTGAGGAATGCAGCACTTCTTGTACCACCCTCAGGGGCCCTGTACCCTGACACCCACACCCTGCCTCTGCAGGCTGAGTCTCTGGTACAGAACCAAACAGAGGGGAAACATCCTTTACAACGCAACTTTTACCACGCAGTGCCTTTACAACGCAACTTTTATACGCAAACCATTACAATGCATTGTGCTGGGGGGCGCTCTAGGATAGGGAATACGTTTAATTTACTATCCAACACCTTCCCTAGTGTCCAGCGGGACTGGAGTTGGAATAGTAAATTAAACTATTCACTATCCAGCACCCCAAAGCGCTATGCGTTGTAAAGGTTTTCGTTGTAAAAACCGCGTTGTAAAGGCATGCGTGGTAAAAGTATGCGTTGTAATGTCATACATCCAAACAGAGAGTCAACATGGCACACATCCCTGTGTGCCATGCCCCCAGAACCCACTGCCCTGGCATTCTTCAGTCACCCCTCTAGCTGGGTGCCCTATGCCAGAGGTGTGGGCACAGGTGCATGAGCCCTGTGCCCCTACAGTCCCCAGGGCTATTCCTGGGCTCTGTAAGTGCAGTGATGCCATTAAGAGTATATGGTGCTGGGAGGTCGTCATTAAGAACTCCACAGCCACATAATGGCTACACTAAAGACTGACAAGTTTGGTACCAAACTTCTTAGCACATTAAATCAGTGTGGGATTTAATGTAAAATGCACCAGAGGGCATCTTAGAGATGCCCCTTGAAAACCTAACCTACAATCCACATCTGAGCTAAGCAGCTGCAGAGGCTGCCACCCAGCAGACATGTTGCTGGACCCCTGGGTAGGAGAGCCCTCGCTCTGCAGGGCCTGCAACAATGCACATCCTGGGTGAGGTGCTAGGTCTCCTCCCCCAGGATGGGCAGGGGGAAGCTTCAAAGGCATACTGCCTCTGTGAGCTTCTCCAGACCAGTTGCTGTACCCAGCAACCAGCCCCAACCCGTCCTGAACCCCCATTCTGGCAGAAGGCTGGCTGGAAAAACTACGTCAGGAAGGGGGTGTGCCAGCCTATGCCTACCCCACCCCTCAGATGGGAGAGGCGAGGTGAAGCACGACCCCGGGCTCCGGCCTTCTTGAAGATGGGGGGCCATGCCCAATCCCAGCTAGGCTCCTGCCCCCCTCCCACAGAAGAGGAGCAGGTTATGGGGTGTACCCACCCCAGGACAGGGACCCATTGGTACCTGTCCTTGCCCTACCTATATCGCCCCTAAATTAAGTGTTTAGGGGATCGCTGAACATTCCTTCCTTAGATCCTGATAGCTCAAGAAGAAAAAAGATCAAGAAGAAGACCCGCTGTGCAGCTGCTAACAACAGGACTACAAGAAATGACTCATCCCCAGCCCTCCCGGCCTGTCGATCCTGGAACCTGGTCCTGCCTAAATCCCGGCGACTCCTGCGGACAGCAACCTTGGGACACCCAGAGGACCTGCCTGCCTTGACCCTCCTGAAGATTGGGACTTCCACCAGCAGAGGGTCTGCTGCAATGACCCCCCTGGAGCCAGCCAGGATGCTCCGGACCAGCCCACTCTACACCAACCGAGCCCGGGTCGGGCCCAACCAAACCAAGACCATGAGGATGTCCCCCCAGCCACTAGGACCTGAACTCCAGTGCCCAAAGACCCACCTCGACAAACCAGATGACGCCTGCAGGCTCAGAATCAGGGGCCACCCCAACCGCGACCAGCCAAGGGTAAGCTTTTCCGACACCCAAAGACATCCTTGCACCCGGCACCCTACAGCTCCCTGTGTCTCCCTTTGGGGTACCTACCTGTGCTCCAAGATCCCAACTTACCTCTCAAAGTGCTGGTCGTCCCTGGAGAGTCTCTGTCCCTGAGCCTGCAGCCTTTATTCCCTTTTGACCTTTCCCATTGGATAACATTGAGCGCCCACCGGCTCAAAAGCACCCTGCACCCAGCCGCCCGAGTGCCGCTGGCTGTGCCACCTTTGCCCTATCCTACTTCCCCCTTTGCCCTGAGCAAGTGACCAGGAGCTCAGCTCCCACAGCTGCGTGGCCTGCTAGTCAGCAGCCACCAACCGGAGAGCCCCTTTCCCTCATTGGATAGCATTGGGCCTAACTACCTCTGCACCCGGGCACCCCTGTGCCGCTGGGAGTGAACTAACTGTACTAACCTGACACTGGGAGACCCCTGAGTCTATGCCCAGAACCCTGACTTCACTAGACAATTACTCACCTGGAAACCGATAAGTCACTTACCTGCCATTGGATAACATTGACTGGTTTGACTCAAAAAATCTTTAAAGTGTGAGATTTTGGAAACTAAAAATATTCATATAAAATCACCCGAAGTCCGAATTCTGAAGTTCTCACCTGTGATCAGGGGAGAAGCCAGTACTGTACCTTGTAGTCCAGTACTGAATCGCTAAAGTAATCCTTATCGCATTTACTGGTAACCTGTATTTTCTCCATAGGAAACCATTGTCCGCTTTTCTCTGAAATTTCTTCTAAGTGTCTTCTTTTGAAAACTTGAAATATCCCTTAAAAATCATACAAAGTACTGAAACGCAATTACTCACCTGCTTTAAGTTTGGAACCCAGTGCTGGCCCTAGGAGACCAGTACTGGATTACAAAAGTAACAAGATCATACTTTACCTGCAACCTGAATTTTCTCCCATTGGATAACCTTGCCAGATTCCTATTGAAAAGTTTCTAAGTGTGAGCTTTTAAAACAGCTTTATATTCCTGAAAATTCACTACAGTGACTAAATCGGTTTTGCTAAATTGGTTTCAGCTCAGACCCCAGGCCTGAATCTAAGACCCAGTCCTGGGATTACCAAAGTAATCAACAAAGTGTTCATTTGTACTTATGTGATGAAAACCCTTTGAATTCAATGCTATAGCTTGTTTAGAATTATGTTGCCTACTGCAACTCCTGTATCTACTGTGTTCGCAAAGTTTGTTGTACCTCTGCAAAGTAATTACATGAGAGTATTCAAATCGAGAAAAGTATATTTTTATGCCTGTTGGCTCTAAAAATGAAACCTATATCTTTTGGATATAAAAACAATTGGCCTGGAGTTCAGTCCTTGAGTGTGTGAAATCTATTGCTGACTGAGTGTGTACAACAAATGCTTTACACTGTCCTCTGGTACTGAATTACTGCTCGACCAAGCTACCACTTAGGGGAGTAAGGTGAGTCCTGACTTTAACCTCTGTTATACCTCTGGGGTCTGTAGACTCTGTGCACACTGTACCTACTTCTGGTCCAGTATATACAGAGCCACTGTCTCACACTCAACTGTAATGATTTATTAAAATTGAGTTCTGATATCAAATTGCCTCCTGCCAGACCCAGCAGCCAAAGGTAAAGGTAGCTCACAGAGTAAAATTAGAGCAGCTGTTTAAAGAACGAAAACAAAATGTTGCATTTACTTTTTCTGCTCTGGTTTTCTAGCTGTATAGTGACAAGCAGAAAAAATATATTTTTAGCAACATGTTTATTTTTGTACTACTTAGCTAATTATATAATGGTTAGAAGCATTCCTCATGTTTTTACACATTTGGAAAGAATGCACCATTTTGTAACAAATAACTTGTATTAAACTGATTCTAGTATCTTTTGGAAACAATTATCTAACAGCATAATTCTTGTTTAATTTTGCACTAGAGATGTTATTTTTATTGAAAGACCTAACATCAAAGATTTATGTGGTTTGTGGGCATGGTTTGACAATGTATCGAAGGAAAAAACGCATGCCCTCCGGGACATAGGAAGGATATTGGAAGTCACCCCGAAATTCCATCACCCGATTGAGAAACTCCTCAGTGACATGCAATTTCCTTTATAATGTACAGCAGGGGGTACTTTATTCCATGCATTCATCAAGCTCAAAAGTGACTGTCGACCTATAACTTTCCACTTTTCCAGAATAAAGGTCACCCCAAGTAGTTACCATGTTTACCATTATAGCCAGCCTGGAAACATCCTTTACAACGCAGTGTTTACACCGCGGGACCTTTACGACGCTGCCTTTACAACGCAAGTCGTTACTACGACTTGCGCTGTAGGGCCCTCTTGCTTACGGAATAGTTTGATTTTCTATTCCAACACCTTCCCTACTGTTAAGTGGGCTTGAGTTGGAATAGAAAATTAAATTAATCCACAATCCAGAGCCCTCCAATGCAAGTTGTTGTAACGACTTGCGTTGTAATGGCTGCGTCATAAAGTACCGCAATCAAAATGATCGCGTTGTACTGACGTACATCCTAGCCAGCCACTTCGTCTCTTTGGCCAAATGCTTCGCTTAAGTGAACTCAAGGAACTCAATTTTATCTTGCATTTGACAACTTTGTGCTTTGACAGCATGACACAGGATACCCTCATCTATTTTTTCCAAGCAAAGATTATGTTGCTTTCTGGGGCTTTTAACAGTTTTTTAGGGGCTCAAACCCCCAGCATGCAAAATGTAGTTGGCCAAAATGGCAGAATTGGCTGGAGACACATTTTACAAAGTCACCCACTCCATTTAAAAAAATGCTTCTTTCATGAGCAAAACCGAAAGTAAACTCTGCTCACATATTTTGTGATGGTTCACTGTTTCAATAACGCAAAGCATTGGCAATTTTAGTCATTTTTAGGTGTCGACCTGGCCGTAGCACCTGCGAAGCAGGTGCTCCGCCCAGGGCGAAATCTTCTGATTTTACACTATGGGGTTTAGTTCCTCCTCTATCTTCCATTGGCTAGCTCCATAAATGGAGGCTAGCCATTGGAAGAGATTGGCTGTCAATCACACTTTCCCCGTGAAAACGCGATTCGGGGGCATTTCCGTGTGTTTTTTTAAGTCCCGCCCTCTCCTCTTCCCATTGGCTGGAATTTTACCTTCCAGCCAATGGGAAGGGGAGAGGGCAAAAAACACGCCCACAAGGAGTTGTTGTGCCTTCTTTATTCCCCGCCCTCCCGCTGTCCGTGACTTCGTCACCCCAAGTAGTTACCATGTTTACCATTATAGCCAGCCTGGAAACATCCTTTACAACGCAGTGTTTACACCGCGGGACCTTTACGACGCTGCCTTTACAACGCAAGTCGTTACTACGACTTGCGCTGTAGGGCCCTCTTGCTTACGGAATAGTTTGATTTTCTATTCCAACACCTTCCCTACTGTTAAGTGGGCTTGAGTTGGAATAGAAAATTAAATTAATCCACAATCCAGAGCCCTCCAATGCAAGTTGTTGTAACGACTTGCGTTGTAATGGCTGCGTCATAAAGTACCGCAATCAAAATGATCGCGTTGTACTGACGTACATCCTAGCCAGCCACTTCGTCCCTTTGGCCAAATGCTTCGCTTAAGTGACTTTGCCATTTTGGAAGGAGACCAACATCTTTCCTGATTTACCATGTAGGAAGGGTCCACACCCTCTCTCTGTAGGTTTAGGGATGGCCACTGGCGGCCCTTTCACAGCAGCACCTGCACTATGTGCAGAACTTCTTCAACGCAGGGTGCGCCACAGTGGCCTAAGTGCACCACCTAATTTTCACCAGCGTCTAGACCAGAGGTCTTCAATCTGTGGGGCGCAGCCCTAGAGTCCTGGAAAGGGGGTCGCGCATTCCTCAGCTTTACTTGTCCGTGCAATCCAAAAGATTTGCTTTCCTTTTGGAAAAAGACAGCTGTCCAGGGAGGTCTAATTTAGATCCTTATCGGCTGCTTGCCTAAATGAAATGCAAACCAATTAATCCGAAATTGTAAAGGATGAGCATTTCTGGCTTTTATTGATCAAATAACTACAAGGAACTCAATTTTATCTTGCATTTGACAACTTTGTGCTTTGACAGCATGACACAGGATACCCTCATCTATTTTTTCCAAGCAAAGATTATGTTGCTTTCTGGGGCTTTTAACAGTTTTTTAGGGGCTCAAACCCCCAGCATGCAAAATGTAGTTGGCCAAAATGGCAGAATTGGCTGGAGACACATTTTACAAAGTCACCCACTCCATTTAAAAAAATGCTTCTTTCATGAGCAAAACCGAAAGTAAACTCTGCTCACATATTTTGTGATGGTTCACTGTTTCAATAACGCAAAGCATTGGCAATTTTAGTCATTTTTAGGTGTCGACCTGGCCGTAGCACCTGCGAAGCAGGTGCTCCGCCCAGGGCGAAATCTTCTGATTTTACACTATGGGGTTTAGTTCCTCCTCTATCTTCCATTGGCTAGCTCCATAAATGGAGGCTAGCCATTGGAAGAGATTGGCTGTCAATCACACTTTCCCCGTGAAAACGCGATTCGGGGGCATTTCCGTGTGTTTTTTTAAGTCCCGCCCTCTCCTCTTCCCATTGGCTGGAATTTTACCTTCCAGCCAATGGGAAGGGGAGAGGGCAAAAAACACGCCCACAAGGAGTTGTTGTGCCTTCTTTATTCCCCGCCCTCCCGCTGTCCGTGACTTCGCCATTGTGGGGCAGAATTGAGTGCTTGTTATTTATTGGCAGCCCTTGGCGCTGCTATCACCATAGCCGCACAGCCGGTGTGCAGGAATCCCCACCTGTGAGTTTCCTCGCCGTGTTTGCAAGGACCGGGCACGCCCCTCCGTGATGTCAAGGGTGTCCCCATGATGATATCACGAAAGGGGCGGGCCCGGACCCTGCAAACACTGAGAGGAAGCTCACAGCGGCCATGACGCTGCCTTAAAGCACACGTGGGGCACAAGGAAGAACCGCCAAGATCCCCAGGGTGAGTGCTTGTTTTTCATATATATTCAGTGATTGATAAAACGTCTTATTAACTGAACAGACCTTGTGCAATAAAAGTGGCACGTTCTGAACCTGCACCACGAAAGCGAATGACAAGACGGGCACCGAAGGAAGGAACAGTGTAATAAAAGCGGACGTGTCCGGGTCTTGACTACTTCCGGGCTCTGTAGTAGTTTATTTCCTGGAACGACAAACTACACACCCGCTCTAGGCGGTCACTTCCGCCGAGTGACAACGAGAGCCGCCCGTGCTTACCCCATGGAGCGACATGTGGTGCGCATGCGCGCATAGCGACGGCGCTGACATTCAAATTCGAACGTTCTGTGCTGGAGAAAAGATAGTGTGAGTCTGTGCGTCGTAGCGCTAGATCCCGAGAGAAGAAGACTCCGAATCTACCGGCAGTGCATTGAGACTGAGTCCCTCCCACGACCTGGCCACTCACGTCTGTTCCCACTCAACTGGTCCCCAAGAAGTGCATCTAGGAAAGAGCATTACCGAGGGCCCGCGGTTGCGTTGTGTTTTGATGTACCCACCCACTGATTGATTAATTGTGTACTCTTCCCACCCGCTACACTTGCTCGTGTTGGCCTTTCGCTGCCCCTGTGCTTCTCACACCCTTTCACGTGATGCCCTGCTTGTGCGCTTATACCACCAAGTTGTTATGAATCAGTGTTCTTCTGCACCCCAGGCCCACCTTGCACTCTCTCTTGCCTGTTTGCTGCCCCCATGTAACCACGTTCCTCTCTCCATGTTCACTACCCCCACCATCGCCCTCCGTGTTTCTTCCCAATCCTCTGTGCTGCTTCCCTGCCCACCCGTGTTGCTTCCCCCAGCCCTCCGTGATTCCGCTTCCCCATCGCTCTCGCCTTGCTTCCCCTTACTCATGCTATTTTTTATTATTCCATTTTGTTTACCCATACAACTAGGATCAGAAAACAAATAACTTTTTTAAGCCATGCTGTAGAGGTTAGAGCACAGCATTGGGAGTGCTTTACAGCATGGCTAGAACCTTTGGCAATGACGGTGGTTCCCTAGGGCGAGCCCTATTGTCTTCGCTAGCTTTTTATCTGCCATCTGTACCACAGTAAAAGTATTTGGGACACTAAACTGTAAATCGGACACTGCGTCTTTCCTGTTGCACTGCAAGTTGCCTGCACTGTTATTAATCAATGCACACTGCCTGCAACACAGTTTGCTGTTTGTGACACATTTGCAAGAGTTTAAGCTATTGGCAATGTAAATGACAATGCCATTTATTTATCTGTTTTCAGAACCAACACCTAAATACTAATTTTGTCATTTACAATGCCAATAGCTCTAACTTTTCCAAAGGCGAAACCGTTGCATTGTAAATGCTTGTTTCTTATGTGTAGTGGAACTATTTTTTTTACACAACTTCAAAGTATTATAAAAGCATAACATGAACAGCAGCAATCCAAGCTTCCTTAAGAGAAATAATAGGTAAAAGGCAGGTGGAAGCTGCAGGAGGAACATCATGTGATTCTCAGGCACATACAGGACAAGTACAATGCAAGTAGCTAACTCATTAAAGAGAGAGTGAGAGGTGGTAAAGGACTGTTTACACTTTTAGTAAGCAGGCATAAACCTCTGGAAGAAATAGCCAAACCTCTCATGCAATTCCAATATTTTTTGTAGGACCCCATACTCATATAGATTGACGAATCCTCCCTAACTTTGTGTGGAATGCTTCCTCAGTGGATTCCATATCTTGCGGTGGGAAGCATTTGAGAATAGTCCTGTTCACTGTTTTTACAGTCTCTTGGTTGTGGGTTCTCTAGCTTAGGTGAGACTATGTTCCTTATGTCTATATTTAGGTTATTCCTTTGTTAAATAGTCAGACATATAATAAAATTGTATGTCGGTGATCTAAGAATGTATTTTACTGGTGTAATGTATGTATAGGCATTTATATAGCGCACTACTTACCCGGAGGGTCCCAAGGCGCTTCGACCGCTGCAAAACCCTTCCTGGCTTCCCTGAGAGATGGTCCCTTAATGGGTATCTCCAGGGTGAGACCAGGCATTCCCGGCGGTCTGGTGGGGCCGTTAGTGAAGATGAGGCAGGCTAATGCCCAGAGTTGCCGAGTGTGATCGCTGATCAGAGTGGGCACCGAGGCGAGAGAATTATCGAGTCCGCTGACCCTGGTCCAGAAACCTGCCGCGCCGGGAATCGAACCCTGGTCCCGGGCCGTCCTCTGCTCTCGGGTCTGCTGCCTCTAACCAGTGAGCCACACTACTAAGAACAGTATGCTCTATGAAACTATATACAAGAGAGGTTGATCTACTGGTGCCTCCCTACCGCAACGTTAAACACAGGAGGGCTTAGCAATAGACCCTTCCTTTGCTACCAGTACCAATAGGGCAGTGCAGGAAGGGCGGTGACAGCTTCATCTGTCTTGCGTTCTGTCCAAAAAAGCAGTGCCATGGAGGCTGAAGACAACAGTTTTATGTCAGCCTAAACCTTGTGCTGTGCTGCAAGTATCACTGACTGTTCCTTTTTTATAGCCAAGGTGCAACCTTTTACATTAAGAAATTGTATTTTGGATTGTTTCACTTTAGCAGCTTAGATTATATCACAGCGCTGATTGGTTTTTATTAGAAGTAGTGAATCACACTCTTAATGCTGTCACGATTTTATTTATGATGCAAAAGGTAAGTTAGTTCTCTTGTTTCCCCAGAAAAAGCTTTCCTTTTTGTAAACAAAGCAACATTATGGTCCATTAATCTATACACAAGACCGATTCTTGAACAGTGTGCGCCCAGAACTGAATTGTTTCAGGGTGCTCTCAAACGCGCTTGATCAAAGAAAAGGATGCCTAGTGACATTTTATATTGCTTTGGGTGACACTATTTAGTCAAGCTTGGTATCACATTCCTTCCAACTCCTTTCCTGATGACAATTTTATTCGTGCGAGGCAAGTCAGTTGTCATGTTCCTTCTATACAAGGCCTTTATTGCTGTTATAGATGAAGCAACAGTATGTTCTATGAAACTATGTACAAGAGAGGTTGATCTACAGTGCATATCCTAAATTGATTTATGTCAAGATGCTCATAAATGTAATGATCTTGGAAAACGAGGCAGGTGGAAGACAAGTCATTTGTCAGAGCACATAGCTTGGTCCAGCTAGAAAGCTATTACTGAAACTAATGTCTCTAGGTCATGGATCTGAAACTAGTTTTTGCCCTGGTTCCAATAAAAACGACTGGCTGGGCTAGGCATGATAAGGATTAAAAGTTTTGGTGAACAGTAAGAAGTAAACCATTACATTAGTCTAGTTTTGCCATTGCAAGTGATGTGACAATTGTTTTCTGAAGGTACGCTGGTATGTGTGGTAGTATCTTTTTTATTCCCCTGAGCGTGAAAAAGGCAGAGGAGGTGATCACATTAACTTGGTCCGCGTAGCTCAGTTTGTCATCAATTAGATTTCCAAGTTTTAGGGTTTTCCTTACAGTTGTCGGTAAAGGGCCCATTTCCTACGGCTAGCAGGTCGGGGTCCAGAAGGGGGTTTTGAGCTACAAAATGCATCTCTTCCTTCTTTCCTGAGTTTGGTTTTAAACAAATCCTGTGCATCCAATGTTGACTGCCTGCATGCAGTCACAGAATCTGGATCCTGTGCCTCTGTCATCGTTTGCCAGAGAGACCATAATTTTGGTGGCGTATGAGTGGGAGGTCAGGTAAAAGCCAAATGTTTTTATTATGCCAGCCAGGGGGGTGACATGGACATTAAAAAGTGTCAGACTAAGCGAGGACTCCTGAGGGACTGCGCAAGGGAGAGCGAAAGGCTGTGAAGTGAATTTACCCAGCTGAACCGACTGCTCTCGACAAAAGAGGAAGGATGACAGTAGATCCCAGGCTGAGCCAGTGATCCTGATCTTTGCTCGTCCATCCAGCAGCAGCCCATGAATGACAGTGTCAAAGGCTGCTGAGAGATCAAGCAGGAAGAGGGCTGCCCCTCCACCCTGATCTAGCGCCTGCCTGATCTCCTCGTAGCCTTGATCAGTGCAGTTTCCGGGCTATGGCCGCTGTGGAAGCCAAATTAGTAGCACCCAAAATATTGTTTGATTGAATGTGCTCAACTAGTTGGGTGTTCATAATTTTTTACTGTGATCTTCGCTGACAAAGTAAACAGGAAATGGTGAGGTAGCTGTTTGTGTTCCTGGGATCCAAGGCAGCTTTTTTTAGGAGTTGAAGCTCAGGGGTTGTCTTCCAAATTGGTGGAAATAGACTAGACTTAAGCATGAGATGAAAATGGTTGTGAGCTTAGAGGCGATAGTCTCTGCTGCTAGCTTAGTCGAGGGCAAAGATCCTGGGGGAGTCTGAGGATGTGGATCAGGATTGGTGACTTCTCTAAGGAGGGTGTGGCAAACTCATTAAGCATTATCTGCTCCTTAAATAAGGTGGGTGGCGAAGGACCTATCGCTAATAGTAGGGGAGACGGAAAAGGTGAACATACTATGCACCGCTTCCACTTTTTGTATAAAAAGGTTGACCAGGGTCTTACAGAAAGTTTAGCAAATAGGGTAGTGTGTTTTTTCAGTGTCGGTAGTTAACTAAATGACCATGTGGAACAATTCTTTAGTGCAGTTTATAGCTTCTTCTATCTTTCTGATGAAATAAGAAGCCTTTTCCTTTGTAATTAGAATCTTGTAAGCAGCTAAACACGGCATGTATTTGGCATTCTCTACCTCACTATAATCGGTCCTCCATTTCTTCTCCTGTCTTCTACAGCTTTGCTTATACGCCTATGCTCAGCTGTGAACCCAGTGGCTGAGGTGTTGTTACATTTAATTGTAACCGTTTTGGCTTCAGCCAGAAGGCTGGCAGCGTTGTTGAACCATAGAGTGTATCGAAAACCCCCAGCGTCCATGTTGCCCGAGAGTGCAAGTGATGAGTCATTTAGTGTTTTAAAGAAGAGATCCAGTTGGATATTGTACCAGACCAGAGAGGTGGAGATAGTTGGTCGAGCACTGGTACTGGGACTGGGATGACAGATATTTAGGTCAAGGAGGACAGCACTGTGGTCTGACCAGACTAAAGGAAAGGTACTGGTTTTGCCTTGTGACGTGTTGTTGGTAAAGATCCCATCTAGTGTGTATCCTGCCTGGTGTGTGGAACCTGCTATGATTTGAGAAAGGTCTAGCCCGACAGGGTCTGAAGAAGAGCTGACATGTTGGTGTGTTGGTGTGCCTCTAGGTGAGATTTTATGTCACCTAAGACCTTTTAATCGGTGGACAGGATATGTCTTTCAAGGAAACAGCCAATCTCCTGAGAAAAATCTTGGCTGGGACTAAGTGGGCAAAATATGACCATTCCTTTGAAAGACTGAGTTTTGGTTATTTCAATTCTGAAGGAAATCACTTCACAATGCTGCGAGGGGGAAGAATTGCAACCTATCACTAGGTTTGATCTGTAAGCAATCGCTATGCGTCCCCACCGCTTAAGTGGCCTATCTTGTCTAACAATGGCAAATCCTGTGGGTAAGGCTGCCAGGAGGTCCGGATTACAGGATGGATTGGTCTATATTTCCATAACGAGAGCCAGGGCCAGATTGTAGGTGTCCATAAACAGGAGAAATTCAGTGCTGTATTTAAGGAGGGATTTAGAGTTGGTTGAAATGCAGAGCAACATGTTTTTATGCAAAAAATAGCTCTGGAGTGGTGGCTGAAAGGGTGTAAGGGCACTGAAAAGGCAGCAGTTTACACTGTCAAAGGCTGGGGCACAGTCTGGGCTATGGGAGCATCACAACTTTGACAGGTGTTCAAAGCATTGTCAAAAGTGAGACAGCAGTCAGGTTTAGGGCAGCCAGTGTTCTCATCAGAGTCAAGCGAGAACAGCTCATCCTGTAAATCAGTCCCAAAATGACCAGGAGGGCAGGCACTAGGTGCAGTGTGGACATGGACGGGCACTGACAGGCTTGCCTTAGGCACGCCTTTGGCACTCCCTCTGCACATGTCCACTCCACGAATGCACTTTTTAGTCCTTGAAAAAGCCTGACATGCAGGGGGGGTTGGAGGGGTGCGTGGCTTGTGCGATCTGTAGCACGTCAAACAAAGAAATTGAGTGGACAATGTAAAATGGAACCAGGGTCCAGCATACCGTGAATTCAGTGGCAAGCTCCCCTGCAGACTGGAAGTTACTGCTAAATTAAAAACAAATTAAAAGAATAGTGAGAAAGCACAAAACATAAAATGATTGGTTTCACCCCTCCAATATAGCCTTATGCAAGGATTGGAGCCAGGCACCTCCCAGAATATGGCAGCCCAGCTGCCGACAAGGAAATAAATTGTGCGCTTTTCTCCAAAGCTTCAAAGCTGTGCCGAGATGCTTTGGAATCCTTGGAATAGCCCACCATGCCAAGAGGCCATGGCAGGGGGTGTGGCTTGTTCTATCTGCAGAGCATGAAGCAAAATAATCGAGTGGACAACGTAAAATGGAACCAGGGTCCAGCAACCTCTGAATTCAGTTGCAGGCTCCCCTGCAGACTGAAAGCTACTGGTAAATTAAAACCAAATTAAAAGAACAGTGGGAAAGCACAAAACATAAAATTATTAAAACAAAGGGTTTCACCCCTCCAATATGGCCCCATGCAAGGATGGGAGTAGGCATGAGCGGGAAATCAGTTACGCCCGCGGATTTAATCCACGAATTTTGCGGATTTCCCGCAAAATCCGCAAAAAACAATCCGCGGACGTAACGGGTTCAAAAGTTGAACCCCCACTCACGTAACTATTTTACAATGGCGCCAGCAAGCTGCCAGCGCCGTTGTAAAATAGTTACAAAGTTAGCTTGCACAGGAACCACTAGATAAAACGAAGCAGGTGCTGCTTTATTTTATCTAAGTGCTTCCTGTGCAAGCTAACTTTGTAACTATTTTACAACGGCGCTGGCAGCTTTCTGGCGCCATTGTAAAATAGTTACATCATACATGCCAACATTTCAGAAGAGCAAAGTGGGAGATTTAAAAAAAAAAATCGGGAGAGGGGCGTTGTCAACTAGAGTTCTTTATTGACAAACAAACACTATAAATGAGACCAATCAAGGATAGTTGTTGTATCCACATTCTCCAATTTAAGCCACCAATATAAAAGGATCATAAACAAACATTGGGGGCACACACAGCCGGCATGTCTGTTACATGAGTTGGCTGGGCACATTGTGTTCGCACGAGTTTCTGAAGGTTGCGAGGGTTTTGTACAAAACCCTCGCGAACTTGCAGAAACTCGTAAAAAAAATCCGCGAGAATTCGTGGATTTTGCGGATTTTAGCAATCCGCAAATTCGCAAATCCGCAAATTTGCGGATTGCCAATCCGCAAAATCTGCCAACTCCCAGAATATGGCAGCCCAGCTGCCTATAAGGAAATAAACTATGGGTTCTTCTCTGATGCTTCAATGCGTGCCAATGAAACCATGCTTAGGGGCGTGAGCATGAGCACTTTAGCACTGGTTAGCTGGGCTAAAGTGCATAGAGTCCTAAGGCCAACAAAAACTGATGTTAGGAAAATTGGAGGTAAGTGGACAAAAACTTTGGGTGTGACCCTGCAGGGAGGGCCAGATCCAACAAGATTCAGCAAGGTAGACTAGTGCAAACTTTCATAAAGGACTAAAGATGGACACTTTAGGCATGAGTGGCATGCCAGTTATAGACAGATGTCTGCAGTGAATGCTGCAGGAATGTATAGGTGGATGAATGAGTAAATATGTGAATTCTGATACAACTAGCACTTCAATGACATTCTGTGTTGGCATCCGAAAAGTCCTTCTGCTGTAACTCAGAGGCCTTCGTTTTGAGCTGATACTTTAGTTCTCCACATATTGAGAAGTAGCTGTTACCGAGTAGGTTATTGATATTTTGAGCAGCCCAGCTACAGCATAAGTAACTATGATGTGGAGAGGCAAATAGTTGCCACCCTCTTCAAAAAGGTTTGGAATGCTCATACACCAGGCTCGGTGCCATCACAGCCTTTGTACTTTATCTATTAAAATTGTTGAGTGCCTCAGTGGTGAAGTTGATTCCCTGACCATCAATAATTGTAATATTCTGGACTTGGTTTAGTGTCTAGTGTGCTGTTTAGGAGGTCAATGAAAATTCACACCAATATTATTGATCTAATCATTCTGATTGGGTCTACAGTCCTAAAGATTATCTAAAGAAAGAGCTCCATAATGATCATCTGCCCTGACTCCTGTGTCATGTGTTCAACCTGTAATTTCGAATAGTTTAAATCATACTGCTGAGCTTCACAGGGCCCACTTTATTCCAGAAGACAATATTCTGGTGGACTAATTGCCTGAATAGAGCTCAGTCTTCTCCCATGATTCATTAGTCCATCAGCCCAAAATCCACCTTTGCGCAGGAAAATGAAGCAAAGAAAAGGAAAAATGAGAACAGGTTAAAGAGGTAGAGTGTGCATGGGTTTAGCAGGATTAGGGCTGTAGCTATCAATAATGCAGCAGTTGCAGTGCCAGCTGGACTCAGGGGTCTTAAGGTGCCACTGCACCTCAGTTATAGCTAATGTGTACTACAAATTTAGGGAGTGGGTCATTTCCCTTTATTGTATTAGAGCCCTGACACTCTTGAATGCCACTGATCAAGAAGACGAAGAAGGCCAAAAGATGATAGTAGACAAAGAACAGAAGGATGTTCTCTTGCGTGCTCCTGATCTAGAAAACAAGCTACAGCCAAAAAGGAGCAGTAGGACCAGGGCACCCTTACATGCCACTGATCAAGCAGACAAACTAGGGCCAAAGAGGAAAGTAGACAAAGGACAGAAAGACATTCCCTTACATGCCACTGATCAAGCAGACAAACTAGGTCCAAAGAGGAAAGTAGACAAAGAACAGAAAGACATGCCCTTACATGCCACTGATCAAGCAGACAAACTAGGGCCAAAGAGGAAAGTAGACAAAGAACAGAAAGACATGCCCTTACATGCCACTGATCAAGCAGACAAACTAGGGCCAAAGAGGAAAGTAGACAAAGAACAGAAAGACATGCCCTTGCATGCCACTGATTCAGAAGTGAGCTAGGCCATAAGAGGAAAGCCGACAAAGAACAGAAATAAGGGGACAGGGCAAAGAAGCAGTAGCGAATATACCGGGGTAGGGAAAGGCTCAATATGCTGGAAGAGGAAGGCAGACAAAACATGTGAACAGAGAGAGAGCTGCAAGTAACAGAAAAAGAAACATAGGAAGACCCATCATCTAATATGACTCAAAAAAAGGCAAAACATAGAAACCTTTCAAATGAAAATAAACAACTCAAGGGTGTGGAAATCCAATCAACATACAAAATTAGAGGTAAGGGTGTTCAATAGAAATGCATCCGATATTTTAGGTCATTGAAGAGAATGCGCTCAAAATTGCAGTAGCCCTCCAAATTTCTAATCAAAACGTATTAAGGAATTTTGACATATTTAAAAAAGGGAATTTTTTGTTACACAAATAGGAACACAGAACATGCCGCACATTTATTAGAACTGCAAAAAACACAGTTGATGGACAGAATGCAGAACAATGTCTTACATTCACCCCAGCACAAAGATCTGGGCCTAAATCCATCGTTTTTTTGCACTCCACACCACCCTAGGTCAGACAATGGCTATATGCAAATCAGCCTTGACCCTGTGCCTCATGGGAACAGTCCAGCACGAACTACCAAGCCATGTCTTTCCTAGAACGGAATCAAGCATCCAAGGACCGGTTTCTGGCTATCAGCCTTCTTCAGCCTGGATAGCTTGACTCCAGTGATGTGGAGAGCCTGGGACTCACGTCTGAGCATACCCAGCCCACTCGGGGTGAAAATTGCAAAAAACACAGTTGATGGACAGAATGCAGAACAATGTCTTACATTCTCCCCAGTACAAAGATCTGGGCCTAAATCCATCGTTTTTTTGCACTCCACACCACCCTAGGTCAGACAATGGCTATATGCAAATCAGCCTTGACCCTGTGCCTCATGGGAACAGTCCAGCCCGAACTACCAAGCCATGTCTTTCCTAGACCGGAATCAAGCATCCAAGGACCGGTTTCTGGCTATCAGCCTTCTTCAGCCTGGATAGCTTGACTCCAGTGATGTGGAGAGACTGGGACTCACATCTGAGCATACCCAGCCCACTCGGGGTGAAAATTGCAAAAAACACAGTTGATGGACAGAATGCAGAACAATGTCTTACATTCACCCCAGTACAAAGATCTGGGCCTACATCCATCGTTTTTTTGCACTCCACACCACCCTAGGTCAGACAATGGCTATATGCAAATCAGCCTTGACCCTGTGCCTCATGGGAACAGTCCAGCTTAAACTACCAAGCCATGTCTTTCCTAGACCGGAATCAAGCATCCAAGGACCGGTTTCTGGCTATCAGCCTTCTTCAGCCTGGATAGCTTGACTCCAGTTATGCGGAGAGCCTGGGACTCACGTCTGAGCATACCCAGCCCACTCGGTGTGAAAATTGCAAAAAACACAGTTGATGGACAGAATGCAGAACAATGTCTTACATTCACCCCAGTACAAAGATCTGGGCCTAAATCCATCGTTTTTTTGCACTCCACACCACCCTAGGTCAGACAATGGCTATATGCAAATCAGCCTTGACCCTGTGCCTCATGGGAACAGTCCAGCCCGAACTACCAAGCCATTTCTTCTTCAGCCTGGATAGCTTGACTCCAGTGACATTTATTAGAAGCCCAGAAAGTCCCACATGTTCAGTAAATGTAGGTCTAAGCCTCATAAGCAGTGCTACTTCGAGAGTTTCTTTTACAGGGAACATCGATCCCCGACCTCTGCAATAATGAGGAGTATATTAGCAAGGAACCTCGTAAAATTTATGGCCGTTTTAGCGTCAGGAAACTGCCGCTATAACTGCGATATTGGGCTTGCTAATATGCGTTATAGAAGCCAAATAGAAGCCCAGGTTAGATGTCCTGCACATCTAACCTGGGCTTCTATAGGAATTCCATAATGCATATTAGCAAGCCCATTATCGCCTTTTTAGCGGCAGTTTTCTGACGCTCAAACGGCGATAATTTTAACGAGGTTCCTTGCTAATATGCCCCAAGGTCTTCTGTCAGTTGCTGAGCTTATTTCTACAAGACAACGGTTTAGATCACTAGGCAGCTTTCTCTTTAAATTTAAACAAGCCCCTAAAACGTAAAAATGGGTTATCTGCCAGAGACAATTTTTCGAGGTGCGTCCTTACATGTTAGTATATACTGCTGGTGTTCTTTTTAAAGCATATGAGATGTGGTTTTGATAACATACAAGTATCCAATTTCATGTTTATTTTATCATCTTTTGAAAGTTGAACATGTGTACCTAAATTTACCTCTTAACAATGTAGCAATGTGCCTTAATGTTCACAAAGAAAATACATGTCAGTATAATGGTTAGAGAAATTGTGCCTTTATTAAACTTGCAAAAAGAGAAAAATGCTGCTTATTTCTGCAGAAAGCTCGATTTCTATCGTTCTTTCACTGCTAGGCCTCAATATCTCTCTTTATTCTTTCTTATCCCTTTAATAAAATAAATGAGTTTTTGTAAATGCTGTTTTAACAATATAATTAAACTGCAGAACTTGACATCTTCGTAAAATGTACTGTTTTCTGCAAAATGTATTTATTTATAATTATATTGTATTTTAGAAAGTTTCCTCGGCCGCATGCTTATAAGGAACATGTATATTGAAGAAAGAAAATGCTAGCTATAGATTTGAATTTCATGATCTAACCAGGACATTCTAGATTTAATGTTTCATTTCATAGAGCAGTCCATTGTTTTTGTTTTTTTTATACATTTTTATTGAATGAAAGTATAAGGTCAAATACAAAGCCAGTATTCCTCTACATCTTCTTTGCATTGAATCTGCTCATAACATCAGACATCATAAGATACATAGTCAATCTAATGCAGATCTCTACATTCTTATTAGAACACAGTTCACTTTCAATATAAAATCAACCCCCCCCCCCAAAAAAGGAAGGCTCAACAAACAGAAAGAAACAAAACTAAACGTTTTACATCATTGACAACGTATGATTCCGGGTCGTAGTGTCTCGCACCAGCTTCTAACTAAACCGCACAGAGTGATACGTTTACCCCTCTGTTCTCTTCACTGGACATGTTATGTTATGTTATGTTATGTGGTTTTTATTAGGCGCACAGATGCTCCAGCTAAGGAGCGTCCTGGCGCCCGACAAGGCAGCTACACAACACAACTAAATAAAAACAGCACAAGCAAAATGACTAAGGGAATAAAAATGTTTTCACGGCGCGACGAAAAGAAAGCAAATCGCTCATAGCGCGAATTGCCGGGGGTAAGGAGTTCCACAAAGCAGCGGCCCGCACTCGAAATGAGCGTCCACCGGCCCTGCTTCGCTTAAAGCGCGGTACCACGGCCAATTCGAGGTCTGCCGATCTTAAGGGTCGTGCTGGGATGTAGTTGGCCATGAGGGTCGTAAGGATCGTTGCCGGGGACCCCTTCAAGATCTTATAGGCGACGCAGAGGACCTTAAACTGAATCCGCTGCGCCACCGGGAGCCAGTGCAGCGCTCGTATGGTGCTGGAGGTAGGACAGAATCTTGGAAGGCCTACCACCGCTCTCGCTGCTGCATTCTGGATCCGTTGCAGGCGCCCGATCTCAGCTACGTTCAACCCGGCCAGCAAAGAACTAGCATAATCCAGCCTGGAGATGACGGTAGCTTGGATCATGAGTTGCCGAGTAGGGGCATCGAAGAACTTTAGCACAGGACGGAGCCCACGCAAGATGCCGAAGCAACAAGCAGCCGTGCGTTTGGTGTGGCATGCAAACGTAAGGGAAGGGTCCAACCAGACCCCGAGGTTCTTAAGCTCGGCGACTGGGATGGGAGCAGAACCCAACTCCTCCGGCCACCATCTCTCTCCCCACAGTTCCGGTTGTCTACCAAATACCATCACCTCGGTCTTACTAGCGTTTAGCTGGAGACAATTGAGCGTCATCCAGCTAGCGACCGCCCTCAGTCCTTGTTGAAACCTAGGAGCGTCGACTTCAGCATCCCCGCTGATCGTGACCGCTAGCTGGGTGTCATCGGCATATGACACCATGGTCATACCCCATTGTTTGACAACCTCAGCTAGCGGCCTTACGTACAGATTGAACAGCGTAGGACTCAGCGAGGAGCCTTGGGGGACGCCCAGGTTTAACGGATGGAATTTTGACTGATAAGGTGGGACGGTCACGCTAAAGGCCCGGTTGGTTAAGAACGACCGGAACCAGTCGAGAGCAGTGCCGGTAACACCAGCCTCCTCTAAACGCTGCAGAAGGATAGGGTGCGAGACGGTGTCAAAGGCAGCCTGAGACTCTCCTTGACTAAGCAGATATATCCTCAGCGGCTCCCAGATGTCTCTGGGCCTCGAAAATGTGGGCAGTTCTTCTGCATATGCCTCCAAATTTTCTCTACAATAGACCAGTTCTTAAATCCATAATTCAACCTTTGGCCTGCATCTGCCCCCCTACGTAATCGCCACTCTCCGAGCCGCCATCAGCAAGGCCAGACGCACAAATTTGTCAGTTACTCCTCTAATATGCGGTACACAGCATAATAAGCAAGCAAGCGGAGTGCACTGTAATTCCACACTCACCATTTCCTTCAGACAGCTCACCACTTTTTCCCAAAATTCCCATACTTTCTGACACTCCCAGGCCAGATGCATAAAATACGCATTCTCCCGGCCACAATGCACACAATCCACAGATGCACGTAACCCATATCCATGCATTCGCATTGGGGTGTAATACACCTGGTGTATATACTTAAAGGGAATGATCCTCAAATTCCTCTTCATGCTAAGCGTCCCCGTCAGACCACATACATATTTCCAGTCTGCTTCTGAAACCGGTTCAGGCAAACAGCCGGACCACCGCTCCCAACTCCGGTCCCGAGCAGCCACACTCTCGAGCTTTATCATTTTATACAATTTCGATATTAAACTTTTATTGCTAGAGGCAGTGAGCGCATACTGCAAAGAGGCCAGCGCGGGAGGTTTTGGGGGTATGTGGTATAGTGTACTTTAATCGTATGTCTCAGCCGATGCATTTCAAAACGAAACAGTAACGACTGTTTACTAATATAATCTAAGTCCTCCTCCACTAAAAAGAGCTGTTCGGATAAACATCTGACATGTGTCTGAGACCTGCCTCATGTAGTAAACGGAGCGACGGTTTCTCCTGCAGCACAGACAGGGCAGCATAATATTCCAAATATAGATACGGTGCGTAGAGCGGGAGTTTTTGTGCCAAATGCCCTATCCTCCACCAGGCAGCAACAGTAACATCGACCGCATTAATCTCCACCTTTGGAGTACCACGATTACGCTGAGTGATCACATTGTGAAGCGGGACTGGGGCCAAATCGCCCTCCTCCACCGCAACATGCGGAGTAAATGCATCGGCCTATACCAATGATATATGTACTGAGCCTGCGCACTTAGATAATAAACATAAAAATCAGGGGCCTCAAATCCTCCCTTCTCGTATCCTTTAGCCAGAGTCTTCCACTACACACGAGCATGTCTGCCCCCCACATTAATCTGATCAACTGACTCCTTATAGATTTGAAAAACTGCAATGTGAGCACTATTGGGATGTTAAGAAAAAGATAGAGAAACCGCAGCAGCACCACCATCTTTATCAGAGCAATTCAATTTGCCAGCGACAGCGGCAGTGCTATCCAAGTATCCACCTGGCTCTCCTGCGCCGAGTATGCCCTACCATAATTTTCCCTGACCACTACCTTTGGGTCTCCATGCACCCAGACTCCTAGGTATTTCACCGGGTCTGTGGACCATACCAGTGGGAACTCTAAGTCAGGACAGACAGTTGACGTGGTCAGCGGTATTACAAAAGATTTATCCCAAATCATACAGAGCCCCGACAGACGACCAAAACGTACATATTCTCTGAACAGTTGTGCCAAATATCTAGACGGTTCGCGCACAAAAAGAACCATATCATCTGCATAGAATGATATAGCCACAAGCCGAAAAATAAAATTAAGTGCTGCCTCCCTATGTCACTGTCTGATCACACACGCCAGTGGTTCCAGTATCAGTACGAATATCAGCAGTGATAGGGGACACCCTTGACGCGTGCCTCTCCCTATTGGAAATGAGTCCGATGTAAGACGGACTATGCGCACCCGCGCACTCGGCCCCGTATACAGCACTGCTATCCATTGCAAAAACAACGGCGGGAATCCCATACGCCGCAACACATACTGTAAATATCGCCACTCAACCAAGTTGAATGCTTTGGCTGCGTCTAAAAACACTGCCGCCTGCAGAGATGGCTCAAGAACATGAAACATCGAAAAATCCATTTGTAGATTATAAGACGTGGACCGCTCAGGTATGAAAGCCGACTGTTCTGGTAATACCAACTTCTGCATCAGGGGTTGGAGTCTGGTTGCCAGAATCTTTGCCAGAATCTTGGCGTCTATATTAAGCAGGGACAATGGATGATATGATTCACATCTGTCCGGTGGTTTGTCTTTTTTGAGCAACGTGATCATCAATGCTTCTCTCAAAGATGGAGGTAACTGCCCCGATTCATGGGCCTCTGCATACATCTCAAGAAGATGCGGCGCCAGGAGATCCGCATACTGCTTATAAAATTCGACCGTCAGACCATCCGGCCCAGGTGCCTTACTGTTAGCCAGTGCTGCAATTGCATTTTTCACATCCTGCTCATCTATCGGCAAACACAAGTATTCCCTGTGAACATCAGAGAGCCAAGCACACGCTATGTCTTCTAGATAGTGCTCGAATTCCATCTCCGGCACGTGCCCCGTGACTTGTATAAGTCCGCATAGCAGATCCGAAATTGTTCCAGTATGTCACCTTGTTCATTGTGCTCACCTCCCAGATCATCCACTAGTCTATCTACACGCGGCTGCTCAATACGCGTTTTTATTTTAAACGCTAAGGCGCGCCTGGCCGTCCACCCTCCCCATATCGTCTAGCTGTGTATCTTCGCGATAAGTATTTTATTTCTGTGTCTGCTAATTCCTCAAAGCCTTTGAGTAATTTCTGCAATTCAGCCAGTGTGTCTGCTCTGGGCTCTGCCTCATATTTGCGTTCTAACTCACGCAGTGCAACCTCGGTGTTACTCAACTGAGTGCGTATATCTCTCAGTATACCTGCCGCCGTGCTGATGCATACTCCCCTAATCGTGACCTTAAAGGCCTCCCACAGTGTAGCAACTTCTGCAGCAGTACCCTTGTTCAGCTCAAAATACTGTATAATAACTTCCCTTACTGCTGCTTCATATATCGTGTGTCGTAAAATAATGCCTCAGAGCGCAGACACCCTGTGAAAGGCGGGCATATAGCTGTTGGGAAGATCACATCCAGTTGGACTGGATTATGATCTGACAGTGTACGAGCAAGCAGTGTAATCCCCTGCACCCAGTCCATCACGTCTGCCTCCACTAGCCAATTATCCAGCCTCGACCAGCTGTCGTGTGTGGGTGTCGCATGTGTACCTGCCCGCACCGGTCGGTTACGCACTCGCCACACATCTCTCAGACCGAATTCTTCTATTGCACATACCAGAGTCTTAGCCACATTAGGGGTACGGTGGGATAAAGGATTAGACTTGTCCAATTCTGCATTCAAATAGGTATTCAGGTCTCCCCCCCAAAAGATAGGGGTCTCCGGCCATTCCCTCAATACCCGCATATGCAATTCACACAGGCTGCGTCATCCACAATTGGACCATACATATTCACTATGGTGATCAATCCTCCACTGAGTCAACCACATACCTTGGCACATCTACCCTCGTCATCCGTATACGTATGCAGGGGCTGAAACTCCACCCCAATCTTGATCAGTATCATGACCCCCCTAGCATAGGAAGAATACGATGCGGCTAACCGAAATCCCGCCCATCTACTCGCCACACCCCCATCCGTGTACCTGGTTAAATGGGTCTCCTGTAACAGAACAACATGTATCATGTGGCAGTTCAGATATGCTACCACTTGTCTCACTTTTTTAGGCGAGTTCAGGCCCCTGACATTCCAGGTCATCAATCTACATTTATCAGCCATAAGTTCCTGGACGTCTAATACCAATTGCAACACATCTATTCACAAAGGAGTATCTCGTATGCTGGTTCAACACCCTCATCACCCATCCACTCGCGCAGATTATATCTACATACAGTTGCCAGAGCATGATGTGAAACAAATAAAGTAAAAAATACAAAAAATGCCAGTTCCCTTCCCCCCCCTCCTCCCACTCCAACCTCGCAATCAGGTCGAGAAGAAAACCCACTACCCTCCCACTGAATTGCATCCAACTCCATACAATCCCAACATTCGGAGAGCACTCGCTAGGGGAAACGGTTCAGCAGCAAGAATCCACACCTTGGTGCGGCAGCCGGACTTCAACAGTCCGCGCCCGACACGCCTTATGTCAACAGAACATAATGGATATTTAATAACACCGTACTATAAACATACAGTGTTCAGTGTCCACTAGACCCCATCTGTTTCCACCACCACTTCAAACAAGTAGGTAGACAATTATCACCATCCGGACTGCCTCAGTTGTCACCGCTGTTTCCGCACTAGTTGATCTTTTTGACGGAGCAACCCTGTCTTCCTAGTCTGTGTCATTCAGTCCAGAGTCTCCGGGCAGTGCGCTGTGCCGAGCTGCCCTTGCAGATGTGTCTAGTAAATTTCAATGCTGATTTTGCATCCGTAAAGAAATGTGTCTGCTTCTCATGCGTAATTTTCAACTTGGCCGGATAAAACATAGTGAACGGGGCAGAAGCCTCTCTCAACAGTTTCTTTACCGGCACAAACTCTTTCCTTGCCGCCTGAACTCCTGATGTGTAATCTGGGAAGAAGGATAACTTGTCTCCTTTATAAATCACCAGGTCTTTGGCTCTCGCCTCATGCAACACTGCGTCCCTGTCGGCATAATTCAGGAGACACGCTATAAACGGGCGCGGTGGCGCACCTGGTTTAGGCCTGGACCCCAGCGAGCGATGCGCTCGCTCCACTATCAACACGGTGGAAAGCACAGGACCAAACAGTTCCTCCACAAATTTCTCCATTTTGGATATGGGCGTTGATTCCGATAGGCCTAAGATACGCAGGTTGTTGCGCCTTGAGTGCGTTTCCAAGTCCTAATTTTTCGTGCTGATGACTTCCAAGATTTTTTCCATCTGCAGGATCTGTGTTCTGGATTTGGCCTGCACATCATGCATGTCTGAGACCCTGTTTTCTAGGACATCCAGCCTGTGCTCATGTTTTTCAACCTTCTTTTTGACCATGTCCAACCCAGTTGCTAGCGCGTCTATCTTGCTGTCTATCGTTTTCATGCCAGCTCGCACTTCTAACAAGATAGACCTGTTGTCATCAGCCGTGCTCTCGTCTGATCCCTGAGCACCTCCCGGGTCACCCTGATCACCCATTCCATCCGCAGCATGGGTAGTATGCTTATTTTCAAACTGCAATTTGGCCTGCTTGGGTTCCGATTTCCCCATGCGGATCTCTGGAGCTGCAATAAACACTATGGCGTCTCAGGCCGCTTGCCCAGCCACCTTATCGTCAGCCACTGCCTTCTATGCCACTATCGCAATAGTCAATCATGGACCACGTCCTTTGACACCCAGCTGCACAGTGTTCTCCGGTATGTGCCACACTCCCTAGGCACAGACGATATCTCCGCGTGTTGTCCCAGCTCGTGATGGGGGGCCGACTCAGTCACACGTCCCAGGTGTGCCACGAGTACCGCACACACCGTGGAGCTAGCCTCGGCACCCCAACACAGGACCAGATGCGGCAAAGTGCCCAGCGCTCCAAAGCAGTGCCGGTTTCCCCTCCCTCCAGCCAAACGACCCTCTGTGTCCACCCAGACCCCTCCGGCCAGAAAAAACAGCTCAGTGGGAATCTCGGTGCCCACAACAGAGTTCCTCAGCCTCCAGGAAGCGGTACCGACCCAGCTCCAGACCCCCGCACCCGCCGCCTCAGGCCCGCACCTCTCGCCACCCGGCAGCTCGATCCCCACCACACGCCACCAATATGGCGCCCAGTTCCGGTCGCACCGCCCAGCAGCCCAGGCCCAGCCTGCCCAGTCGTGTCTCTTACCCTGTCAGGGCACCTCCAGCATCGCTCCCGGGTGTCAGCCTCGCCTCTCCTCTCTTGTGTTCCTGCATCTTCACGGTTTCTCGTGCAGCCCCCAGGAGGCCACGATCAGCCGCACAACCGTTTCCAGCCAAGTGCGTCCGAGGACGATCCCAGCACTCGCTCTGCGCAGGCCCCCGCAACGCCGTACTTCCTCGCAGCCTGCTGCAGTGTCCCAAACGGCTCCAGCTCTGTCCCATCGCCTCGCAGAATTTCCACCCCCGATAGGGGCCCCAGGTCCCCAATCAGTTGTCCAGAGACAAGGCACCACCAGAATGCTCCGTCCCTTGAACTAGGCCGCAGTCACTCCGCCGCCGCCATTATTCGTCCAGTGCTGCGCTGCTCTCCGGGTCTTGGTACAGCAACAATTGCTCAGCCCCTCCAACACTGCTGCCTCCGTAATAATCCTCGCCTCTCACACCATGTTTCACGACCGTTTTTCGGCGTGTAGGGGCACCGATTAAGGATGTTATTGCAGGATGAAATTGCCGGCAAGCGGAGCTCCCTCAACAGGCAGCCATTCCACTTTGCGCCGAAGCCACGCCCCTAGAGCAGTCCATTGTTACAAAATGGGACACTGAACAGCAAAGTAGGTTAGCAAAGGTTCTCATGAGAGCCTTCCTAGATGTATGTTATGTAATACTCCTTGGCCACATTCAAACAGCATCATGTCGACATGGACGTTTACTGTGGGAATTGAGAGTGAAAACGACAGACCATTGGAAGATCCTTTCCTATTTGCTAATGATAACATTCAGAGTTTGCTGCATGTTTTTTACTTTTCTGTATACTCTGTGTTCCTATCTAGAGAGTTAATGCATTCTATGCACTCCGACCCTGACATGTCACTTTATTGTGCTAGTCCAAGTTACTGAACCCTACTGCTAACAGTGATTTGCTTGTTTTCCTTACCCTTTTTGAGGAGACTTTCAATCTTTATGCTACACCGTATCTACTACGTGATTAATTTCCTTTTAACTGGATTCATGGTCGCTACTGCAACTGTTGGGGAACTCAGCTGAGTATCCAGAACTGCTCTTTATGAGGAGTTTGCTTGCTTCCAATTATTAGCTTGATGCCCTGAATCCTTGCTCTTTTCCAAAAGGAATTCTTTATGGGTTTCATGATAGGTTAGGTTAGATCCTTTCAGATTCAGATAAGGACTATTTCCTTTATGGAACACACTGTTATTTTGCATGCTGTCGCTGGCCACATTTTTTCACGATATGTCTTTAAACAGACTTATCTGACTAAGTTGAATAAAGGACAAAAATACAGACTGATATATTAATAGGAAAGTACATTTTTTAAACCTTCATCATCCTTCTCATCATTGACTAAACATTATGGGCCAGATATAGGTCGGTCGGTAACGGCCGAAAATCGGTATTTTCGGCCGTTACCGACCGGTATACATGATTTGGCATGTAGGTGCTAAATTTTACAGAATCGGTAACTTTACCGATTCGGTAAAGTTACCGATTTTGTAAAATACGAATCGGTAATTTTACCAATTCGGAGCCACCCATATGTAGGTGGGACTCTTCAGAGTCCCAGGAGCCTTAACAAATCGGTATTTTACCATCAAATCCAATTTGATGGTAAAATACCGATTCAGGTGTGCATGCACATGTGTGCATGCACACCTATGCCATGTGACAGGCAGACCTGCCCTTAGGGCAGGTATGCCTGCCACATGGCACCCGTGCCTGTTTTGGGGGTGCCAGAGGGTGTCAAAGTGACACCCCCTGCACCCTTGAGAAATTCGGAATTTACCGATTCGGTAAATACCGAATCGGTAATGCCCATTCATTCCTATGGGCTTCAAAGCCCATAGGAATGAATGGGCATTACCGATTCGGTATTTACCGAATCGGTAAATACCGAATTCATCCGATTCGGTATTCCAGCGCATCTGGAATACCTACATATCGGACCCATTGATTTACCGATTTTAAATTACCGAATCGGTAAAATTCGGTAATTTAAAATTGGTAAATCAATTTTACCTACATCGGGCCCTAAATGCTGTAAGTTGATAATAATTTTGGAAATGTATTTGGGTAGTACTCCATTCTTAATCAGTGGCAAAGATTTATTGACCTGAGAAAGAAATTAGCATGGAAATTGGAGGTTCACTTAGTAAGTTTTAAGGTGGAGCTGTTTATAAATTTTTTATGGGAGTTTTCCGTACTCGCAATCTCTACAGTAAACACCATCTTATAATGGTAATGAAAATAGCTTGCAACTTAGGCCATGTACTGATTGATCCATTACACGGATAGCCCAAAACAAAGGGAGTTTGGGGAACTGAGGGGCCTTGGTGAAGGATCCAGCATCTGTGACTTCCAGAGTCAATTCAATTCAATTCAATAAAGCTTTATTTGGGTCATTAAAAATAACCATCAAAGCATATACATACAATATCAGTAAAAAATCTCATTAAATTCATTTTTTTTTAAAGTTAATCATAAAATCATCAATTAATGAGGGGTAATTTAAAACAACATGCTCTTCCTAGCTTCAATAGAGTTAAGAATGAATGTTGCGGTAAAAAGGCAGACATCTATTTCATTCAATGAGACAATCAACCTCATAGCAGCGTCAATGGAAAAGGTGCGATATTTTAAAAATTATGGTTTTAAAAAGGCTATACGAAAATTTTTATACAGTTCACAAACTAAGAGGAAATGCAAGGTACTTTGTTTTGTGCGGCCATCACACGGGCAGGGAGAGATTGAGTATTCTTTAATTTTAGGGAATGCGACCAAATGGTGCGCAATCCCAACCCTTGTTAGGACATATCTATGTGACGCTCTGGTTACAGAGCTCAAGTAGGTTTGGAACCCAGCAGCGCCCACGTAGTTGGTGAGTTTTTAACTGAGCATTCTCATTATTATACACCGTCGCTCTATTGGATAAAAACAAGTTCTTGATTTCTAATTTTGTCCATTCTAATGTTACCTCAGGGTCATCTTTGATGTTTATTTTAAAAATATCATTGAAACATTGTACTACATATTTCAGCCAGGGGATCTTATCCCAATTATCCAACCGGAGGCAATCTTGGATAATTACTCTATTAAAAGCTGTTTCTTCCCTGCTCCAGATTAATCTCCAGGACAGTAAAGGTCTGAGAGATAATTTATCTGTCAGATAGCTGATACCTAGTTCCCTATGTATAAGCTCAGTTGATGCCGAACTAGGAAGGTTAAGCAAATTTTTTTTAAACTTATTTTCAGCTATTTGTAGATGCTTGTTATAACCATATCCCCATACCCCCGCACCATATAGTGCGATGGATGCACTTCTAGCAAGATATATGTGTAGCATGTCCTTAATTCGACAATCCCCAAGATTAGCTGCGAATTTATAAATATCATGGCAGCTTTTGGCCATTTTTGCCTGTACATTTAATTTTTCATTTGACCAGGTGCCATTCCCGCTAAAAGTTATCCCTAAGTAACAGAACTTGTCAACAATCTCAATTTTTTGTCCTTCTATATAAAAAGGTTTACATTTATTCCTTTTTTTGCCACAGACCATTGCAAATGCTTTACTTTTATTGATCACCATTTTCCTCCCCGACATAAAATCAACAAATGAATCAAGGAGACGCTGGAGCCCTAATGGGGTTCTTGATAAAAGCACCGCGTCATCCGCGTAAAGCAACACTGGGACATCTATTCCATTAACATTAGGCGCATTTGACAGGACCCTTTTTAATACACAGTCTACCCCATTAATAAAGAGTGTAAATATTAATGGGGCCAGGACACAGCCCTGACGGATCCCACATCTTACTCTAAACTTGGGGGTACATTCTCCTCCCTGACCAAACCGAATAGATGTAAAAGGTCTTTCATAGAGCCTCGCCAGGAAGAAGATTATAGGTTCCGGTGCACCAAGATCCAGTAAAGTTCGCCGTATATGGAATGGTCCACTAAATCAAAAGCGCTGCTAAGGTCAACGAAACATAAATAAAGTGACCCTTGTTTAGCACAAGTATATTTCCCAATGATCAAATCTAAATTGATACATTGTTCAAGGGTCCCTCTGCCCTTTCTAAAATCATATTGTGAATCTGCTAAAATCCTATTGTCCTCAGCCCATTCCTCCAATCTCACTAGTAGGATTCTACTCATTATTTTTACCGAGGAGTCAATACATGTGTGTCAATCCACGCAAAATATTTTAGTTTGTTGCCTTTACTTCAAATTAAAATGAAAATAAGATGGTGTGGTGTACCAATGGACTTTGCGGAAGGACCTAGCTCCTTTTGACCATTTCCTCCCATAGCTTGTGGCTGCCTGTGTAGTCAACCAGTTTGACTTCAGCCCCTAGAAACGATGGAGTTTTTCACATGCTCTACTAAGATTACCCACATCTACTAATAAACAAAGTTGAGTAAAAAGGTATACTAAGAATAAGTAAGAATTCCCTCCCGATAATCAACTGGCCTTTCTGTAGAAAGCATTTTAAGATGGGCAGAGCTAAAATGTTCATTGCAGATGATTTATGTAAGTTACCGAGGTCCTTGCCAGCCCAGGTGGGCCTGGCCTTCATATACCATAACTGAAAATGGTACAATAAAGCATATTTTTCATATCTCAGCGATAAAAGGGGATGATTCTGTTTCCAAATCCAGTTTTTTGGGCTAAATTACATAAATATATGAAAGATTATAGTTTAATCTGCCACTAAGGCCACTTTATAGATGGGTTGTTCATGTGTACCACAGTCCAGCCGCTCGTGCTCGGGTACACAGTGGCGGTGAGGCAGAGGAGGGGGAACACAAAAAAAGACAATTATGAACACATAAAATAGCACTTACCTGCTCCGACTGCTGCCATCTTTCACCTGATCCACGCCTCCTTCCATGAGCTGCTGCACACTGTGCAGAGTCCCAGTAGTGAATCCCAGCGCTGCTCTCATGTTAGGAATACTCTTCAGCACTGGGTTTGGTCTGAGTGCCACGGTTTGGCTCTCAGAAAGATGCTGGGAGCATGTGTTGCCTCTCCACCCTCTTGCTCAACGCAGCTTGGGTTAGAGAAAGGCTAAGTGCACATGATGGGTTGGTCAGCTGTTTGGGGCCGGACAAACTGTCTTTCCCACTTAGCAGTGCCCACAACTCCCCACTCATCCCTGGTGATTTCTGGAATGTCACATCACAAGGGATGTCCCCGCCCCTCCTTTGGCTTGCAGTCTGCAGGACAAAAAATGATAGTAAAAATGTTTTATTACCATTGTATTAATGTCCCTTGCCTCTGTTGGCTTTCAGCGGGGGCGACGCTCCTGCGGCATAACGAAGGAGCAGCCCCTGTTGTACCTTTGATAAACGGTCAGGGAAGTATATGGAGCAGTAAAAGGGGGGTTATGTGTGAAAGCTTATTGCAGAAGTGTGTAGAAATCCACCACATACTGCGTCAACATACTAGTGTAATTTCTGCACTGCAGAAAGTTAACATGCACTAGGTTAGAAAAGTGCAATTTTATTTTCAAGCATTTTCTTATTCAGCTCTAGAAAAACATAATCCTTGTCCACGACACCATTTACTACACACATGTTGTTAAATATTGGATTGAAGCATTTACCCCAATAATTACCCTGAAATCGCCCAGTATGTGATGACCATCAGATTTACAACTTCCATCTAGTGATGTTTATCCCCTTGAAAATGAAGCTTTTCACATTTACAACATGGGTTTACTAAAATTATATAACAATTGTTTTTTTTTTTAATTTTTTTTTTTTATTGAGAGTTCAAATATAGCAATACAATACAATTGAAATCCAATTAATATAGTACGAGGAAGGAAAATACTGGAAAGCATTCATACAAATTGTTGTTTTAACATTTAAGTTATAAAGTGCAAAGTTGTGTAAGAGCAGACAGTTAGTAAACTCGTTCAAATAACCAGAAGATTTTGTTTAGAATTGAAAAAGTACATAGCATACATATACAATAAACGTTTTCACATTTAGTATTCCAAAGCTAAGTTCTAAAGTGCAGCGTGCGGAGGTAGAACCGTCGTGATAGACTAATAAATAATTTCAATAAAGCATAAATTCGGATAAGTAATAACAAGAGAAATCTAAACTTCGAACACACTCCAATATTTATCATATTTTTTGAGAGCCCCGGATCTAAGGGCATATTTTTTCTCCCTTCCCTGGATTCGCTGTAATTTTGCCTTCCATGCCTGGAAGGATGGGACAGAATCTGTTCTCCAGGACAGTAATATAAGGGATTTAGCTATTAGAGAAGCTATGAAAAGGGGCTCATCATATTGGGTGTGGACAGGAGAGCAGCCTAGGAGGGGAATTAGGTCGTTAAGTATAATATTTGTTTTAAGGACGATTGAAAGATATTTTTCTATTTCCTTCCATAAAACCTGGATTTTTGGACACTCCCAGATAATGTGTTTCCAAGTGCCTTTTTCTTCACATCGAAAGCATTTATCGGCTACTAGGGGGAAGATATTATGTAAAAAGGACGGGGTTCTATATAATAACCATTTATTGTAGAATTGCATACGTTTAAAGTTTGCTCCTCGAAAGATGGCTTTATTGAATTTGTTTATTTTGTCCCATACCTGTTGATTAATTATAATATCTTCCCTTTTTTTCCATCGTTTAATTATCTTGTTGTAAAAGTTCTGGTCCTTACTTTCTGTTAATATTTTAATCCAGATACTCATTTTCTTTTGTGTTTTGTTATTAAGGGAAATGGAAATATTTTCTTTGTGGGATAAATTTCCTATATTGAGTTCCCTGAGTTTTGGATTTATGGTAATAAATGACCAGTTCAGAATTGTGTGCGAATGAATTAACTGGCCGTAAATTTCATCCCAGGATTTCCACCTATTTCCCAGTAGGAAGTCTTTTTCAAAACCATTTTGCTTCCAAAGAGTTATTATATTTTTATCCATATGTCCTGCTTCTCCCAGGCTAAAATTCATTAAATTCGTCTTATTACTCACATTGGGTAGATCATAAAATTTAAAAAACTGAGTTTTGACCTTAAAAATCCACTGCAAAGTTTTATATTGTACTTTTTTTGGGTCTTTCGTGGTTCTGACCGGATCATAGATTTTCAATTCCAACAACATCCTTTTCATAAAAAAATTGTCTGTCTCATGACAATCTAGAAGAAAAAAAAACCTATGGGTGTAATGTGCAAAAGACGCAAAATAATATTCTTTGATATTTGGGAGGGACAGCCCTCCTTGTATGGAAGATAAATATAAAGTGCTCAGTGCAAGTCTAGGGGATTTTTTTGCCCATAGGAAAGAGGAAATCAGAGCTTCTATTTTTTTAAAATAAGAGGCCTGGATTGCGCAGGGAATCGCACTGAAAAGGAAATTAAAAAGGGGTAATATCGACATTCGAATTAGCGATGCCCGCCCTATAAGAGACAGGGGTAGTAGATTCCAACGATCTAAGAGTGAACCCACCTTTTTTAATAAAGGTCAATCAATCAATCAATCAGTGACACTTATAGAGCGCGCTACATACCCGTAGGGTCTCAAGGCGCTGGGGAGGGGGGGTGCCGCTACTGCTCGAACAGCCAGGTCTTCAGCTTCTTCCTGAAGGAGATGTGGTCTTGGGTCAGGCGCAGGTCGGACGGGAGGGAGTTCCAGGTCTTGGCGGCCAGGTAGGAGAAGGACCTTCCTCCTGTAGTCGCTCTTCGGATGCGGGGGACGGCGGCGAGGGCGTGGTTGGCTGATCGGAGGTGTCGTTTGGGAGCGTAGAAGTTGACTCGGCTGTTGAGGTAGCTCGGGCCTTGGTCGTGTAGGGCTTTGTGTGCGTGGGTGAGGAGGCGGAAGGTGATTCTCTTGTTGATGGGGAGCCAGTGAAGGTCTCTCAGATGTCCGGAGATGTGGCTGGATCGTGGGATGTCGAGGATGAGTCTGGCTGAGGCGTTTTGGATCCGCTGGAGTCTCTTCTGGAGCTTGGCGGTGGTCCCGGCGTAGAGGGCGTTGCCGTAGTCCAGTCGGCTGGTGACGAGGGCCTGGGTGACGGTCTTCCTGGTCTCTGTGGGGATCCACCAGAAGATCTTCCGTAGCATGCGTAGGATGTTGAAGCACGCCGAGGAGACGCTGTTGACTTGCCTGGTCATGGAGAGGGAGGAGTCCAGGATGAAGCCCAGGTTTCGTGCATGGTCTGTCGGTTTGGGTGCGGTGCCCAGGGCGGGAGGCCACCAGGAGTCGTCCCAGGCAGAGGGTGAAGAGCCCAGGATGAGGACCTCCGTCTTGTCCGAGTTCAGTTTCAGGCGGCTGGTCGTCATCCACTCGGCTACCTCTTTCATCCCTTCGTGCAGGTTGGCTCTGGCGGCGGCGGGGTCGTTGGTCAGGGAGAGGATCAGCTGGGTGTCGTCGGCGTAGGAGATGATGCTGAGGTGGTGTTTGCGTACGATGGCCGCGAGGGGGCTCATGTAGACGTTGAAGAGGGTGGGGCTCAGGGATGATCCTTGGGGGACGCCACAGATGACTTTGGAGGCCTCTGACTTGTACGGTGGTAGGCGGACTCGCTGTGTTCTTCCGTCGAGGAAGGAGATGATCCACTCCAGCGCCTTGTCCTGGATTCCGATGTTGCTGAGGCGCCGTATTAGGGTGCGGTGGCAGACCGTGTCGAATGCCGCGGAGAGGTCTAGGAGGATGAGGGCCGCTGTTTCTCCATTGTCCATCAGGGCTCGGATGTCATCGGTGGCGGCGATGAGGGCGGTCTCGGTGCTGTGTTTGGCTCGCAAGCCGGACTGTGAGGGGTCGAGGGATCCGTTCGTCTCGAGGAAGGCGGCCATCTGCTTGTTGACGGTCTTCTCGATGACTTTGGCTGGAAACGGGAGAAGCGAGATGGGGCGGTAGTTCTTGAGGTCGGTGGGGTCCGCTGTTGGTAGAAGGTAGAAAATTTAATAAGTAAAGGTCGTCTAGGTTATCCGATATAAATAAATAAAATTATATAACAATTGTGTGACGACCACTGAAGCAAGCCATAGATGTGTTTCTTTCTTTTCATAGAATAAAGCTTTCTGTTTCTTTTAATCGCATTTGTATTATACACAATTGTATTGATTTCAGTAAACAATGTCTAGTGATTTGGGACTGTAGTGCTAATAAAGACTCTCTGCTAAAGTCTCAGTTGCAGGACCTGCTTCAGCTCCCAGTTGCCTGCCCTGGCTTTTATGGGAGGGATATTTTAGTGGCAGTGCTCTTTTTCACAGCTGCAGTGACCAAATAATTATTTTAAGTCAGAAGGCACAGTATGTAATTTATAAAAATATGTTTCAATAAAAAGCTGAAAGTTAAAAAAGTACAATATGTGTCTGTTTTTTTACAGTAAATGAATTTTCTGCAGAAACACATTGTTTTGAAACTACGTACAATTATACAAGCTGCGACATGGACAGAACTGTAATTGATTGCATTGTGAATAATACTCTGAAATCCACCACAACACGTATGATCGTGAGACCTCTAAAAGGTAGGACATTTTAAACTTGTAAATGCATTGGATGCAGTTTGATAGCTTGTAGATGTCCTACAAGTTTGAGACTTTCGGTAATAGTATATGCCAACTGACCATAAAGGCAACTCAGCTACTGAGAAACAACTGCTTGAAGTGACCACGATCCATGTAAGGACTTAGTTATGGTTAAATACTTAAGCATTATTCAAGGGGAGAGCACTCCCGGGTACTTACTGACTAGTGTGGAATAAGAGAGCCTGAGGCAAAGCTCAGTGTCCTACTTCACTCCGGTCAATAATTACTTGGGAAAGCCCCCAAAAACCCTCTTGGATAATATTGCTATTGTAAATTAGACCTTTATTGTTTGACATGCAAGTAACAATATTTTTTGATAGATGGAGTATCCAGGAGATGAGCACCTGCATGTTCTGAGACCTGCCTATGGCAGGTTAATTAATTGAAAAGCCAGTTCTTCAGTTTCTTGCAGAATTCAAGAGGAGAGGACTAGTCTCTGATGTATAGTGGGAGGCCATTCATGCTTTAGAAGCAATATAGAATACTCATCCTCCTGATCTGGTTCTATGTATGCATGGATGTGTGTGAGTAGAAGTCCTAGGGCGTGGCAGTATCTGGGTAGTTGGTGAGAGGAGTTGTTGTTCAGGTAGGTGGGTCTAAGTTGCATAGTGCCTTGAATGTGTATGTGTGTGAGCCAGTAGAGCTCCCTAAGATGTGGTGTGATGTGAGTTTATAGTGTAATGTTGAGGATGAGTCTGGCTGCCAAGTTCTGGATGATTTGTAGTCTTCTAGAGATGTGTTTGGTTATCCCAGGAAAAAGGGTCTTCCTATAGTGCAACTTGCTGGCGACTAGATCATTTACCAGTATTGCTTGGGAGCTATTGAAAATCTTCATCAGGATCGTTACGGTGTGGCAGCGAAATGCAGAGATGGCATTAACTTGTGCGGTCATGTCCATTTTGCCATCAATAATTATTCCAAGAATCCTACCTTGAGTGTTGGGTGTGGTTGTGGGTCTGAGTGTGGCTGGCTACTAGTTGGAATCCCATTGTTGAGATACCAAAGGTCGCTACTTCTGTCTTGTAAGTTTGGAGCTTGAGACTGTTGGCTTTCATCCAGTTAGTGACTTTGTCATCCAGCCAGTGGAGATGTTTCCTTTGTTGGGGGGTCTTGTCCAACAGGCTGAGTATGAATTGTCAGCATAGAAGAGGATGCTGATTTCTGTGTAGATTAGTTTGGCCAGAAGAATCAAGTATGCGTGGAAGAGGGTGGGTGATGAACCTTGAGGCACTTCACAGGCGAGTTTGCGGCTTTTGAGGAGTAACGTTCCAGGCTGACAGCTTGTGTCCTATCCATTAGGAAGGCTCAGATATAGCAAAAAGTAGTTTCATGGATGCCAATCTTGAGCAGATGCTTGATGAGGATGGGGTATTGTGTCAAACACTGCAGAGAGGTCTAGGAGAATGAGTGCTGCCATTTCCCTTCTGTTAAGGATTATGTGGCTGTTGTCTGTGGTGGCAAAAAGTGCTGTCTCTGTACTGTAATTAGCTCTGAATTTCGATTGCGTGATGGCAAGGTTGCGAGACAGAGGTGTGAGTGTGTTCAGTAACGTGCTAGTTGATGCTAAGGTTTTTAAGGTTTTCTAGAAGGGCCATAGAGGGTGGATCAGTGTATTCTTCTAGGTTAAAGTTAAGGTCTCTGAGGAGCATGAAGAGGCATTGATGACGAGGGGTGCAATGAAGTTTGTAATGTCACTGGCGAAATTGGTGCAGGGTACTGGTGGTCTTTATACAAAGGTTCTAGGGAGAAATTGGCTGTGACGCATATCTTGAATGTGAGGTGTTCAATATCACTGGTGAGGGTGGCTGTGTAGGCGGGGCAGCTGATGGTATCTTTGAATAGGATGGCGACTTCACTACCGGGCTTCTGTTGACAGGTTCTGAGTATGGTTGTGCAGTATTTCCCATATTTCCATGGTATATTTGGTATTTTCATGGTACTACTGTGGTGGCAGGTTGCACAAACGATTTTGATGGGGAACATTTAATGAACTTAAATAAATGAGTGCACATATGTTATGCTAAAACTTAATGTAAATTATCTGTATTTATTTATTTTAAATGTAGAACAAAATAAGAAAACAATACAGCACTGTTAACTTAATTTAAATGTAACATGTAATTATTTACAGTATATTAAACTAAAAAAAGTTTCAATTTATTTACTATCTATTATATTTTTTTAAAGTTATTTATGGAATTCATTTATTTTTTATTTTTTACAAGTTACAGTTACATTTATTTTCTAAAAAGAAAAGGTTTGTAAAATATTTTATTATGAAATCATGTTTCAATTGTTTTTGAATATATATATAATTGTTTTAAATAAATTCAATGCTGATATATATTTTAAACAATGAAATACGTTAATTTCATTTACATTACTTCCTATGAGGTTCTATTTTAAGTCCCTGTCTACATAATTTACTATGGGAGGTTGTTGCAGTATCAGTGGTTGGCCATGTATGGTGCTGGACATACCACAGCTCTGTTTGCCTGTAGTAACTGATCCTCATGAATTTGGCTCAGGCATAGAGACATGAAAGTCCACACCTTTGAGTGTATTTAAACTTTTAAATGGTGAATGGCAAAAGTAGAAATGTTAATCAAATGTGTAAGATTAATCTGATATGTCAATCTAACTCACAGGCGCAAGTTACCTTTGTGAATTGTGTGGTTTATTTTTCTTTTTGCTTCTCCCACTATCGTTGGTGAGTGGTAAATCTCTCTGAATTAATGTACACTGCCTTCTAAATAATTGTATTGAGGGTTAACTGTAAGGAAATGATAAAACAAAGTCAAAATATATATTTTTTTCTATAAAAATATTAATCTGCCTATGTGTTTTTAGCTTATACCTTACTACATGCAAATGACATTTGCTAGGGAAGAAGGTGTACAGACATGCTGACTGAACCTGTAACAGAACTTCGCTCAATTAATAAATGTCATGGGAAGATAGCAACTGGCTAAGAAACAATAAAAATGCAGCATTTTGGTAGTGACTAGATGCCTCATTTAGAATTCTGTATAATACCCAGACTGACATGTCTAATTATAATGCTTACGACTGTTGATTAGGTAAAGGTCCTTGAAAATGTTTATAATCACTTGGCAAATTATTCAATATTGGTAATTATTATTGAACTACACACCAATTAAATATATTAAACATTTACGATGATAACAATGGTATATCAAATGTAAATTGTACACATCCCTCTGATTTAGTCAGGTTGAATAGAGTTGTTGTAGTCATGATTATGGACTAAGGCGCTATGTTGTCCTTAATCTAAGATAACGACTATGAAAGTGATTTTAATGGGAAGGTTATACTACATACACCTGATGTGACACCTTACAGTTATGAGGGAAAACCAATTGATTTGGTTGGATACTTTGAGGCAGATTTTGAATTCCAAGGAAATTATGTTTCTGGGCAGGTGTATGTCCCTGTCAAGTGTGATGCTATTTTAATTTGGCCGCACCAGAAACTCTAAGGGATTTTTCTGGATCCCAAATTAAATCCCCAAATGCAGGTCAAGACAGTTGATACAAAAGCTACATGATTTTTTACAAGTATTCTCTGAAACGGTTGGATGTGTAAAAAGTTATATCTATCATTTCAGGCTTAATGAGGGAGCCAAGCCTGTTGCGTGTAAGGTTAGAAATATCTCCTTGAACCTGCATGGGGCAGTAGAATCTGAACTTAACAGGGTTAAGAAGGAAGGCATAATTGAAGCAGTGGAGGCGTATATATAGACCTCCTGGAGCTTTTGGTAACTTCAGGACAAGTTTGCAAGAGGGTATTGCCCACCTGGCTATCAGGCGGGATAAATTCCTAGTTCTGGGTGACCTTAATGCTCATTTTGAGGACCCTATGCACAAGGAGGCTGCTGAGTTGCGCCAGGACTTGCAGTCTATGCAACTGGATCTAAAATCATGCTCTCCTATGCATCAGCAAGGCCACCTGTTAGATCCAGTATTTGCCAACTGGGAGAGTGTGGAGTTTGGGACGCCGCTACCAGTCCCTTGGTCGGACCACTTTTTGGTGCCTTTCAGTATAGACATGACTGTAGAGGAGAGAAAAAAGGGGGTAACTAATAGCTATCCCTGTAGAAAGTGGAAAAGCTTCACGCAGGATATTTTTAATAAAGAGCTGAGTGAAGGGGGGCCCCCAGGAGGGTCCAATAGTGAGATAGCGAGTGAGAACCTGGAAAGGCGTATTTTTAATGCCCTCAATAAAGTGGCACCACTACTCTTGAACAAAACCGTAAACAGAGCGCGGAAAACCGCTCCATGGTTTACCCCCACCTTGCAGCAGGCTAAGGCAGGCTGCAAGCGACGGGAGAAGAGATGGAGAAGGGGTTTTCGAGCACAGGACAGATTGTTATATAGAGAAGGACAGAGGAAATATCAAATTCTACTCAGAGGGGCTAAGGCCGCACATTATAAAGTCAGAATTGGGAATGCTGAGAATTCCTCTAAGGAACTCTTTAAAATTTATAAGGAGATCTCTACCTCAGCTAGTTTAAATATGTCTAGCAATGATTCAGTGGAAGACTGCAATAGGGTGGAAGAATATTTCTCACAGAAGGTGAGGAATATCTACTCTTCGTTTTCTGGCAGCCCAGTGAGTGGTGCTGATTTCGAGGAACTGTTGGGAGACAGTAAGACAGGGTGGAGACTGGAACACTTTTCAGTCCCCCCTCCTGAAACTTTAAGAAACATCTGCCTCAGTGTTAAATCTGGCTCCCCTAGAGACCCTGCTCCTCGTAAGGTGTTAAGGGAGAGTCTGGAGATCCTAGAACCTTACATCAGGCATGTCCTTGATATGTCTCTTCACATATGCTGCCGAGAATTGGAAACGAGCTGTGGTTCTGCCCATTAGGAAGAAACCTACTATCTTCCAGGATATTTTAGAAAACCTGCAGCCTATTTCACTGCTGTCCTATTTAGCTAAGGTAGCAGAGAAAGTGGTAAATAAACAACTGATGGCACATTTAGAGGTGGCTAATCTCTTACACCCCTCTCAATCAGGTTTTGGGGCAGGATATTCCACAGAAACTGACCTATTAAGGACCACGGAGACCGTCAGACAAGGAGCTGATGCGGGACACACCATGGCACTGATAATGCTAGATCTCAGTGCAGCGTTCGACACTGTAGCGCATTACACCTTGCTGCAGTGTCTGAACAGAGGTGGTGTGTCTGGTCCAGCTCTGAGTTGGCAGAAATCTTTCTTGATAGGGCGCAGTTTCCAAGTTAGACGAGGGACATTTTACTCCAAAGACATTGCACTGGAACAGGGGGTGCCTCAGGGCTCCACCCTGGGCCCCACTCTGTTTAATTTATATATGTCTCCTCTGGCAGAGATTGCACAGGCTTATGGGGTGGAGATAGTCTCCTATGCAGATGACACCCAGCTGCTGATCCCAGGCACCCTCAGCTGAGGCATCCAACTTTAAAGCATGTATGCAGGAGCTGGCCTCCTGGATGAATAAGAACTGCTTAAAGTTGAATGGAGGCAAGACTGAGGTGTTGGTGGTAGGTGGAGACATTTCTAGCTGGACCGCAGATTGGTGGCCACAGAGTTTGGGTCCTACCCCCACACCTTGTAGAGAGGCTAACAATCTGGGGGTATGGGTAGACCCTTCCCTCTCTTATGATGGCCAGATCCGGAGTTTAGTGGGGAAATGTTTTGGTGTTTTAAGAACTCTACGTAAAACATTAGACCTGCTTCCTCTGGATGCCAGACAGACGATGAAACATGCTCTCATCACTTCCCGTCTTGATTACGGGAATCTACTTTATCTGGGACCTTCAGCAAAGAATCTTGGACGGCTACAGGTTCTTCAGAATGCGACAGCACGGCTGGTTCTGAGGCTGCCCAGAAGGGCGGCGTCGAAGCCAGCCCTGGAGGCTCTCCATTGGCTCCCGGTCAAAAAAAGAGTGATGTTTAAGACACTACTCACTTGTCATCACATTCTCCAGAATAAGGCTCCGCCATATCTGGGGAATCTGGTCACTAGGTATGTACCAGGAAGGTCCCTTAGATCCTGTGGAACGGGGCAGCTGGTAATTCCTAAGATAAAGAAAGCGAGAATGGGCGGTCGCTCCTTTCGCTTTCTAGCAGCACAAAATTGGAACAAACTTCCTGTCTCTCTTAGGTTAGAAAAGTCGGAATCGAATTTCAGGAGACTACTTAAAACCCATCTGTTCACTATGTAGGTTCCTTCTTAGTTGTGGTTATGTTCCTTCTGATAGTCCTCTCTCCACAGCGCGGGGACACGCCGAGATGGCGTAACCAGGCGCTTTACAAACTTCTTTATTATTATTATTTATTATTATATTTCACAATGTGTGGCACCAGTCGTGGTAGCTGCAAAGGCTTCTGGGGAGATTCATCTTTGTGTTGGCCTCAAGCATCTCAACATGGAGGTAGTTGAAGACATATTTCCCCTATCCAACATAATGGAGATGGTAACCCTGATGGGCAACCCAGAGTTTTTCACTACACTTGACTTGATGTCTGCCTATCACCAGATCCAATTAAGTGAAGATTAAAAAAATGTAATGGTCTTTATTACACCTTTGGGGGTGTTCTGTTTCAATAAGATGCCATTTGGACTCTGTTCCTCTGCATCTGTCTTTCAGAAACTCATGACCAGTTTGTTGAAGGGGATTGTTGGGGTGAAATTCTTTCAAGATGGCAGACTCATTTTCAGTTACAATGTACATGATCTTGTATACAGGGTCAAGGAAGTTTTGCATATATTTTTACATAAAGGAATAACACTCAAGATTAGCAAGTGTAAATTTGGGCAATCTGAGATAACATTTGGGACAAGTAATTTCTGGTGGTGGCGCTAAACCCAAGACTGATCTCATCACCACAATATCTGAAGTACCACAACCCTCCAAGAAAGAATAGGTACAAATGGATGACAGAATGCTATTCCAGATTTGTGCCCAATTTTGATAGCCACAATGTGGACATTAGGAGTTCCTTCAGAAAAGGAGTCCAATTTGCATGGACAGAAGATTGTCATAAGAAGTATGAAAATCTAAAAATGTCTATCATCTGCAGAATTTTCTGAAGAAGTTCGTCCCAAGTATGCCTTTCATAATTCTTACAGATTCTAGTAAAGAAGTGCTAGGTGCTGGTTTGAAGCAGAAGCAAGGCAGAGATGAGGTTACCATAGGTTATGCCTTTGGGCCGTTAAGGGGGGACAGAAATTCAGTATTCAAAAGGAAGCCCTAGCAGTATACAGGGCAATAAAAAAATTCCAACAGTTTGTGTGGTGTATGAAGTTCCTAGTGCAGATGGACCACAAGCCTTTGCAGACAGACTTCGGGAAGAAGGGACTTAACTGTATTCCGTCTAGGATTTGCAAGTGGCTGGTGGCACTTCAGGATTTTCAGTTTGTCATCTCTTATCTGCAGCGTATTGACAACAAAGTTGCAGACTGCCTGTCTAGGTTGAAGGTAGATTTGGGAACTAAAGTGGTTGAAGAAAACTGGTGGAAAGAACATACAGTCAAAGTTTGCAGTGTCACAAAAAGTTGTGTGTCGGAGAATGAATGGGGGAAAAAGATGGAAGATGAGATTTTATAACAAGACAGTTTGTTCTGTATGAAGACAACAGTTGGAAAAAATGGACATTTGCTGTATATGTAAAGATATTTAATGAGTTATCTGTAATTAATGACATCCTAGTAAGAGAGAGTAAATTGGTGCCACCACAGGGTGTCAGAAAATGTCTGATACAATTAGCACATAAGGGGCATCAAGGCATTTATAAAACTAAAGAGAGGCTTAGATGTGTATATTGGTGGCCAGGAACACAAATATGAAAGTTAGACCGTCTCCCATGGTTTGTCGGGAAATTCTATTTGAGGTTTGGGAGGAGATTGGATTAGACATAGTTGGGCCTCTCAATGTGGGAAGCACTACAAAGTATTTGTTTGTGGGCATGGATATGCAGTCCAGGTGGCCAGAGGCGGGAGTAACCAATGAAATCAACACTGTTGTGGTCATAAAATTCTTCACCAAGACATTTGCAAGGAAATACAATCCCAGAATTATACTAATTGACAATGGGTTGCAATTGACCTTGAAGGAAGTAGAAATATTTTTGGATGGTAGGGGCATTGCTCATGAAAAAGGTGGAAGGGTTTATTAGGACACTAAAAGAACCCATTCAGGTTGCAAGGAATTAAATAGGTGATTGGGTTCAAGTTGTCCAGAGGCATGTGAAGGGGGATAGATTCACTCCTCAATCTACTGCGGAGGTGAGTTCTTCTCGCCTGTTCAAGAAACATAAGCTTTATACAGTGCAGGTTCCTCCCCATGTGGAGAGGTACAATATAAATACCATGAGTCATGAAGATGTGATGGAGGAATCTAAAGCAAGAGAATCACATCTGCAGGCAGAGAGGAATGAGAGGTATGACTGTCGCAAGGCCGTTAAGCCAATGCTCATAAAAGTTAGAGATGTAATTAAAATTACGATGCCTGAGAGAATCCGAGGTATCTCACAGTTCAGCAGATCATACAATGTGGCAAAGGTATTCCGAGGGGTGGCCAAAATGGATGATGGATGTATCTAAAAATGTAATTATGATAATTGTAGTAAATGACAAATAGTTTGTGTGCAATTTTTACAGTTATGATTTGTTAAAGGGGAGGGTATGTGGTAATGTGTAGTTAGCTATGTGTAATGTTTTAACTGTGTTCTTGTGTTTCCATGAGACACTGCTGTTTCCATGACAAGTTTTGAGTAGAATATTTATTGTTAATGCTAAGGCTGTGATAAGCAGTTATCTGGAGTGACCTTGCAGAGACTTTGTCTGGAGTATCTTCTGTACAATAAACTTGTTTTTATCACATTTACCCTGCGTAGGACCTTCCTAAAGTCACCCTTAACACCTCCCATCCAGAGTTACTGATCCCAGGAGAAACTGCGAACAGACAATATTAATGCGAGGATTACATTTTGAACCCTTATGGTTCCCTAAGAAATTAAGTATGATCATGGAATCAGTAATGCCATACCCAATGCCCCTAGTAGTTTCACATTTTCCCTGGTGTTATGCCCTGCCATCTGATCTACTTTCAGCAGGCAAAATCTCCTGGCGGAAAAACAATTAGTCTATTATAAAACCACAGCCTTTGACAGAGCCGGATATGCATAATATTGCAAGTTCTGCATCGCATACATTTGGTAACCCTAGATGTTTCAACACGAGCTGTAATCTGCAGCTGGCATAGTTCAGAAGTACAAGGAGGCAATCACCACCCCACTTTCAAAGCTGTGTTGTCTGCAGCTCATGCAATAACTCTTGAATTACAGAGATATCACATGCACTGCTGGCTGCACTTGTTCTTGAAAAACATTCCCATAGTTCAGTTCAGTGCTTTCAATAGGCGCAGAACACGTTCATGATACCGATTATGCTGTTTATAAGTAAGCTAGATATATGTTTTTAGATAGTCAGCTTTTATATGGTTGCTATAGGTGCATATTTTTTCTAATTCTTTTGTCAATCAAAATTTCAGGTAAAGCTACATGTAATGGAATTGGAATGGGGCAGGAAGGCGATACCATAATTATACCATGCTCAGTTGATTTTGCTGGGACAATCACATACACCTGCACCAGTTCTGTTTGGAGCAATCCAACCAATTCCTGCATCCCTCTAAAGCTCAGTCAACTGGTGGCAGAAAGTGAGGTACGTATTAATGAAGGGTATATCTTAGCCCTCTTTATAAGTTTACAGTGATTCAAAGGGAAATGAAGCTTGTGTTTGTTGGTAGCCTACTAAGCACCTGAAAGAATAATCAGAAATAAAAGTGAAAAATGGGCAGATTCAATTAGATTGTCTCCTTTAACTGTCATGTTATATGTATTTGTGAAGCACAGAATCACTCACAAGATTATACTGGTGCTGAGGTATGTGCACCCAGCCCTGATTATAGTAGGTCAGTTAATAGAGAAGGCAGGTATTCAGCTTCGTGTGGAATTCAAGAGGAGGCTCTGATGAAGAAGGGAAGCTGTTCTGTGCTTTAAAGGCAATGTATGAGAACATCCTTCCTCCTGATCGGGTTCTGTGTATGCTTGGTATGTGTGTGAGTAGGAGTCCTGCTTAGAAGAGGTGCATGGCTAGTTGTTGGAAGATTATGCAACTGTTCATGCAAGTGAGGCCTAACTTGTGTGGTGCATTGAAAGAGTGTGTGAGGAGTTTGAAATGAGCACATATGTGTAGCGCGAGGCAGGGGAGCTACCTGAGGTGTGTGGTGTGATGTCATTTCTGTGTGGGTGCTTGAGTATGAGTCTGGATTCTGAGTTCTAGATTGTTTGCAGTCTTTTAGTGAGTTGCTTGGTAATCTCAGTGTAGAGGATCTTCCCATAGTCCAACTTGCTGTTCACAAGAGCAAGAGAGACATTTGAAGATCTTCTTTACCATTTAAAGGTGTGAATGCAGGGTGCAATGACAGCGTTGACTTGTGCAGCCATGTTCAGTTTGTTGTTGGGGATTACTGTGAGGTTCCTGGCATGGGTGCTGGGTGTGGGTCCAAGTTTGACTGGCCGCCCGTTGGAGTACCATAGTGAGGTGTTCTTGCCAGGATCACAACTTCTGTCTTGTTGGTGTTGAGCTCGAGACAGTTGGCTAATAACCAGTTAGTTACTTCAGGTGCAGGTGGTGACTTGTTTCTCATGTTGGGGGTCTTGTCCAAGAGAGAGAGTACACATTGCAAAACATTTGCCAGAGGGATGGGGCAGAGTGATGAACCTTGAGGCACATCTTAGATGACTTTGCAGGCTTTAGAGAAGTAAGGTGCCAGGCTGACAGCCTATGCTCTATCCGTTAAGAAGGAGCAGATCGAGTGGAGAGCAGGTCCTTGGCTGTCAATCTTGTGCAGGTGCCTGATGAGGATGGGGTTGTGAGAGCATGTCATATGCCGCAAAGGGGTCCAGAATAATGAGGGCTGCCATGTCTCCTCAGTCAAAGATCATGTTGATTTTGTCTGTGGTAGAAATGAGTGTTGTTTCGGTACTGCGGTTGAGCCTTAATCCGGACAGCAGGGCATGAGGAGCTGGTAGTTGCCATGTAGTTGGTGAGGCATCAGTTAATTATTTTCTCTAAGACCTGTGCAAGGTATTGTAGGAAAGAGATTGTTCTGTAGATGGAAAGTGTGGCTGGGTCAGCACATGCTTTCTTGAGCATCAGCATGAAGGTGGCCTGATTCTAGGTGTCCAGGAATATGGCTGACTTAATGGAGATGGCGAGGATGAGTGTTAGTGTTACGCTGATTGGTAGGAGTCATTGGGTGAAGGCGTGATGGGACCCTTGAGTGGATGGTCTTCATAGTAGCATGATATTTCAGTGTTGATGAAATTCTGCGGTCCTGATGGGAAGTAGAATTACGATGGAGATGGGGTTCAGTTTGGGGTCAAAGTTTTTGTATATGGATGTGATTTTGTTACAGAAGAATTCAGAGAGTTTATTGCAAAATTCTTGTGATGGTTGATGTTGCTGAAGGTAGCAGGAGGCACAGTGAAACCTTTGATGATGGCAAAGATTCCCTTGCTGCTTTAAGTGCTGGTGTCACTGGAACGAGAACACAGATGATAGACGGAATGCTGAGCAAATCAAACATTCTCCGCCCATCAATAGACATCGTTCTTCTGCTCACCATGCCACCCCAGTTTAGACCCAGCCATGTGCAAATCAGTCTTGACCCTGTACCTCGTTGGAACAGTCCAGACTAAACTGCCAAGCCAGGTCCTCCCTGGACCGGAAACAAGCATCCTGGGACCGGTTTTGGGCCATCACACCTCATCATCCAGGCTAGCTTGAATCCAGTGGCATACCCAGCGCACTTAGGGCGAGTAAGCAAAAGACACACAGATGATGGAGTCACTGGGATCAGAAAGAGTTGTGAGCCTGGTGTTCCGTATCTGAGGGTGGAAGTGCCTTAGGGCTGATATGAAGATGTCTTTAACTGTGGTGTCTTGACTTGTTCACCTGAGAATCTTGAACAGAGGACTTTCACTTTATACAAAAAACACAAAAACTGGCCTGGGGGCAGTTCCCAGAGTGGAACTCTACAAAGTAACCAAAAAACTATGCTACATGGAGTTCCGAAATTGGCAGAGTGCATTAGGTCATGCCCTTCGCATCGATTTTTAGCACTTGGTGTTTGTCCCATGCCGGAAAATCAGTGCAAGCTGCGATATGAGTAGAGCAAGAGGGTGCAGCTTCTTTTTTCTGCTTGAGCAGATCTTCAACTCAAGAGGTAGCTTCTTCAACATTAACGGAATGTTTTTCTACGCAAGCAGTAGTGGTCATCCGCAACCGCCCGAGTTAAGAAATCTTGCCTGGAGGTGGTCTGGAGTAAGATTTATATCGCTCGCGCTTGCCAAATTTACGTTGGCGAGAGTGCCAAAACCTCCTTTGAGAACTCCATGTGCTATGGGGAGTGGGAAAAACTCTGCAAACTTCGCGAGAAGAGTGGAATTTCACACACAGCCCTAAATATTGCAAACTTCAAAGCAAAATGTGAAATGTCAGAGGCTTTGAGTGAATATATTGGGGTCTCATAGTACACAGGGTCATGCCACCTGTTCAGAAGATTTTTAACGTAATCTCTTTGCCATTTCCCAGAGAGGGGAGATGGCGTTTCGATGCTAAGGAAGCATGACATCATTTTTTAGCTCACAAATGATAAAAAGGCAGAAGTACTAAGGCACATTAACTTCATCAAAGCCAGTTAACCACAAGTCAATAAAAACCATCTGATTGTTTTGCACATGATTGATGTGGCTGGGGCCAGTGAAAGTACTCCTCCCCTCTCTTTTTCACACTGTGCAATGAGATCACAAGCATTACCCTGAAAGACAAAATCCAGTGGGAACTTTATTTCCAAGCACGTTTTATGTATGTATGTTTTGATATTCCCAAAACGCATGAACCTATCTAGCTAGCAACAGAGGGCTGTACAGAGGGCAAGCCTCAAATGGGATACATAGGGTGAAGGGGATAGAGGGAGGTGGTGGAGCTAGTGGAAAGGGTAAGAAGTCAACCTCTATGAGCTCCTGTTCTTTGAGGAGGTGGGGTTACACTTTCCTCGTGAATTGTAAGATGAATTGTGATGTTCTGATGTCAGAGGGGATGCTGTTCAGATCCAAGGGCCATACGCGAGTTGGCTAGTTTTCTTTCTCCTCCCTGAGGTGTTTATTCTCTAAACTGATGATGTCCGATCTCCTTGCTTGGAGTTGACCTCCCAGTATTGTTAGTTTGTTATATAGATTGACAGGGGTCCGGTGTAGAGGGCCTTATAAGTAATGCCACTAATCTTGAAGATAAGATTGCAGGGAAAGTCAGGGTAGATCCATTAGCACAGCTAACAGGTCTATTTTTCCAAATATGCATACAGTGGGCTTTGATTCCCAGCTTTTCAACTGTTTGCTTTTTTTAATACCAGCTGTTATTCATTGACGTCACATTTTGTCAAGCACATTGTTAGAAATTGGGTTGTAGGTTGACTGGGATATGAGCCCTCATCAAGCAGCAACCACAATCCTAGTCCGTGTAAGAATCAGGCACCCACTAAATTAAATGTGATCATACTCTAGTACCTTGGCTCAGAGCAGTCAGGCTTAACTTACAGGCAATGTGTAAAGTATTTGTGTAACACTTCAAACAGTAGAACAGTGAAAACGCCACAGAAAAAGACTCCACACCAGGTTACAAGAATATAACTTAATTGTATTAAAAAAACAAGACATAAATTACACAAATCCAATAAGTAGAACTGGAGTTAAGACTTTTAAAGAATAAACGGTAACATAGCGCTTAGAGGTATAAAGGGCCAATCATGGATATCTGGTCGTGCTGGACGTGGTGTATTCCAAAAGTTTAGGCCAACCGTGATGGAGCATGGGTGATTGGATACAGTCCCATGTCAGTCCAGCTAAAGGTTATATTCTCAAGTTGTATGCCAAGAGTCCTGTTTGCAGGGAGCAAGGAGAGGATTGGTTGGCTCAAAGAGTAGTCCAGGCATCATAGATGGGTGGGCTGAAGCCTCACAGTGACAATAATTGATGTGCGAAGAGACAAACTTGCTGCAGCTCACGTTGATTCTCTTTGCGAGAAGCATGATTTCCAGAGAGAATTGGCCCATTTGCATAGAGTTCAATTGAAGACTGGACCAGGATCTGTGGGGAGCCTGTTATGTCCCTAAAGCTGGATCAGGAGGCCAGCCGTTTGAAATGAAATGAAATGAAATTTAGGTTTTATATAGCGCATGGCTACCCGTGAGCGTCCCAGCGCTGGGATTGCAGAACATCTGAGGGTGAAGTCGGAGAGAGGGAGGAAGTTATCGCGGAAAGAGGTGCGTTTTTAGAAGCTTGCGAAATTTCATAAGATTGGTCTCGGAACGAAGATGAAATGGCAAAGCATTCCAGGAGGTGGCCGCTGTAACCGAGAAACGGCGTCCTCCAGTTCGGGCTTTTCTGGTTCTGTGGACTGTGGCCAGATGACCTTGAGCTGAGCGTAGGGGCCTGTTGGGTCTATATGGGAAGATCATATCTTTTAGCATTGGGGGCCCTTGATTTTGCAAAGCTTTAAGGGTGGAACAAAGGGCCTTAAATTTGACCCTTTCGCGGATCGGCAGCCAATGTAGTGCCTTAAGGGCGGGTTTGGCTGAGACTCTACGGGAGGTCCCTGTAAGAATCCTTGCAGCAGCATTCTGTGTTCTTTGAAGAGTGTTGATCGTGGATTCTGGGGCAGCCAGAAAGAGAGCATTGCAATAATCCAGTCTTGATAAGACTAGACCTTGAACGAGCAATTTCTGTGAAGGTCCCGGAAGTAATGGGAGGATCTTTCTGGTGGAACGCAGTAGCCCCACACATGTGCCAGCTGTTTTTTTCGCTTGCGTTTTCAGGGATAGGTCCTGTTCAAGCCAAAATCCCAGACTTTTTAATTCAGTCTTGGGTTGAGGGAGGGGGCCTAAGCATGCTGGCCACATGGCAGAGGGAAGAGAAGGTATTTTATTTCCCAGCAGCATGAACTCAGTTTTCGAGCCATTGAGCTTGAGCCTTGAGGTGGACATCCAAGCATGAATTCCCTCTAAACAGTCATGAAGATTTTTGACCTTGTCCTCTTCCAGTGAGAATGATACGATCATTTGGGTGTCGTCAGCATATGTGACAGATTTTATCCCAAAAGGGGAGACCACATCTTCCAGGGGGGCCATGTATGTGTTAAAAAGTGTAGGGCTCAATGAGGAGCCCTGGGGGACCCCACACTGGAGAGGGAGAATGTCGGATCGCACATTCCCTCCGCAGACCTGAAATGTTCTGTCTTTTAGAAACGAAGAGAGCCAGCCAAGGGCTGTGCCCCTTACTCCCAAACTGAAGAGGCGCTTAATGAGAGTTTTGTGATCCACCGTATCGAATGCAGCGCTTAGATCCAGGAGGATCAGTAACACTGATCCTCCCGAATCCAAGATGCATCTCGCCTCTTCAACCACTTTCAAAAGGGCTGTCTCCGTCCCTTGACCTGGACGGAAGCCTGTCTGTGTGGGACGAAGGAGATTGTTGGTTTCTAGGAAGGCAGACAATTGCCGGTTGACCACCTACTCTGCAATCTTACTTAGTCCAGGTAGGAGTGAAATTGGGCGGAGGTTGGTCAAATCCGCAGGGTCCATACCAGGTTTTTTCTGTAGAGCTTTGACAATGGCGTGTTTCCAATTGGGAGGAACCACTCCTTGGTTAAGAGAGGCATTAATGAGGTTGGTGGCCAGATGCGAGATGGTGGGTCCAACTTGTTTGAGGATGTGGATAGGTGCTGGATCGTTGGGGGAGCCGCTTTTCAAGTCTGAGAGGACTTTCAAAAAGTCATCATTAGACAGTTGGTTGAAACTGTCTAAAGTTGGACCAATGACGGAGGCTGATGGGGTGGTCAGGGGATTATCATCGTTTAAAGGTGGAAGTGACTGTAAAATATCGATGAATTTAATTTTGAAAAAAACAAGCTACTTGATTGCATCTGGCAACTGTGGGTTGTTGGTTTGAGGGGGGTTGGGTATAGTGAGGAGCTCTTTGACTATTTTATAAGTCTCACGAGAAGAATTAGAGGCAGCTTTGATTTTTTTATCAAAGAAGGAGGCTTGAGCTGCTTTTCGCGCAGCTTTATAAGTCCTCATCGCTGATTTGTATTCTTCCTTGATGGTGGGGTCCCATTTTTTCCTCCATTTACGCTCATGGATTTTGCAGATTTTCTTTAGGTTCCTGAGTTCCTGTGAGTACCATGGTGATTTAAAGGTGGTACTTTTTTTCTTTAAGTCTATCTTAGGGGCGACTATATCTAAATTGGAGGTGATCCAATTGGTAAAGTTATCGTTGGCTAACACAGGGTCAGGGTCTGCAAAAGGGGTAGATCGTGTTAACTCCTGTGTCCAGTCTTCAAGAGGTATTCTGGACCATAGTCTGTCACGTTCTCTTGGAGTTTGCAAGTGGCCGGTGATTTTGCTAGTTTGCCACGTAAAAGGGATGAGAAAGTGATCAGACCAGGGGAGAGGAAGTGAAGGGCGAGCTTCAATTTTTGTGAGATTGGCAAAGAGAGGGTCCAAAAGGTGACCCTTAGTATGGGTTGCCTCTGAGTTAATCAGATGAAGGTCAAGTACTTTTAGATCTGAGATAAGATCCCCAGCAATTTTATTAGTACTGTCCTCAAAATGTAGATTTAAATCGCCAAGCAGGATAAAATTAGGGGTCAAGGTACAAGATGAGGTGGTGGTTTCCAGTAGTGAGCTGACAAAGTTACCTGTGGTCCCCGGAGGACGGTATATCAAAAGACCTGAAAGGGATTTATTGGGAGTTAATTGAAGTGAGAACTGAGCACTTTCACAGTCCTCAATCCCTCCTTCTTGTAGCCTGCAAGTGAAGGAATTCCTTTAAATAATCGCTAGTCCGCCTCCTATACCTTTTATTCTGTTTTGATGATGTATGAGGTAATCCTTGGGTAGCATACTCACAATATCAGCATCTGAGTGAGGCGTCAGCCAGGTTTCCGTGAGAAATAGAGTATCTAATTGTAGATCTTGAATGAGCGTTTTTATCTCTAACGCATGCTTGACAGCCGATCTGCAGTTCAGTAAAGCCAGACTGAGGCTGTTGGTTGTCTGGTGGGTGAGTATCTCGGGAGATTCGTCATGGAAAATGATTAAAGGGATAGGAGTTGGGAGTGAGTTTGCCGAGCAAAATTGTAGGAGGTAGTCCCTTGTGTGTCTAATTCGATGCTCGTGCAAAACGGGCATAGTGGGTGGCCCTGTGCCCGGCCTGGCCCGGACGGGCACAGACGGGCATGCCTTTGGCGCGCCTTCGGCGCGCCGCCGGCGCGCCCGCTGCGCCCGCCCGCTGCGCGGACATACATGTCCGTTATTTTTATTCATGGTAGAGAGGGTGGGAGGAGGGTGGGAGGGGCGGTCAACTGGACCGTCGACCTTCCCTACCCAAGATGGCGGGTCCGTTCGGTGAGGCGATTCAACAGCGCCTGTCCCGAAGACGCTACCTGGTCGAAGCAATCTCGCTGCAGGTAAGGGATAATCAGAGCCTAAAAACTGCTACTTAAAATATATACAATTTTTTAAATATATCGGCTCCAACTAGCGGGTGCTCGGGGCGCCACTGCCCAGATGTACCAGTGCTCCTATTTATGATCGACTGTGCTCCGATCAAATTGCTATTATTAGGTCAATTAGCAGAGTGCGCAAGAGAGCGCTGAGAGCCCCGGCTTCCGCCTCAGGGTAAAGATTTTACAAGTTCCAGCAAAAATTCACGAGAGTGTAAGGGACCGTCCTTAAGTATCCAGGGAGGGCGGGAGGGGCGGTCAACTGGACCGTCGACCTTCCCTACCCAAGATGGCGGGTCCGTTCAGTGAGGCGATTCAACAGCGTCTGTCCCGAAGACGCTACCTGGCGAAGCAATCTCGCTGCAGGTAAGGGATAATCAGAGCCTAAAAACTGCTACTTAAAATATATACAATTTTTAAAATATATCGGCTCCAACTAGCGGGTGCTCGGGGCGCGACTGCCCAGATGTACCAGTGCTCCTATTTATGATCGACTGTGCTCCGATCAAAGTGCTATTATTAGGTCAATTAGCAGAGTGCGCAAGAGAGCGCTGAGAGCACCGGCTTCCACCTCAGGGTAAAGATTTTACAAGTTCCAGCAAAAATTCACGAGAGTGTAAGGGACCGCCCTTAAGTATCCAGGGAGGGCGGGAGGGGCGGTCAACTGGACCGTCGACCTTCCCTACCCAAGATGGCGGGTCCGTTCGGTGAGGCGATTCAACAGCGCCTGTCCCGAAGACGCTACCTGGCGAAGCAATCTCGCTGCAGGTAAGGGATAATCAGAGCCTAAAAACTGCTACTTAAAATATATACAATTTTTAAAATATATCGGCTCCAACTAGCGGGTGCTCGGGGCGCGACTGCCCAGATGTACCAGTGCTCCTATTTATGATCGACTGTGCTCCGATCAAAGTGCTATTATTAGGTCAATTAGCAGAGTGCGCAAGAGAGCGCTGAGAGCCCCGGCTTCCGCCTCAGGGTAAAGATTTTACAAGTTCCAGCCCTTTGAGCGCTCTCAGATATGTATAGCACAGCTAATCGTCCGTGAGGGTATTCAGGTGCTGGATTGCCTCACGTAACCTGGGTTCAAGATGGATTCCAGGTCCAGCTCCTCCTCCCCAGGAAAGAGGGCAGCAGGCAGCTTGTCAGAACAGTAAGGCAGCAGCAGTTCCTTCAGAGTGGCAGTCCAGCAGAGTGGCAGTCCTTTTAGCAGCACATCAATCCTTCTTCCTGGCAGAGAATCCACAGGCCCAGATGTGTACTGAAGTTGTGGTGTCCAAGCTCCTTCTTTATACACAGCTGTGCCTTTGAAGTGGGTAGGAGCTTTTAGACGCGTGCCTTTGAGGTGCAAAAATGCCCTGCCAGCCCTAGCTCCAGACTAACTACAGGGGATATGCAGCTCTTTGTGTGGAGACAGGGCACAGCCTATTCATGTATTGGGAAGCTCCTCCGTGTTATCCAGCCAGGATTGCCCACCAAGTCACACCTAAACTCCCATTGTATGTGGCTGTCTAGGAGGAAAACACAAATCCCAACTGCTAAGTACACCTAGTCATGTGACCATAGACTGACTGCAGACATCATATGGATGAGATAAGAAAATGCAAACCTTCAAGAAGTGGCATTTTTCAGGATTGTAATTTAAAATCTGACTTCACAATGATTTGGTGTTTTAAATTATAATTCCAGAGACACTAAACATGAACCCATCACAAAAAATGAATTTAAGAGTTCTTCAGTACCTGAGGTTGTATTAAATAAAGTGCCTGCATGCGCGCCCGGGGCACTTTGGTATGTCAGAAGGGGCAGTAGATGCTTGTGCATCCCCTTCTGTAGCCCTTTCTGTAATGCCAATAGCGCTGCTGCACATAAAGCACCAGCGCTATCTTCAAGGGGGCCTTCTCTTATTTGCACAGGAGTGTGCCCCATGCAATGAGGGAATCCCTTTGCCTCTGTGCCCGCACTGTATTACTAACGTTTATAACTTACGTGGATGCAGAGGCAAAGAATCCCCCAGTGTGCCTCCTGAAAACAGCCCTCTGCAAGGTTTAGAGGGGGTCTCATGGACTCCCGGACATCCCCGTTCAGGCAGGTGCAATCACTGACTGCACCCGGCATCAAGGGTATCTCAATGCCCCTTTAAAAGTGCAAGTGGGTTTCCACATTTCTTTCCAAATTAATGCTTTTGACTGTTTAGTGTATCCTCCCACTTACTAATGCAGTATATGTCTTGTAATACAAAATTGGCTATTTTAAATCTACCAGCCTATAGGAGTCTGTCACAATGACTGGATAATGTCATCATTTGAGATGTTATGTGATGTTATCAACAATTAAATGTAATATGTCATGAATGATGTAATATGCAAAGTCATAAGCAGTGCATGATGGGGTGCAATTTACAGTTATTTCACTAAACTCTAACAGGTGATTTTCAGTGTGTTCTTTTTTAAATATTAGTTTGTATCTCATTTCAACACCAAACTACAAAATCAATTCAACCGTTGCTTTTTTTGTTGAAGATCTAGCTTTCTCTTAAGCTAAGATCTTATTAGTATTTGTTTGTAATTGAGGTTTCTGGTTGGTAGAGGATACAGCTAGTCCAAGCAGGAGTCACAATCCTAGTCAGGGTAAGTCAGATACACAACCTAAACTAAGCTGTGCTCAACCTTTGACGGCTTGGCACAGAGCAGTCAGGCTTACTTTGAGAAGCAATGTGCAAAGTATTTGTGCACACTTTAATTACCGTAACGCAGTGAAAGCACCACATAAAGACTCTAGCATAGTTGGGAAAAATTAAGAATATTTATCTGATTAGACCAAAATAACAAACATCCAATAAGTAGAGCTTGAAATATGATTTTTTAAAGATGAAATGTGAAAACAGTGCTTAGAAGTCACTGTTGGTCAAAAGGTTAGTTGATGTCGCGATGGACTGGTGTAAATCAAAAGTTCAGGCAGACCACGATGGAGCCAAGCCAGCTACATGACTCAGACAGGTCACGCTAACAAAGTACTTGGATGGAGCAAAGCATCAACACTATAGACTCGGGGAGTTGAGGATGCCCTGCATCGTCGTCAATCTGGCGATGGAGGCGAACGTCGGCACGATCTGTGACGTAGATTGAAGGTTCGATGCTGAACCCCTTTACAATGTAGACCCTACAGCAATGTTGAGTCAAGATGTCTGTCGGAGTCGAGCAGCACCGGCTGTAGAAACAATGTTGTCGAGCTGAACCACATTGTCGTTGAAAGCGAAGCATTGGATCCTATCTCTGCATAGTCACTGCTGATGTTGATGTAAGGAAAGCTTAAAAAAAAACTTCTGGGGCCCAAGACTGGAGGGGTACCTCAGGCAAGTGTAAGACTCACAGATGACAGCGTCCAGCAGCACCAGCAGAGTTGCAAAAAGTCTTTTTTGGCCCTGAGTATTCAGAAAACAGGAGGCAAGCCAGCAAGCCCCTGGAGTCACTCTGGGTTTAAGTGAGATGCGTCCAGTCCTTGTCCCCAGCAGGACAGAGATCAGGACAGCAAAGCAGAGAAGCAGTTCCTCAGACCACTCAGTCAAGGCAAAGAGGCCTTCCGTACATCACAGCAGTCTTTACTGAGGAAGAGTTCTTCCCAGGTCTAGTAGTGTACTGATTTGGTAGGGTCAGAGCCCCAGTTCTCATACCCAAAAGTGCCTTTCATGTAGGGAATGACTTCACAGGAACCCTCCAAAGTGCACAGGGACCCCTTTCAAACTAGTCCTGTCTGCCAGGCTATCTGTGGGGGGTAATCAGCCCTTGTGTGAGTAAAGAACACAGCTTATTCAGATGTAAATGTGAGCTACCTCTTCCCCTGCCTGTCCAGGAAGGCTTTCCGAATGGAGATGAATGCATATGAGTCCTCTGTCACACCCAGCCCTTCCTGTGTTTGTGGCTATCTAGAGAAAATGCACACACTGTAACTGTCACCCATCCCAGATGGGTATTAGAGACAGGCTGCAGGGCACACAGAGTTATAAGCACAGAGAAACGTCCACTTTCTAAAAGTGGTGTTTCTAAAACAATAATGTTATATCCTACTTCCCCAGTAAGGTAACATAACAAACATGAAATGCCACTCCTGTCTGAGCAGGAATTACAGCTTAAAAGCATATTAAGGAATTCCCAGTGCTGGCCTAAGAGAGAATAGGCCTCATAGTAATGGAAAATAAAATAGGCAGTTGTACAGGACATGTTAAAGTTTAAAGTACATGTCCTACTTTTTACTTACACAGCACCCTGCCCTCAGGGCTATCCACATTCTACCTTAAGCTTGAACTATCTGTAATAAAAGGGGAGTTTCCAGCTTGGCAGTTAATTTTAAATACCACGTCGAAGTAACAGTAAACTGCACACCCAGCCCCTACAGTGGCCGACCTGAGACAGGTTTGAAAGACTACTTCTGTTGGTGGTACATCAGTGCTGCAAGCCCACTAGTAGCATTTAATTTACCTGTTTATAAGGTATATAACTTTACAAGAGATTTACAATTATTTCTAATATACCAAACAAGTGTAAACAAATAATACCATGTTTAGAGCAGAAAGCATATGCACTTTAGCACTGGTCTGGTCAGCAGTTGTAAAGTGCCCAGCCTCCTAAAGCCAACAAACATCAGGTCAAGAAAAGAGGAGGAGGAAAGCAAAATGTTTGGGTTTAAACCCTGCAAAATGGGTGACACTATTCCTAAGAATAATTTCATTTTAACCTTTGTTTTTTGCAGTGAATGTCCTTGTTTTTTGATAATATTCAACATTAAGCATATACCCAACCTGACTGGGGAATCTGCAGCCAACCCCTCCTTAGGCTGTGTACAATAAGCAATTGGCTGATTGGCCTGGCCTCTGGTCATTCCCCAGGGCTACCCCCCGATGTGGGCACCTAACCCAGTGCTCACACCCATTCTCCTGACATCCGCTGTGCCTGTGGGTGTCCACTGTGTGCTACCTTCAGCTTTGTGCAGTGTTAGGGGGGTGTTGGGCACTGGACAATACCATTACTGCAGTACCACACTGAATGGTGCTCTCGGCACGGCAACCAAAGTATATCTTTTAAAAATGTTGTCTTAAGAGGGAGTCACTCTGGAAGCCCTCTCATGGCCCTGGGACTTGCATAAGGCCCACCCTGCCACCTTATGTGCCTTTGCATGTCTCTATGTTGTGGCCAGTCAATCGACATCCACCTTGAATGGGCAAAGCAGAGGAAATTTGGACACCAATGGTCCAGGTATCTCTAACATTTTACCTGCATTAACACCTTCATTCCCATCCTGTCAACCTTCTTAAACACTGTGTTTCTCAAAAAGCACTGATCATATCTAAACCAAATAGGTTCCAATGTTTTGTAAAATTTGGTGTAATTCCATGCAGCTGGTTTTTCCTGTATAAGAGAGCCCACTTTACTATGGGAATTAAGATGGTAAATCACTATTTTGACCCTCTCCCTTTTTCATAGTCCATGCTTGATGATCTCCTCCATTTTTATCTGAATTGTATTGCTGGTTATTAGACTTGGCACACTGGGGGACTGCTGTCCAGTGCCAAGTGCACGTGCTATGACCTAAAACTTGTAGAAAATGGCAAATCCTCGATTCTCATATTTAACTAGCCTGCATAGTATATGGTATAGAAACAACACCCATAGCATGGAAAGTTAATTGTCACTTGTGGACTGCATCCCTTACTGTGCCATTCACTAGTTCAAGCCTATAGCCTTACCTGTCAAGACAACCTTTTGCACACAAACCCTCCTTTTCAGTTATTAATAAATCACCCCATCATAGGCCTTGTAGACCAGAAAGCATGTTACCTAAAAGTGGGACATATAAGAATTTAATGCTACCATGTACCTAAAGTGATAAGGCGCCTAAAGCTATTTTCAATATGGAAGGCTTTGGCTCTCCTATGAGTAAACTTGAGTATAGATGAAAATATTCATTCTTCAATCTTGGGTTTGGGACCAGCGCAAACTAATATATTTATTATTTATTAAAAGCCCAATTCAATGGTGGTATTGGATTTGTAATAAAGGTTTAGAAAAGGTGACTTTTAGAAAGCTACATTTCACCTGAAGCTCCTGGAGTCATATTTACATTAGCTGTCTAGCAGTGCTTGACATTAATGAGGTGTGAAAATTGCTCACAGAGCAGAGAAAATGGCATAGGTGTAGGGAAGTGATTTTCATCCCCTTGCAGGAAGACCAGTTGGGCTTGACCCAAGCACATCATTAACTTGTAAAGGGGGATAAGAAGTTGTGTATTAGTTGAGGGGGAGACAAAGTCCTTCCACTTATTGGCAGGTATTTGGGCCATTTATGCAGGCATCGTGTCCTTTTGACTCCACTGACGGGCTGCCATGGACCCAGTGTTCAGGTACACCCACTCAGGCAAAACCCACCATCTCCAAGTTGGACCTGAGCTCTACCTCTTTCCGGGTGGCGTGCGTAGGTCATTCCCTAACAAACATTCAACAAGCATGTCCTAACTCACAGATAGAGGGGCTGGATCATGGCTTACCTGGTTGTCTGCAGTTGCAACCTGGTGGACTATATTAGGAATTACCTCCTCTGAGGACATCAGATGACATCTAACTGTAGTCATACTGGTTCCTGTGCTTCTCAGAACCTCCACCACTGCCCACAGATGGTGACCCATTGCTTTTCATTTGGGGTATTGTTAGACATGTGAGCCTTGGGTACCATCTCCTTGTCACACAGGAAAACTAGAGTAACCTCTGCACCCCTTCCAACACTAAAGGGGCCAACCTCCTCCCGAGCACTACATTAGCCATTCCCTTTGGTGACCTGCAGTGGGGGGCCTTCTTCCTGTACTTTTAGAAGGTATCCCCCTTAGAGTACCCATACTGCTAACTCTCATGGTAATTTTGTGATGTTCCCATGGAGATTATGGAAGATGTTCCTGAAACAAAAATGAGGGCACATGTTCAATTGGTTAACACTATATTACTCAGCCACAAAGTCGGATAGCCTGAGTTAAATATGCACTTGTAACAACAGCAGCAGTCTGGCAATTGTTTCCTCATTGTTGTCAGGCATCTTCATCACAGTGTTCTAATGAACAACTAGAGCTTTAACATTCTGCATTTATGACAAAAATATGGCACAGCTGAACATCATCTTGACAGAATCAAAGCTGTAAACACTGCAGTCAATTAATAAAATGGTGGGTTTCTTTTTGTCATAGAAATTATGATTAGTACTCTGGAATGCGAAAATGAAGACACATTACCTTTAAATTATGCACTATCTTCTTCATCAATGTTAAAAAAAGGTCTGGTGTGCTGAGTGAACCATCTACTGCCAACACTAGCAGTGGCCTGTGAGTTGATTTTCACATTTTCTATTGCAACTTCACCACGGGGTTCGAAAGAACAACCAGCCTATACATTTCTGTATTTATTACAAAGCTTTGGAGTACATGAACACTGTCTTCATGGAATCAAAGCTGTAAAACAGAAAGCGTTTCTTTACCAGTGAGCACATTGAGAGGTTTACTTTGTCATAAAAGTTCTGGTTAGTGCTCTAGAAAGCTAAAATGAGGATGCATTTTCCATAAATTCTACAGCATCCTCCTCATCAGTGTCAGAAAGAAGTCTGGTATGCTGAGTGACCTGTCAGTTGATTCACCATTGTCCTATTGCAGCTTCACCTTAGTCTTATGGTGAACAACTGGAGTGATGTCATTATGCATTTATGGCATATGTGTAGGCACACCTGAATGTCAGCTTGAAGGAATCAATGCTGTAAAATTGAACACATTTACTACAGAGAACACTACAGTAAATAAAGAAATGTGTGGTTTCTCTTTGCCAAAGATATTATGGTGAGTGCTCTAGAAAGCTAAAATCACATTATCTATGTGATCCCAAATATCTGGCGTGTCCACGTGAGTAATATATTATGTTATGCAGAGTGAAATGTACTTTTTAATATTTTCTTTATTAAGGCAAAAATCGTGATTTGCATTGGATTTTAAAGACCAACCCAATGCTTTGTATCGAGTCTGGGCTACAAAAGTAACACAAAACTGACACAGACAGTTTGTAGCAGCCTAGGTCAGCCTAGGTGAAACAGTATCATGTTAGAAACCATCCCAGAGTCCTTGAATGATCACCCAACAACCTTGGAAGTAATTTTTACATCATCCATTATCAACAAGGTCTTAAACTCATTAGCAGAGTGTAGAAACTTGAGCCTGGTGATTTGAAGATGACTTGAAAATGAGTATCTGATGACTTCATAAGATATGATTGATCCAGATAATCCAGGGATGACTATATGTTTTCTTGGCAAGTTACCATTGTTCCTGGTGAGCTGTGGATGACTAGAAAATTTGTGTTTTGATTATTTCACAACCACTAACAATTTGGAATAATTCCTTGTGATTCAACAATGATTTGCTGAATACTTCAAGAGCCTAGCCACCATTTGTGCTCTATTTGTTTTTTAACATGTGGACTGTTTAATGATTTTGAAATTATTTGCTGATCACTACACAGTTAACTCCATTTAGATTACATGATGTTTCAGTTCTCTGCAAATAAGCATAACGTCCACTTCAGAAAATGATGTGACGTTTAGTCACTGGTTAATATTATTATTGGGTAAAATTTACCTTATGCTGTGTATTTTCCTGAATATTACATTATGCTTGCTATGTGAAACTTCTAAAATTACACCATTATAGCACTTCATGTATTATCCACCATTTGTGGTACAAATGTACTACGAATGGCATAATTTGTAGTAAACATTTACTGCTAATGCACAGGGATTGCAGAACATGAGCAGCAATTGTACACAGTGCTCTTGATAAAATGCATCCCTGCAGCAAACAACTGATCCACGCCACCAAGAAAACTGCATTCAAGGAACGACTGGACAACAACGCACACAACAGCAAGGAACTCTTCAACATCATTAAAGAGCTCTCCAACCCCAAAGCCGGAAACAACGACATCACCCCTTCGCAAGACCTCTGCAACTCCCTCGCCTCCTACCTCCACAACAAGATCGTGGACATACACAACAGCTTCAGCACTCAACCGACGCACGCCACGACTGAACCAACGCCCCCCACCACCACCCTCCGCGCCTGGGCCCCGATCAGCTCCGAAGACACCATCCCCACGATGAACTCCATCCACTCCGGATCTCCGACCGACCCCTGCCCTCACCATGTCTTCAATAAGGCTGACGCTGTCATCGCTCCCCACCTGCGGGACATCATCAACACCTCCTTCGACACCGCTACCTTCCCGGAGAGCTGGAAGCACGCCGAACACAGCGCTCTACTAAAGAAGCCATCAGCCAACCCCAACGACCTCAAGAACTACCGCCCCATCTCGCTGCTCCCGTTTCCTGCAAAAGTCATCGAGAAGACCGTCAACAAGCAGCTGGCCGCCTTCCTCGAGCCGAACGGATCCCTCGACCTCTCGCAGTCTGACTTCCGGGCCAACCACAGCACCGAGACCGCTCTGATCGCAGCCACCGATGACATCCGAGCCCTGCTCGACAACGGAGAAACAGCTGCCCTCATCCTCCTAGACCTCTCCACGGCCTTCGACACTGTCTGCCACCGTACCCTGGTGCGGCGCCTCAGCAACGTCGGAATCCAGGAGAAGGCACTGGAATGGGTCATCTCGTTCCTTGCCGGAAGGACACAGAGAGTCCGCCTCCCCCCGTTCAGATCAGAAGCCACCGAAGTCATCTGCGGCGTTCCTCAAGGCTCCTCGCTCAGCCCAACCCTCTTCAACGTCTACATGAGCCCCCTCGCAGCCATCGCACGCCAACACAACCTCAACATCATCTCATACGCCGACGACACCCAGCTCATCCTCTCCCTCACCAACGACCCCGCCACCGCAAGAGCCAACCTACACGAAGGGATGATAGACGTAGCCAAGTGGATGATGAACAGCCGCCTGAAACTGAACTCGGACAAGACGGAAGTCCTCTTCCTGGGATCTTCACCCTCTGCCTGGGACGACTCCTGGTGGCCCCCCGCCCTGGGCAGCGCACCCAAACCAACAGACCACGCACGCAACCTGGGCTTCATCTTGGACTCCTCCCTCTCCATGACCAGACAAGTCAACGCCGTCTCCTCGTCGTGCTTCAACATCCTGCGCATGCTACGTAAGATCTTCCGGTGGATCCCCACCGAGACCAGGAAGACGGTCACCCAGGCCCTTGTCACCAGCCGTCTGGACTACGGCAACTCCCTCTACGCCGGAACCACCGCCAAACTCCAGAAGAGACTCCAGCGGATTCAGAACGCCTCAGCACGACTCATCCTGGACATCCCCCTTCGCAGCCACGTCTCCGGACACCTGAGAGATCAGCACTGGCTCCCGGTCAACAAGAGAATCACCTTCCGTCTCCTCACCCACGCACACAAAGCCCTACACAACTAAGGCCCAGGATACCTCAACAGCCGCCTCAACTTCTACGCTCCCACACGCCAGCTTCGATCGACCGACCACGCCCTCGCCGCCGTCCCCCGCATCCGAAGAGCCACCACAGGAGGACGGTCCTTCTCCTACCTGGCCGCCAAGACTTGGAACTCCCTCCCGACCCACCTCCGCCTGACCAAGGACCACCTTGCCTTCAGGAAGCAGCTCAAGACCTGGCTGTTCGAGCAGTAGCGGACCCCCCCTCCCCTAGCACCTTGAGACCCTCCGGGTGAGTAGTGCGCTATATAAATGCTTTGATTGATTGATGTTGCGCTAAAATAAATCACAAAATGGCAGATTTGCATTTTGTGTAATTGCGTGTACTTTTAGTGCAATATAGTGTAACTATGCAAAAACAAATTATAGAAAGGTTGCACACCTTTAATATTTTTGATGTTTTATTTTTACATATTAAATGATATGTATTGCAAAATACTAATAGTTGAAGGCAAGCATCATATGTTAAAGCAATCAATGCAAGATATTAATATTGATGAATATCAGGCATTGTGACCGTAGCGACTAGAAATAATCGGAAAAGGAATGCGCAATTTGTAGGCAGCTTTACTAAATTACGTGTCAGGGTATGTCATTTTAAAAGAAAAAAGGCAAATTAGACGTCTTGTATTGTATTATCTAATCTACCTGAAATTTAAATAAGGTGTGTGTAATGCTGCAAATTCCAGTGAATCTTAAAAAACTTTGTTTTTTGGTTTACAGCTTAAAAATGTCTGCAAAGTGTTAATCTAAAAAAAAGGAAGCTTCATCAACTTTCACAGTTGAAAGCAACGAATTCTGCGACTGTGAATTTCAATTTGTGAAATTGGCATCTGTTTTTCCTTAGAGCCCAATTCCTCTTCCCATCCTCCGATCCATATCCTACACAGTCCACAGCTCCATGAGCCCTAACTCACTCCTTAATAAGCTAGCTTTCTCTTAGCTCCCTTGCGCAACCCCCAGAGCTGGATCCTCCTCATTCCCCCCACCCCTTGTACCACCCCGTCTCCATACCTTGGAACGCCAAATGGCAGAAAACAATGTGTGGGCCAAAGGCAGGACAAACAGTCCAATAATAAAGCTGCATGGAAGTTAATCTTAGCATCTGCAACTTTGAGCAAAGTTGGGAATCTTCACCCACCTGTCTGGAGAAGGAAATTTCTCTACTTTGTACAACTTTGCATTAGACGGCTGAACCTACACTTCACCCTATTTTTAACACATAGACCTATGGCTTCAAATTGATAAAAAATGGTTAACATTCAATACATCCTATTTAATTATGATATTCACAGAAATACAATGATTTTGTGTTTAATAGAGGATCAGGATTGACATTTTAATCCATATAAAGATAGTATTTCCAAACACCCAAAGTATGATCAACAGACACACTTACAAGTACAAACTTTGTAAGGCCTTTTCTTTGTATGCTTGGACAGTCCATACTTGCAGCACACTATTTATGAATATTGACCTTTACCACTGGTGCAGTCCAACTGGATAAACTAGTAACCGCCTTGGGCACTTTACTCTCGAGCTGTATTCAGGAAGAGCCATCAAGTATTACTCTCGGAGGTGGTGCTAGGTTTGAGACTCCGATACTGCATGAACAACTAAATAACACATTAGAGGATCAAATTGGTCTTTATGTATAGGTAGGTAAAACAGTCAATGTTACAATTAGGATACACACAAAACCAGAAGATCCTGTCACTTTCTTTGTCGCAGCTATATATCCAAGCAATGTTAGAAAATGCATTTGTTACAAAAAGAAAAATGGTTCACTGACATAATATCGAGACCACAAATATCGGGATACAAAATTACCGAGACCTAAATATCGAGACCCTATACTTAATTAAAAAAATGTTAGTAATATCAGCAAAAAATGAATATAGACATCAAAAATATCTAAACTAACATATATCACAAACAAAAATATTGGAAACAAAATTATTGTCACTTATAAATAAACATAGGGCCAGATGTATGAACATAGCATTTTGCCATTCACTAATTTCGAATCAAAAGGATCTGCAATTAGGGAATCGCTAAATCAATGTAAAAAGGTGTATAGTACACTTTTTGCAGTTCCTAGGGGGTAGCAAATGACCTAAGTCATGAATATTAATGAGGTAGGTCACAATATGTGACGCTCTAGGAGTCGCAAAAATCATGGGGATGTTGGCCTGTTACGATCAGCAGACCAACATGTCTGTGATTGCATTTAAATAAAGCAATCTTTTTAGGTCTCGGCCTATTCCATTCCGCAGGAATGAATAGGACGAGTCTATAGAGGGGAAACCAAGAACTTAAACTAAGCTCTCCCAAAGCGGATTTCCACGAGTGCATGTGCTCTCATGCACAAGCTTGCCCGAGCCTTCTGCCTATCAGCTTCCCTCCCACCTCCCCCCTAATTGCTTTAACTTTCACGGCCTCGAGGCCGTGAGCTACTTTAAAGAGATCCGCTCCAGCCCCCTGCTTCACTCTTTCACTTTAAGACGCACAAAAGCCACGTCTTTTTATAAGCCCATAGATTTGGTTGTTACGTTCTTTCTTGTTTTAATGTTCGTGCTCAGTGACGCATTTTCACACAATTGAACAAAAAACTGTGAACTTAAACACACTTTAAGACGCACAAACGCCACGTCTTTTTATAAGCCCATAGATTTGGTTGTTACGTTCTTTCTTGTTTTAATGTTCGTGCTCAGTGACGCATTTTCACACAATTGAACAAAAAACTGTGAACTTAAACACACTTTAAGACGCACAAACGCCACGTCTTTTTATAAGCCCATAGATTTGGTTGTTACGTTCTTTCTTGTTTTAATGTTCGTGCTCAGTGAAGCATTTTCACACAATTGAACAAAAAACTGTGAACTTAAACACCAAGCCAAATTAATGTTTCTTACATTTTGTCACCAACCACAAACTGGTTTATCTTATCTCGAATTAGCGCTGGCTCGCTCCTGGCCTCTGTTTGCTTCTCGAATTAGCACTGGCTCGCTCCCGACCTCTGTTTGCTTCTCGAATTAGCGCTGGCTCGCTCCCGGCCTCTGTTTGCTTCTCGAATTAGCGCTGGCTCGCTCCCGGCCTCTGTTTGCTCTGAGTAATACTCGTGTTTTAAACACAGTCTGTAATGTATTCATCCCCGATGTGCCACTCACGGGGGTGCGCGCCAGGCTTTAAATGCCTCGCAGAGCTGAGACACACATTTAAAAGCCCTCAAGAGCTGATAGCAGCAGCCCACACACAACATGAGTGTGTCTATATTTGCACTCTTTCATCCATCTGTTTGCTGTTTGATCTGCATTGCAGTATTGTCGTGGTCAGCTCTCAAAATAACTTAAGTCCAATGATTGTTTTTTTATTTTTATAAAATATTTCTATTATGCTTTTCCCTACAATGTGCTGTAAACGTCATTAGACAACATGCACAGTGTGAATAGCAGGAAGTCAACCCCTCCCCTTCTTCACTTATCGTGAGAACAGTTTTGTGCCCAGCCATTCAAAGGAAAGGTGTTGTCTCATTTCCTATAGCATGATGTATTTAGAAACTTGATTTCTGAAGTCTGAGACGGAAATACTTTTTCTAGGGCAACATCTTATACATTGGATTCTTTCTTAGCACTTTGCAAGCAGACAGCAGCTGTCACACATCGCGCTACAAACGATTCCGTTCTAAAGACATGGTAGCTTGAGAGGGTGAACTATACAGTAATCATGCTTGATCGCATCGGTGAATGCCTCACGCACAGTGCTGCAGCTCTCGGAATGCGGTTTTCCTATTCACTATTAATCTTGATTATTGTTGGTAATATCGTTATTTGAAGTTATCTGTTTATTTACTTTGGAATTCTTTGTGTGTCTAATTTGCTCCCATACAGCGGTTCCCGAGTGTGAGAAGGGAAAGCTTGTAATAGGACACACACCTAGCAAGAATATGATCCTCTCTGCAGTTCGGCTTCATCTGTTTGTTTTACAGAGAAATGGAAACCTAATAAACACTCCTCGTAATGTCGGTCGGGTGTACGATATTTAGGAATAGACACACACGCGGATTTCCAGAAGTTCACGAGACCTCGATGAGGTCTCGTGAACGCGCTTCTATCTGCCCGAGCCGCATGAGGAGCAGCAGCCTTTGATGTGCCGGCCGGCCATGCAGTGAATAATTAGGGGATGAGAAATGCCATCTGTTGCTTTGCGCTCGGCCTCAGGCCGGCATTTCTCCTCCCCTAATTATTCACTGCATGGCCGGCCGGCTGGCACATCAAAGTCTGCTGCTCCCCATGCGTCTCCCCACCTTCCTCCCTTGTTGTTCTTTGCCTGCTAGTTTATTTTGCAGACTGGATTTGTAGAAGACTGGGCAGGGTCGGAATTCACCCGATATGTGCCAGTACAGCACACAAACAAAAATAATAACTTCCGATCATACTTCCTTATAGATGTTTTTCACGCTCGCACACCTAAAAAAACGAACACTTTTAGTTTTTTGTTTTTTTAAATCCTCGCAGGAGACGGGGTGCATACATTTTTACTCTGGATCTTAGTAGTGTGTATATATATGCCACAATGCAACATTTAACTTGACTGTGTGACTTTTCTTTTCCCATTTATTCGTTCTCTTCTCTTTCTCGGTTCTTCTTTTCTCTCTGTTTTCCCACTTCCGCTTCCTTGTTTGTGCCTTTCTGCCCCATGTTAGACTCGTTTTTTGTGCCCCTCTGTCCTCTGTTAGACTCATTTTTTGTGCCTTTCTGCCCTCTGCATCACCACATCATCACTCAGCGCTACCCCAGCATCACTCAGCACCACCACATTATCACTCAGCACCACCACATTATCACTCAGCACCACCACATTATCACTCAGCACCACCACATTATCACTCAGCGCCACATTATCACTCAGCACCACATTATCACTCAGCACCACATTATCACTCAGCACCAAATTATCACTCAGCACCACCACATTATCATTCAGCACCACCAAAGCACCACTCAGCACCACCACAGCACCACCCAGCACCACCACAGCACCATTCAGCACCACCACAGCACCACCACATTATCACTCAGCACCACCACATTATCACTCAGCACCACCACATTATCACTCAGCACCACCACATTATCACTCAGCACCACCACATTATCACTCAGCACCACCACATTATCACTCAGAACCACCACAGCACCACTCAGCACCACCACATTATCACTCAGCACCACCACATTATCATTCAGCACCACAACAATACCACTCGGCACCACCACAGCACCACCCAGCACCACCACAGCACCACCACATCACTCAGCAGCACCACTCAGCACCACCACAGCACTACTCAGCACCACCACATTATCATTCAGCAACACCACAGCACCGCCACAGCACCACCACAGCATCACTCAGCACCACTACAGCACCACCACAGCACCACACAGCACCACCATAACACCACTCAGCACCACCACATTATCACTCAGCACCACCACAGCACCACCACAGCACCACTCAGCACCACCACAGCACCACTCAGCACTACCACAACACCACTCAGCACCACCACAGCACCACACAGCATCACTCAGCACCACCACAATATCACTCAGCACCACCACAACATCACTCAGCACCACCACAGCCCCACTCAGCACCACCACAGCACCACTCAGCACCACCACAGCACCACTCAGCACCACTCAGCACCACCACATTATCACTCAGCACCACCACATTATCACTCAGCACCACCACAACACCACTCAACACCACCACATTATCACTCAGCACCACCATAGCACCACCACATCACCACTCAGCACCACCACAGCACCACTCAGCACCACCACATCACTCAGCAGCACCACTCAGCACCACCACAGCACTACTCAGCACCACCACAGCATCACTCAGCACCACCACAGCACCACTCGGCACCACCACAGCACCACTCGGCACCACCACAACACCACTCGGCACCACCACAGCACCACTCAGCACCACCAAAGCATCGCTCAGCACCACCACAGCATCACTCAGCACCACCACAGCATCACTCAGCACCACCACAGCACCACTATAGCATCACTCAGCACCACCACAGCACCAGTCAGCAACACCACAGCACCACTCATCACCACCACAGCACCAATCAGCACCACCACAGCACCACTCAGCACCACCACAGCATCACTCAGCGCAACTACAGCATCACTCAGCGTAACCACAGCATCACTCAGCGCAACCACAGCAGCACCACAGCAGCACCACAGCACCACCACAGCATCGCCTCAGCATCACCTCAGCACCACCACAGCACCACTCAGCACCACCACAGCACCACTCAGCACCACTCATCGAAACCACAGCACCACTCAGCGCAACCACAGCACCACTCAGCGCAACCACAGCACCATTCAGCGCAACCACAGCACCACTCAGCACAACCACAGCATTACTCAGTGCAACCAAAGCATCACTCAGTGCAACCACAGCACCACTCAGCACCACCACAGCATCACTGGTTCAAATATGTTCTCTGAATGTTTCAAGCTTTATTGCGTATGTCACAAAAAGATGTTAATATTTCACTTCTGTTCTTGGATTTTCGGTCATAAAACATTCATACATACCGATGCGATACAGTATTAGGAGGTACGCCCTAAACACTCCCATTCCTATTACCAAATCACAAACCCATTTTGCGATTCGGTAACAGGTTTGCTACATCGGAAAACCAATTTTTAGCATTTACAATCGGGCAAATTCTGCAAATCTGCCTGTTTGCGAATGCAAAAAGGCTTTGATACATCTGGCCCATAGACTAAGTCAAAAATATCGAAATCAAAAACATCAATGACTTAAATATTGTTAATACTAGTAATAAATAGCATTAGAAAATATTAAAAACACAGTATTTAAACAAACAAGCAACAAAAAGTATATCCCATATTAATAACTATGATTTAAAAATAAAATATACATTTTTACTTTCCCAAAATAATACATTTAATACATATCATCATAAAATTCCTCTAAATTATACATTATATATATTTATATCCCACTTAGATACAATACATATTTATATTTACTAATAATATCTTTTTTTACCTAATATAAATACATAAAATGTAGTGAGGGTACGATTTTGCTTGCAGACATTGCTATGTTAGCATAAGTAAACAAAAAGCTTAGACTCCATCTTGCCGCTTTTGCACACGACACTTCATGCGTCTGTTCTCGTAAATAACACTTCTTGCTTTTCTTCACATGAGAACGGTCTGTTTTTCACAAGTACTGGCTTACACTATGACCTTAGACTGCACAGAGTGTTCAAGGTCGAAAAACAGTGTATGCTGTTAATTCATGTTGATCAGTCCACTCACTTAGACATAACACAAACACAGCTGCAAATAACTGAAACCCGGGTGCTTTTAATATGGCATTGCATGCATATAGAAGGCACTTGGAGAAAACCTTTCCATCTACAGAGAGCTGTGCTTGTCCTGGGATGTGATTCACTTCACCTGATCTTGGAGGTACGGGGTCCCTCCTTTCTGAAACCTAATATTATAAAACTAGCTACTAGCCAGGGAAGGGTGGTACACAGTGCTATAATCCTGGTTCCACTATCATTATAACATGATTCCTCCCTTTGTGTTTTTTGGAATTGTAACCATGCTAATTGTATTACTTTTATGCATCTTTTTACTAGCATTGGCAGGAATACTGCATCTTAGAGCACGTAGTTAAAATAAACATTTTTAACTATATTGTGTCTCTGATTACTCACATTGTGGACTTGTATGAGAATAAAAACGAAAGAGTGTTCTTGATTCCCACTATTCCTGAGAGGTCACTAAGTCGCTTGTTCTGGGTTGTCTAATCATTGGTAGCTTCGCTGTAGCACGGAGAACGAATGACACACTGATGCTAGTCGGATTTGGGGTCTGGGCACTGAAGTGGGTTTTTGGTACACCACAATACACAGAGGTCCTGGTTTCCTGTGCATAGTTCTCTGCATGAGCAGAATCCCTGCAACATGGCGAACCTAACGTTTGGTCTTATTTTCAAGACACTTTAGCAATGCTTATACTTGTCCACAATACCCTCACTCCTATTTCCGGACACAACAGTAGTGACGGCATAACCTACCTATATAGTTGCATTATAGGTTCATTCAAGCTTGAGATTTTAAAAAGGTTCTTATGTTAAATTACCAACCTTTTTTGTGCTTTAATTTATATAAATTGTTATCCTATTCATTGTCCTTATGGCAGACACGGCACGGCATGTCAGTGATCTTTGTGGTCGGTGCAAACATAGTGTTTCCCTTTGAGATTTTCTACTCTTGGGTTACGTTGAGTGTGGTGGATGGGAATGACGAATTGTTCCACTCATATACTCACACTGCGACACCTGCGAATTATATACCATATAGGACACAAGAAGTTCCCATTTCGGCTTGGCAACACCGTATTTGGTTTAATGGTGCCCTCCCCCACACCTTGACTGCGGTCTGGTAAGGCCCTTTGTCCATACCTGGGGCCAATTGGCCAGTTTTGGCATAGTTCACACCACATGTTATGTTATGTTATGTTAAGTTTGATTTATATAGCGCCAAATCACCGACAAGTCTCTTAGCGCTTCCTTTGGGAACCCGTCCTGGCTTTCTCTGCGAGATAACCCCTACTGGGCATCCCCAAGGTGAAGACCAGGCATCCCATTGCGGTGGGGCCGTAATTCACATTATCTGACAGCCCCGGTAGATGATTTACGTCAACTACATACCTCCTTAGTTGCAGTACATAGGGCTTTAGTACAATACGTTTCTCGCAATCTCCAAATGGGGGCACCTGGAATTGCAGCGCAACCAGTTGGACTGGCCGGGATGTCGATTAGTCCTGTCATGGTTAATTCGGTTATGGGCAAGTGCCCCCAACTTAAGGACGATTTACATAATTGGCTTGCTGAGAAATTTGACCAACTGAAGGCAATATTTCCCAATACAACACCTGTGTAAAAACACAGGATTCTAACAATTAGTTTGCAGAAAGACTTAGTAACAGAGGTGACCAATTGTGAAAATTGGCGAAAGTGTTCGCAGCAGCATATGTGCAGCGCTTTGGCACACCATCTATGACAGTCCTGCCCTCCGTGATCAAGCGTGTTCAGGATGAGCACAGTCCGGAGGCAGCAGTTGAGTTGGGAATGGTGCTTGTCGGAGTATTTGACGTAGTTGCTGATCTCATCCTTGCAAATGTTAAGGGAGATGCTGTTAACTTTCAGGTGTCCAATGCTTTCCGCCTCTTCCCGAATGCCGATAAACCTGTGAGTTACCAAACAATATTAAGAAGGCTTATAAGACCATTGGCCGCAATAGTTTGGGTGTTAAGCCTTTTGCTAAATCAGCAGCGCAGTTGCAAACTCAGACAACAGCGTCTAATAAAGACGACAATCCAGTATTTCCTAAAAAAAATTAGAAAAAGAAAAAACAGGGGAAGCAACAGCAGAAGCAAGGGTCACGTCCTGCGTCGCTAATTCCACAGACCACTTATAATTTGTGCAACCGCAAGAGAATTAGGTCTCCTGATAGATTTCAGGTTCCTTATCAACAATCTCCTCATTCTTCACAGGAAACATCAGGCTCACGAGCCACTGGAGGAGAACGCTGCAGAGGTCGAGCTGCTCTGCAAGGACGTGAGCAGCCTCGTCCGGCTAATAGTAAAGGCAAGCAGGACGATTTTCCACGTCAACGCCCTTTGCTTCAGAAAAAGAAAGTTGCTGCATTAACAGCAAGGTATGCCACAGATGGTCAGAACTCAACTTTGGAACCTAACATGGGCAGTAACGATGCTAGACAGCGCAGCAGAGGTTACAATAGTGCGGCAAACACTGCGTCCATTTCTGAAGGCAACAGCAACTGACACTTTCATCACAGTTGAAACTGCTGACACCCGAGTAGCTCCCCGTGACAGACTATATGATATAGTATTTTTAATTGAAGGTGACATAAAACGCATAGTTAAAGGGATTTTTTGGGAAAATCTGACTTCTTCATATGACATCTTGTCAGCTGAGGCAGATTGGCCCGCCTTTCGTTTTGTCCGCTCCAAGGGGGGAGGAGGTAATCCTCCCTAGTTTTTCACATAGAGTGCCCAAGGAGCAGGCACAACATTTTGCGGAAGAGTGGGCACTGGTGCTTGCACCGGCATTGTACCGTACTCAGGTTGGGTGGGATAAACGTTTGCCCCCACATATGATACCATTGTGGTCTATGCCACAGCCAATATCCCCTCCGGCGGGAGGCAAAGGTCCCTGTAGCTGAAATCCTTGAGCAATTAGAATATCAAGGTGTGATTGAGACATGTGTGTCACCCATGAATAACCCTCTTTTCACTGTTACGAAACCAGATGGGTCTTACCGCCTTGTTTTGGATTATTGGCCCTTGAACTCTCATCGTCGAACATGTGCAGTACAGAATACCCATAGTTCTGCCCTAGTCGACAGTCTTGTGAGAAAAAGGTTTAAAACCCCACTCAACATTTTTTTTAGTCATAGCCTGTCCTCTATTAGTAGTCAACGGACAGCTTTTACTCGTGGCGGTAAACAAAAACAATTCAAAAGATTAGCCATGGGCTCCAAAAACAGACAACGCGTGTTTTCCGCACCTGTTGTCTCTTTGTTAGACAGCATAGACCTGGATGCGTACTCGTACATTGATGATATTTATCTCACGGACGATGAATTGTGGCCGCATCTCTGTCGCATCATAGTTCTGTTTGCAGACTACGGTTACAAATTTTACTTTGAAAAATCACACATTGTGGAGTACACAGTGTTGTTTTTGGGCTATAAGCTCAACAATGAAGGTCAAGGTCTAGCCCCTCACTTCCTGGAGAAATGTGCAAGTTTGTGATCTCCTACAACTCTGAAAAAAATTACAATCTTTGCTGGGTTTTTAAAATTTTGGTCGAACTTACTTTCCCGATTATGCCCAGCGTATGAAGCTGCTGTATGCCATGATACAACCTACGTTTACCAAATCATGTTGGCTTCTGGAACATTTTGCTATTCTGCAATCTTTGCAGTCTGATATTCTTGAATCTAAATACTTACTGACACGCGACAACCACAAACACCTGGTGATTAGAATTGTGCCAGGCGCAGTGGTTTTCACTTACTTGACGTTTAATGAAGTGGACACAGTACCTATTGCTAACAAGTCACAATTGTACATTTCGTCTGAAATGCGCTTTTCAACTGTTGAGAACGTTTTGACAGCAGTACAGATGGCGATCCTAAAAGAGAGGGCGCTGTCCCAGGAAAAACGCATGTTGGTTATTACACCGTATCCTGTCCTGGAGGCAGTGACAAAAGCCAGTGTACCTAACTCAAAAGCTTCAAATCCCTGTTGGATACGATGGGCTACTTCGCTGACATCTCCTGATGTCACATTCATCTTTGATTCCTCATTGTAAACACAGGAGTTTCTACAGTATGAATTTGTTCATCCTGCTCCTCTGTCCATGCGCCCGCTTGAGGATTACCATTGTATCATTTACACAGATGGTTGGCGCAGCCAGGAAGAGGCGTGGCTTAGGCGCCGATGTAGCTGGAAGCGGGACTCCGGAGCTCCTCCGCTCCAGCCCCGCTCCGCAGCAGATCCTGACCTCCGGCTCAGACCTCCGACCCCCGGACATGCATGGGAGGGTCTGGGTAGCACTGGGGATAACTTTGGCAGCTCTGGAGTCCCCGCACCTGCCAGAAACGAGCGTTGTTCGCGCTGAGGAGCGCCCGGAGTTACGAGCGCCCAAAATGGCGGCCGTGGTCCCGGCCCGCTACACCTGACGGCGAGTTCCTGCGGGCGGCGGGGAGCACAGAAGAGCAGAGGTGATCGCCTGCGCTGCAGCGGGAGCCCCCCGGTGCTGGAGGGAACGGAGGGCTTCATCCAACGAGGCGGCAATAGCGGAGCACAGCGGCGAGTCCAGCAGAAGGCTGCCTGACCCCAAGATGGCGGCCCCATTGTGACGGGGCCGGACCGGGCTTTCTCGGCGGTGGGACCAGGCTGACTGGTGGTTCAGCCTTGCTCCTGCAGTGGAGCCCCTGTTGCCCCGTGCCCTGAGAGGACCGGCGCCAGCAGTGTCGGCATACCAGGGGTGAGTGGCACCGAGGCGAGACGCCCGAAGTGACGTGCAGCCAAAATGGCAGCTGCTGCCCGAATCAGCACGGCCTGAAAGCAGAGCGCTGGTGGAGCCGGGGAGCCCAGGAAGGAGCTGGACACGTCGCCCGCATTGTGGCAGTGGCCCAGGCGCCCGGGGCTGTCCTTGCGATCTTGGCGGCAGTCGGGCCCGGGACCTCGCTGAGTGGGGGGGCCACCTCACAACTGGAAAGAGGACGCCTGCCTTTGCCACTGGTCGGTGGCGAGCGATGAGCGGCCTTGCGCAAGGGAGGCACACGGAGAAGTAGAGGAGGTGCCGAGACCGTCAGCGGCGTGAGCCGGCCCCCGGACCAAAGGCGACGAACAGTGGGGCGCCCGCACACCAGGGGTCGACCTAGTCCTCACACCCGGAGGTGCAGAACACATAAACCTGCAACGTCCCAGAGAGGGAGACACTCGCCCCGCGCCTGGAGAGGAGACCCCCCCGGGGAACCCCCCCTGACCTGGTGTAGTGGGGACCTGCGCCATGGGGTTGCGGATGAGCTGGGGCGCTGCCAAGTGAGAAGAGGGGAGGCGCGGAGGTGCTGAGTGCCTGCGACGACGCCGGAGCGGAGTTCAGAGGTGCCCTGGTTTGCTGGAAGCCGCGACAGACGTGTACCAATCTTGGCACTCGGCAGCATGGTGCGAGGAGGCAGGAAGAAGGGCTTCGACGCACTGAAACTAGATGACCCAGGCCATCTCGTGGAGGAGGACGCGCCGGCTACTGGCTCGGGGGGGGCCCGGCGTGCTTGCAAGATCCCTCATTGAGTGACATTATGCAGGCGATTGTAGCGTCGCGGGAAGCTATTGAAAAGCGCATGGACACCATCGGTTCGGACCTGTTCCTCCTGAGGGACGACCACAGGAAGTTGAAGGAGGGAGTGGCATCCTCGGAGGCGACCCTGAAAGATTTGCCTGGAGACGTGACTACACTGAGAGCTTCGCTGGTGGAAGTGGCGCAGAAGGTCCGAGTGCTGGAGCTCAGAGCCGAGGACAGCGAAGGGCGCTCTAGGCTTAATAACCTCCACCTCGTGGGAGTGCCAGAAAAAGTGGAGGGCCGGGATGCGGTCTCCTACTTGGAGGGGTGGCTGTGGTCTGAGGTGGCTCCCGAAGGACTTTCCCTGTTCTTTTCCCTAGAGCGCGCCCACAGAGTCCCAGCGCGACCGCCCAAACCTGGTGGCCCGCCGCGCCCGATAGTGATGCGCCTCCTGCACTTCAGAGACCGGGACTGTATCCTCCAAAGGGCCAGGAACCTGCCGGATCTGCGGATTGACAACAGCAGGGTCATGGTTTTCCCAGACTTCACGAGAGATGTGCAAAAGCAACGGGCCTCTTTCACGGCGGTCAAGCGGAAATTGAGGTCTTTGCAGCTGTCATATGCTATGCTGTTCCCGGCCCGGCTGAGGGTCATTGCTGGGGATCACACCCACTTTTTTCACACACCGCAGGAGGCCTGGAGCTGGCTGGACACTAGAGAGGAATCAAGCACGGATACCCCCTGACGACCTCGCCTAGGATGCGCTCTGCAGAGACAACGCCAACGAGGAGAACTGGATCCCCGTCGGGATGGCAACAGGAAAGAGCTAAGGCGGTACTGGCGGTAGTGGCCATCAGCCAGGGAGACGCCAGCCCTTCCAGCAGTGCAACGGAGCTATCGAAAAATAGTGCTCCTAGCCCTGGCTCCAGTAGTGTACAGGATCTCTCGGAGGCGGACCTACCGGTGGTGACTCCTCAGACAGCGGACGGAATCCTCAGCTGATGCAGCCTGGGCGGAACTGGACATATCTACAAGGTACTGGGTTGTGAGTTGCGGCTGCCTCCAGAGACTGAACGCTGGGGTGACCACCCCTCCTGAGTCTTATCACTGAAGTGTCGGGGGGGGGGAACAGCCGTGGGGGGGGGAGCCTCCTGAATGTTCCAGGGAGGGGGGTGGGAGCCGGGGACTTCGGGCCTGTTTGGGTAGGCGTACTGGCCACCCTAGCCCTCTTCTGTTAAGATACACTTCCTTTACTAGAGTTTGGATGGGGATTCCACGTTGGTTGTCTGTCCGGGGGAGTGGGAGTTGGGGGGGTTTGCTTGGTTTGGTTGGGGGGGGTTGGGAATGGGTCCTGGGCGTGTCAGGGAGGTCGCTGCGAAGATTTGTGAAGCACGATGGGTACTGCAATGGGACCCGACCTAGGCTACAAATGTCTCACATGGAACGTTAGAGGGATGCACACTATGCACAGACGCCACAAGATCCACTCCTACCTGGTTAGACGGGGTATTCACTTCGCCTTCCTCCAGGAAACACACCTGTTAGCTAAGGAGGGGAAAGCACTGCAAAGAAGGTGGCGAGGACAGGTCTTTCATACTGGTTACTCTGCAAATGCTAGGGGGGTGGCTATGTGGGTACGGGCGGGGGTTCCATTCCAATGCACACAGCAACTAACTGACCCAGAGGGGAGGTATATTATGGTGCGAGGCAAGCTGGATGGGAGGGACCTGACATTGGGTTGTATATATGGCCCGAATGTGGAGCAAATGGCCTTTCTCTCTCTGCTGTCCAACAGGCTGGCCCCTTTCTTGGTAGAACCCCTGCTCCTCGGAGGAGACTTTAATAGTGTTACTGACACTGCGCTGGACAGATCACACCCCCCCCCTACCGAAGGCACCGGCTGGCAGACTGGCGCTTGCGCGTTCCGCTTGGCAACCCCAATGGAATCTGGTTGACTCGTGGAGAGCTAGCCATCCATCAGATAGAGACTACTTGTTCTTTTCCGCTCTTCATGACCTGCACGTCCGCATTGATACCTTCCTGTGTTCCCAGGACGTGCATGCGGAGGAGTGCCACAGTGAGTATATCACGCACACAATCTCCGATCATAACCCGCTCCTTTTGCAACTGCGCTGGTCGCAGTGCCGCCCCGAGTTCCTGCCTGGAAGCTGCGCCCGGAGGCGCTGGATGACCAGCTCTTCCGCACCACGATAGCCTCGAACATCGAGGAATACTTTCAGGTCAATGCGGGCACCTCGGGCTCAGCCACAATTGAATGGAACGCCTTTAAAGCGGTAGTACGGGGACAATGCATCGCGACGGCGTCGGGTGTTAGAAAGACTCTGTTGGCTGACATTACGCGGGAGGACGAGAAACTCCGGGGTCTGGAGAGAGCGCGGCCTGAGCGTCCAGACACCGCAAGCACTGGAGGACGGGCATGTCGGAGCCGCCGCTTTCGCTGGGCTGCCAATACGTAGTGATGATGGCAGGGACGGTCAAGGCTGTCACGTGCCTATATAGACGCATGGTCTCGGAGACTATCACCCCACTCCTATCTCTGAAAGCGAAATGGGAGGCCGACTTGATGACGGACATTCCTGAGGAGGCATGGTCTAGCATAGTGGAACGAGCCCAGAACGGGACGCGCAACGCTAGGTTCCAGCTGGTGCACTTCTACGTCCTGCACAGGGCCTACCTGACCCCTGACAAATTGCATACATATTTCCCGTCCCACCTGGTGAACTGCCCGCGTTGTCCGGTGGACGTGGCTGACTTCCAGCACATGTTCTGGTCATACCCGCAGTTATCTTCCTTTTGGCGGGAGGTAGTGGATACTCTGGGGGAGATCACGGAGAGGGACTTGCAATTCAGCATGGCACACTGCATCCTACACTGGTTCCCACACACATCAAAGAACAAAATCACTAGCAAGTTTCTGGATCTAGGCCTACTCTTAGCGAAACGGGCCATAACATCCCAATGGAAATCAAGTAGGGGCCCCACTATAGAGAGATGGAAGGCTGAACTACACGAATGGGCCCGTTGTGAGGGGGAGCTCCGCATGCAGGGCGCGCTCAGGGCGAGCAATGACACGGCTCTGGAGAGGGCCAGGGCGTGGGAGCGGTTGGTCCTCGACCCCCAACTCTTAGACCTAGATGATGATGATACCCCAGCGCATAGCCCTGCTCTGGCGGAGTAGCCGTCTGAGGTGGAGATGGCCTGACCTCCACCCCTTGTTTCCCTGCTTCCTACGTGATGACTGTCAATCTTAGCTGATTCCTCCTGATGATCTGCCTCGGGTTCGGGTTAGCAGAATGGTATGCAGATTCGCATTAGTGGTACTCTGACACGCCTGGGGGGGTGAGGGGTTGGGGGAAGGGGGGGAGGGGGGGAGGGGGGAGGGAAGGGGAGGGGGGGAGAGAGGTAGGACGAAGAGGGAGATTGGGGAAGTTGGGCAGGGGGGGTTTGCTCGGGGAGGGGGACGAAGTTTGGTTGGGACTGTTGTACGTGACAAACGGGGGGGGACTGTGAGGACTGAAAAGCGGCCTTGCCATTTTCCAGACAACAGAATATCGCTGATCCATGTGACACCCCCCAGGAAGGACCTTTCTCCACGATTGCGCCGCTCAATGGCTGTGTGAGAGAAGAAATGGGGAACTATATGTACACTGATTTATATCTGGAATGGTGCATACATTATGTCATGAATACCTGTTCTTGCTGCAATAAAAATATATTTACAAAAAAAAAATGCTTATTCAGCGACCAGCGCAATAGTGGTTGGTGCCATGGTGAATGGAGAATTCAAGTCCAATGTCTTGCACACGCAGGCATTAGGGGAATGTAGCACCCAATTGGCAGAGCTACTTGCTCTGGTGCTTGCACTGGAGTTTGCTGATCCTCATGTGACTACTTTAATCGCAAGTGACTCTTACTACTGTGTTCAATCTTTCAATGACAATTTATTCTTTTGGAGTCAGAATGACTACTGTGATTCCAAAGGTAGCACAATTAAGCATAAAATGCTATGGGTTTAAGTCACAGCACTGCAAGAACGTCTGCCTCTCGCAAATGTTATTCACACTCTTGGTCACCAGCGTGTAGGACCACACATTGTTGGCAACAGTTTAGCTGACGAAGCAGTGAAAACAGCAGTAGCCACATACTTAGTAGCAGCGGGTACAAGGTCCAGCAGTAAGATTGATGATGACATCTTGGCGGTTATCGCTGCCACAGAGAAGGGTAGTAATTATCCTAAGGGTTTCCCTTCCAAATATTCTTATTAGTTACGTCCAGATAAAGTTCCCTATGTGAGAATTAATGACGTTGGTTACAGGTTGATTCCCAACGCAGACCACAGACTTTCCTTCTAAACAGCTGCTCATGAAGGCATGGCCTCGGCTCATGCAGGCATTTCAGCGACTGTCTCTATCTTGCGGTAACATTACTGGTGGTGTGGGTTGTATAAACAGACTTGTGATTATGTCCTCTCTTGTGACATTTGTCAGCAGATTAAACGTTCAACTGCTGCATGTCCGCCACAAACACAGCTGAACATACCTAATAAACCACTTGGGTGTGTTTATCTAGATCACTGCGGTCCATTTTCATCTGATACTGCGTATAAGTGCATCTTAGTTACAGTGGATTAGTGCAAACGCTTTCTATGGGTTTGGCCACAACACAGTGCTGATGCACAAACTGTCATCAGGGATTTGTGTGTCTTTGTGAGACTTTTTGCATGTGGCACAAGGTTCCAGTGTTCGCCTCTAAGGCATACAAGGAAGCAATGAGGTCTTTGGGGGTGCAGGTCAAATTTTCATCTCCATACCGGCCTGAGGGCAATTCTGTTGTGGGTTGAATGAACTGTGACTTAAATCAATCCTTGACAGCTAGAGTTTTAATGTACTGGCAGGAACTGGTTTGCCCATTTGTATAGCATACAACGATCACTTAATAATCTCCCTAGAAGATCTCTGGGTGGGCGGACCCCAAACAAAATGCTCTTTGGCATAAAAATGTTTGTCCCGGTCCTTGATGGTCTAGACATAGCGGCGGCCGCCGCACCCTTTGACGTAGATAATCATTCTGCTGTATTACAGAACCTACAAGAGACTTGTGATAGTTTTGCAAAGGAACATTTGCCCTCCACAATTGATGCTGCACTACAGATTCCGGTAGTTGGCTGGCTACCTCGAGTCGGTGACCTGGTCCAGATGGAGAGCAAGAAGGAGTTTAGCCCCTCTTATCATACACTGGTTCCAGTGCTTGGCGTGCAGCTGACTAGAATAGTAATTTTACCACCACTTCCTGGTCACATGAATAACTGGTACATCTCCATTGACAATGTCAAATTACAACAAATGGCCGATACTTCTTAGTATGACTCCAGCAGTTTCCTGCCCAGCAAGGATAAGGACTAAGGAATTCTGTCTTGGCCTCGTCAAACACCATCAGGCCTGAAGTTGCCATAGAGATGCAGACTGTTACTGATCCAGTACTAAACCCTCTGGCTTGCAGTTACTGAGTATACGTACCCCTCGGATGTTTCACTGCCTGGCGTCCGAACCAGTCTCGTTTTTCATTTGACACTTACTCCACAACATCGAGTACCCCATCAAAATTTTCTATTTTTGTCACTTGGTTTAACCCGTTGGCTTCTGCCGTCGGCCAACGGTCGTCATGTGCACTACCTTGGTAGTGCTGCAAACGTCCGTTGGCCGACGGTGACCCACCGTTTTTTGAACTTTCAGCACTGGAGCTGAACATTCGACGCAGGCAAGGTATTAAACAACATTGTTTAATTCCACCTTGGACTTACATCTGGTTGGTCCCTATCAACATTTTTTTATTCATGTTGATTGGCTTTGTCACAGTTTTTTTCCATCTAATCAGTGGACATTACCTTACTAAACATTATGCTGGGAAGGTAATTGATGGAACTTTGGCACCACACTCATTTTAACACATCATGAAGCGCGACCTGACTTTCATCAACATCACAGCTTGGCAAGTTTTGGATGGCATTGTATGGGATGCTGTAAAGTTTCAGATTCATGGTCCTGCCGAGGTGGTTAATGTCCCAAATGAACTTCGTGTTTCTATGGGGATGTAGTGAAACAGAACATACGCTCTGATGATTAGGACATTCAGGCTGTACAGTCATTATTTTCTGATTTGAAATATTATGCTGCATTTGATGCTGAAGATTTGGATTTAAATTCTGCAAATTACGCTGACTTGTTCTGTTACCAGCACTATGGCCATCATTTTCTGCATAAATAATTATACAAAATGGGAACATTGCCCAGCTCTCATTGAAGGCAGTTTGAAAACTCTTTTGAAAAACATGTATAGCACTGATTTTAATAAATCTAACCCTGGTTCATTTTATTTTAAGATACATTCTACATCCAATTCAAAAGTCAGGCTCACTAACACCAATTTACTGAATTCAAAATCCTTTATTGATCAGTTAGCTATATGTGGTTATGAGCTGTGGAAGAATACAGTCGATATTAAATCTGCCTGGGTTTCTTGACCCTGGCAGATACAAGGCACAGAGGCTTTATATCGTGCATGCCTTATTCCGAACCACATGTTGTTTCTGAACAGCTTTATTTATCAAACAACCTGTTTTGCATTAGCAACTTCAAAACAAATGAATGCCTCTATAGGTTCTAATCGGTATGCTTATCAGTCATGGAACAATCACACAGAAATGTCCCTTGATGAATTACAGTCATTAATTGCTAATTTGTAATTTAATGTTTCTAGTCTGGACTCCTTGGGTTGGTTAGTTTGGCAATCCAGTACTGATTCATGCCAGCACTGCTTTTTCGGTAACACCCCCTGGGTACACACTGGATAGATGAGATCCATGTGTTGATAGCCCTCATTCTGTTACAACTTATTCTGTGGGAAAGTTATGTCAGAATTGGTTGAAACACTCTACCCTGACGTCAGTTAAGCATCATTTGTCCTTATTAACTGACGCCATTGATTTGAAAGATTTTGTTAAAGGCCCCGCAAGTGGCAGATCCAAATGATTTCTCTATGCTATATACAATGAGGTTTGGAAGCTGTCCCAAATCGAAGCAGCTTTACTTTTAAGGACCAAGCTAATTTAGAAAAAGTTCTTGCTGTCGTTGGCAATATCTATTGTCTAGAATTTACACATTAGATAATATTGTTTCATCTGTTGTGGACATTGTATATGATGAAGTGTCTGTTTTATACCATGGTCAAAATCAAATGCTTTCCATCATGCAGTTTGCTTGGACTTTCCAAACATTGAAGGCTGGGAAAGTCCCTTGGGACTACATGAACACTTCGTCTTTATTTTTGCCTTTTAATTTAACAGAACGACAACAGTTTATGTCCATAAAAGATGCTACTTACTCACTGTTACATATTGAAAAATTAGAACCATTACCATTTTCTGTGGCAAAAATTTATTCTGCTTTGTGGCTTATCCATGGGGTAATGACACTGCTATTTTCTTTGTTTAAATTTAGTTCATGTATGAAACATTATGCACTAGGTAGGTATGAACCACTCGGTGGTGCCTTTCTCCATGAATAGTGGTCCTTGCCGTTCACATACAAATGTCTGAGGGTTGACAAGGAGGTCTACTTGACAGGGGAAGAGTGCAGCCCCAAACCTGATCACTCACTTGTGTGTAAAAATATACAATTGCACAAGCATTGTAATTTACAGGCACCAAATGTAGCTTGCATGTTAAAGGGAAGTCCAGGGCCAGCTATTAAACCAACTTTCACACTGCCTACTAACAGTAGTTATTTACTTTTAAATAATGAAGCTTGCTGCGGCATGCTGGCTGGGATCCGTTACATTCTGACTGTCTCCCAACATGTAGTCTGCTGTAAAAATGTGCTTTTCCTACCCGCACATTGGAGGCTCAACATCTCAATTTGGCCTTCCATTCTGATCTTGAAGGCAGAGTTCAACAAGTTGAGTAAAATAAGAGCACTATTATCTCAAAAAGAAGTAGCTCTTACTTCATCTCGTGAAACATTTGTCCTTCACGTGGCGAACACCCGTACAGAGGTGCAGGCGCTTTTAAATACCGATCAACCACTTCATTTCGGCCTCTGCAGTCAAACACTTTCCCTACTGTGACACTCACTGGAGTGGAAATAGTAATTGTTACCCCTCCGCTATCCAATACTTTCCCTAATGGTGCACTCATTGGAGTGGGAACAGTACATTTTACCCCTCCACTATCCAATATTTTCCCTACTGTTGACTTACTGGAGTGGGAATATTAATTTTTACCCCTCCGCTATCCAACACTTTTCCTACTGTTGCTTTGATTAAAGTGGGAAATTTAAGTTTAAATATTTTTAAACAGTTTCATGTTTTAATTAATAATAGAATGTTTTTTACATATATTTTATGTTATTGGTATATGTATATATATATATATATATATATTTATTTGTTACATTGAATATATTTTAAAATGATAAAATAGTTAAATTAATAGTTTAAGTTTTTTACTGTAAATATATATAATAATTATATATGTGTTTAACTTTAAGTTAAGTCTTTTTGTCATTTTTGTTAAACATATATTAAATATATATATTTTAATTAACTTTATTATTGAATATATTTAATATGTAATATTTTATTTGATATGTATATAAAAACAATATATTTACATCTATGTTTATGTCATCGATATTTTTTTTTATATATTTGTACTTACCTTTATACATATAGGATGTTGATATTTTTTACATCTATATTTATAACTCGATATTGTGGTATGGGAATGTTTTGTGTGTTGATGTTTTGTCAGTGAACCTGAAATAACATGGAACATGGGTTTATTGCAACTGCGTTTCCACATCTGACCATCACAAATCAACAGAAAACAATGCAGAAGTCAACATATCACACCACCTTTATGATTGCCTCCAGAGGCTTCATATTTAGGGGACAATTCCATTGTCATTTGGAAAGCATTCCTACCGAATCGGTTCTGAAATGCTTTCCAGATGATTCAGATCGGGGGAGTCCGACCGAGCAATTTGGATGCATCCGGATGCTTTTGGATACGATTCGGTTGGACTCCTACTGACTTCAATGGGATCATGTGTTTCGAGCAAGAACACAGACTCCCCTTGAAGAAAGTAGTGACTGGGGAAAACTTAAACCATGTGGTGGGCACCCCATGGTGCCTGCCACACAGTGCATGGTTGGAAAGGGTGGTCCTCTGGGTACCCCCACAGGCCCGATTTGAGGGCCCCTGGTAAAGAGGGGCCTGCAATGGGCCCCCAAAGAAAAATTCAGGTAGCTGTTTTGTTCCAAAGAAACCAAATCCGAACGGCTGTCCGAAACGGTCATCGTACTCGCTCGCTCGGAAACCGAGTCCATAGAGCTGTGCAATTCGGCTCCAAAAGATGCAACCTGTCCAAATGCCTTCCGGAACCGATTCGGACAACCCAACCGGTTTCAGGGCATCGTAATCGGTCCTTGGGAACGGAGTACGATTTGGTCAGCCACAAGGGTTCCGCATTGGATTCGGCAAATCCGAATCCAATTCGGAGTCCTTCCGAATGACATCGGAATCGACCCCTTAGCATGATCGCATGCATGCTACATAACCTTCAAACAGTTGGGTCCACTCCTGTCATAACCCTTGACAGGCACAAATGCATTAATGGAATTCACTGCACTCCATTCTTATGTCCATACTAAGCTAGTTGATCACCTTGCATACTTTGGCACTTTTTATAAATCATTGTATAAAGATGTAACCAAATAGGATCGATTCAAGTGTGGGATTTACACAATGCTCATACAAGGACTATAGTCTAACTATTACTCATAACACATCATGATGTCATGAAGGTCAAGTTGAACACCAGTGTACCATCAATTAGTGATATGGCAGACATCATGTCACATGCACATGCTCAGTGCCTCTGGTGAGCCATAGAGCTTGGCATTTAGGGGAAAACGTAATCCATTAGAGCATCCAGCTCCTCTGGAGTGAAGGGCTATGCCTTTTCCCCTGTAGTATATGCCATGACTGCTCCCAGAGGTGGCAAGCAGCAGCTAAAATGTAGGAGGGGTTGATTGCAGCAGTGTCAGGAGGCAAGTGAGATTTTTTTCCTACCGCTGCGTACATTTACACCATGTACGTGGTCATAAGCATCGGCACACACAGCCATTGTGCCACCACCGTCCCTATTCCCCAACATTAGCCTATGGCTGTGACTGCTGTGCATGCGACCGCTCACCATGCTGTCAACTACTGCCTGCTGTGTAAGTTCGACATGTCCCATTAGCGAGGTTAGGCATCTGCCGTGTTAGCACTTAGTAAAATTGTATTGGTGACAGTTAAATATGATACCGCCACTACAAATGAGGGTAAACATGTTTACATTTAAAATGATCCATTCCCATGTCATGTTCAGTCCGAAACTTAATCTGTGTAGTGCATTACTGTGCACATAGGTGAAATATGCGAGGTGCACTGTACACCGCGGTTGGTGGTATTTCACATGAAAAGTTATGCTACCCTCACTAAAATGGCAATTTAACTTTTCTGAATTGATGATGTGCCCAGTTCTGTTACAGACCTGTGAAGGCCACCTTGGGGACCCCTGGTGGATGTTCACGATTTGACAGTGATGATGAAAAAAGTGAAATGCTTTATAAAGCAATAAAGTTCAGACTTTACTTTACTCTTCACATATGTTACTCTGCATACTGTGACCAATATACATGTTTTAACCCTCATATAGGTACGCTGGGAGAGGGGAGAGATTCCAGGCTCCAGTGTACTGCCCATATCTATAGACCATGAAAAAGAAGCATGTCATCCAGAAGTTCCATTTGAATCTTCAAACAATCCTGGATTTATGTCATCAGTTGGAGCTTGGCCTCCTACTTCACATCAATAATCCTACATCCATCCCATCACTTTTTAAACTAATTTTGTTTGTTTTGCATTTTTGGCATCAGGTTCATTTCAATTCACTAAGGCTATTTCATATGGAATGTCACAACCTATGTTTAGTCGGGTACTCCAAGAAGTCCTTTCAGCACTTTTGAGACACGTACAGCTACATCCAGTGCCCCAGATGTGAGGATTTAGCCAATGAGAAGATAGATTTCTATGCATTTGTTCACATCCCACATGTGATTGGATCCATTGATAGCACACATATTGCCTTAGCACCACTGCGTACCAGAGACCAAGTGTACCACAACAGGAAGCACTATCATTCTATTAACATGCAAGTTGTCTGCTTGGCAGATTTGTACATCTCAAATGTCTTTGCCTGGTTCCCAGGATCTGCCCATGATGCCTTCATATTGTGGAACATGCAAAAACAACAGTTGATGGGCAATGTCATACATTCACCCCAGTACAGAGATCGGGGCCTAAATCCATCGTTTTTGTGCTCACCATGACATTCCAGTTTGAACCCAGCCATATGCAAATAAGTCTTGACCCTGTATCCCATGGGAACAGTCCAGCCCGAACTGCCAAGCCAGGTCCTCCCTGGACTGGAAACAATCATCCTAGAACCGGTTTCGGGCTTTCAGCCCTCATCAGCCAGGATAGCTTGATTCCAATGACAGGGAGAGCATGGGACTCATTCTGAGCATACCCGTCCCACTCGGAGTTACAAATTCTGAAACCGGTCCCATGATGCTGGTTTCCGGTCCAGGGGAGACCTGGCTTGGCAGTTCGGCCTGGACTGTTCCCATGAGGCACAGGGTCAAGACTGATTTGTATACGGCTGGGTCTAAACTGGGGTGGCATGGTGAGCAAACGAACAATGGATTTAACCCAGATCTTTTGACTTGGGGTGAATGTATGATTCACTTAGCATTCCTTACATCATTTGTTTGTGTTCATACTGTGGAACAGCAAACCCCAGCTGATGTCACAACTCCTTCCGGAGAGGGCCTGGCTTGTAGGTAAGTGTGAGGTGTCCTAACTATGTATGGGTGATATCAGGCGGTATGATCTAAAAATGTGTAACTCGTTGTACTTCTGTATATCTTCTCTCCAGGAGACTCGGTATATCCTAAACAGCCATGATTGTTGGAAGAACACGGTGGCCACTGTAGTGGTTTTTTTGGCTTCTGAAAGACAGATTCAGATGTCTGGGCAAGACTGGGGGAGCCGTCCACTACTCACTTGAGAAGGTGAGCAAGATCACCTTGACCTGCTGCATACTCCACAACATGGCCCTACGACAAAACAATCCTAACATCGCAGAGGATGCAGGCTATGAAGAGTCGCCCAATGGTCAAGATCTCATCCGAAACTACTTCTCCTGAGTGTACATATGGTGTGAGATGTGATGACTTTGACAGTTGTTGCACCTCTTTTAGAGATGGTGTGAGGAGGATGTTAAGGCTACATACTAGGAATATATGGGTCTGGAAACTTGTGGACAATGGTGTTTGTATTGTAGCTTTCTTCAGCTGTAAATGTTGTCTTGGACTGTGTTCTCTAGGAGTTGACAATGTGATGTATGCCATTTGTAGGGTTTATTAGCTAACATCTCTGTCTCGGTCTGTTTCAGGTACCTTTACCATGACAACTTCATTTGGACATTTTAGAGTTGTGACATTAGCAGGTATACAGTGCTTTTCAGAAGTGCTAGGTGGAAATGGATTGTTCATGGGAATGACTATCACAGAGTTTGGGTGTACAAAGCCGGTACCAAGACAGCTTGCAAAACAACAGAATGGAAGTTACGTGGCTTCCTTCGGACTTGTTCCTTGTGGTGTGTTGGTAATAATCCAATATGTGTGCAATTATGTGTTCTCACACAATGTGTTGAACCAAATTCATGGTAGACTCTGTTCATACCGAGTAAATCCTCATTGTGTATGAACTGTATGTAGCTGTTGATGTGTCTTCTCATTGTAGGCCAAAGTCCTTGTGACACATCACTGACTTTTGTTTGCAACATTCCACCAGATGCAAGCAACACTGGATTGAAATGACCCCGTGGGCAGGAACTGCTGTAATGGCATGTGTCTGTGTACTTGTTAATTTGATGTAGGATTCCTTTTATGAGGTAGGCAATATGGCTCCAGCTGATGATGTAGACCTAATTTCTTGTTGCCTATTGTGTAGAATATTGTCAGATATATGCCTCCTTTCATGTTTTGAAAGCCCGCAACTGCATATGTGATTAGTGACACAGAACAACTGAATCATGTCTTATTTGCAATGTTTTTAACATCATGTCAGTCTATGGTTTGGACAATGATGTAAAGATGTTATCAGACGAGACACTTGTATGCATGTGTTGTTGTGACTGGTAGTGAGTTGGAGATTATTTACATACAAAATATCTATGTTTCCAGAAGTCCCTGGTTTTGATATTGTAAAGTTCACATGGTAGTACATTCACATTATTATATGTGAGTATTACATTAGGAAACAATGATTTAGTGACGTGAATTTTTAATGAAGTAAATAAGGATGAGATCAAGAAATTAACTAAAAATCACACAGTGCAAACAGAAATTGAAGTCTTCAGTCACGGTGGATACAATTGTCAGGAGCCGAAAGTCCAACATACTCCTCCCATCAGATATAAATAAGTGGGCAGGAATATTTCTCAAATTGAATAAGTAGCACTCACAGGATGACATTAGGAGCAAGGTTTAGTCCTGGCGGTAGTGGGTGGCGGTGGTGGGTGGCGGTGGTGGGTGGCAGTGGTGGGTGTCTTGCCATCCTGAGCTCCTGTAATTTTGGGTGTATGTCCCCTCCTTTTGAGATTTGGGGGATATGGAGCTGCTGAGACAGGGGCACGTGCAGACGGGACCTCTTCTGGCAGAACTCCTTTCCTGTGGCTGCAGCAGATTTTAATGGTCTGGATGAACTTGGACCACAGGAAGGGTTAGCTGAAGATGGAAAAGCCAAGCAGAGAGTAGTGTTGGTGTAGCACCCCAAACAGGGAGTCAATGCTGGTGTTCATGCCGGCCACCTTGGTGTGAATGCTGGCCACCTAGGTGTGTATGCGTGCCACGTCCTGATATGTCCCTCAGCAGCTCCTTAAATTCCCTGGATTTCCGTCAATAACTGGCCCATTAAACTTTGGGAGTCCTGGCAGACTCCCAGGACATGGTGGATGGTAGTCCCGGTGTTGGCATCCCCAGTGGGCTCACTCTGCATGCCCACAGTTACGTTCTCACTGCACTTTCTCCCACAGCCCAGTGCCTTTAGCACATACTGCAGCCTTCCACTGGGTCCTGGTTCCTCCGTGACTGGGGTGGTGATAGCTGGTTCAGAATCCAGGACTGGGGGCACAGGATGGTACTGACTGTCCTAGATGCACAGGTTAGGGGGGCAGTGGTTCGCTGTGTTGTTGCAGCTGTGGTTGGAGGTGTTGTTTTGGACACAGTGAGCCCCACTGTTCGCGTCTGTCCTGGCTGGCCTGATGTGTCAGGTCTGTCATCCATGTCCACCACTACTGGAGCATTGTCATCACTGAGGGGGCACAGAGGAACTCTGTTCTGTTTCCAACCTCTGTGCTGGTGCAGTGGCAGATCAACCTGTTGAGAAATAAAGAAGATGGTTAATGGTGGCAGTGAAGTATCTACATCCACGCTGTTTGTCTCAAAGTAAATAGAGACGTGGAATGGAACAAAAAAGATAGAGATTAGTAGTGTCATCTATTTTCATGGAGTTGAAGTTGGATACTAGACATTTGTAGTTATACAGTAGATAAAGTAGATTTCATCAGCTCATTAGATGTGCATATATAATATTTTAACTTTAGGGATAGACATGACATCTCCAAAACTCTGCTACAACCACAGTGTAGTCATAAGATGTGTAATTGTCCATTCCAAGGCCTAGTTGTGTCTAATACAGGAAAACATCCAGCTTCTTTGGATATTTAGCATTGTTCATCATGTTGGAAGTGCAGAGGCAAGGGGTCACCTGCCACTGCTAATGAGCTGAGTTCCATTGCTCACATATGTTAGGGGTACAACGTTGTTATGGTGTCACTCATGCAATCAATAGTTTCAGTTGATGAGACTAGGACATCATCAATCAAAGTATTCAGATGTATAGATGTGTGGAGCATTGTCTGCACATTGCACAGTCCATGATGAGTGAAGATCAGTAGTAACATGGCAGACAAGTGAGAAGAGGCAAAAGGAGTCTAGCATCTTGGTTAGAGTTGGAGTGAGAGAGTCTCATGGTAGTTGTAGTCACTTCAATCTCACTTTATCAACACTTGAAAAACAGTTATTATACCATACCTGCTAGTAACATGCATTTGGGAACGGATCATCATTTTAAATGTTCACGCATATAATGGGTCCTCGTTTGATATTTTGATGGTAATTCACTTACAGACAGCATTGCAACATGTGGCATGTCACTGAGTTGGATACATGTGGTCGTATATTCAACAATACACATTGACATGGACAGACCAACATCTCAGATACTTCGAGTATTGCATGTTAGTAAAGTAGATAGAGACCAGAATAGAAATAGCAAAGCAGTGAATAAACAGACATTGTGATATTGTGAAATGAAAGAAATCCCATGGGGTAAATTTCTATGCACCTAGTAGGTATCGACCCCTAGTTGGCAGCCTATACAATTCCACACTAACCACTTTCACTCAGCATTCACCCAAGAAATGTTTGTGCCATATATAACTGGAGGATAAATTGTGCAATATATAACTGGAGGACAACTATGCAGAATAAAAGTTGCACCACATTTATTTGATTACACGCAGTTTAAATTCATCAGATTAAAAGAGCTGAACACTCAGCTCGACATGTCAAAGTTTAAAAAGGAAAAACAAAATAAAACAATTACATTCAATATAATTCAAAGAACAATACAATATTAGAGAGTTACAAGAACAGACCAATGCAATTCGTCTTGAAGAATTTACACATCCATTATCAAAAAGATGTTACTGGCATTGAGATATAACATTCAAATTTATCCTTATTCAAACAATGCTGAACAGATGGATTGTGTGTATTGTTGGGGCGTCAAAGCGTTTCGATAGTTTCCTAGTTTATTCCATCTTTATCAAGACCAGCTAATAGCTCTCTTTATATATTTGTTTCAAATGTTCACCTTTAGAGCAAAAGGTTGATTGCCTTATGTTCATATGGGTCCTCTATTCCAATTGGGTATAGGCCATAAGTTGTATATGTACTTGTGTTCCAGTATAATTCAGTTTCAGGCTTGAATCTCTGTTTGGCGCCTCTATCGCTTGGTTCACTGAGGCATTCCAAGTATTAAAAAAAAAAATCATTAAAAAATCTCCTTCAGTATGGTAGAAGAAGATGTCCCTTGTGGAGAGGTCGTCTTATATTTCTCCCGTTTTTTAGATAACATTTGTTGGCTCAAGCCGTTTGCTGGTTCTGCTTGTAAATGGGGCTCAACCACCGTCAATGCGGTCTGCTACACAGCACCGTACTTCCGCTTTGCTCCTATCCGTTGTGATATTGTGCCAGTGTTTGAAGTATAACTTGCCAGAGTCCATTCCCCCAGTTATTCCTGTCGAGCCCCCAGAAAGCAGAAGCCCAAGACCTTCTCCTCCTAGGGAAAGAATGTAGTAACGTGCCGGGAGGTCCACCTCAAGTCCTCTGAGCCTCCAGGTGGTGGTTGTTGTATTTGGTACACACCCTCAACCTGATGTCATTCCACCTCCTAATGTTGTTCTGTGTGCGTAGGGTGGTACCAACAGCATTCATTCTGTTGACTATCATGCCCCACATTACCGTTTTCCTACTGAGAGAAGTATGTTGGACATGAAAACTAAATATTTAGGACTCTACTGTAATGATTTCATCCATCATGACTGTCAACTCAATGAAGTGTGTTTTTGCCAGACATGATAAAAAAAATACATGTGAGTATATGAAAGGAAAAACAAACAAGTGATACAGTGAAGAAGGTACAAAAATTACAGGTAGTGAAGAGTTCTAAATAGGAAGATGAAAATGGGTAGTAGACAAAAGGGCCGCCTGTCTTGTGGGCTGCAGCTGAGAAGCAAAGGATTCTGGTTAATGATGATGTTTGTTTAATAGTGTGAATTACAAGTGTCCACTTACCAATATACATCAGCTGTGTTGTTTTTAAATCCATCAAATGGTCACAGATTTTTTGCCACGTACCGCAGTGGTCTACCACCTTTGGATAACTTCTGTTTGTTGATCGCCACTGGGAGACCGTGAGTACAACTGAGTAGTAGTAATACGCTAGACGGGTAGCCCACGGACCTGACGGCATCGGAAAACGCAACGCCAAGATTGCAGACTGCCCCTGTACCGGCATTAGGAATGCCTTGGCTGGCGTTCAGAAAACACAACTCGTAATATGACAGGCGGTAGATCACCGGCATGGAGGGTGTCGTAGAGGTCGGAGACGCGGCAGCTGGGAGATCAGACCACCAAACTCATGTTCAGTATGCATGTATGTACACTGTATTTATATGGTATTCTTCTAATACTTATTAATGTTGAAATAATAATAATAATTTGCAAATGCTATTCCTTGCTACCATACAAGGCAAAATCAACTTTAACTGAATATTTTATGCTACAAACATAACACACATACTACACCCACTTCCATAAAAATACTAAACATATATGTATTGCACTGTGGGCCTCATTACGATGGTGGATGGACTTTAGTACTTACGTCATCGATACTTACAACTCTATTTTCCCACTATAATACAACTTGCATCAGGGAAGGTACCGGACATTAAAAGGGTTAAGTATACTATTCCCACTTGAAAAATAAATTAAGTAAGGTGTAACGGGGAGGCGGGGGACACCACCAATGAGGACTGGTGGAAGACCGAAGGACCTTACACCTCCTCTCTCTCACCGCCTCAGGACACCTGGGAGACGGAGTCCAAAGCGTGCTGGCACCAACAACCCCTACGAAGTGGAGACTGTTCCTTTAACGAGGCGGGGTATGCAAAGGTAGAGACAAACCCCTATGACGCGTTGCTGTGTGGAACAAGCAGGTGGGAAACCGTAGACACGCCCCCTGATGACGTGGCATCGCGAGGAGTGGACAAGAAGCCGGAAGAGGAAGGAGAGGTGTGTCCCGACACCTGGGAGAAGAGAGGAGAGCAAACGGAGGCTACGGGGGACGGAGGGGGTTCGAGTGAGGAGATCGAGAAGCGGAGATCAGGAGTAGCTGTGCCTGGAGGCCAACGATACCAAGCACTGCACAGCCACACTCAAGGAGGAGTTTGGCTCACTCAAGTGCGTCACCATATTTCGGGTTGGCTGGGGCAGCGTGGCAACGCGGTGTAATCAGTGTATATATATCGTGCTCTCTTCCCTACCTGTTTTTTCCCAAACCCTCCTACCTCCTTTCCTCACTCTAAACGTACCTCACCAGTCCTGAGCACTGTTAGACTGTAAAGATCACAATCACCCGGTGTCCTCACTTCCCTGGTATCCTGGGGGTACGTTACGGCAGTATTTTGAAGTGCTAAAAGCCCTCTCATTTCCTCTCCCGCATGTGGCGCTGGAACCCGAGAAGAGAGAGAGAACAGGAATCCTCAGAGGCGGAGACAAGGCGGACCAGTCCAAAAAGACCCGCGCTCTTGCCGGCACCTTGGACCAGGCAGCCCTAGCTCGAGAGATACTCACAAAAAAGAAGAAAAAGACCTTTATAAAAATAAAAACACATTTACTCAGCTCTAGTGTCCGAGTCCCTCCTTCTGAACCGCCACATAAGGAAAGGTGTTGGACACTGAAGCAGCAACATGTACTATTTTAACATTTACTTAGGGGCTGGTTCCGAAGCGGTTAGAATGCCTCCTAATGGCATTTGCTGTGTCCGAATCGGATTGTGAACGTGCATTTCCGACCGAATCTGAAAGGGTTCCAACTGAAGGATTACGATGCAAGTTAGGCATTAGGAATATCCTAATCCGAACCCCACTGCATTTAGAATGACCGAGGCGTACGGAGCAGACTCGTACATCTCTACAGGGCGTGTTTCTGAACAACCGATAACAATGCTGGATTCGAACAGCCTTTCCGAATCGTGTCTTCCTATTTGAATCAGTAGTCAGAATCAGACTTTGGTGGCCTCCAGCAACAATCAGGCCCGTGGGGGTACCCATGGGTCCCTCCTTACCAGCCATGCACAGTATGGCAGGCACCGGGGGTGCCCGCAAAAGGGTGCCCGATTTTCCCCAGGCACCCCTTTCTTCAATGAGAGCCTATGCATTCGGTCGGAACATAGGCTCTCATTGAAGTCAATGGGAGTCTGACCAAATTGTATCTGGAAGCATCTGGATGCATCGTATTCGGTCGGTCTGTTGTGTAGTATTTTAGGACCCTAGTGTAATTTTCCCGATTCATGCCCTTATATAGGTATACAACACCCTATCCTTATATAGGCATAGAAATCATAACCATATTTAGACTTAGCCCGTGCAGTCAAAATATGGCATGGCTACTTCCATTAGTTCTGAACTCCACAACAATTTCTTAGAAAAACTCGACTTCAGCAGTCAGGGACTTCCCCTTGCTTGAATATTGATTTGTCCACGAACTCATGGAGTTTTCAAGGAACTGCGAGTCTTTGATGACGTTATTATGCCGAACCTATGCTACACCTTACTTACTTCTTCCCTCTTCTTCCCTCTTACTAGACCTAGGTTAGGTAAATTGGGGTAGGCGTATTTTAGAAGCACCAGTTGAGTACTTTTTAGTCTTTATTATTTATGTATGTATTTTATGGCTTAGAAACCATACCATGCTATTACAGTGTAATTTTATAATACTCTTCTTACCGTACGCATTTTACTTTGCAACCAGTATTACGATTGTAGCAGTTCATTTCTTTTGCATGAGAAAGAAGACTGTTCAATAAATACCTTTTATTGAAAACGCCCGTCACTCTATTTCTCTGCACCTCTGGTGAAACGAAGCATGCACGATTGACTGAGTGAAATATCTATATATTGTTTCCACGACTCTAGAGATACGTTTTATTCTTGGTAAATAAAGTTGTCATGTTTATGTGGTTGTCAGAAACTAATCCCTTCTTGTGAATTCGAGAAAGTTTTTAGTGACCTCTGAGCTAGCTGGCACTCACAATTAAGTCTAATATATTCAATAGAGACCTAGTCGACCGAAGTCCTACGTCAATTGTATAGTATATATTATTCCAATGCGCAGATCCTATTGGGAATATAGGAACTACACTACATGGCGCCCAACGTTTGGTAAGGCACTAATTTAATGCTAGATCAACTCAGTCGTGCTTTTCACAGAGACCCCTTTTTCCCCATAAAATACTCCAATAGACATCTGGAGGGGGTAAAAGGATAAAATATCCGCCAAAACTGAGTAGGACGAAAACGCCTATGTATTAGTTTTTGGTTCATGTTGGATACAGTGTTCCAAAATATTGTGCACCTTATCTTTGTTTCCTTGAAACTTGCTCTGCAAAACTTTCAGTCAGCAAAATGAGTGACGACAAAAGGGAGAGGGTTAGAGCTGCAGCAGCAGCCCAAGCAGGTTTAGACGGTAAACATAAGAAAACCGATCACTATAAAGCTTATAACAAATGGTGTATCATCGAGAGGTGGTAAGGTAATTTTTGTTATAGAGGCACATGAATATCGGCAGACAGAGGTATTCTATTCATGGATTCTGTTTCCTACAGCAAATCCAGTGACACATGATTTCCACTACTACAAAATAGAGGACCCTCCAGTGGAATACGTTCCTTTCGAGGATATTGAAATTCCATTAACATACCAAGAGCATAAGCTTGGTTTAAAGGCGCCCTACAACATCAAAATCACATTACCAGGCTCGGTCCACTAGGTAGACCAGGAGCAACATGGCCGGTATTAGCAAGCTATACACCACATCCTGACATTGAAATAATGACAGGTCCAGAACTATTAGTTCAGCTAAAACAGTTAATTAAAATACATAGACAATTGGTACAATATGGCATGCGAACTTTGACAGTCCAACCTGCGATATTGATTCCACAGCACACCCCTCACCAGGGGAACACAAATAAAATTACCCCACAGACTTTTCAATCAGTCATTGGTAAATTACCTGCAAAAAAAGGAACAAATTCAGTTCTGGTTAGCTCAAAAAATTACTCAAATAGAGGCAGTATTTCCCAATAGTACACCTCATGAGAAACATAGGATTCTAACAATCTGTTTACCAATGGGGATCGCACCACACGTGGAGGACTGTGACACTTGGGTTACAGTCTTTGCTTCAATCTACACAAAAACACATGGTGTTCCATCTGTGGTGTAATACCAGACGTCCTAAAACAGATTAAAAATTAATACGGACCGGAGCCCGCCTTGAATCTTGGTGTGAAATTACTAAAAGATTACAAACAGGTGCCGGCTATATTATTACCTAACATTAAAGGTGAAGCAGCATCTGTATCAATCTGCCAAAAACTAAAAGAACTTGATATTACTGAACAACCATATGAACTTGCCAGAATAATTGAAAAATCCTATGAAGAATTAGGTAGAGATAATTTGGGTGGGAAACCAGTAAAGCCCCAACTAACAGAAAATCCTGAAAAGGTCTTTATTAAAAATAATCTCACTACTCCTAAGAAAAAATGGGAGAACACTAAACAAACACTTCCTAAAGAAAATCATTCTCAGTCCAGAAGAAGGTCTCCTCAAAGGGAACCCTCTGAGCAGAGGTATAACCTCAGAAATAGGGATAATTTGAGAAAACCTGATAGATATCAAGGTACTGATACACGTTCCTCTAGTACCTTGCAGACTTCCTCATAGAAATCCAAAGGAAGAGGACGATCAGAACACAAGGAAGAACGTGTGAAGTCCAAAGACAATCAGCACGTTCAGAAAAATAAGAAAACTCGATTTTACCCAAGAAGAAGGTAGCAAGTCTAAAAATCTGAATTGCCGAGGATCTTGAGGACACAACTCAAGAACGGGGAGTGGGCTCAGACAATGCTAGACAGCGCAGCAGAAGTCACCATAGCTCGCAAGATCCTGAAGGATCATCTGGAGACAGTGGACTTGAATGAATGCATTCAAGTGAAAACTGCTGATACCAGGGTTAGTGTACCCCATAGGTTATATGAAGTAACACTCTGGATAGAGGGAGACATAGCTAGGAAAATAAAAGCTCTCTTTTGGGACAAGCTATCTAAGGGTTTTGACATACTTCTAGATGAAAAAGAATGGCCACCTCAATTTGTCAGGGAGCGCCCACATGGTGAAGAAATGGTTATGCCAGCCTTCTCAAATCAGGTTTCAATTCATAAAAAATACGGATCACTGAAATAATATCGACTGACAAAATATCGACTTGCCAAAATATCGTGGACAAAATATCGACAGTCAAAATATCGAGTTTGTATCTACAAACAGGTAAGTACAAAAATATCGAGTACAAAATATCGTTAACAAAAATATAGATGTAAAAAATATCGACTTTATTAAAAACAGTGTTAAATTAAATTAATATTAAATTTTAATTACTAAAATATACTTAAAACGACTTAAATTAAATTATAATAATAAAATAATAAATGAAAATAATAAAAATAATTTTTTAAAATCTTATTTGTTGACCCTGAACCCTAAAAATACCCCTTTACCCAAAAACCCAAAACTGACCCTGAACCCTAAAAATACCCCTTTACCTAAAAACCCAAAACTGACCCTGAACCCTAAAAATACCCCTTTACCCATGACCTGAAAACTGACCCTGAACCCTAAAAATACCCCTTTACCCATGAACTGAAAACTGACCCTGAACCCTAAAAATACCCCTTTACCCATGACCTGAAAACTGACCCTGAACCCTAAAAATACCCCTTTACCCATGACCTGAAAACTGACCCTGAACCCTAAAAATACCCCTTTACCCATGACCTGAAAACTGACCCAGAACCCTAAAAATACCCCTTTACCCATGACCTGAAAACTGACCCTGAACCCTAAAAATACCCCTTTACCCATGACCTGAAAACTGACCCTGAACCCTAAAAATACCCCTTTACCCATGACCTGAAAACTGACCCTGAACCCTAAAAATACCCCTTTACCCATGAACTGAAAACTGACCCTGAACCCTAAAAATACCCCTTTACCCATGAACAGAAAACTGACCCTGAACCCTAAAAATGCTCCTTTACCCAAAATTTATCAATATTATTTAATTACCAATTAATTATTAATTAACAATAACAATAAATTAAATATATTAGAACATTAGGTGTAATTATTTTAATAATTAATATTATTTTATCAAAATTAATTACTTAAAAATAACACAAAATTATATATATAAAAAATGTACTCTAATTAATGTAATTAACTAATTACAATTAATTAATTAACAATTATTTACTAATACAAAATATATTCAAAATTATATTAATTAATTAACTAATTAATAATAATTAATTATCAATTAATTATTAATTAAAAATATTAACAAACATATATTAATTAATTAATTATTATTAAATTACTTCCCACCCTATTCCCCTATAAACCCACAACCCGCTACAGAATTACATTACGCAATTATTATCAAAACAAAATTCATGTAATAAAATATTTAATAACATTAATACACACTATTCACACATATTATTACATAAAAATACACTATAAAATATTATATATTATTAAAAAATCGATATTTTTGCTATCTATATTTTATACAGTCGATATTACTTCACTTACCTGAAAAACGATATTTTTGTAGTCGATATTATGTCCAGTCGATATTTTGTCCAGTCTATATTTAAAACTCGATATTATGTCCAGTCGATATTTTGGAGTCGATATTTTGTCTCTATACCAAAAAATACAGCTATGCCAGAAAATGGGCAGTGGCCCAGGCACCATCACTATATAAAAATCATGTGGGTTGGGATGAAGATTCCCCTCCTCATAAAATCTGGTTAAAAACGTAACCAACTGCACAAAGGCAGTATACAGTTAACCAAGAAGCTAAAAAACAGGTCAGGGAGATCTTAGATCAACTTGAATACCAAGGGGTGATTGAAACATGCACCTCGTCCATGAGCAATCCTTTGTTTCCTGTGTCTAAACCAAACAATACATATCGTCTAGTTTTGGACTACAGACACCTAAACTCTTGTTGCAAAACATTCATAGTACAAAATGCACACAGTGCTGCACTGATGAATAACATTGTGTGCAAAAAATACAAAACCACTTTAGACATTTCAAACGGTTTCATCTGCCAAAACATTGCACCTGAAAGCAGGTACCTGACCACTTTCACAACAATGGGGACACATCGTCAATTTTGTTGTCTTCCCCAGGGATTCGAGAATAGTCCAGGGTTATTTTCAGCCAGAGTAACAGAGCTACTACAAACGTTTGATGATGAGGCACTATCTTATGTCCATGACATCTATCTTACAGACGATGATTTGGGCAGGTACTTGAACAGAGTGAACACCATTATACTTGGGTTCGCCTCTGAAGGGTACAAATTCAATTTTAAGAAATCACAAATTGCCCACCTCAACGTCCTATTTCTGGAATATGAACTTTAAAGTGAAGGCAAAAGCCTGGCAGCCAACTTTTTAGAAAAGTGTGCGCTGCTCCAACCTCCAAAAACGCTGAAAACTTAGTCAATTCTAGGTTTCCTGAATTTTGGTAGATAGAACTTACATTCTAAACTACGCAGAAAGGGTTAAAGATCTCTACGAACTAATCAAACCTGATTTCAAATTAAATTATTTGACTCAAAAACACATAGAAATTTTGCGTTCATTGCAAACAGACATGTTAGCAAAAACACAGTTACAGACACGCGACAACGTACGCAATCTTGTAATCCGAATCATCCCAGGGAGATGCGGATTCACATACCTAACCTTTAATGAAGGTGAAAAGGTACCAATAGCTTATAAATCACACTTGTACACACAAGCTGAAATGAAATTCACTTGTACAGAAACAATTCTGACAGCGGTTCAAACTGCTGTAGCAAAAGAGAGAACCCTTGCACAGGGAAAATGCATTATGGTTGTTACACCTGTACCTGCCTTAGAGGCAGTGACGAAAGTGAGCATTCCAAATGCCAAGGGGCCCATTAGGATGGCGGGCCGATCGCCCCTGCCAGGCAGGCGGTAGCCACCGCGGGCCTGGTGGGGGTGATCCACCCGCCATCCTTGCTGCAATGACCCCCCGCCATATTAACATGGCTGGGGGGTCTGCGGCAGATGGAAAGACTGTCTGTCGCTTTTCCGGCCCGGTAGCAAGGCGACCGGGGTGGAAAAGTGTTTCAAATGGTGGCGGTGTCTATCAGACACTGCCAGCCATATCAGGATGGGCGTCTTCAGATGCGTTGCCGACACGGAAAGGCATGCGGTCTTCACTTTGGGGGCCTGTTGCAGGCCCCATGGTGAAGGCGAGGTGGGGGGTGCACATGGGGGGTTCCTGTGGTACCCCCCTGCATTTGCATACACAGGCACCGCGGCCTGAGCCTTAATACTGAAAAGACGGAGGTCCTCTTTATTTAACAATAAATCTCTGATGCACTCTGCGCAGTGGTGGCCTACTGCTCTTAACCCTCCCCTGATCCCGGCCAAATCTGTTCGTAATCTAGGCTTTAAAATGGATACAGAAATGTCAGGAAAAGACCATATTGCGCAGCTGTCGTCAGTGTGTTTTTGGAAATTGAAAACCCTGCGCAGATTTCTACATTGCCTTCCTATGGATTGTCGGCAATCGGTGGTACACTCTACCATTACCTCACGCTTGGATTATGCCAATAGTCTTTTTATTGGTTTACCTGAGTACCTGATTTCAAGACACCAGCTTATTCAGAACGTGGCAGCCAGAATCATCAGAAATATTCCTGTAAGACATAGTATATCCCACCATCTGGTGAGTCTTCATTGGCTGCCCATAAAGAAAAGAGATTTGTTCAAACCCATTATTTTGGCTCATTGAGCACCTCATGATACCGGCCCTAAGTATCTCAGAGTTAGAATTCAGAGATACTTACAAATAAGAACTTTGAGATCGAACAGTCAAAACCTTCTCAAAGTTCCCAGATTTGCTAAAAGTAGGAATGGGGGGCGTGCTTTTTCTGTACATGCCCCCATGGTGTGGAATTCAATGCCGGAGATACTCAGAAGGATAGAAAAGGAATCTCCTTTTAGAAAGGCCTTTAAAACCTGGCTGTTTCGACTGAATTAACTGCTCTGCCATGTTTTTGTTGTATTTTTGTAGTATACCGTTTTTTTTAGGAAACTGGACCGGGACACTTCCGTTGGAGGTAGCTGTGCTCTAAATAATTGTTTATTAATAATAATAATAATAATAATAATAATAAAAGACGCAAAAGGTGGCACACTCAAGCACACATTGCTTTGGGAACAAGTAGTTCTATTACAGAAAGGACTACAAAAGACTCACGTGATCCATACACTGAGTTATCAGTGTGATGACGTTCACGTTGCAGGGAATTAATTGGCTGATGATGCCACGAAGGCAGCTGTGCAAACGGCTTCTGTAGCTGCAATCACTCGTTAAAAAACGAAAATACATGGCAAAACGATGCTAGCTGTAAATGCTACAAGCAAAAACAGCGGAGCAGCATTGCCTCAAAACTATCCACTTAATTACAGATACATAATTGACGCAAGCTCCGTTCCCTTTGCTCGAATCCCTGGAGTGGGGGAAAGAGTAATTCCAAACAGGAGACGGAGAGGTGCTTCGATATTCGAAGCACATATGGTAGAGGGTCTGATACATCGAGGGATCACTGATTCTATAATAGAATTAAAAGAGAAGTACTGGTGGCCTGGGATGAATGGTCACATTCACTCATTTGCAATTAATTATGAAAACTGCAATAGAGATCACAGCAGAGAATGCCCCCAGGTACCTGACTACAGTGTAGCCATCCCATTACAGACACCATTGTTAGACAGCATTAGACTATCTACAAGCGAACGTCCGAATGGACAGATGCAGTCCCACTACTAGGACAAGATTCATTTGGGTATGGCCCCAGCGCTCGGCTGATGCCAGAACTGTTATAAAGGATTTGCAAGTCTTTATCGGCACATACGCAATTGGCACGCTACATTCTGACCAGGGTCGTGCGATTACCTCAAAGGCTTACAAAGAGGCCATGGTCAGCTTCGGCGTTGCATTGCGGTATGCTAGTCCCTTCCATCCTGAGGGTAATGCGGTTGTGGAAGGAAAAAAATTAGACATAAAGCAATCTATAACAGCTAGGGTATTAGGTTCGGGTGACGGGTGGCTCAAACAACTAGTCTTAATAATTTGCCAAGATCTTCTCTTGGGGGAAACACTCCATATGAAATGCTTTTTGGTACTAGAATGCTCATCCAGGATTTTGATTGTCACACTTCAGTGGTGGAACAAAAACCCTTTGATATCAAAGACCGTTTGGCTGTTTTACAGGACTTAAATGAAACAAGAAAAAGTCTGAGCAACACAATACAGAAGCCAACGACCACTGAAGAAAAACCACCTGTCACAGCAAGGCCTGTCTGGATTCCAAAGATTGGGGATCTAGTCAGAGAAAAGATCGCAGTGAAAAAGGAATTTGAGCCTTCTTACAGAAAACCAGTACCTGTCTTGGCAATCCTCGGAACAAGATCAGTGTTACTATCGCCCCTTGCTGGAAGAAAGGAGATCGGAGGTCCATCGACCTGGTCAAACCACAACATGTGGCCAATAATAAGTAGTCGGCCAAGTGGACTCCGTAGATGTAGCAGACAACCAAATCTGACTACAATCCAAGAGGTTCAAACTGAGAGACTAATCACCTTTGATAAACCTGCAGTAAGAAAAGAAGGACTATGCAATAAAGACATGGAACTTGTGCCTCTTGAGACCCAAATAACAGTTTGTTAAGAAACTCCTGTCTACAATGAGATAGCCCCCGACTATACTGATATGACAAGGAATGAAGCAGCTCTAGCAATTTCAAGTAATCCGGATGCAATTTCAACAATTGACAGAACTGCCTCTGGCTATTTCATCAACTTTGATACATTTTCTGAGGATCCCAGTGAGCCTGAAACAAAGCCAGTGGATAAAACTTCCAAAGAAAAATAACAAAACTCTTTCATCAACTAGAAAAAAACATATCTGGTTTCACCATGGGTTGAATTTTGTATTGGATTAGGTGTTCTTTTTCTCCTCTTTTGGCTCATTCTTGTTTTAAGTTTGGGGAAGCTGATAGATGTAAAATATACTAAAAAGGACACACAAGTAAGAACATCAACTTGCTCCTGAAGCCACACAAATCATTTCATTGTGAACAAAGAGACCTGTCAACAGTGAACATCACAGCCATCTCTATACCTGGTGGTATAGCATGGGACAGTACTGATTACGACATATATGGTCCTGTAGAGCTGTTGAAGATTCCATATCAATTTAAGGTTTCTTTAAAAGACTTTGTTTCAGTCAGTACTTTTTCCCATGATTGGGACTTTGAGACTGTTAACAATTTGATGTCAGACTTAGAGATGTCAGCAACATTTACAAAACATGAATTCTTAGAAGGTTCATCAGCTTATGAACAAATGTATTGTTTTAATCATTATGGTCATCATTATTTGCACAAATCTGCAAACCCTAGAAATGTTTTTTCTTATAATCAATGGGAACATTGAATAACTCCACCAAAAGGTAGCTCAAAAACATTCTATGAAAAATATCCATACTTTTTAGGCTTTAATGTCACAAATACAGAAACTTTTTACTTTAAAAATATTAACAAGACAGGGATGAAAAGTATGTTGACTAACACTAAACAAATTTATTCTGCGGCCTTTTATGCTCAACTGCCTACATTAGGTTTTGACATTTGGAAAGACAACATTAAGACATCAACTGTCTGGGGCATAACAGACTGGTAGGTGCAAGGTTTAGAAGCCCTGTTTAGAGCCTGCATCATCCCAGAACAAATTATGTTTTTAAATGATACTGTTCAACAGACATCTTGTCTGGGCCTGGCAAAGATAAAAGATTTAAACAACCTGTCCATACCTAAGCCCACACCTGACAGTAACAGCACTACAGATGAGGAGGTAGACGTAAAACACATTTTACAACAGAATAGAACTAATTCTGATTGGAAAAAATGGTTAATCTGGCCCACAGACACGAATAACTGCCAAGATAGATTCCTGAACAAAACACAAGGGTTTACAGTATCTAGGCCAAATCCACGGTATGCCCAAAGACAACATCCTGGGATAATAACAACTTACAGTGTAGGACAAATATGCCTTGAGTGGCTACAGACAGGAACACTACCAGAAATTGAACAACACTTAACTTTACTTAAAGATGGCGTTGATGTGAGAGATTTCTTACTGGGACCTCATAAACCATGTCATAAACATTTCATATACGCCCGTATAGACGCTGCTTACAATGAAGCATGGAAAGTCACGCAAATGGAAACTGCAGAAAGAATACGAGAAATTGATCGTATTAATTTAGAGAAAGCACTCTCTGTAGTGGACAATGGGTTAACGACTCTGTCCTCCAGAATTTATTCTTTGGACAGCATTGTATCCTCTGCCATAGACATAATGGAACAAGACTTATTCCTGTTACAACATGGACAGTCTCAATTGCGTTCTATAATGCTGCTAGGCTGGACGTTACAAAACCTCAGTTCAGGCTACGTGCCATGGCGTCTAATCCACACCACATCATTGTTTACTGTATTTAACCTTACAGATAAACAAATCTCTTTGGCACATAGGGGAGCAGACTATACTGTGCTGAGCATGGAAAAACTGGAAAGATTACCATTAACTGTTTCTGAGAAACCAGTCGTAGACTGGATAATACATGGCACCATCATGATACCAGTGACAATTTTCCAGTTTCAGTATTGCTTAAAACACATACCAGCAGGCCTGTATGAAAGGTTGGGTAAGGAATACATTTAGCCGACCTGGGATTTACCATACACACACAAATGTTGGAGTGGGGCAAAGGAGGTATTCCTTAGTGGTGAAAATTGCACAAACTCACTGCGCTGTAATGTTCTATGTCAAGGTATTAATTTACACAGAGCCTGCAATGGTTCTGCTAACAGCTTATCTTGTCACCTGCAAGGTCCTCCGGCAGCAGTGATAGATCCAGTTTTTAGGCAGCTATCCAACGGTAGCTACATAATGTTGAATGATCACAGCTGTTGTGGCATGTTGCCAGGAAAAGCCTATCTCGTAACTGTGTCAGCCAGGGTCACTTGCTGTATGCAAGTATTGTTTCCTAAAAGTAATTCAGACGGGGAGTCACCACTGTGGCCTTCACTGAACATCTCCTCTATACAAATTGATACTTTAAACAGAATGAAAGCCATTCTTTTACAAAAAATGGTGCCACTGACCTCGTCCAAAGACGTGTATGATCTGCAAGTCGCAAGGTCCTCTGCAGAGATACATGAACTTTTATCAAGGAACTGCCCCATACATTTCGTAGAAATGTTAGGTCGTATCTAAAGCATGTCTGATACCAATGGTATTGTACATGTATTAATGATGATTTTTTCGGGACTGTTAGCACCCTTTGAAGCAGTCCTGAGCATTTTTCCAAACTTTGTGCACTCTGTGTTCGGCGGCCTGCCTCTCGTTTTGGGACTCGTAGCAGGAATTCTATTTTTGTTCCTTTTACTCCGATATGGCAAGTCCAGTCACCAGAGATACCCAGATTACCATGGAACAAACACTCCTGGCAATGCAGTATTGTGACCAAATTACACAGATTCTTGGCTTGGCTCGTTTAAGAGATCTGAATACCACATGGTTTCTTTTGTTCAGACAAATCTGGCAAGATTGCATCTTACCTGTTCTATGTTGCCTGCTTTGCGGAGAGGAATGCGTGTTAGATATCTGTGTGACACTTCCATCAGCTCTGCCAACCGATGTTGACGCTTTGCTTGGTTCGGTAATGGCTCATGCATCGTGTTTTCCCCAGCGGCTACCAATACTGATGACAGCATTCATTGAGGTCTCACCAGCAATTCCAGCTGAGGGTGAGGTACATAGACCAACACGCACACAGGTACCATCTCCTATGAACATTGCTAATGCAAATGACGCTGACGGCAATGCTTCTCATCTGTGTACGATTGATCTACTTAATGAAGTAGTCCAACTTTCACCTACTGTGGTAGACCATTTCTTTGCCAGCTTAGAAGATTTAATGTTTTCTCCTGACAACGAGAATAACTTTTGGGACTAGCATCCAGCGTTCTCTGAACTCTGAATTTGACCTTCACTTTTCAAAACCAAGCTTCTAACTTAGGAACTCTATTTTTCTACAAATTGATTTGACTTTTTCCAAAATTGACACTTACTTTTTTTGGGCGCTGAGTAATCTGCTTAAAGTAGAACTATTCTTAGAGAACAAGAAATTCTTTGAATACTTTCCTAGAGACAATATTTGACCTTGTCCTCTTACAGAAAACAGTATTATATAATCTGCAATGGAATGGTCTCAACCTTTTGCTTCTGTATCTAAGAGACATTTTCATAAATGTAAAAACTTGTAATTCATTCAGTTAAGCATTACCAATATCAAACTATATGCTTTGAATGTGTCCTTTGCCTTTACAAATGCGTACAATAGAACTGCTCATTTTTTCGCGTACTACCATTTTAAGATGCATTTTTATGTATTTTGGGTGGGATTGTAGACACATGCTTTAGATATGTTTTAGCTGCTTATCATTTTTAGTAATGTTAAAAATATTAAAGTGGAGTGGGTGTTTTGCAGGATTTTAGGACCCTAGTGTAATTTTCCCGATTCATGCCCTTATATAGGTATAAAACACCCTATCCTTATATAGGCATAGAAATCATAACCATATTTAGACTTAGCCCATGCAGTCCAAATACGGCATGGCTACTTCCACTAGTTCCAAAAATCCACAACGATTTCTTGGAAAAACTCGCCTTCAGCAGTCAGGGACTTACCCTTGCTTGAATATTGATTTGTCCAAGAACTCATGGAGTTTTGAAAGAACTACGAGTCTTTGATGACATTATTATGTCAAACCTTACGTCAAACTCGGCACCTTCAAGGTATGAATATATGCCCACACTTGCCCTAGCAAACACACGGTGATTTGGAGCTGTTCGACTATCTACTTGCCCAACACAGCTCGCTATAGCAAGTGCCGAAGGATGCAGACCCTCCAGCAGACGCACTGAGAGAGACGCTGTCTTTTCTCTTGCCGAGAAATCCAGCTCCAGTGTTTCCAAGCTCCCCTTGTGGGGTGTTGGGAAATCGAGTCCTGAGACAGAGATACCAGACCTCCTTCATTGTAAAACCAAGGTACGGAGCTGATTGGATCCTAAGACAAATCTTTGATAGCTTCTTGGCAAAAATACTAAACCTATGCTACACTATACTTACTTCTTCCCTCGTACTAGACCTAGGTTAGGTACATTGAGGTAGGCGTATTTTAGAATCACCAGTTGAGTACTTTTTAGTCTATGTTATTTATGTATGTATTTTATGGCTTAGAAACCATACCATGCTATTACAGTGTAATTTTATAATACTCTTCTTACTGTACGCATTTTACTTTGCAACCAGTATTACGATTGTAGCAGTTCATTTCTTTAGCATGAGAAAGAAGACTGTTCAATAAATACCTTTTATTGAAAATGCCCGTCTCTCTATTTCTCTGCACCTCTGGTGAAACGAAGCATGCACGATTGAATGAGTGAAATACCTAGCTATTGTTTCCACGACTCTAGAGATACGTTTTATTCTTGGGAAACAAAGTTGTCATGTTTATGCGGTTGTCGGAAACAAATTCCTTCTTGTGAATTCGAGAACGTTTCTAGTGACCTCTGAGCTAGCTGGCACTCACAATTAAGTCTAATATATTCAATAGAGTCCTAGTCGACCTAAGTTCTAAGTCAATTCTATAGTATATATTATTGCAATGCGCAGAGCCTATTGGGAATATAGGAACTACACTACAGGTCGTACTTTCCCAATCCAAGTTGGTCGGAAACCATTCCCAAACTGATTCGGTCAGAATGATTTCCGAACTGCATCAGAATCAGCCCCTTAATTGTAACGTAACTCAGGGATGGTGCTGGACAGTAAACAGGTGTCATTGTCCATTCCCACTGCCTTAAAACCTATCAAACGGAAGGTTTTAGACACATAAATTATTAAATAACCTATTTCCACTCCAAGATACATTAGTTCAGGGTAGGAGTTAGACAATAAAGGGGCAGGTTTTACTATTCCCACTCCAATCTAACCTAGCTCATCAAGGTGCTGGATATTAAAGGGCCGATTCCAATGTCGGATTGACTCCGGTCAAGAACTGTAACCGAACGTCGGTTACAGACATGCAAGTAGGATGCGACTAAACCATGTTCGATCGCATGCCTATACCTTTCAATGGGGGCATGCATTCCGAACGGAATGCTTGCTCTTCTCTCATTGAAAGAGCAGGGGTGCAGGTCATCAACAGGGATCCACAGGGGCCGCCCTTCGGCGGCCTTGCACCCATGGAGGACCTGCTGGGAGCCCCCAAAGCTGTTTCCCAATGCCTTTTTGTGCCGGAAAGACAGACGCAAAAAGGAAGTGGGAAACTGCCATCGTGCTCCCTCAGCCACAACGAGCTGCATGGGGAGTATTGAAGGTTATCCAGATGGCAGACGGGCTCTCCAAACCAGGTCGGATCCCTTTCCGACTGAGCCCATCGGTATGGCTCGATCAGAAAGGAATGTAACTAGCAGATTCCAATGCTGGCAGGACAAATCTGACCCTCGGTCTGAGTCCTACCTGCCCACATCGGAATTGAGCCCTAAAGACGCAACATTGTCCATTCCTAGTACTATAAAACGTATATCAGGGCAGATTTTGGACACCAAGAGGTTTCAATATACTATTCCCACTCCAAGATAAAATAATACAAGGAAGGTGTTGGACACGAAAGGGGCAACATTTACCTCTCCAATCTAACTTTAGTCAGGGAAGGTGTTAGACACAAAAAATACAACATTGTCCATTCCCAGTACAATAAAACTAATATCAGGGAAGGTTTTGGGCACTAAAGGGGCAACATTTACTATTCCGACTCGAATCTTACTTAACTCAGGGAAGGTGCTGGACTCTAAAAAGCCAACAATGCCCATTCCCACTGCATCAAAACGTATCTCAGGTGAGGATTTGGACACAAAAAGATTTAAATAAACTATTCCCACTCCAAAATAAAATAAGACAGGAAGGTGTTGGACATTAAGGGGCAACATTTGATATTCCCACTTCAATCTAACTTAAATCAGGGAAGATGCTGGACACTAAAGATGCAACACTGTCCATTCCCAGTACAATAAAACATCTCAGGTAAGGATAAAGGGCTTAAATATACTATTCTCACTCAAAGAGAAAATAATTCACGAAAGGTGTTGCACACTAAAGGGACAACATTTACTATTCCCACTCCAATCTAACTTAATCCAAGGAAAGTGCTGGACACTAAAGAGGCAAATTTTCTGTCCTCAATGCATTACAACTCATTTCAGGGAAGGTTTTGGACACTAAAAGGGTTAAATATACTATCTCCACTGCAAGATAAAATAATTCAGGGAAGGTGTTGGACACTAAAGGGTCAATATTTACTATTCCCTCTCCAATATAACTTAAATCAGGGAAGTTGTTGTACACCAACAATACAACATTGTCCATTCCCAGTACAATAAAATGTATTTCAGGGAAGATTTGTGACACTAAAAGGGTTCAATATCATGTTCCCATTCCAAGATAAAATAATTAGCTGAAAATTTTGGACACTAAAGGGGCAACATTTACTATTCCTACTCCAATCTTACTTATCTCAGGGAAGGTGCTGAACACTTAAACGGCAACAGTGTCCATTCCCACTGCATTAAAATTTATCTCAGGGGAGGATTTGAACACTAATAGGTTTTAATATACTATTCGCACTCCAAGACAAAAATAAAACAGGAAGTTGTTGGACATTAAAGGGGCAACATTTCCTATTCCCACTCCTATATAACTTAACTCAGGGAAGATGCTAGACACTAAAGATACAACATTGTCCATTCCCAGGACAATAATACCTAGGGAAGGTTTTGGAAACTAAAGCAGTTAAATATACTATTCCCACTTCAATATAAAATAATTCAGGGAAGGTGTTGGACTCTAAAAGGGCAACATTTATTATTTCCACTCCAATATAACTTAACTTAGGGAAGGAGCTGGACAGTAAAAATGCAGCTGTCCATTTCCACAACATTAACAATTATCTCAGGGAAGGTTTTAAACACTAAAAGAGTTATATATACTATTACTACTCTAAGAGAAAATAATTCAGGCAAGGTATTTGACACTAAAGGGACAACATTTACTATTCCCACTCCAATCTAACTTAATCCAAGGAAGGTGTTGGACAGTAAAGAGGCACATTGTCCATTCCCAATTCATTAAAACGTATCTCAGGTAAGGGTTTAGACACCAAAAGGGTAAAATGTACAATTCCCACTCCAAGATATAGTAATTCAGGAAAGGAGTTGGACACTAAAGGGTCAACATTTACGGTTCAAACTCCAATCTAACTTAACTCAGGGAAGGTGCTGGACATTAAATAGGCAACATTGTCCATTCCTAGTACAATAATACTTATCTCATGGAAGCACTAATGGCCTGATTACGAGTCTGGTGGTTCACGGACCACCAGACTCGTGAGAGCGCAGCATTGGTATTCTCTCGACTGCCCTATTAAGATTGGGACAGTCACAGCCTCACCGCAGCCACCAGGGAACAGCCATTCCCTGGTGATGTTGCGGCAGTGTAAAGCCATCAATATGCTTGGCAGGACTGCTTTGGTACTCTGGAGAAGGTGCTAGACACTAAAGACACAACATTGTCCATACCCACTCAAATGTAACTTTCAGCAGTAAATATGTTGACAAGATTGCCAAAAATGACAATGCCCCCACTACTACAGAAGAAGAAACCCAAAATATATCACACTATAAATTTAACATTTGCTATATCCACCACAATATCAGCACGCTGTACAAACATCTACGTAAACATTTTTAAAGATACACTTCATAATTTAAATATTTATTGCCCATACAATTTTGTAAATATATTAAATATAAAATTGCATAAGATATTTTCATATACATACATTGAACACAGTACAATATTAGAAATCATAATACAAATTTAATTCATATTATATATATAATTATATGTAGCATATTTTTTAAATGTTTTGCAAATATATAATGTTTTTACCAATTACATTTACATTACAAATAGCAATGTGATAATAATTAATATTTTTGCTATTTATAAAATAATATATTAAACTGTTTGTATAATGTATGTAACTAAATATAACTTTTTCAAATGTACAATAATGTTACATTAAACATTTTTTTTTACAACATTCAAAAACAATTTAATGAAAATGTTTGAAATATTTGCTAATTTTTAAAAAATAATAAATATTATTTATGAACTAATATTAACAATGTCTCATCACGTATCACATAACACTATTCATTGCAAAAAAATAACTTTTTTAATAATTAACAATAATTTATGATGTTTTTAAATTACATTTTAAGGGGGTCATTAGGATGGTGGCGGACTTTGTCCGCCCGCCATCCTGTCGGAGAATGGAACCACCCGCCATAGGTGCGGGGGTCCCGTTGCAGACATTAGGATGTGCCCGCCTCACTGGTGAGCGCATCCTGCATTCCTGACATTGAAGTGGGCGGTGCTCTCAACACCGCCCGCCGCAATGCCAGGAAGGCATGTCATGCACTTCTATGCACAACGTGGCAGGCAGCGCGTGGTGCCTGCCATGTTGTGCATGTAACTGCAGGGGGGTACCATAGGTGCCCCACATGTGCACCGCTCACCCCCCAGAATTCCTGGGGGCCCACTACGGTCCCCCAATGGCAAAAACCAAAGACACATTCCTGCATTCATGCTAATATGGATGGTGGTGACTCCCAGACACCGCCACCATGTTAGCTGCTTTTCCGCCCAGTCGACTCTGCAACCGGGCTGAAAACCGGCGGACGGTATTTACGTCCCCAGTGCCATTGTAATGTGGTGGAGGGAATTTGGGAGCGGGCAGTGGTTTTTAGCGGACGGATCGCCACCGCCATACAGGCGGTGGCGATCCGCCCACTATACAAATGAGCCCCTAAATGTTTTTATAAATAAACTAAACATTTTCATACAAATAAACTTCTAAAATAATTTATTGAAATTACTTTAATTATTTAAAACAAAATATCCACACCCTTATCCAATTTTAATTCTACACCTTACTTCAAAAATATTTTTACATTTAATTTTTTATGTAATAAATACAAATCTAAAAATAAAAACAAATTCGTATTTTTTCAAAATACACCCTACCTTCATCCCCTATAAACCCAACACCCTGCTCCTAACATTTTAAAAATGTTTTCTGTATTGTTTTAACAGCCGAAAATACACTATAATACTTAATTTTATACAATGCTTCCCACCCTTATCCCCAATAAACCCAACATCTGCTGCTAATTTTTTCTTTTTAAATTGTTTTTAAAGAATATGCAAAATATATACACCAATACATAATTTTTTATTATTCCCTACAACCCCAACATTCTGATTCTTAAAAATATAAATTGAGTAAATAAAAAAATTAAAATTAAAAAATTAAATACAAATAATAAATCTTATAATGACTATAATGAACAAACATATAGAAACAAAAATAGAATATACTTGACACTACTTATTACTAAAAAATAATATTAAAAACATCGATATTAACTACATAAATAATAATTCCATCAACATTAAATACAACGCCAAAAGCTGATATTTTTGACAGCGATATTAAATACGATTTAATGTAGCACAATATTCTTGACACAATAATCATGTTACACAATATTGTTTTTCGAAATTTTGTCTGAAGCCTTCCTACTGCTCAGGTTTACAAATTGCTCTTACTGGGTGGACGTACCAAACTGTTAGAGAGATACACATTTTCTAGATGGCCATTACATTATTACAAAATCTTGTATAGTGCTTAGCTACCCAAACAGGGTTTGCCAGCGCTTTGGCAACAAGGTAGGAGCAAACAGAATAAGACAAGATTAGAACATCCAGGTTTGCAGTTTTTTTGCGGAAGATGGTCAGTGAGGGCCAGCTTCTCAGGCACTCGGGCAAGGTGTTCCAAAGATTGGGACCCAAGTATGAGAAGGAGCAACCACCCTCGCAAGCCAGTTTGACTCTAGAAACTGTACAGAGGTACCAAATGCTCAATTATAGGGAGCAAGTAGGCTGGTAAGGTACTACCAGTTCTTGTGCATTTAGCATAATGCTTTGAACTGTATCGGTTTGTCCACTATGTGCCAGTGAAGTTCGTGAAGGAGACATGATACGGAGGCATATTTATGAGGACGATATAGAAGCTTGGTGGCAAAGTTCTGAACTACTTGCAGGCGTCTATTAGAGGCCTTGTATTCCTCTAAGTAGAGGATGATTCTGTGATAAAATGAAGGCCTGAATGACTGTCCTTTGGGGCTGAAAAAGGTAGCATCCTGATTCATTTTTCTAGCCATTTCAGGACTAAAAAGGAAGTTGAAAATGCCTTGGCAAACTGCTGTTTTTTTGACAGATTGACATCCAGCCAAAAACCTAAGTTAATTGCCTTGGAGGCCAGTTCTGGGAGAGGGCCTAAGGTCTCAGGCCAATGTTGTGGGCCCCATAGAAGGAGGTTCTTACAATAGGCCATCACATCAGTCTTATTGCCCTTAAGCTTTAAGTAGTTGGGGTTCATCAAGGTGGAGATTTTACCCAGGCAGGAATTTAGGGCCTCAGAGTTGTGGCCCTGAGCAGATGACAAAGAGAAGAAGATTTGAGTGTAATCTGCATAAGAAAGTAGGGCAAGGCCACAGCTTTCCACCATGTTTGCAATATTAAATAGCATTGGGTAAGGCTGATCCCTGAGGGACTCTAGAAGTAAAAGTATATGGCTTTGACATGGAGCTGGCTGAGAAGGATTGGAAGGTGCGATATTTCAGGAAAGAGGTAATCCAAGATAAAGCTGTCCCTTTGAGACCCCGGTTCGCCAGTCTTTCCAATATGGTCGAAGGCTGTGCTAAGGTCGAGTAGGATCAGTGCAGCTGTTTAGCCACTGTCCCAAAGCAGACTCAGATGTTCAGTGACTCCCAGAAGGGCTGATTTGGTACTGTGTCCTACTCTAAACCCCAACTGTTTGGGAATCAGAACGTTTTGGGAATCCACAAAGGTGGCAAGCTGCGTTTGAGATCTTTCTGCACGGTTTTAGCAAAAATGGGAAGCATCAAGATTGGTCTGATGTTAGACCAAGTGGAGGGATGCAAATTGGGCTTTTTCAAGAAGGTCAGAACCATGCTTCTATGCCTGAGGAATGCATCCTTCATGTGAGGACAATTTAAGGAGCTGTGTCATAGTTGTATTGAGTCTAGACACAGTATGCTAAGTTTGGCTGGTGGGAGGTCTCACGGAGAGGACTGGGCTGTTCCTACAGAGATGAAGGAGGGAACGGTCACTAAGTTGCAAGGGCTAGTGCTTAGTGGAGAACTACCCCTGGGTATCCAATTTGTTGGATATAATGGCCTCACACACCCTTGCAAGTGTCATGCTTCATCATAAGCAATGCTCCTCGTTGGGCAGGCGGTGCAATGCCCAAGGTACCGGAAAACAATTTTATTCTGGTGGTCCTTTGCTGCAAGTAAAATTAAAAATAGCCTGTAATCGCTGGAACTTAGGTTTCCAAGGACGATACATTACTAAGGTGCTGTGGTGTGGTCAACATGTTTCTCGCTTCAAGTTCATTGACTGCGATTCTTCAGGACCTAATGAAAAGACTACTATCTACAAAAACATGAGCTAACATAGTATCAGTTTATATACAGCCCATAAGTTGTACTACCTGTTTGACAACTGCTCTTGCCTAAAGGGGGAGACAAAGGAGATCATTACCACAGGTAAGTGACAACATGTGAACCCTGTAGTGACCGTGAACACACTGTATAAAACATCTTATATTTGTGAGGTATGTGCAGGCCATTTTAACAATTTTCACAATTAGCACTTCAATGCAGATTGGGTTTAATTTAGAACTATAATCTTGAGCAGGGATTTTTATCCCAGATTGTGTCGAATACCATCAAATGTGTTGCCATGTTTTCCTCTTTTCATTACAATTTCAGTTATTGCCATAGCAATTCTGTTTATTTTGATGATAACTTGCATCCACTTGATCTACAGTAGGCTAGAGCGCTAGTTATAAAAGCCTGCTAAAATGGGCTATTTGGACCCACCTTCATTTCATCCAGTAGTGTCACAGGATTGGCTTTTGCTGAAGACACATCTCTCCAAGACAGAGTGGATTTTCGTCCGCCGTATTAGCTTTCTCATAACTATAAATTTGACAAAGTCTTCTTCTTATGGGGACTAGACTATCCTAGTATGGGACGTATTTGATTCTAAAGGTTAAAAAATAGTATCAGGGTTACATGTTTGGCATTAGATGATTTTGCAATGTTGGTTTTCATTGATAATTTAACATATTTCCTGACAAGGTTTAATGTTCTTTACTTGCATCTTAAACTAATCCTAATTTCAAACTGCAGTTCATGATCTATTCAGAGGAGAGCAGCTTGTTCCCCAAATCCGGTGTCATCTTTGTTGTAAATGTTTTTCTTCTCTAATATGTCATTCTTTATATGCTTGTTAATTTGGAAATAGATCATTCCTCAATAAAAAAGAAATCTGCCGCCCCCTTATCATAGTAATGTATCAGATGTACAAGCAGGGCACCTTTGATATTATCGCTTGCAATGTGAGTGGCCTTGCACACTATATTAGGATGACCAGACGTCCTGGATTTGCCTGGACAGTCCCGGCTTTTCACCAGCTGTTCCAGCAGATTACGGCACTTTTGGCTCATGTCTTTAGAGGCTGTCAACTGAAAACAGTGAGAGGCACTTTTTGGGTGCCCTAAAGCTGTGCTAATTACCAGCTGTTATAAGTAAGCAATTTATTTAACCCCTTCCATGCGTCAGACGGCCCCCGGCCATCTGTCGTCACAGTGTGCGTGTGCGGAGGACATCCGGGGATGTCCGAACCCCGCCCACTCAATAAATCACCAGCACTGCGGCGGAATTTGCACCATGGTCAAGGTGTTAATAGGTATGATGTTGGTTGTAGAATTTACATTTTATTTATTTTCTTAATGCATCTTCTGTGATCCTTTGTTAATGAGAGCTGTCATTCTGCACCATACCGTGGATAAAGAATTGTAGTCCCTCTCCTATTTTTCCAAAATGTCCCGGTTTTTGGTTCTCAAGATCTGGTCACCCTACACTATATTAAACTCAAAAAGGTACCTTAATTCTGAACATGTCAATATAGACTTGCCCCAGGAGAGGCTCCATTCGAGTGTGGCAGCAGAGAAGCTTCGGTGGGATTCAGTGGGTAACATGATCCATAGTAGCTGCTGTTTGCCCGGCATCGGGTGCCTCTGAAGTGTGGCGGGGCTATCCTGCTTCACAAGACCCTCCTGCATACTGTGCTCAAGTACAGTATAGCAGGGATTCCCATAGCTAAATTAACCAATTTTCATTATCTAAGGATCTTATTATCTTCCGATTTTAAGTTTGGTAACCTTTTGCCCCGGGCTGTAGGTAAGCTCGAGTAGGCAATCAACTAAATTGTTTAGGTTTTCAAAAAGACTTGGAAATAAACCCATCAGAGAACTTATTTTACTTTATGAGAACAAGTGCATTTCCCAGAGGACTTATGGGGCTGGCGCTTGGGGCTACTCTCTGGTGGGCAACCTTCCAACAATAGAAAATCAATTCCTCTGCAGGTTACTTGCCATGCCAAGGAGCACATCCACTTCTTTTACTCATTTGGAAGCCGGATTGGCCTTTTTGCGGTTCTAGTTCAGGTTGCCCCGTTTTTGTTGTGGCTAAATCAAATGATACTTGCAGACTCTCCTAAATTAGATCATGTAGACACAATATCCTGGCTTGCTCATGTCCAAAATACTTTTATAGCTATCGTACTGTCAACGTTGTTTGACAATGCACAAGAAATCAACAAAAGCTAGAACAAAGTTGGTAAAATCCTTTTTCTCTTCCTTTAGTTGCACTCCAGGCTTGTAAAACATCAGTCTAGGACCTCAGTTGTCCGCTATCTAGATCTAAAGCAGACTGAGAGAGGGGAATATTACCTTATCTGTATTACAAGTTTGGAAAGCAGATTTTATCTTGCTCGTTTCATATTGAATACTTTGCATTTCCTGGTAGCCCACCCTAAGCAGGGTTTGTGGTTTTCTGTTTTTACGTCCCTGTCCTTGTGATTGATGGGTTTTCTAAGCGCCCACGATCCCTTTTTTAGGTCTCGCCTATGCAGTGCGCATGCGCTGCATAGGGGACCTCTTGTAATTGATTCGCTTTTTCGCTGAAAAATGTGCACGCGTTGCTTTCAATAGCAACGAGTACATGTTTGGCGCTTCCCTTGCGGGAGAGAGCTTTGGATGGTGCCCCTGCTCCTCCCCCAAGGGAAACACTCTGTGTGCTCTCGGCCACGCTCCCCCCCCACCCCTCCACCCTCAGCATCTACAGGCGCGCAGGGGCCATATGTATTTTTAATTATCTTGTGCCATACCCGCTTTCATTTTCGTAGAAGAAGGCGGGCTGTCCCAGACTCATCATCATTGGCAAGCCAGTGCTTCACGAGGCAGATCCCTGATAACTCTTTGCCGTGCGTGCCTCCGAAGATATGGTGGCTGGCTCCAGATATGAGGCTCGCAAAAAGGCCTTTCTTTAACAAAGTATTTTTTTTCCAGTTTTACACAGCGTGAACTCGACCCGACGGTATCTGAGCGCTTTACTTAAACACCCACATTCTGTTTTGAAAGTACGTGGAAATTAAGTGATGTGCCTGGAATCACAAGGCATTGAGATGACGCTGAGACGCGAACCTAGTTTCTATTTTATTTTCATTTTTTAGGCCGATTATCCTATACCTCTTTTATGCGTGTGAAAGTACCAAAACCTGGTCCAGCCACTCTTCGTCCTGTGACATATTTGCATTTATTTACATTGGAAGGCATGGTGACATGATGGGTTTGATGCAAAGGACAGCAGGGGTGGGGGTTACAGGAAACACAGCAAACAGTATGTTGTAAGGACAGTGTGATGGTAAAACCAATGGGAATCGTAATTTTTGGAAGAAACACAATATAAAAGTTACATAATAAAATGAGAAAATGATGTAAAGCTCACATATAAATGAGTCCTCCCTTCTGTTTTAAAGTTTGTGCGGCACTAAACTGATTTTTCAGCCATCCCGAGCCTTTGCTATTTTTGTTTCGAATAAGTTATGGACACTTTTCTTCAGGGTTACACAGGCTCAGAGGACCAGCCAATTAAACATTAAAACATCAAATCACAATATCTGCTTTATTTAAACGAAGAGCGTTTGTTGGATGTGGACAGTATACGGCGTTGCTGATGGCTTCATGGCAGGGTAAAACTGCACATGATGATGAATGTCACAAGATGAGTCAGAAACAGTGCAGTGTACACAGTTCTTACCATGTGAAATAAGGACGCCGCTTCTTGGGTTCTAAATGAACACGGTTTATACCCTCTGTCGGTTTGGGGAAAAAGACGGTTATTCTTATTATTGCTATACTCTTCAATGCGATTCCAGTTAACCAGCTGTAACATTTTTATAGATATAATTACTGGCATACACATATTTAGGTGTACATAATAAACGACCTGGGTGAAAATGTCCAGTTGTGTTTAAGTTGGTGCATTTTATAAACGGTGATTTTCCCTTTTTTGTCTGTTGGGAAAAATTACTACTACATCCAGAAACTATAACTGGTTAACTGAACTTCTTTCGAGGATTAAAACCTCTAGGTTGCCATGTGTGTGATGGCGTTGGCTACTGTGACGACCAGCCATTTATACCACATGCGCGTGCTCTGCCTAGCTGCTACCAGCTAACAAGCATTGGCATAGCCAATATGTCTCGCCTTTGGGACTTTATAAGTATTTATCATCCATCACTGCCAGGGAGGGAGGCTGCCGGTGATTAATGGCGGTGCTGCCACCCTGACCGAGCAAGCAGAGCCTGGCATCAGCCCCCCCAGGAGCCATCAAGGCACCCGCTGCCCCAGCAGCAGCCCGTCCCGCTGCAATAAAGCACCCCCTGTTGCCCCAGCCCCCACCCCTTCCTAGCCCCCCCCCGCATCCGAAACCACCCTCCACTATCACTCAAGCACCCACCCAGCCACTGGGGCACCCGCTGCCCCTTTATCTGTCCTCGCTGGCCCCCAGTACCGCAGCCCTGACACCCCCCAATCACCCCTCCCGCCCCAGCATCCACCATTCCCAATAGCACAACACCCGCCTGTTGCCTCAGCAACCCCCCTGCCGCCGCTGCATAGAGCCCTAATTAATGTGCGTCTATGCAGAAACATGCAGGCCTTATTTATGTCCTCCTCTGTGATAAGGCACTGCACGTCTTATTTGTCACTGAAACATGACTTTCTGGCACTTCTAAGCCAGTGACTGAAATCAGTGGCGTCACTAGGGGGGTGCGGGGGGTGCGGACCGCACCGGGTGACACCCCTGACATGGGGTGACACCATCAATCAATCAGTTACGCTGTGTATGTAACACAGCTCAGTCTGCGGCCGGCAGGAGCTTAATGATGTTAATGAAAGCAATTCACTTTCCAACCATCACGTGAAAAACACCACAAGCAAGCACAAAAAAAAATCATCGCAGTGCAGAGATCGAAGTGCTAAACTGAATGGGCATATATAAGTCAAAGGGAAACACTTCTCGGGTATAAAAACAGTTTTCTGGGAAGGGAAGAGGTTACTTGAAATGAGAGGGTTCGGTATTGCTAGTCACTGAATTCAGGCAGGCAATGGACTAAAATTGCCCAGAAAGCTCCCAAGATTGAAATTCCCACAGACAAAAACAGATGACAAATTCCAAGTAATACTGTAGTTAAAAGAAATCGCTTTCTGTAATATCGGCTGTGTTTCGCAGTGCCCCGGGGTGCAGGCGGAGGGGGAGGGATGGTGCAGGCATAGAGGGAGATGTTGCAGGCGGAGGGGAGATGGTGCAGGCGGAGGGGAGATGGTGCAGGCGGAGGGGGAGGGATGGCGCAGGCAGAGGGTGAGATGTTGCAGGCAGAGGGTGAGATGTTGCAGGCGGAGGGGAGATGGTGCAGGCGGAGGGGGAGGGATGGTACAGGCGGAGGGGGAGGGATAGTGCAGGCAGAGAGGGAGATGGTGCAGGCAGAGAGGGAGATGGTGCAGACAGAGAGGGAGATGGTGCAGGCAGAGGGGAGATGGTGCAGGCAGAGAGTGAGATGTTGCAGGTGGAGGGGAGATGGTGCAGGCAGAGGGAGAGATTGTGCAGGCAGAGGGGGAGATGGTGCAGGCGGAGGGGAGATGGTGCAGGCAGAGGCGAGATGGTGCAGGCAGAGGGTGAGATATTGCAGGCGGAGGGGAGATGGTGCAGGCAGAGGGAGAGATGGTACTGGCAGAGGGAGAGATGGTACTGGCAGAGGGAGAGATGGTGCCGGCGGAGGGGAGATGGTGCAGGCAGAGGGAGAGATGGTGCAGGCGGAGGGGGAGTGATGGTGCAGGCGGAGAGGGAGATGGTGCAGGCAGAGGGTGACATGGTGCAGGTGGAGGGGAGATGGTGCAGGCAGAGGGAGAGATGGTGCAGGCAAAGGGGAGATGGTGCAGGCAGAGGGAGAGATGGTGCAGGCGGAGGCGAGATGGTGCAGGCAGAGGGGAGATGGTGCAGGCAGAGGGAGAGATGGTGCAGGCGGAGGGAGAGATGGTGCAGGCAGAGGGAGAGATGGTGCAGGCGGAGGGAGAGATGGTGCAGGCGGAGGGGAGATGGTGCAGGCGGAGGGGAGATGGTGCAGGCAGAGGGAGAGATGGTGCAGGCAGAGGGAGAGATGGTGCAGGCGGAGGGGGAGGGATGGTGCAGGCAAAGGGTGAGATGGTGCAGGCGGAGGGGAGATGGTGCAGGCAGAGGGAGAGATGGTGCAGGCAGAGGGAGAGTTGGTGCAGACAGAGGGGACATGGTGCAGGCAGAGGGTGAGTTGGTCCATCCGGTAAGTTGTGAGGGGGTGACACCATGAGTTACCCGCACCGGGTGACACCACCCCTAGTGACGCCACTGACTGAAATGGCGATCCCTTTGGGATATAAAATATGTAATCCCGTTTGCCTTAATGAGAGGGGTGGTGGCATCGCAACTGTAAACTAACAGGACTACAATTTACTAACCTTCATCATAAAGGCAATATCATGTACAGTCAGATATTACAAAGGGCTCCTGGAGAACGTTGCCATCTATTTATGAGACCCGCTCAGTAAAGGCAGGCGGATGCAGTGTGAGAAGATTCAGTGCAAATAACACCTTTAATCATGGCAGCTGTAACGTGAAGGATGGTTGTATGCAGCCTGTCAGTTGGACTTTCCTCCCAGGGACTGGAACCAAGCTCCAGCCTGACCACGTATGCTGGAGTTAGGGAGCGCACATTATAAGGCTTGTCAACAAGAAGTCTTTGGTTTGATCAGGGGAAGCACCTTCACAAACACCAATGCACTGGAGTTAATTTGAGAAAGAGTAACAGCTCACGCCATGAAAACAGTGGCAACAAAGGCAACTCTGTTCTCAAGAGTGCCCCTCCTGAAACATTGTAGAGCGGCAAAATAGCGAATTAATCTCTACAGATTTTTCTGAAGTAGTAGTATGGGTAATTAACGTCCTAGAAACTCTGTATAAACTCTGAATAATTAATTGTTGACAAAACCACAAAGCACGTCTTTTCCTCCTTGTTTCGAATAGTCTATGCACCGAAAGGGTTATTGGTGTGCTTTACAGAGCTAAACATCGAAGAAACAAATTTAAAAATAAGTAAACAACCATTAATCGGTGTAACAATTTAAAGAACATGATCAAGTGACTTGACATTTTAAATCGAGATCTTCCATCACACCATACTCTCTCATCTAATCTTGGGTTTTCGCCATATGGATGCTCCGAGTGTCAGGTGCATCCGTGAGGGTAGCATACCCCACAAGACTTTATGACTGTATTCCCTCCTGAGCTTGGTTGAACCTATTTTATATTTCCTCATTCACTCTTTTTTACACAATGAAAGTAAACAAAGTGAAAAACAATGTATAATGCGCACAAATACCAGAAGCTATAAAGCTCCTAGCCCAAAGCCAGGCAATGAGATGTAGGACTGTAACCTTGGGTGGACTGAGCAAAATTAGAAAGTGACGAGCCGGCTGTTTTACTGGAATTCGAACCTGGGACCAGCATATTACAAATGCACAGATCTCCGCAGTCCGTGCATCAACCCGCTCAGCTATCTGAATTGGAATTTTTTACCAGTAGTTAGCGGACAGAGGTCCGCATCAGGTGCACAACCCACTTGGCTATCTTACCAGGACTGGAATGGTTTTACACGTGGCATTCAGTCCTCTGAGGTGAACAGTTGTGCGGTCTGAATGTAGTGGAAACCTGGGAGCTGATACTGCAAGCTCCAAACCTGCTGAACTACCTTGCTAGCACTGGGCCCGCAAATGGTGCACGCATTTCTGCAGCTGGCACTCTTGATTTGCACCGACGCAGTTGAACCCCCTCAGGGCACTCAAAGCTAAGACCTGCACGTTGCACTCGGACCTCCCAGTGGCAGGGGCCTTAACCCACCAGCCTGTTCTACCAGTGTCATCTACCACAACCCCCTAAGGCCCTTTCACCCATCCCTTTACTCTTGTCTCGGCTCTATAATTGCCAAACCTTCATTACCCCAATTTCTCAGTCCACCTTCCCTTCATTTCCTCCTCCCTGCCTGTCTCTCCTGAGTCCGTCTTCTCCTCTGGTGCCCCTTCTTCCCACCATCAGTTCACGACCCTTCGCCTCACCTACCCCTCCATCACTCCACACAGACCCCCGCTGCATCCCGTCTGTTATTCAGCTCCAGCCCCTGCCGAGCCTCAGCCAGGCTCCCTTCCAACCCTCTCATCCTATCCTTCTCATATCTCCTTCACTTCGTCCCTCCTTCTCTCCACTACCCGGTTTCACTCAGCCATTCTTCCCTCTGCAGCCAGCTTGTCCGGCCCCCTTCCTTCAGCTTTCCTGACGTTTCTTCTCTTCATCTCCTCCCTCGTCTCCCCCCTTCCATTCCGGCCCCTTCCCTTCGTACCCACTTACTGCGACCCTCCCTATACCTACACCCAATAACTATCCCTCCTCATCCTTGTATACCACGTCCACCATCCGTCCTTGGCAGATCCACCCCCCTCCCTACGACCTCCTTGTCCCTCCTTCACCCCATCTCTTTTTTCCCGCCATCCCCCATTCACAGCATATTCTGAAAAAGTGTGGGCAGAAGGTGAGGTGGGGAGCAAGAAGGGGGAAGGAAGGGAGAGAATCGGATGCTAGAAAAGTTTACGCTATATAAAACTGCATTAAGTAAAATAATTACTTGCACCCATTCACAGCATTATATGAAACAGTGTGGGCAGAAGGTGAGGGGGGAGCTAGAAGGGGGAAGGAAGGGAGAGAATCGGGTGCTAGAAAAACTCAAAGAAGATTACTTCATATCATTTTTTACACCTCGTTTTATTTTATTTTAATTGTAACAAATCTTTGTGTAGAGTGCAGAGTATTGAGTGTGCAGAGTAGGGAGTGTGCAGAGTAGGAGTGTGCAGAGTAGGGAGTGTGCAGTGTAGGGAGTGTTCGGAGTAGAGAGTGCAGAGTAGGGAGTGCAGAGTAGGGAGTGCAGAGTAGGGAGTGCAGAGTAGGGAGTGCAGAGTAGGGAGTGCAGAGTGACTAAGGAGTGCAGAGTGACTTGGGAGTGCAGAGTGACTAGGGAGTGCTAGAGAGTGCAGAGTGACTAGGGAGTGCTAGAGAGTGCAGAGTGACTAGGGAGTGCTAGAGAGTGCAGAGTGACTAGGGAGTGCTAGGGACTGCAGCGTGACTAGGGAGTGCTAGGGACTGCAGAGTGACTAGGGAGTGCAGAGTGACTGCAGAATGCTAGGGAGTGCAGAGTGACTGCAAAGATTAAGCTAATGGCAATGTAAATGACAATGCCATTTATTTATCTGTTTTCAAAACCAACACATAAATACAAAGTTTGTCATTTACAATGCCAATAGCTCTAACTTTTCCAAAGGTGAAACCATTGCATTGTAAATGCTTGTTTTTAATTGAATTGAATTGATTGCCTTTGACTCCACCCACAGGGTTTGGGCTGAGGCCACCAACCCTTTGTTATGTTCAAGATAGGTGCGTACAAGAGTCTGAGCCATTCCCTGTTGTGGGCTGATTAAAACAAGAGACGATGAGGCACCATGGCTTGCATATTGGTTTTGCAATGCCCAGATACACCGACAGTTGGACAGGTAAATGGCCTGAGAGTACACCTCCCAAATGGCCTCCTTATGTACAACGAGAAGGACGGATTTGGCAACCAAGAAGAAATCCAGCCTTGATTGGGCCCTATGCACAGGGAAAAGAAAGGTGTACCTCTTGTCCATAGGACGAAAGTTGCGAAAGATGTTCAGTAGCCCATGTTCGGCCTAAAGGCTCAATCTGCATTATTACACGCATTGACCGGGTCGGTGCGAACCAAGATGGTGCCCCACAGTAGTTCCAGTCACCCCCTAAGAGTAGTTGGGCGGTATCAAACTCAGTCTGCATACGGTTAAGTGGGAGCAAAAACAAGCATTTATTCGTTGTCGTATAAATGATGCCCACACAGAGCACTCTGTCACAGACATGCAGCTAGATTTGTTTTTCACGGCAGACAAAGAGAATTCTCTGCTCCTGCATTAGCTTGGAACTCTACCTTGTGACATAATTATGAACATCGACCCGCATTGTTTACTTATGGATCTTATTGCCTTTAACCCTCATTCTGGATCTTCCTCTATGCTTTTTTGTATTAATTTGTGATAGCTTATAAACAATCAGCAAGTGGTATATAGAAATACTAGAATAGCAAGCAGATATCTTCTCCACATTTACCAATCCCTTGTTGACAATCTATTAAGCTACTTTCACTATTGAAGTGCCTAGGTGCCTTAACCCCTTGGGTGCGGCCGCGATTCTGCGCCTGTGCGGCGCTTTTAATAAGTGGAAGGGTTAATGACAGCCGCGAGCCGTCATCAGCACACGCCCACCGCAGTGCATGACGGACGGGGGCCGTCATCAGCATAGAAGGGGTTAAATTATTTAAACTTATGGTTTCACTGTGAAGCATTACTCCTTCGCAGCAGCCCCTACCAGCCTGGAAGTTATCAATGCATCCCTACCTCTCCTTTTCTGACAGGGTGACCCTATCCAGTCTGTTAACATCTCTTGCAATGTTTCGCAACAAACCGAGCAACACTGTGCTTGAGAGATATGGCCCCAACTCATGGAGCATAAGCTGTCCTTAAATTCTCTTGAATAATGCAAAACAGAATTTCAAACAAAGACTACTCAAACAACTTCCAGAAACCCTAATAGTCGATACCTTCCCAAGTGGGAGCAACGGCAACAAGAAGACCGACTTCGTCTTCAACACTAAACGACCTGCAAAGTGGAGAAACACCTTCCTTCTCCACCTACACATTTCTAAATATATAAAAATCCCCTATGGAACCAACCTCACCACTTCCCCCTCACAAACCTTTGGAGGGAAAAACTCCATCTCTTTTTTCAGGACAGGGAACATACTTATACAAGCTTTAGACCATCATCTCACCTTCTTTGACCGACACTTTCCCTCACTTTTAAATTCTTTTACCAAACTTGTTGTTGTGCACCACAGTCGCCTCCCCCTACATTCTCAAACAACAATCGCAATCCTTCTCACCTCCTTGGCACCACTAACTCACTATGCACCACTGCTGCACCCTCGAACAAGATGAGCAACCTGACTACCCCCCTAGACGAGTGCCTTCAACAAGTCTTATCTAAAATAACTTCAATCGAACCTACCTTAACCAACAAACACACAGCAACTCAACTCACTTACTCATTGGATGAGCCAGTTGCCGCCAACCCCTATTCAAGAACTTCCACAACGGGGCCCCCTTTGGACTCTCTTTTATAGCAGACAGGACTCAGTCCACATAAACTGACTGCCTTTCCAACCTCAATGGCACTGACCTTCACTAAAGCATAGCTCACTCGTCTTCTTTTAACACAAAACCCAACGCATATCAGTCCACTTTCAGAACTGAAACCTTCACTGACAGAATCACCCAGCTCCTGAAACAACTAGAACAAAAACTTGATTACATAGCTAAAGACTTCTCACAAGTAAAGAAAGACATTGCGATCCAGACCAAGTGTACCCATTACCACACCCTGGGCATGGAGAAGTTGTCTCCCCTTATAGGCTCTCCAATTGTCAGCCAACATACCTTCTGGACCTCTATTCCCTTGAGTTGTTCATCCCACAGACCCCACCAAGCCTTTAGCCCCGTATTAGCTAGTAAAGCTGATGTACTCTGCATATCCTACATTACAATGAACCGGAAAATGGTCTACAAGCTTCTGTCTACATTTCCAGTTATTGAGGGACCTAAAAGATTCCCTCAAATGATCACCTCGCCCAGACCACCAGCTCAATACACCACTATTCGGACAATTGATACCACTAATAATGGTCCTAGGTCTCTAACTTGCATGCTCCTTAACTGCAGATCAGCAGTTAAACATGCCACAGATATTGCCAAATCTATTCTTGATAAAGAAATAGACATCACATTAATCACATAGTCATGGCTTAACGAACACTCAACCCCAATACTTGACCTACTAGCACCTCCTGGATACTCCATCATTGGACAGACAAAAGAGGAAAGGTGGCAGACTAGCAATCATCCACAATGATGGAATCAATCTCTCCACCTTCAAGACCACTATTAGAAATGGGATCTTTGGTTGGCTAAGGCTTGCACCAAAGCCAGGCAGAGACCACCACTCTAGTCAGGGCAAGGGAATTTCAGCAGAAGGTTCATTCTATTCACTAGAGCCTGGACGCCTCAGGGCAGCTGTTCGCGCTCTATAAAAATTATTTTCATTTTATTGATTAATTTCATTTCATTTCAATTACAAGCCAAATATAACCCCTGCTCACCCCCATGGTAGCTTGGCACGAGCAGTCAGGTTATCCCGGAGGCAATCTGTAAAGTGTTTGCGCAACACGCACACACCATCAAGATACTAGGCACACCACAAAAGAAACTCCACACAAGGTTATATCAAAAATAGCCTTTGTGTTATCAAAAAACACATTAGAATAGTAATCACACAATATACACTGTGCCAACTGGCACTGGGCAATATTTACAGGGGATTATATACACATGGCAGGGCCACTTAGACAACTGTCAGAACAATCACTTAATAAAGATAGTAAATGTAGACATATATTAAACATAGAACACAACCGGTAATTACTGGCAAACACTGTACTCAGCATCATCCTGTAACATAAACCATATTATGCACAGTATCACATTTAGGCGTGATATACATTTTGTGCCAACCACATAAGCCTAAACATATTAGACCATAACCTCCTAAGCATAACTCACATTAGAACATAATCTCACTAGCATAAACCACAGTAGGCAAATAACCTCAAACCTAAACCACAGTTAGAGGCATAAATCAGGGTGTGTAAATCACAATACATGAATTACATTTCCTAGCATCACATTAATCATATTATGGCCTGGCGCCCTACAAACCTATCTGTCCCCCGGGCCAACTGGCCTTCTCAAAGAGGCTCAAATGCCCTATGTCCAACAAAGTCAGGGCGGCTGCCAATGCAGCGAAGTTCGCAGGTGCACAATTGCGCTGGGGCAGAGGAGTGTATCTCACTTCTATCTCCTTCACAATAATGCCCCCAAAGAACTGTGGCCTAAACGTAGCTGCTGACGCTAATTGCCATGCAGCTGTGATCAGAACGTGGGACTGGGCGCTCACTGTGCCCTCTGGACAAATAGGCAGAAACGTTGCAGCTGCCCGCGCTGGTGCGGCGCAGCTGGGCACAAGGCAAAATGGGCCCTGGCACAACAGTGCCCTCAGGCCCACACCGGGCTCTCTAAATAAAATTACCCCATCGGTGCAGCTGCCCTCTGCAAGCAGGGCAGCTGGGATAAACAAACGGAAGCGTCCCTGGCACATATGTGCCCTCGGGGGCCCACTGGACTTTTAAATAAAATTGGCCCCCATCGTAGAGAAAAATGGCGCAGGCTCAACACGTGGAGTGGCCCGCAATGGCAGGACTGCTCAAGGCAGGCTTTCGCTAGTGCCAGCATGCAGCCCCACTCACCGGGCTGCTGCGTGTAGCCTCCTTCGGCTCGACCCTTCTCGCACTGGAGTCAAGGCACCGTCCGCGCCCATTGCCGTTTCGCGGGGCTTCTAATAGCCCACAGGGGCCACGTTCTTCAGGACGTCCGGCCACTTCTGGGTTGCCTTCCCCCTTTCTTCAGCTACCAGGGGAAAGGTGGAAATGGAGCACGCAAGGCTCCTGAAGCTCCGCCCCATGTCAGGCAGCTTCGCCTGACTTCCGGGTCGCGTCGAGAGCGGCCCTGAGAGGAATTCATCAGCGGCTCAGGCTGCGGTGGTGAAACGTGGGGTGGGCTCCCGCTTCAGTTAAAGATAATGGCGGGTGGGCACATGCCAAAACAAAACCAATAAGCGGCCATGTGGGGTGGGCACCCACGGATTAAATAACTAATTGAGCGGGATGGGCACCTCCCGAAAAAAGCACCAAAATGCAGGGGAATCCCTACGTCAGGATTCCCTCGAACTGCAGTTCCGCGCTGCAAAGCTCACGCTCTCCCTTTGGGGAAAATTAAATTAAAGCACAGGGCCTCAAAAGATGCAGTAAAGGTCCTGGAGGATGACGAGAAAAGCCCAAGGGTCCAAGCAAAAAGGTCTTCCAGGACCAGGGGGCATAGCTTGGCCCAGGTTGGCAAGCACCTAGGGCAGTTTCTCCTGGGCCCTAGCAGCAGCCAACCTCCAAGTTAGGAACAGCACACCAGAACAAGAGAGAACCAATCCATGGGGTCACAGCCCCTCTACTTATACCAACAATTCCTTTGACTTTAGTGCAGGGCATGGGGGAACCAGATGCAACTAGTTCAGGGGGGAATTGGAGCTCTTTGTTTTGCAAGCTCCTCATCCCCTTTGTCAGGTGGGGGCTAGGTGATCAGGCACACCACAGGGGGCAGAGCCAGCATTCACTAGGGCAGGTACCATCCTATTCAGAGTCAGTGGATTACCCCTCCCACTACTCCCAGCCGAGATGTCCTATTCAGCCAAGCACTGACTCACCCTGCCCCTCCTAGAGCCACACACACCTCACAGCCCCTGTCACTCACAAGCCAGACATGCATTCACATCAGGCAGGCAGACACATAGCACAAAAAAAGTGTCATTTCTGAAATACCTACAATAAATCTGCGCACACCATTGCGCAGAATTTCTTCTCACAAATATATACATACCAGGCTTGACCACACTGCTCCTCTCATAACAGGAATTAACACCGACACACACTGATATGGGAATCCCCAATGCATTCCCATGGGAGGGCAGGCCAACCTTACAAATGTAACACAGAGAGCACTTTACACTGGACCACAGTGCTAAAGTGCCCAGAGGCCTAAAACCACCAATAGTATGTCAGAGAAAAGGTAAAAAGTTTAGGGGTGAAAGGGCCAAGTCCAACAACCACAAAATACTCGACTTCGAATACCTTGGAGTAGAACTCACTGCCAAAGGATCCTCCCCATCAAATTTCACACCATCTATGACCCCCCTGGTGATCGCACCTTCTTCTTAGAAGAAATGACTGACCTAGCTGACTCAAAGGATGTCTTCTTGGGCGACTTCAACATTCACTGGAACAATGCTGAAGATCTAACTGTACGCAATCTGACTAACATTTGTGAAATTAACTATATCAACAAACTTTGCAACAAACCGACCTATTTCAAAGGTGCCACTCTGGATGCAATTATCACAAAAATTATCTTGTCTCACTTAAATCCCTCACACCTATTGACTGGTCAGACCATCATCTCATATGGTTTAATATGGTGATCTACCTCAGATCCCAAAAAACCCCCTCCGACAGCCCCAAGCACTGGGCCAGGACCTTAAAGCAAATATCAATGACAGAACTGGAGACAAGGATCTGTGCCCAACTACAGCACCATCCTCCCGCTCACACAGTTGATGACCTCACTGCCCACTACAACACAGTGGTATCTTCTGTTCTGGAACAAATGGCACCGCTCAAACTGAAGCAGTCTAGACCTATCCAATCTAAATCTTGGTTCAACTCAGATCTTAACAACGAGAGGAGACAACTCAGACAGTCAGTAAGGTTATGGAGACAAAACCCCTCTACAGTGAACCTCTCACTCCTAAGAACGGCACAGCTTTCCTACAAGAAACATATCTTTAGAGAAAAAGCCACTTTCTTTTGCAATCAACTTGACCGCGCTAAGAACAGACCCAGAGAGCTCTTCAACTTTATTAAACGGCAAACTACCCTTTCCTCCCCACACGAAACAAAAGTCACCACTGAACGCTGTGAATAAATTGCCAACTTCTTCACTGATAAAGTTGCCAAAATTTAACAATCCCTCACCCAAGTCACAAATCTGACCTCCCTACCAACTTTCCCCTCTGCCTCACTCCCCTACATGGCAGAATCCCCTCCTGATGCAACCAAGGATTGTATGGCCTTCATAAAAACTAATTTTAACCTTTATCTCCTTCAATCAGGGAAATGTCAGTCAAAACTCTTTACACTGCCATGCTCGGTCTCTAGTTAAACATCAACTAGATATTTTCCTCCTCCTTTCATTTCACAAACCAGACATCTTTTTTGTCACTGAAACATGGCTCAACAATGACTCCTCCCCAGACATCTTGGCAGCCCTCCCAGATAATTACTACCTCCTGGACGTTTATCAAGACCCAGGGAAAGTAGGCGGGAGGGTAGCAGCCATCATTGACAAAAATCATGTATTCTCCAGGTTGTCGTCCTTCAACCTCCCCGCAGTTGAGTCATTAAACTCGACTCTAAGTCGGTACCACTAATATGTGTATTAATATATAGACCACTCCAAAGTATGCCCCCTTTTCCCCTTTCATTGTACGACCAGCTTACCACTATGGTCACCGATTATACTAAAATCTTATTAATCAGCGACTTCAACTACTGGCTCGACAGTGACCTCGGCGGCCCTCAGGCCAGCGAACTATCAGAGCTTCTTATAGGCCTCAACTTTAGCCATCACATCACCTCTGCTACCCACACTAAGGGACATACACTTGACCAGATTTGGAGCACTAATCTTACCATCTCCCTACCCGTCATCTCCCCCTGCATATGGTCTGATCACTCTCTGATTAAATTCAGTATATCTATTTATGAGCATAAAAAATACATAACTGCCAAGGGGGGTCTCATTAGGAAATGGGGCTCCCTTGATACACCAGCCTTTCTGGAAAATTTAGAGAATTCTATTCCAGCTCACAATGCAGACCTCGATCAGGCCGAGGTCGATATCTCAAACTGGCTCTTAGCAGCAAGTAACATACATCACCCATTGAGGAAACTTAAAACCGTACGTCAGTCGGACGCCCATAAATGGTTTTCCCCTAACCTCAGGGCAAAAAGTCGTCCGCCAAAAGAACGGATATGGAGGAGAGCCTACGACCCACTCGAAAAGACCCGCTACTCGGCTGCTCGAGAAGACTATATGAAAGCCATCACCCTAGCTAAAGCTGCCTTTTTCTCCAGTATAATTGAATACTCGGATAATAAATCTAAGGATATCTTCGCCATTGTCAATAAACTCTCTAACTTCGAAAGAAATCTGCCCAAACCATTGATCACTCAGGACCTATGCAACTCTCTCAACCAATATTTTCTCGACAAAATCGCCACTATCAAATCGAGCCCTGGTCGGGCCCTGGTCCTATTAGATCTCTCGGCAGCATTTGACACGGTCGACCATGACATTGTTTTTGACCGTGTCAAACAAGCTGGGATCTGTGGCTCAGCCCTCGAATGGCTCAGGTCTTTTCTTAGTGATTGTACCCAAGCCGTCTGCTTGGCCCCTTTCTCGGACCCCAAACTCCGCACTTCTTGCGGGGTTCCCCAAGGTTCCTCCGTGTCCCCCATCTTATTCAACATTTATATGTTTTCCCTGATCCGGTCTCTTAAAACATTCAAAGTCGACACCTTCAATTACGCTGACGATCTTCAACTTATCTTCGCCATTGACAATTCTCCTGAATCAATTCACTAATTCCAGACCACTATGCTTCATATCCGTCATTGGTTGGACTTTAATCAATCGAAGCTAAACCCCGATAAGACCGAACTGGTTCTTATTGGTAAAAGCCAACTATTCTGGGGCCCGCACTATTGGCCACCAGAACTTGGCTTGCCTCCCACCCCTTCCAGCACGGTTAAAAGCTTGGGGGTTGCTCATTGACAAAGACCTGTCATTAAAGACCCAAGTGAACTCAGTCATGTCTACATGCTTCTTCCAGCTCCGCAAGATAAAAATATAAGCTGGATGCTCACCCAGCCCGCCCTGATCCAGGTGGTGATAGCCCTTGTACTGTCACACCTGGACCACGCTAATGCTATCTACCTGGGCCTCCCGATCACCCTTAGTAGGCGTCTGCAAATGGCCCAGAATCAGGCAGCCAGACTCATCCATCGACTGCCACGCTGGCAATCAGCTAGACCTTTACTAAGACAACTTCATTGGCTCCCCATTTCTCAACAAGTCACATTTAAAACGGCTTGCATCACCTTTATGCTTGTAGTCCCCAATTCATCCACGACCTACTGCCTAGATACACTCCCTCCCGTAGCCTCCGGTCCGCCAATCAAAATCTCCTCATCATTCCCCACTATAAGTTCCAACGCAAGGGAGGGCTCAGGATTGCCACCCTTGCTTCCAAACTATGGAACTCCCTTCCCTCAGAAATTCGCTCCTGCTCCAACCTTCTGATATTTAGGAAACAATTAAAAACTTGGCTGTTTGTCCAGGCTCATGCTTAATCTTCCTCACGATTCTTCAGAGCATCTGTCGGTCAGTGCCATGAAACTTCTGGGTGTACGAGCGCTATATAAAACTTTGTTAACATAACAAGCGGTGTGCCGCAGGGGTCATCCTTGAGCCCAACACTTTTTAATGTGCATATCTCATCTCTGGCCCCTGTTATCAGTGCCTTTGGATTTGAGATCACATCTTATGCAGATGACACACAAATTGGGGTGTCTCTATTACCCGGCCAAGAATTGGGAATAGATATCTGTTTTCAGTCCTGCATGGAAGCAGTAGGAAGATGGATGGCAGAAAACTGCCTAAAATTGAATTCGGATAAAACCGAAGTGATGCTGTTCGGGATCGACCCTAATTTTTGGACTCACAATTGGTGGCCGGCCTCTTTGGGTTCACTCCCTTCACCCTCCAACAAGGTGAAGAATCTGGGAGTTTTGTTGGATGAGAAATTGAACTTGGGATCCCAGGTCAATGCAGTAGTCTCAAAAACAGCACATGTTATGAGAATTGTTAAGAAGGTAGTGCGGCTTCTTCCGCTAAGATGCCGGAAAATAGTAGTCACAGCCTTGGTCTTATCGAGGCTGGACTACTGTAACATCTTATACCTAAATATTCAGCAAATGTTTTTGTATAAACTTCAGCTGCTTCAGAATGCTGTGGCCAGACTTATTACGGGTCCTCCCAAATTCTCCTCAATCTCTAAAGAAATAAAAAAACTGCACTGGCCCCGGTCAGGAACCGGGTACAGTTTTAAGTCCCTGTGTATAAATTTTAAAGCGCTGCAAGGTGGGGTACCTGATCATTTAAGACTTCAGTTTCAGTGGTATAGACCGATGAGAACTCTGAGATCATCAGAAGCTAAACTGGTCGTGGGGGGCGTGGTTTGGCGCGCAATGGAGGCAGCCGCGGCAGGGTAGAGCTCCGATCCGAGCTCCCCTTCCTCGGGTCGATTCTCCGACCCAAGTATACTGACACGGCTGTAACTGCAGGGGGAACCGGAGAAGGCACTTGCCCGCCTACCAACCAATTTTGAGGCTGACAGCTTGTGGGGCTCCGCACCGGCACAGCCGGGCCTGAATCGGCGGCCGACACGGCGCCTCGTCAACACCAGCGATGACTCGCGATGGCAACCGAGAGACTTCCCCCCGCCCGCAGATTGCATCGCTGAGGTGGCTCCCCCCCTCCACACGGCTGCACCCCAACTGTACCTCGTCCCTGGGAGACCCTGCCGAAGGATTGACGAAGCAGGGCGGACCGACACACCGGGCGGCGCCGGACCCTGTGGTTGCTGTGGCTGGGGATAGAGAAGGTGAGCCGCGATCGGTTATCGCGCCGCTGGCTGTGCGGAGAGGGGGCCTGGAGGTACCAGAGAACGGATCGCCACCCATAGTATCCCGGCGGACCTTGTGCTGGGGGGACAGAACACCACGTTGAGGGCTGCAGATACACTGCTCACCACCGCCCCAGAATACCCGGCTACGCGAGGCCGCAGCTCCTGCCTGCATACTAGGCCCCGGGCTACGGCCTGCACGGCACATCGTCGGAACCTGCACAGTCAACGGGGAAGGACGCGGTGACTCCCCCTGCCCCCCAGAAACGGTGACCTTGCGCCGGAAGTCACACAATGCTGGGCGGTTGCTGTGCTCTGGCGACGAAGGAATCTGCAGTGGCGCCGAGGCAGCAGGACGCTCGGGACTATTGAACAGGGGCTACAGGAGGCTGTGCTCAAAGGATCCTGCAGGGGTGAAGGACGTGGTGGACTGCGGCAGGCCCTTGCACCGACGGCTGGGCTGCGCGTGAGACCAGGTACACAGTTATGCCACCGACGCCACCTCCCACATAACAGCGGAACCATCAACGGAACGGGGGCATCTACAGATTCTAAAGTAGTGTGAAATCACCACTGGCCCCTGTAAGTGGTGACGCTGCGGAACCGGAGCGACACCTGGTTGAGCGACGGCAAACGAGAGCGGGCCCCACAACACTGACGGCACCGGGACTCTGAGTAATGGATGATTCGGGGGACGACGACACCTGTGGCACACCGGGATACACCCAGCCCTAATCCATAGCCTGATCTGGAAAGAGAAACTCCATGTGCTCCACGGCTGGAGGGGCCCCATTCTAACGGCTGACGCCCCCCCCAGCACTGACTATCCTCTGACTGTTGCCTAGGAACCCAGAGAGACCGGACGTGGTGAGACAAGCCCCCCTCCCCCTGGGAGATATACACAGAGTACCCCCAACTACTGCATTCGCTTCCCAGAGAGCGCACCACCGACGGAGGAGGGCGGCGAATACCATACAGAGGAGATAAGTATCGGGGCGCCCATACCCCGGCCGGCTCAACAGAGCCTCCTCTGTGAGCCATGATCAATCACATCCACCGCCTTGCCCATGTCTGGAGGGTTGAGGACACGTACTGGAACCGGCAACGCATCCACAAAGGGGAAGCAGGCCAAATTGCCACCCACAATGGACACCGATGTGAAATCCAAATTGGACAGTGTCCTAGCTGTGATGGAACACTTGGAGGAGTTCATCCAGCAGACACGCACCACCCTAGAGAACAAGATCAACAGTGTGGCAATTGATCTGACTCATCTCAAGGCTGATCACAAGAAATTGCAAGACCGCACCACCGCGCTAGAATCCACGGCAACTGATCTGGGACCCCGAGTGAATCAAGCAGACAAACATATACGCGACCTTCTAAACAGGGTTGAATTCCTGGAGGAGCGCGCTGAGGACGCAGAAGGGCGGGCGCGAAGAAACAACATCAGACTGGTTGGCATACCGGAAAATGGGAGGGGACGGACCCTACGCGCCACGAGGAGGCTCCGTTGAGCCGGCCGGGGTATGGGTGCCCCGATACTTGTCTCCTCCGTCTGGTATTCGCCGCCCTCCTCCGCCGGTGGTGCTCTTACCGGAGGGAACACTATCGCAACACTTTGTGATGGAGCGGGCCCACAGGGTACCCGCGAGACCCCTCTCCCCGGGATCTAACCCCAGACTGCTAATTTTTTGCATCCTCAATTACAGAGACCGCAACGCCATCCTGCGCGAATCCAGGAAATTAGGAGATATACGAATAGACAATGCTACGGTAATTTTTTTCCGGATTATATCATCCAAGTACAACGACAAAGACACTCCTTTCTAGAGGTGAAAAGCAGGCTGCGACAAGCGGGCCTCAAATATTCACTCCTCTTTTCCGCGCGTCTACGAGTGGTGGCGCAGGACAACACACACTTCTTCACCAACCCTGAGGAGGTTGAAGCCTGGCTGGATGGCGGAGTGGAGGGGACACCTCGACAAGCGCATGGCACTGCAACGATGACGCTCTCCCGGGGATCACGAAGAAGACGCAGGCGCAAATCACCTACGCCTCACGACTCACAAGAAACGGTGACCCACTCCCCGCCTGCGGACCTGGTCTTGCAGGAACAACAAGATGCACTCCGCAGGGTCACGGAAATAAGCAGCTCTCTGGCGCCGTCCTCGGCCCCACACGCCAGTCTGCGCACTTTTCCCAGTGACGACGAAGCAATCTACGGCACACCGGACTCTCAACTATCCATGGACCCACCCGATGTTACACCACAAACAGTGGATCTACTCGGCTGAGGAGAGCCACCCTTGGGGCCCTCGGAATAGAAATGCTGTGATGACTGTTGCGTGCTCGCGCCCCCTGCCTGACATGGGGCACGGATCAATTGGACGGCGGAGGCCGAAGGGGGATCCCCCCCGCTCTTCATGGGCTGGAGTCGGTGAAACACAGTGAGTACCACCTTACAGACATTACAAATGCTAGAACTGTGTCATTGAGGCGCCTCCCCACCCCCCACTGTACCTGTACTTGCTACTGGGCTGGCGATCCCCGGCCCTACTGGAGGTGTGCGCCCTCGCACGGACTTCCTTTCCAATCACTGCAACGGATGAACGCTCTCCCGCCACGTTGCACTTGCCGATGCCCGGTGCAGCCTGTTGGATATGGCCCATGATCTTACGGCCCGGGATGGGACACCATCCCCCTTTGAGAATACTACTGTTGTGTCACTACTGCATCAATTGCCCACCACCCCCCCCAGAACTGAACTGTACAGTTAGAAGCTTATTCAACTCACTTGAGTGTTTGGACGGCAGCATGTTGCGCAGCCAACCTTTTGGTATTCCTTCTTGTATTTCCTCTTTTAGGCTCCCATGTTTCCCCTTTTACCCTCACCCCTTGGGAACTGTCTGTGTTGCTACTTAATGTGACTGCAGCTGTGTCTGGTCTGGAAAAAGGGAGGGTGCCGGGAGATCAGTGGGAGGCCACGCTCAGGGCATTGGGTCCGGATGACAGAAGTGACACTCACACAAGTGATGATAATGGCTGAAATTAGGATATGTACATGGAATGTCAGGGGCATGCATACACCAGCGAGACGTTACCAGATTTACCCTTACTTGAAGCGCCATAAATTTCACGTAGTGCTATTACAAGAAACACATCTAAACAAAGCGGAGGTGCGCGCTCTGCACCGCAGATGGCGCGGGCAACTCTATGCCACTGAGTACTCCTCCTTCGCCCGTGGGGCGCTCCTGTGGGTCCGTCCTGGAACCCCATGGGCGGTCATGGACACACATGTAGACCCGGACGGCAGTTACGTGATAGCCCGAGGCAGACTGGATGGACAGCCAATAGTACTGGCTTCCCTGTATTCCCCAAACACTGACCAGGGTAGTTATTTTACCCGCCTCTCGGTGGTGTTGGCGGCCTGGCAGGGGGTCCCGTGGATCCTAGGGGGCGACTACAACTGCGTCCTAGATGCGACTCTAGACAGATCTTCCCCACCCCCGGCTAATGCACCAACACATGTCGCCACAAAGGCATTAATCAGATGGGCTACACAGTGGGACCTACACGATACATGGCGGACACGTAATCCAACAACATGGACGTATTCCTACTGGTTGGGCACGCATGATCTGCATGTACGTTTAGACAGGTTCATGGTGACTGCTCACCTCCTCTCATTGGTTACAGACACACAGTACATGGGCCGCACACATTCGGACCACAACCCACAACTCTGACCATCGCATGGGAGCGTCCACGCCAGCCCATCCCCACATGGCGGCTCCAGCCGGACCTCTTGCTGGACGCGGCTTTCCGCGACTCCCTTCTCTCACAAACTGAAGAAATACTTTGACGATAATGCTGGTACAGCATCCTCCCCCCAGATCGAATGGGACGCATTCAAAGTGGTAATCCGGGGACACTGCTTGGGCACACAGGGCCACATGCGAAGACATTTGGAGCGAGACCTGACGCGATTAGAAACTGAATTGCTGGACCACGAACGGGACACGGTGGGAGGCGCAAGTGACCCCCTGACGGAAGTAAAAGCAGAACATGAACGCCTCCTGGAACGTTTACGTTGTCTCAATTTCGCTGCACACTCTGCCCGCATGCCATACCTGCGGGCAGTCATGGATAAACTTGAATTGGGGGACAGTTACGAGACTATGGTCGGCTTATTGTATCGTAGACCCACAGTTCGGGTCCGCACTGGTGCGTTACTTTCCTATCCTATTCGCGTACGGAGGGGCACCAGACAAGGCTGCCCCCTGTCACCTTTGCTGTTTTCCTTGGCCATGGAACCCCTAGCCACGATCCTCCGGACCCGAGGAGCGAAGTGGGGAATACCGATGGCGGACGGCCTCCACGTGATTTCGTTGTATGCGGATGATCTTCTCCTCTACGTCAGAGACTTGACTAATGTCCCGGAATCCGTCGCCGACATGTTCCGCACCTTTGAGGAGATGTCGGGCTTGAGAGTCAACTGGGCTAAGTCTGGAGCCTACTCCTTTGACCCGGATGCACCCGAGAGCGACGTATACATCGGTGGCAAAAGGCTACGATGGTATTCCACGACGTTCAGGTACCTAGGAATCCACATTTACCGTAACCCTGTGGATATCTTGGAGGGGAACCTGATGCGAGCGCTCGCATCCATTCGGGCGCAAATTGGATTTTGGAGGACTCTGCCCCTAAATGTGCCCAGCCGAGTAACACTGGCAAAAATGATAGTCTTGCCGAGACTCTTGTATTACTTTGCCAATATCCCGTCCTATGTCCCCAACAGGGTATTCCGGGACCTCAAGGTCATACTCCGAGGCTTAATATGGAACATGGGCCAACCGCGGGTGGCGTTGAAGAAGTTGTACATGCCCACTGACTCGGGAGGTCTAGCGGTTCCCAACATGGAGCTGTATTATCTAGTGGCACAGATGCAATGGGTGGCGAGATGGCTAAGCGGTAAAGACCTGGAGGACCCCGCCACGGATGTCACCACCTGGTCACAGTTACAAATGTGCACACTGTTTCATCCGTTGACCCGAGCTCCTCGCACCCCACAGCTGTACCTAGCAGTGGCACACAGGTGTTTTCAGAGATGCATACGACTCACCCGAACGACGATACCGTATGCCCCGATACTCCCTATGCTAGGCTCCCCCATTGCAACTGGAGTACTGACGGATGCAATGCTGGAGAGCTGGTCCAATGCGGGCGTGGAAACGCTAGGAGACCTATACTCTGACGGTGCTCTTCTTCCCTTTGCGAACCTCGCGGAAGATACGTCCCTCCCGTATGGACAATTCCAATTACACGCATCTCTCATCCGCACGCTGACTGCCGCCTGGGGTGACATGTCCGAGGAGCTACCGACAGACTATTTCATACAGACCCTCCATGTTATGGGCAATGGCTCCCACATAGTGCACTGGCTAGCGCAGGCCCTCCTGATTGATACACAACCCTCCACCTCGCAGTTGAGGGAGAAGTGGGCGACAGACAGGGGGAGAGATTGGACGGACAAGGAGTGGGCGATGGTGCTGACTGGGCTGGTTAACATCCTGCGCAACCCCCGATTCAAGGTCATACAACTCTACATATTACACCGTGCCTATCTCACACCTGACAAGATAAACAGATACTTTTCAGTCACAGATACTGCCTGTAGGCGTTGCTCCCTGGTAGATGCAGACCTCTTGCACATGCTTTGGCTGTGCCCCGGTATCCAGCAATATTGAGAAGAGGTAACAGCGCTGCTTACACACTGCACCAACGAAAATGTGCCAAAAATATGGGAAGCCTGCATCCTAGGACCATACAAACGCACAAAGCTGAACAAGGTGCCTGTCCGGTTCCGGGACCTCGGGCTGATCACGGTCAAACGACTTCTCACCAAGTGGTGGAAGGCCAACACCCCCCCCATATATACGACACTGGTACATGTTGCTTACCAACTGGGCACGAGCGGAAAGTACAGTCCTACGGCGGGAAGAGACGGCAGGGCTTAGGAAATTCCCCATTGCACAACACTGGGACGACATCCTTCAATCCTTTCAACAGAAATGCCTACAACAGGGTATCACTTGAAGAGACCGTGTCGCAGCCCTGGGGATTAACCATCTGGCCAAAGACGTCATAGCTTCTTTTCTAGCTAACCGCAAACAGGCAGTTAAATTGGGCAATCATTATTCATCGACTTCTAAACTGCCATGCGGGGTCCCCCAAGGATCGTCGCCAAGTCCTGCGCTCTTTAACATTTATGTCGCAGACTTGGCAAGGGTCATAAAATCTCATGGGATGCGTTTAACTACCTACGCTAATGACACCCAACTTGTGCTGGCGGTGCATAAGAACGGCCCAACGGTGGCAGCTAAGTTTCAGGAGGGGATACTGGAGGTACAAGCATGGATGCATAGTAATTGCCTAAAACTGAACGCGGAGAAAACGGAAGTTATGACCTTTGGCAACATCTCTCCAGAATGGTCCCCGACTTGGTGGCTGACTCAGATGGGTCCTCCTCCGGTCCCAGTCGCAAAGGTCAGGAATCTTGGAGTGATCTTTGATAAACATCTATCCTTCGAACATCATGTAAACAAGGTTGTTTCAGCTGCCTTCTTTACGCTGAAAAAGATAAAAAAAACTGCTACCGTACTTACCAGCATCAGCTGGAAAAACACTATTCACCACCTTGGTGTTTTCCAAGCTTGATTATGGAAATGCGCTCTTTTTCAACACTCATAAATATATTCTGAACAAGCTCCAATCTGTTCAAAATATGGCAGCCAGAATCCTTCTCAACATTCCAAGGCGCCAGTCCACCTCGGCAGCTATACGCCATCTTCATTGGCTAAGAGTGGAGAGCAGGATCAAATTTAAGGCCTTATGCATTGCCTATAAGGCCATTCATCATACTGGCCCGAAGTTCCTAAAGGAGGCATTTCAGGTATACACCCCTATAAGGAACCTAAGATCAGCAGTAAATTGTCTACTATCTGTTCCCCGAACAAGAACCGCCACCTGGGGTGACAGACGATTCTTGGTAGCAACTCCCAGATTGTGGAATTCTCTCCCTTCACATATCAAAACCGCCCCCACTCGTATCGGTTTTCGTAGGGCCTTGAAGACTTGGCTCTTCAACCATTAAGTTTACTTTATCCCCCACCCTGTAGTCTAGTTCTAGGGTTCTTTTCTTGTCTGGAAAAGTTTTCTGTGTGGACTGGGCCTCCGCCAGATTGTGTTTAGCGGCTATAAGCACCGCCCTATGATGTGCATGATGTTCATGTATACTGGGTACAGGAGAACGAACAGGCCAATCAAAAGGGAGAGTATTCGGGTGAAAGCCCTGGAGACAGAAAAAAGGCGAACAACCCAGAGTGCACAGCATTATTGTAAGCGAATTCTGCCATCCATAACAAGGTTGTTCAGTCCAGATTATTTTGCAGAGTGAAGCATCGGAGGTACTGTTCTAGTGTCTGATTCAGACGTTCTGTTTTACCATCCGTTTGGGGATGGTAACTGGAGGAGAGTCGTGCATCAATGTTCAGTGTCTTACAAAGAGCCCTCCAGAACCGAGAAGTGAACTGAGTCCCCCTGTCAGTTATCAGAACACAAGGGATACCATGAGCCCTTACAATGTGCTGGAGAAACACCTTTGCCAGTTCCGCAGCTGTGGGCAATCCTGCCAATGGTACGAAATGTCCCATTTTCGTCAGATGGTCAACAACAACCAAAAACACGGTCTTTTCGTCACAGGGTGGCATCTCAACTATAAAATCCATTGATAGCGTATGCCAAGGTTGTGGAGGAATAGGCAAAGGTCTTAAGAGCCCTACAGGTTTTGCATGGATAACCTTTCCTTGTGCATAGATTGCACAGTTCTTAATGTAGTGTCTTACATCATCTCGTATTCGGGGCCACCAAAAGGAACGTTCCACACTGGCAATGGTTTTATATATTCCCAAGTGTCCACCCAGCGTGGAATCGTGGACCCATGCTAACACTTGCTGTCGCAATGCCTCTGTCGGAACAAATAGGGCCGTACCATGATAGGCAAGATCATCCTTTTCGACACGAAGCTCTGGATCTTCCTGGACCCATTCCTGCAAGTTCTTATCTGATAGAGCAACCTTCACGTCCTCCAAGAAGTGCTGTGAGGACAGCCGTGCTACCGATGGAGTCGGATCGATCACATCCTTTAATATGAAAGGAGGTTCGATGTCATCGAATTTCTGCTGGTCGTCTGCTTCTCCTATGCGGGAAAGGGCATCCGCTTTCCCGTTTTGGGGCCCAGGTTTATACTTGATGATAAAATCAAAGTCAGAAAAGAACAATGTCCATCGCAATTGCCGTGGGGTGAGCGCCTTGGTGGTTTTCAAAAACAATAGATTCCTGTGATCCGTATAAATTTCTTTGGTGTGCACCGCACCCAGGAGATAATGACGCCATTCCTCACATGCTCTTTTTATAGCAAGAAGCTCTTTATCTGAGATGGTATAATTAATCTCACAAGGCGTGAGTTTTTTCGAAAAGAAGGCAACAGGATGTACTTGGCCAGTCACAGGATGTCTTTGGGATAGCACACCTCCCACAGCATTTTGAGATGCATCCGTTTCAAGTATAAAAGGCATTTGCGGATCAGGATGACGAAGGATTGGAGCCTGGGTAAACTATTTCTTTAGAAATTGGAATGAATTAGTGGCCTCCTCGTTCCAAACAAAGGGAGTATTCTTCCTCAAAAGGCTTGAAATAGGATGTATTATTTTTGAAAAATCCTTAATGAATCTCCGGTAATAATTTGCAAAGCAGAGGAAGCTCGGCACCGATTTGACATTCTGAGGGGTGTTCCAATTGGTAATGGCATCGACTTTAGTCGTGTCCATTTGAAATTCCTGTTCATTGATGACATAGCCAAGAAAAGTGACTTCCTGAGCATGGAACAAACATTTCTCAAGTTTCGCATAAAGCGAATTGTGTTGTAATTTGCCAAGCACTGTTTTCACATGGGTTACATGCTCCGAAAAAGTAGAAGAATAAACTAGAATGTCGTCTATGTATACGACGCAAAAGGTTTCCAGACATCCTCGCAACACCTCGTCCATAAAAAACTGAAACGCGGCAGGGGCGTTACACAGCCCAAAAGGCATCACCCTATATTCAAACAACCCAAATTTTGTTCGAAACGCAGTCTTCCATTCATCCCCTTTTTGGACGCGGACCAAATGATATGCTCCGCGAAGATCGAGTTTGGTAAAAATGCGGGCTCCCTTCAGTTGGTCCATCAGTACTGGTATTAAGGGGAGAGGGTATCGATTCTTGATTGTTACACGATTGATTGCTCTATAATCGATGCAAGGTCTTAATTCAGCGCAATCCTTCTTGGGAATGAAAAACATAGGGGATGAGGCTGGTGATGTTGAATGCCTGATGAAGCCAGATTCAAGATTCTCCGCTATATAGGTCTATAGGTACTGTGTCTCCTTCTCGGTCAAGGCATAAACTCGGCTACACGGGATGTCTGCTCCTGGCACCAATTCAATACGGCAGTCATATACCCTATGCAAAGGCAGGGTGGTAGCCTTTTGTTGATTGTACACTGGGAGATATTCATTGTACTCTTCAGGAAGAATGGTGGCACAACAATAATGTTCTTGGGTGCTTTCCATCGCCAGACACATTGAAGGCGTTATGCCAGGGGGGTTGTGAACTGGAACGTCCCGTTTGCAATGTTCCTTGCAATAGTCAGAGGATAATGTAATGGTACGTGCCGCCCAACTGACTTTGGGATCGTGAAGGGTCAACCACGGTACACCCAAGATGAGTTGGAATTGAGGTGCGTCGATAAGATCAAACTGGATGTATTCCTGATGGTTTTGAATAGTCTGCATTAATAAGGAACACGTATGATACGACACAGGACCGGAGGACAGAATGATTCCGTCGACTGCCTTCACCAACTCAGGTTTCTCCTTCTTTTCGCAGACGATTCCGATTTTCATGGCATATTCTTGATCGATATAATTCCCAGTGGCACCGGAATCCAATAATGTGTCTATATCCAAAGCGTCTTGGGAAGTTACCCATAGCGTGACCTTAAGATTCATGTGGGCGACAGCTGGATGAAGTGTATTGGCAAGCACTGGTGAGATCGTGGAAGTTTGGTAACCCAAGGCAGAGACCTCTTCCTGATTTGGGTTTTTTAGTTTTCTGCCAGCTCTCCTGCTTGTACAATTGCCTGCTTCAACAAAAAGAGATGTAGGGAGAGTAGGTTGACACTCTTATTCCCCGGTTATGATAAATAAACAAGTAAAGAGTGTCCTATGGTTATATTACACAACATAAACAGAGTAAAAAGAAAAGTATATAAACGGCCTGATTTAGGCTGTTTTTTATGAAAGCCCTCACTCACCACCTGGTGATGACATGCTACATCATCGGGCTCCACCAAAGAGACCGAATGTCTCTTTGGTGTGCTACAACGCCAGGTCTACTGCGGAGCCGGTTCGTGAGATGTAGGGCGTGTTTTGTGCAAAACTAAGCTAATGAGTGGTGAGGGAATTAAAAGTAGTCTGTAGTGTATCAACCGGAACTTTATTCTATGATCACTAAAGACAGTATTTAAAATCAATGTGTATGGAAGCAGTCCACATTTAGTTGAGTGGTGGTTTCCTAAATATCAGTGGACATGTTTCTTGCCATGAAACTGGTGTAAATTTACCGGGCAATTCTTCAGGACTAGAAAAGTGTGTTTAAACCCTGGTGGTATAGACGCGCTAAGGCCCTCCCTTACCTAGGGACGTGAAAGTGAAAATAATAAAAACAGCAAAAAAGTGCAAAAATTAGGAAGACAAGTAGGTCTCCTAAGTTACTCCAGGTTTTGGAGGCTTCGACTTTGCGGTTTCTGCACCTGAAAAAGAAGTACAAAGACATACATGAAGAACAAAACATATATTTAGTATTTTGTTCTGGTGGTAACCGTAAGTCTATAATGCTCCAGATGTGGTTCAGAGACAGTGGTGGTCCGACATAGCCATATCATTATCACCACCTTAGCCCCTGGGTTTTAGCTGCTAATCAGAGGGAAGTGCTACGTGCTATTTTGTGGTACGAGCTAGATATGTAGGTTGATAAAAAAACGGAAGGTTCCGATTTGCGATCAAATTAATGGTACAGGTAGATCGCGGCGATAAAAACATAGTTAAAATGTCTCACTTTGTTGGTGTTTCCAATGAACACCATGGGTCACAGGAGGGGGATGGGAACGTAATTGGCACAGCCTGCGCGTTTGTCAGAAAAAGGGAAGGAAAACATAGAGTGATTCAATGGCAATACGCTTGCTACTTAGCTCAGTGGTGAGGCGGTCGTTGAATCGTAGGTCCTACTCACGCCCTCGACGCTCGGCACCCTCAGTGTACCTGCATCACCCTCTACTGGACCCCGACGATGTGGAAGCGGGGTTCCTGTGCCGTATATGTATCATCGGCAACGAGGTGAGGATCATTTCCGGGGTGGGTGTGGTCAAAGGAGGGGCCAGGGGTGGTGCCATATCTTGAGCCAATAGCTGTCATGTGGCGGTGTCGGTACGTGGTAGGCATCAGGTTGCTAAGTAACCGGCAGCGTCTGGGTGATTTTACAGCTTGTGGATTTAGAGCGACACTGCAATTAAAGAACAGATGTTGTTGATGACGGTGCGGGGAATAGTGCAATTCTAATTGCCGGTTGTTGGCTCTAAGAAGGGAATTCGGCCAGTTGTAAGGCCGAATTTGCTGAACAGCTTGTTAGACTCACAATATGTCTAGTTCATCAAAGCATTCCACAGGATATCATCATTTAGGCCGATGAGATTGGTCCCAAGCCTGTAGACCCACCTCTGTTCCTTTTCAAAGAGGCGACTGCTTATGTTGTTGCCACTGTTGACATGTTTAATTATAGTCCACCGTAAATCATTGGTTGTGTGTTTTTTTTTCTAGAAAATGTCTGCTCATTTTAGTTGTTAGTTTTTTGCCTCTGATGTTTGAGCGATGCTCACAGATTCTCTGCTTCACTTTTCGGCTCGTCATGTAACGTAGGTCGCAAGGACACGTGATCAGGTATATCACATTTTGCGAATTGCAATTTGTGTGGTCTTTCTGTGTCCATATTTTTCCAGGTTCAAGGTCGAGCGTTTTTGAATGTACAGTGAGGTGACAAACACTGCAATTGGAGCAGGGGAAATGGCCAGTGATTATTGGTTGATTCCAGGTATCCGTAATGGATCTCACTGTATCCGGGGCATTATTTTTTGGTCGTGTGTGGACGAGTGCATCTCTTAGGCTGCGTCCTTTTTTGAATGAGAACAAAGGTTTTTCCCAGGTTTTGTTCGTACTGGATTGGATTCTCCTGTTTTTGTTGATGGACTTCTTCATATAGTTGGTTAGGGTACTGTATGTAGTCACACATGTTAGTGGTATTTCTTTAGGGTTGTTGACCTTGTCCTCCCAGAGAGCCTCACATGGCTGGTTTCGTGCTCTTTTGTAACCCTTATTCAGTGTTATCATTGGATAGCCTTGAGATTTTAGTTTATCTGTCAATTCGACAGACTGGGTTTTGAAATCTTGTAAGTCAGAGCAGTTGCGTCTTAGCCGCAAATACTGACCGTATGGTAGATTTTCTTTCAGTGGACGAGGTTGGAAACTCGTGAATTCTAGGAGGTTGTTCCGAGCGGTGGGTTTGTGAAAAGTGTTTGTGGTGAGTCTAGTCCCTGTGACATTGATAGTGACATCCAAGAATGTTGCTTCCGTCTTGCTGGTTGCAAAAGTAAATTTAAGGTTTGGATCCAAAGTATTGATCCAAATCAGGAAAGCCTGTAGCTGTTCGTCATTGCCAGTCCATATTACTAGGACATCGTCAATATAGAGTCTCCAGATCTTTAAGGACGCAGCGAAGGGGCATTCTGGGTGTAACACATGTTTAGCCTCAAAATCTGCAACATAAAGGCCGGCTACACTGGGGGCAAATGTGCTGCTCATTGAAGTACCAGTGCATTGTAGGAAGAGGTTACCTTTGTAGGAGAAAAAGTTCTCTTTTAGTGCAAGTGTAGCGCAGTTCAGAATGAAATATTTTGATGTTTGGTATTCCCAGGTAATAGAGTTGAGAGCTGACTCCAGGACCTTGATAGTATCGTCCTGGGGAATACTGGTATACAAGCTCTCGATGTCGAGTGTGACCAAAGTTATTGTGTATCCTGAGAGGTCGAGGTCTTGGAGCACCTGTTGGAGGTTCTTAGTGTCTTTCAGGTAGGCTGGAGTGCTCTGGACTATTGGTTTTAGGTAATAATCACAGAACCGTGATAGAGGTTCGAGCAAGGAGCCTATGCCAGACACAATGGGTCGGCCTGGGGGGGCATTCAGTTCTTATGTGTTTTTGGCAATGGGTAGAAGTACGGGATTATGTTTTCCTTGGTGCTCAGAAAGTCGGCCTCATTCTTGGAGATTTCTCAATTTTCCTCGGCTCGCCTGACTAGGTTACTGATCCGAGTTCAAAGATCCTCTGTTGGGTCTCTAAGCAACAGGAGATAATTTTTCTTATCATCCAAAAGGATTTGGCAAGCTCTTTCATAGTCAGGTGTGTTTTGTATTACCAGACCTCCACCCTTATCAGCTGGCTTGATTGTGATGCTCTGGTCATTTTGCAGGGCCTGCAGTGCGTGATATTCCACGGTACTGAAATTATGGTAGGTTGAGGGGTCTTGGTAAGTTTCCAGGTCCAAAAATACTGCCTGTTCAAAGGCAGTTATCGCTGCTGGGACTGTGTGGGGTGGTGGGGTAAAGGTGGAATTGAGTCTTAATCCAGTGTCACCTTTTCTAGTGATTTCATTGGGGTCATCTTTCCCTTCAAAGAATGCCTTAAGTTTAAGCTTCCTGAAGAATGCAGCAAGCTTGCAATGGAGCTTGAATTTATCTGGGCGGGTGGTCGGGACAAATCCAAGCCCTTTTTCCAGGACCCTGGTTTCGTTTGGGGATAGGACTTTATCCGAGAGATTAGTTATCAGGCTTATAGGCCGCTCACTCCCGGTTGCTGCTCTTTGTTTCGGGTGTGGTTCCTCACCGCATCGTTGTCTTCCCATGACACTTGGTTGGACCCTCTCCTCTTCCTTCTTCCTCTCTGGCCTGTTCTAAAAAAGGCTGGCGGTACTGCTGTTGGAAGTTGGGTGGTGGCATAAAGCCAGGGTTCCAACCCATCATTGGATATGGTGGTTGTTGGAAGGGGAACTGGTGGCCCATTCCTGTCATCTGTGGTGGTAATTGCCATCTCATTAGCTGGTTTTGGTAACCCTGCCGACCTCTGTTGGTACGGTTTCCTCTGTTGCCCCGTCTTCTGCCTTGTTTGAAGGACCCATTGCTGGAACCACTGCTGTTGGATGAATCATCATCCGATGGATCAGTGTTACTTGAGTTCCTTGTGGGCGGGGTGAAGGAATCCGCTGAATATGGATAAACATTTTCAAATTCAATTTTTTTAAAATCCTTTTGAAACTTTGTGACTTTGGCTTGCATCAGGTTATCCTTATACTCGTTTATTCTTTGTTTATTTCATCTAGTTTTTTCTTTGTAACCAGTGATAGTTGTTTTGAATTGAGACTCGGTGTCTTGAATCTCAATAAGAAGTGTTTCAGAAAGTCTTAAGGCTGTCTTGATAACTAGTACGAGCCAGTCGCGGGTACAGTGCCACGCGATCATGGCCCATTCCTTTCAGAAAATAGCATCGTTCAAGAAAATGTGTGGTGCATTTGTAACTAATAGCCCTTTGGGGGCCATATTTTTAAGGAGATATTGTTTTATTATGGTCCCATGGAGAATGGTCCGTATTCTATCTCGTTTGACTTCCGTGAGTTTTTCCCATTCGGAGGTGTGAGCTATTACCTGTTAAATGGCTGGATCTGCAAACAGATTGGAGTCAGACAGTATGTCAGCTACCTCTGACTCAGAGTATGTTAATTCCAAGTTAGACATAGTGAACACGGTGTGAGGAGACACGGGGAAATAAAATTCTTAAAAGAGCCAAGGGTGCGCTCATTAAGAGAAACTCTCACAGCTGTGCGCTGCTAAGTATCCTTCAACAAAAAGAGAGGTAGGGAGAATAGGTTGACACTCTTATTACCCGGTTATGATGAATAAACAAGTAAAGAGTGTCCTATGGTTATATTACACCACATAAACGGAGCTAAAAGAAAAGTATATAAACAGCCTGATTTAGGCTGTTTTTTATGAAAGCCCTCACTCACCACCTTGTGATGACATGCTTCATCACCGGGCTCCACCAAAGAGACCGAATGTCTCTTTGGTGTGGTACAACGCCAGTTCTACTGCGGAGCCGGTTCGTGAGATTTAGGGCGTGTTTTGTGCAAAACTAAGCTAATGAGTGGTGAGGGAATTAAAAGTAGTCTGTAGTGTATCAACCGGAACTTTATTCTATGATCACTAAAGACAGTATTTAAAATCAATGTGTATGGAACCAGTCCACATTTAGTTGAGTGGTGGCTTCCTAAATATCAGTCGACATGTTTCTTGCCATGAAACTGGTGTACATTTACCGGGCAATTCTTCAGGACTAGAAAAGTGTGTTTAAACCCTGGTGGTATGGACGCGCTAAGGCCCACCCTTACCTAGGGGCGTGAAAGTGAAAATAATAAAAACAGTGAAAAAGTGCAAAAATTAGGAAGACAAGTAGGTCTCCTAAGTTACTCCAGGTTTTGGAGGCTTCGACTTTGCGGTTTCTGCACCTGAAAAAGAAGGACAAAGACATACATGAAGAACAAAACATATATTTATTATTTTGTTCTGGTGGTAACCGTAAGTCTATAGTGCTCCAGATGTGGTTCAGAGACAGTGGTGGTCCGACATAGCCATATCGTTATCACCACCTTAGCCCTTGGGTTTTAGCTGCTAATCAGAGGGAAGTGCTATGTGCTATTTTGTGGTACGAGCTAGATATGTAGGTTGATAAAAAACAGGAAGGTTCCGATTTGCGATCAAATTAATGGTACAGGTGGATCGCGGTGATAAAAACATAGTTAAAATGTCTCACTTTGTTGGTGTTTCGGATGAACACCATGGGTCACAGGAGTGGGGTGGGAACGTAATTGGCACACCCTACGCGTATTGCCATAGAGTGAGTCAATGGCAATACGCTTGCTACTTAGCTCAGTGGTGAGGCGGTCGTTGAATCGTAGGTCCTACTCACGCCCTCGACGCTCGGCACCCTCAGTGTACCTGCATCACCCTCTACTGGACCCCGATGATGTGGAAGCGGGGTTTCTGTGCCATATATGTATCATCGGCAACGAGGTAAGGATAATTTCCGGGGTGGGTGTGGTCAAAGGAGGGGCCAGGGGGTATATTCTTGGGCTTGTCAGTCTGTCGGGATTGCCAGTAACTCAAGGATAAATAAATGCCACTAATCTTGTCCTGGTGACCAGCGGAGATGATGTCTAACAAGCTTTTCAGCAAATTCGGCCTGACTACTGGTCGAATTCCCTCCTTAGAGCCAACAATCACCCAGACGCTGCCGGTTACTTAGCAACCTGATGCCTACCACGTACCGCCACCGCCACATGACAGCTATTGGCTCAAGTTATGGCGCCACCCCTGGCTCCTCCTTTGACCACACCCACCCCGGAAATGATCCTCACCTCGTTGCCGATGATACATATACGGCACAGGAACCCCACTTCCACATCGTCGGGGCCCAGCCCACGATACGATTACGTACCTGGCTGAACCACACTTCCCTTGAAGTGCGGCTGGGCGAAGGGCCTTGTCGTTGGCCTCCTGGCTCTCCAGTCGCTGGCCTCGGACCTTCGGCTGGTTCCCCTTCCGTCTCTCGCTGTTCGCCGTCTGTTCTTCCTCCGAACGCCTCCGTCTCCACTCCGCACGTCCTTGTCTCCTCCTGGTGATGAACACACTGCAAGCTCGGGAGAGCCGGTATTTACTCCCGCAGTCCCAGCTGACCAGGGGGCGTGTCTGGGCTCGAATTCCGTCCAGTTAAAGAAACAGTGCCCTTCCTCATCGCGTGGGCAGGTCGAAGCACATGGAGTCCCTCCTTTCCAGACCTCAGGCTGCTGCATTGGAGAAAAAGAGGGGAACAGACATCAAGGGGGTGTCGGAGAAAGGGGAACCCCCTCCGCCCCCTGGTCACACGTTCTGAGAGGCCTCGGCTGTGATCCACATTTTCAGATTACTTCATGGGCTCCTCACTCGTCACTTCTTCTTAAATCACACTGGCTTCCAACTGACATCTCACATACATTGTGTTTCTGCCATGAGGATTTCAATGGCTTGACTCTGTTTTTCAAATATAAACTCAAACCCTATGTTTGTGCCAATCATTTGCAATCTGCATACTTCTACTAAGAACATTATTATTAAGATGCGCAAGGTCTAAGCTGGAGGTTGCACTTTCTCTTACTTAGGTCCAATACTCTGTAACCAAGTAAAGAGAGTACTTATGTACTATTTAGGAACAAATTAAAGACTCATTTATTTCTTCAGAAAAACCCTCTTTGAAGTATGTGAGGTTTGCTTAGCACCAGGACTCCCTCTTGTGTAATTACTTGGGGCCATATTTGTAAGCCCAGTTGTTTCACACTTGCACCATGCACCATGGTGCACACAAGGCACAACTCAAAAATGAGATTTATGAAGCCACGCAAGGCAACTTTCTGTATACCCTAAGTGACTTCATAAATCTTGAGTAATACAACACAGCGCACATCTCAGTGTTGTGTTACTCTGCCTTGGGGAGGCGTTCCATGGGCATTGCATGGGTGTTCCAAAGAAACTCCCGTGGATTTTGATGATTTCCCACATTTACCAAAACTAGTAAACCTGGGAATGCCCCAAAATTCTATGCCTTCCCATGGGAGGCTTAATGACGATAAATATCCTTTAATATCCTTATTTCTCCTTGTTGCTTCCTCTTTCTATGTGTGCTGCATCCTGCATCCTGCAGCACATAAGGATAGAGGAATTTTCCTCTCAGGATTAGTTTAGCAATTCTGCATGCAAAACAGGCCCCCTTTGTCCATAGCACAGGGGTGCCTGCCTTGGTGTTAGGCAGCCAAAACGGCACCAGTGCAGGGACAAGGACAGGATTGCGCCATATTCTTTTAAATATTTGAATTCCTACCCTTTTCCTGTGACGCGCCGCAGCAAGGTGACTTGCTATGCTGCGGTATCAATCTTATAAAGCTCCTAATCAATTAATAAACCAGTCAAGCAATAATTTTGTTGATGTCAGTTCCTTAGTAATGGGAAAAAAAACCTGATCTGATATAGGTTAACTAGATAATTAATTGCTTTAGTTATCAAATGTATTCTGATTGTAAATACTAAGGGGCATATTATCAAGGACAGGCGATACATTATCGCCGCTTTTATCGGCAGGAAACTGCCGTTAAAGCGGAGATAATGGCCTTGATAATATGCTCTATGAATTCCAATCGAAGCCCATGTTAGATGTGTTCACATTTAACATGGGCTTCTATTGGAATTCATAGAGCATATTATCAAGGCCATTATCGCCGCTTTATCGTCAGTTTCCTGCCGATAAAAGCAGCGATAATGTATCGCCTGTCCTTGATAATATGCCCCTCAATGCTTTAATGAGGTTTTCAGGGCAAACATTTAGGGCTCAATAAAATCAATGAACGACGTGAGCAAATTATGTTGAAGTTCCAATGTTATGCTAAAATATTGAAGTTAGCTGCTGACCATCAGCACTTTTACCCATTATTTTTTTGCTGTATTCAAAATGTGTTTGTACTGTTTCAAATAAGATTTGTGAAAAATATACTCTGGACATTTCTACTGATACAGGGAAATGAAGAACGCTAATAATGGTTGTCTGTAAACATTAGAGTTTTATATTTTCATGATGCAGTGTTATCAAATGTTTCATAGGTGCAGAAATGATTGACCCTCAATGGCCATTTTAAGTAACTGCTTAGATGTTTCAGTGCTATTACAATAGAATGTGGTGACCCATACTAGTCCATGGACCTGGGTAATGCTCGGTATAGAAAATAATGGTCCTAGACTGATTTCTGTAGGGAGGTATTCGTTAAGTCAAAATTTATGAACATGGTACACATAGAACTCAAGTTGCATCATAAGTGTACCCCAGGAGTTTCTCAATTCAATTAAGTATTTCCTCAAAATGACACACAAGCACCATAGATAGCTTCAATAGTGACTGTTTAATCTCACAGTTATTATCACAGATCACTATAGAGAACGCTTCAGGACAGAAAAGAGGGTTGCTCCAAGGGGAGTGTGGAAAAAGGATTGTGCTCGTGAGAATAGACCAGCTATATAGGGAGGGAAATCAGAGAGTAGTTAAAACAATCAATTGAACATAGTAATGTCTTTAGCAAACTGGTCATGGTTTGCAGTAGCACCAGTTTTAGAATGGGGCCTGTCTCACATGAATTTAAAGTACTTTACTGGTTCTTGATGTTGTACAGAGTGTGATCATCTGTAAAGAGGCAGGGATGGGGTGAAGTAGGTACAGGCTTACTAGGGGAAGATGTTGACATTTCGACCCTGGCGCATAGAGGGGAGTTTGTATCCTCTGCGGGCGGGTCTTCCTTAGGACAGGGAGAGGGGGGGGAACAACCTGTATCAAGGCGCTCCTCGAGGAGTGCTGCGCTGATCATCGGGACTGCACCACCGAGGCTTTAATGAGATGCCTTAATCTACCACTGTAGTTCATTTGACACTGCTGCCCTGATTTATGCACATTGGATTTTTCAATACCCTTTCACCACTGCAATTATGCGGACCACCATCTGAGGGGCTGTAATCCTGACTGCGCCTTGATACAGGTTGTTTCCCCTCCCCTCTACCCGTCCTGAGGAAGACCTACCCGGAGAGGATTGTAAAAAAAAAACACTCTATGCGCCAGGGTTGAAACGTTATAAAACAAGGGGTGACCCAATTTAGTCGAAGGACTTGGGTATCAAGTATTATAAAGAACAAGTGGTCCTTGACAAAAATTTAAACATGTAACAGAATTACAACCTTAGTTCACGCAATTCTTTAATCCGCTTCTAGATTAAATCTATATAGTAAGTTAAACAGATACATTAGCCCAAATTGTCAAAAAAGTAACAAAAAAGTACCCAAACGTTTGAGAATTCAATTGAATCCAGCCGGATTCTCTAATTTAATATAGAATATGAAAAAAGTATTTTCGCAACTCAAAATACAAATATTTACATATTATAATCAACAAAATCTTACGTAGTATAAAAAGATGAGCGTGCACAGAGAAAGAGAAAGATTTTTGCTCAAGTGATTGATCAAGGAGATCAGAAAAACAAAGTATAGAATCATTTATGTACAAGAATGAGCCTGCCCTAACCAACACTTGTAAAAAAATGTGATTCTTTTTTTACTATCTCCTAGTTTTCAACAACATCCTCCATTGTCCTTGATTTGCACTATTGGCAAGGGGATTAGGAGGGAGACGGAAGGGAGAGGGGGAGAGGGGGGCAAAAGCTAATAGATGCAGGCTCCAAAGGGAAGGTGTTGACGTTTCGACCCACACGTAAACTGGGTGATTATGTTCCTCAAATCAGGGTCTTCATCAGGACGGGATGAGGGAGTGGGGATTTTTCAATGTGCACGCAGGTTAAAATAGTCAATGGGCACCTGTAACAACAAACGAAGATAGGGCTAAGTATCTTTGAATATTCGCAATAAATAAATTGAAGTGAGACTGAAACAATATTTTAATAATATTCCCTTCCAACCAACCTTTACGAGTACAGGCCTACGACCTCCATCAACCTTTACCCCACCAGCCCAGATGATGTCACATAAAATCCTAGCCTTTGAACAGGTGGTGATGAGAGACATAAATCAAACCTTGTCCAAGAAGAATTATACGAAGTACAATATCAGCAAACAGGAATGCGAAGCCCTTGAATCCCTGAAACAGTATACAGATATAGTCATAAAACCGGCTGACAAGGGCGGAGCAATCGTGGTCCAAAGTAGGGAGGATTACAAATCAGAAATTCTTTCGCAATTAGGAGTAGCTGGCAACTATAAGAAACTAAAATCTGACCCAACAAAAGAAATAGCATTGGATATTAGGTCAATTACAGACAAAGCACTAGAGGAAGGGTTTCTTTCCAAACAAGAGTATGCTTTTCTAAACAATACCCACCCTAGGCTTCCAACAATTTACACGCTACCAAAGGTGCATAAGAGGTTAAATAATCCCCCCGGCAGACCCATCGTATCCGGGTCTGGGTCCATTTTAGAACCCCTATGTAAATTTATTGATATTTTTTTAAAACCAGCAGCGGAGGGGACGATGTCCTATGTAAGAGATACTATGCAAGCGATCCAACTGGTAGATGGATATATGTTTGACAACAATAAGAACTTGTTGGTCATGATGGACGTGGCATCGCTTTATACAAATATCCCTCAATCAGCTGCAATCGAAGTTATTAGAGGAATTTTGGAGGAACGTCCAAAACCATGTCAGGTGCCCACATCATTCATACTAGTGTGGTAAATATTTGATTTACCGTCTTAATTTCTATGCAGGTAAGTACTTCATCAATAATAACTCAATCGGAAAGAAAGACGCAGAGTCCGTGGTGTTAGAGTTCTTAGGGGTTTTATTCCTTAAAAAGGAATGGTCAAGACCGGTTATCGGGTTCCTACCACCACTAGGGTGTAGGAAGGGATAGAGCAATATTTTATTGACAATACATAGCTTATATACTTAAAACGGATTATAGAAACCAATACAGTAGGCGTAACAGCTGAGAGAAACAAGATAAAACACACACGTGGTACTGATACGTAATTAGAAGGCGTGAACTAGGCGTGAACATAGAGGTGTGTGCTAGAAACGTCACATGTAAGTGTCATAGATGGGTGGCAACAGAAAGCAGAATCTTGCAATGTCAGCAGAAATCTGAGGCCTGGATGCGCGCGCAGCTGCATGACGTGTGATTGACGTGAAGCTGGAGGGTGCAGGGGGCTTGACATTTACACTAACGGAAAGAGACAGAAGTCTGGCATGTCAGATCAACTTGTGCTTCTATCATATCTGATATCTGATGTTTAGGAACTGAGCTATCTGGACGGAAAAGGTCTCTGGGGCAGAAGCTATTCTATACTGACTGTGAGTGCGTGTATAAGCGCCTAAGTGTCTGCATGAGAAGCGTGGGGCATGGGCCTTCCATGGGAGCATGGTAACAGAGGCTGTGAATTACTTGCACGGAGACAGTGAGGCCGGGCCCTTTGCTCTGCAGCTGGGGGGATGTTGACTTAAACTAGTAGGCAGGAATGCATTTTCGAGGAGCGGAACAGATAATTCGGGGGTTGAATTCAGTCTTGGCAGGCAGCAGGCTGAGCTAAGCGCGGTGGGCCGCGCTGGAAGTAAGGCAGAGGTCACGGGTACAGAGGCAGCCTGGGCTGAGGCTTTCAGAGTCAGAAAGCAGAAAAAAGGCTCGATGGCAGAATTCAGGGCCTACTTCGCCAGAGCTGAAAAACGTGTAAAGTACACCACAAAAAGACGTTGGCATGGCATACTTAGAAACTGAATATTCAACCCGTTCATGGCGGGTCTGAAAGAGGACATGTTAACGTTGGACGCAAATGTATTTGCGTCTTCATAGCTGGCACAGGAGGGAAGTTACATGCACTTTAAGCTGGTACATGGAGACGGTGGGGTACACGTTAGGGAACATAACTTGACCATAAAATTTAATTTTCCTCATTCCCTCCTTGTTCCCTACGGACCCTTCATGATATATCGATCCTCATGAATCGATCAGTCTGTTCTTGTAACATCATTTGCTCGTCTTTCTTCCTTTGATTGTTTGAGAGGAAACTGGAATGTTCAATGCACGATGTGGCACACAGTCCACAAATCGCTGGCCCACACTGTAGGCACAGGCAGCAACTGAATACTATGACAAGGGCAATGCCTAGGAAGGATAGGATCTTCCATCCCCAAGCAGTCAACGTTGTCCAGAACCAACCGGACCAAGTCCAGGTGCCTGGATTCTGATGTATCAAACTTGCAATCTTATGAAGACGTGTAATAGCTTTGTATACAGATGGCGCGTTTTCTGGAATGAAAACACAGCAACTTGACCCGATGACCTTACAAGCTCCACCTCTATCTGCCAAGATGACGTCAATAACAAGACGATTTTGAAGGACAACAATCCGCATAGCAGACTGTTCCTCTGTTAAGTTACCTAGGGCGGAGGCAGTTTCATGTACTACTGCTTCAAGTGTTCTAGTTAATCTACGTATTAATTTACTGTTTTAGATGGGACCTGTGAAGAAAAAGAATCCTTTATTGAAATCTGTGTATTGCTCCCATGCCGTTTCAGTATAGTCGACAATCGGGAGGTCTCTTCGGAATCTACTGTTTACTAGATTTGTATTTCTATGATAATCAGGAGGAGCCAGGAAAACAGGGGGCAGAAGGAAGGCAATGTAACAGGTACCATCCCAATCTGGAGGTAAACGTATGTATGCGGTATGGCCACAAACAAAGTAGGAATGACGTGTAGCTCGAAATGAGGACCTACCCTCATCAGTGAATTCGACCACAGTAGTTCATTTACTATGACCTAAGTGTACTGAACCCTTCTTTCTAACACAAAGATGACCAGTGACTGGTAATACTGACATAGCGGGGAGAATGGGTGCAGCTTCGGACTCAATAGTAAGAATCATAAGGTTAACTGTGTAATTACCTAATCCATATACTTCGTTTTCTAGATCAGTTCCTATTCTAACGGATTGTCCACTTCCATCAGGGTAACAGACGTCGAACAGAACTGAATTCAGGTTTCCCCAAATCCAGCCCCCCTCGCTGGTAACAGCAATATCAGAATCTAAAGAATTAATCAATCTACTCCATGCACCACAGGAGCCATTGTGAGTGAACGGATACGGAAAGAGGGGCAGAACTCCCTTGTATTTCTGATGGGGAGGGAGCCGGCCACATATCCAACAGTTTGTAGCATTGCTGGTCTGATGGGAGTGATGTAACATGCTAATGAATGTGTTGTTGCGCAGCGCAAGTCTGTAAGACAGTTCATGAGGCGGTAGTGTACTAAAAGAATGTTCAGCAGAAACATTGTAAGCAGATTGTTCACGCTTGAAGATAGGGTAATATATGGGAAGCAATATACTTGCCACAATAATCAGAAGACTTAGAAAAAACATAATCAATAATGTCACTATACAGTGGCTGCGAAGTGATTTGCAATAGGCACGTTTCTTGAATTGTCTCTCTCTCTCTCTCTATCTCGATCTAGGGGATACATGTCAGAAACTATTTAACCGATTCACCTAGGGGAGGACTTAAACAATTAAACTGTCTGACTTGCTAGATCGAAGCTTCAGTCTGTACTCCTCTTGGGGAGTTTTCTCTCGTTCGGGAACTTTAAATTCACTAGGTTCAATACAGTCTTTGGAGGGGGTGGACGAGTCTGTGTCTGGTTTCAGTTCGTTGCACTTTTTAATATGACTAGTATGGATCCACCCCTTTCTGCCTTCCACCTTGATCGCGGTCCTCGTAGTAAGAAGGACGGTCTTCGGCTCTTTCCAGCGGGGCTCCAGCGGACTTTTCCTGTCAAAGTTCCTGATTAGGACGGTGTCTCCTGGTCGGACATCGTGCGGCTTTACATCAGTGTTGTCAGGGAAGGCTGCGGCAACCTGTGAACGACATGATTGGAGTGCAGACATCAAGGAGGCAAGGTAATCTGTCAGCATATTACAATCGACATCAGTAATTTTCCTAGGCATGGGCGTCCCCCACATATTCGGTGGTCTGCCAAAGACCACTTCGTACGGGGATAGTCCTGATCTCGAGTGGGCAACCATTCTCATGTAAAACAATGCAACTGGCAGGGCGACTATCCAGTCGACCCCTTTTTCTTTACAAACTTTGGCAAGGCGGGTCTTTAATGTCTGGTTTTGCCTCTCTACAAGGCCAGCGGCTTCGGGATGTCGGACACAATGGAATCTCCACTGATATCCTAACAGAAGGGAAACATATTTCATGAGTTCGGATGAGAATGGCTGTCCGTTATCTGAGTACACGACACGAGGCAGGCCGTATCGTGGGAAGAATTCTCGAACCAGCTGCCTGGCAGTGGTCGGGGCAGTGTAATCTGAGACTGGATATGCTTCGGTCCAACGGGAAAGTGCACAAACAACTACGAGGACATATTTGAATCCCCGACAACGGTCCATCTGGAGGACTTCAAAAGGGTGATCGGGAGGATGGAATCCACCTTGCTCTACAGGAACGCTTTTACCTGGATTGAACTGACAACAGATCATGCAAGTACGCACTTTCTGTTTTGCTGCTGCTCGTAAGTGTTTGTTATACCAGAGATTCTGTAAACTGTCTAACATAGCTTTCTCTCCTAGATGTGCCGGACTATGTGCTGTATTTATCATGATTTGAACCATTGAGTCAGGTAGAAACCATGTAGATTTTCCCTTCGTGACCCATCCTTGATCTGTCTGAATCCCTCCTAGTTCAGTCCATTTCTTTATTTCATCTGGAGTGGCATGTGTCTGAATATCGATTACATCTAGGGTGGGATCCCTGACTGACATGCATTGTGTCGGTACTATTGTCTTTGTCACATCAGTAGTCTGGGTGTGAGTCAATGCTGTATGTTTTGCCGTCTGGTCTGCCAGGTCGTTACCCTGGGAAACAGAATCTGTAACTTTAGTATGTGCTTTACACTTCATGACTGATATGCCCGAGGGCAAATGTATTGCTTCTAACAGTGCTTGAATGAGGGGACCGTGTTGGATCTTGGCACCATGAGAGGTCAAAAAACCTCGTTCTTGCCATAACATTCCGAAGTCGTGTACAACTCCGAACGCATAACGGGAATCAGTGTATATGTTAACATTTCTGTTCTTGGCTAGTATACAAGCTCGGGTCAGAGCGATGAGCTCCGCTGCTTGAGCAGACAGTGTGTCAATACGATGTGTTTCTTTAACTTCAGTTTCAGTGGTCACGGCATACGCGGCCACTAATTCTCCTGTACTTGTTCTCATGCATGAACCATCCACGTAAAGTGTCAGGTCTGGATTTGTCAGTGGGACATCTGTTAAGTCTCGTCGAGGCTTTGTCACTGCATTAATGATCTCTATGCAATCATGCGGGCTGGATCTGTCATAATTGTAGGTAACAATGTTGCGGGGTTCAGAATGCTACAGCGTCTGATTTCTATGTGTGGCTGGAAGAGCGTCAATTCATAACCTGTCAGTCGTGCTATAGTCAAGTGCTGAGTCTGGGTTCTGTTTAAAAGAACCTCTACAGAATGTGGAACTTGGACTGTTAATGGATGTCCTAAAACGATTGAATCGCTTTGTCTGATTGCTAGCGCTGTTGCTGCTACTGACTTCAAGCACGCAGGGAGTGCCTGGGCTACTGAATCTAATGTACTTGAAAAATAAGCGCAAGGCTTATGTGAACCTGCTTGATCTTGAGTGAGGACAGACAATGCTGTACCATCACGTTCTGTAACAAAAAGTGTAAAAGGTTTGCTGTAACATGGTGTCGCAAGAACTGGTGCTTGGCATAAAGCTTTCTTTAATTCTTCAAAAGCCTGTGTATGTTCCTGAGTCCAGGGAAGGGCAGTCGGAGTAGCTGCCTCCTGTGTTGTTAACTGAATAAGTGGTTTGGCTAGAAAAGCATACTGGGGAATCCATTGTCTGCAGTACGAGGTGAGGCCTATAAAGGCCCGCACTTCGTTTTGTGTCTGGGGTTGTGGCATATTTACAATTAACTGAATGCGATCGGGAGTGAGCTGTCTCCCCACTTTGGACAGCAAGTGACCCAAGTACACAACTTGCTGAACACAGAATTGTAGCTTCGAAGGAGACACCTTGTGTCCCTTGTCGGCCAGAAAATGTAAAACTGTCAGTGATGCTTGTTCACATTCGGGTTCACTTCGTGCGGTGATCAGCAGATCATCGACGTATTGCAGTAAAGCGGTGTTAACTGGCATTATGATACAATCAAGTTGTCTTTTCAGTGCTTGACTATAGATGCTGGGGCTTTCTGTGAATCCTTGAGGAGCGCGTGAAAATTTGAAACTTCGTCCATTTAAACTGAATCCGAAGAGATATTGGCTCTCTGGATCAATGGGCACACTGAAGAAGGCGTTCTTGAGGTCAATTACAGTAAAGAACGTTGCTTCTGAATCAATAGCAGTCAGTAGGGATGAGATGTCGGGAACCACAGGGTACTGTGGAACAATGCATTTATTCAGCTCTCTTAAATCAATCACCAGCCGATATACTGGCGGTGCATTGAGATCAGTACGTTTAAGAATCGGAATGATGGGTGAATTACAGACATTGGAGTCGGTCTCTACGACCACTCCTTGGGCAATGAGCTTTTCAATGATTTCCAGTAAAGCCACTACAGCATCGGGTGGTAATTTGTATTGTCTGATTCTGGGTAAAACAACACCTGGTTTGAGGGTAACACGGTATGGTGTAATGTGCATATAACCTACATCAGTTGGGCCTTTTGCCCACAAGTGATCTGGTACATTTTTCAATCTGACATCAAACTCTCGTAACACATAATGACCCTTAAAGTCTCTTAAGAAAAGTCTAACTCCTTCCGGAGAGCAACATATAACAGCTCCTAGAGCCTTCAATGTCTTTATTCCTAACAAGTTTTCTGGACATGATTTCGTGAGTAACAGGTCTGTAACACGTGATAATGGACCCACAGCCAGGGGGACGGGTTTCGATACCTCATTTACAATAGGCTGTCCTGAAAAACCAAGGGAAACGTTCTGTGAGCCTGAGAGGGGTGCCCCTGGGACTTCATCATGGCTGATTGTGGTGCGACTTGCCCCTGTGTCAATTAAAAACTTTCTGTCTTTTCCCAATACTTGACTGTGTACATAAGGACCCTCTTGATCTACAGGAATCTCAATAAGAGGCAAGCCACCCTCCCTCTCTAGGCTGTTTCATGTGTATCGTGGATAATCGGGGTAATCAGATTGGGCATACTGGTACATCTGTTGCGAAACTTGCTGATTCGCGGCAATGGGCTGCGGCTGTGACTGTGACTGTCTCTGAGGTACCGCTACTGTCTGTGCTGTATGTGGTGAAACATGCATAGGCTGTGTATTCTGCATGGGCTGTATGTTCTGTGGAGACTGTTGATGACCATGATCTTGTCTAGGCGGGTGCGGTCTTTCTTTAGTTTTACCTGTCGATATATTATGCTTCAGGACTGGGCATTCATGTACGTAGTGACCTGGCTGCTTGCAGTAGTTGCATGTCCCTTTAACGGGAGCTGTAGCGTGACCTGTCTGGGTCGCACCCTTTCTCTGGCCGTCGGCTGGAACCGACTGGGCCACTAACATTTTCATTTTCGTGTCTTTCATGCGTTTCTGTTTCTGATCCTGTTCTTCTCTAATTCTGTTCTGATGGTATTGTAACATCTGTAACATCTGGGATGGCGTATTTGCCTGCCAAGTACTTTCAACTTTGTACACGCGGTTCTTGACTAATGGCAGGGAATTCTCGACTAATTTTGATACAAAAAGATGCGGGTAAGACTCGCTACTTGGTTTAAGGCCACTATTAATAATGAAACATTTCTCGAATCTTGAATAGAAGTCACTAGTATCTTCATCGTGTTTCTGTTTACAGGCTGAGATTGCGTCCCAGTCTTCCTTTCTAGTTGTCAGTAATCTTGGCAGAACCTGTACTATTAAACCTGGTAATGCTTTAGTTTTCTCCCCAAGGCCTAGCCCTGGGGTGCGAAGTTTCTCCTCATCTTCTATTTCTGTCCACACAATCTTTTTATCTCCCACCTCCCATTCTCTTTCCTTCAGCTTCTCGTAGATGCCCGTGGGCAGCAGTACCTTTAACATTTTCATAATATCTTCATATGTATAATCTCCCATCAGTAACATATCTTTAAGTTCTCTGTGAAAACCTGCAGGGTCTTTATCGTGACAGGGTACTAGTTTCTTCATTTCCAATAGTTCTAACTTAGTTAGTGGTGTGTGTACATACACACGTTTCAGAGTATTATCGGTACCCATGACTGGGTGTACTTCTCGTAATGGGTTCTGACTTTCAATGCCATGCAGACGCTCCATATGATACATTTTTCTTTCTGGGGGCGGAGCGGGAACATATTGTGAACCTAGGAAAGTGTTATATCTGTGTCGTTGTTCTAGAATTATTTGAATTAATTTGGTACTTAGGCCTCTCCATCTATCCCTGAGTAGTGCTTCTAAGGTATCGTGCAAGGGACCTGGGTCAGAATGTTGATGTCTGAATAACGTGAGGAGGTGCTGAATCATGTATACACTTGCTAACTTCTGCTCGTCTGGGGAAAGGTTCAGAAATGTCTGTGCTACTGTGTCATCATTGTATATATTAGGATTGTCAGCCCACAGTACTGCTGACCGGGCTAGTTCTTGTTCATCCATAGAATTGAGTACATGGTACCCCATCCGTTCTCGGAGCATTTTATCAGTCTCTTGAAACTGATGTTCAGGAGAATTCGGTTTTGTTATGCCAGAGAGGAAGACTCTCTTGCTTTCTGGACGAATGCCTTTCCTAAGGTAAGTTCCCTTACCTACATACGCTATCGTATCTGTAGTCTTTTCTGGTTCTTCAGGTTCTTCCTCCTCCTCGGAGGAGGCATTCTCTTTTTCTTTTTCGTGTATCTCTATTACTGCTTTTCTTATTTTCTTGTACATACTAGCTATGCAACCCCCTTTATCATGTCTTCCTTCGGATATATTCTGACCCCACTTGTTTAGGGTGTCCAGCTCGTCCTGTTCTGTCCCAGGCCTGTCTCGTTCTCTTATTAAGCAATTTATGAAAAAACGTAGTATATATGCTTGAGTGTCAACTTTCTGATGTGCCATGGCTTCCTTAATACTGTCAGGGTCTTTCCCAGTCCGGATAAAATTATATATTCTATCTAGGTACTCTTTCATTCCTGAGAAGTACAGTAGGTAATCTGTAGCTTGTCGTAAGCGTAGTGATGCTATAAACATCCTATCGTCTTTACCAGGTACTGGATCGTATCTGCAAACTTGAAGCGATTCTTTGAGTGGGTCGAGACGGGGTGATTGGAATGTAAAGGGCTTCTGCAAGTGTAATCTGTGTGTTGCTGGCGGGGTCTGGTGACCCCCGGCCGCACCTCCTGAAGCTGAGGCTTGAGCATTATCTCTCTGTGGGGTCTGTATCGGTATTTGAACTTGTCTTTTAGTAGGATCTATCGCAAGCGGATTTGGTATATTAATTTTAGGTGTGGGAAGTGGTGGAGGTGGTGGAACAGTCTGTCGGACGGGGGAACCTTGTTGCGGTAATGGCGGGATATGGTTTGGAGGCGGGTTGCCACCTCCGTCACCATCAGTAGGCGGGACGCGGACAGGTAGATTGGTGTAAGCGGGAGCTACATCCTCTAGATAGGAATTCAGAAATATGTCTTTAGTGATCCTGTGAGTTACTTTAGTTGGAACCAACGGTGGCGGCAGACGTTTCGGCATTTCTGAAGTGGCTTCAGGCGAACCCTCGGCCACAAGATACATGCCATTTACAAGGTTGTTTCGTGCGAGGTCTACTTGTTCTGATTTTACTCGAATCCCTTCAGCAACTAATTCATTTTCTCGGGTTTTATCTGACTCTTCTCTATGTCTATCTTCTCTACGGAGTGCTTTTTCAGTACGTTTATGTGATTCTTTACGCCAGAATTCTATGGCGTCTTTCTGAGATTGTCTAGCTTTCTTTTTCCATAGTGCTTCTTCTACCTTCATGATGCACTCGGCATCCCATGTTCCGGTAACGGGCCATCTGTGTCTCTCGTCTAGATGCTTAGTATAATCGGCCCATAAATCTAGATACAATATGGCATCTATGCCATGTTTATGGTACATGAAATTTCCAGGCGTGTCCCTAGGGGGGATAGGAATTTCTTCCTCTAGTATCCCTTTCCTAGTTCCTATCTGCTTTAATTTATTGAAAAACGGCATTTTGTTTACTCAGTACTGAATGCTCGATCCTTGCTGCTTAACTCTAGACACAACTAGTTACACAAGAACACAATAATGCACATTAAAAACAGTCACTCATACCACGACAATGATTACATGAAAAGACATTTGAAACATATATGACTACCCCCTATACTGGATGTACTGCTAAACAGTACAGATACACTGCTGAGAACAGTGCAAGAACTTGAATAATCGGATATACTGGTAAACAGTACAGATACACTGTCTAAAACAGTGCAGACCGAATTTGTGTACCCAAACCCGTCTTTACCGGATACATAATAATGCACCCGTCTAGATACGTCCCAGCAATGGTACTCACCGGGAAGCACGGAAACAGAAAGCCTCGGAAAACTCGACTGGACTGGACCGGACTCGACTCGGCACGTGGATACTTCGGAAAACTGGTGGGCCTCTTGACACCTCGGACCTTACTTCTTTCGGCTAGGCTCTGGTCGGGATCCTCCGCACTCCTCACCGCCTCGTCTGGGTGCTGATTGCAGTCTTCGTCACCTCCGTGGGCCAGAGGGAGATACAGGAAATCCTGCTGGTACGCGTAGTTTCCGTCTAACTGATGGCAGGGGACAGAGTTTGCAACGCACCAACCGGCACGTGGGGTGGGGGAGGGGTCCCTGTTCGGGCGCCAGAATAATGTGGTAAATATTTGATTTACCGTCTTAATTTCTATGCAGGTAAGTACTTAATCAATAATAACTCAATCGGAAAGAAAGACGCAGAGTCCGTGGTGTTAGAGTTCTTAGGGGTTTTATTCCTTAAAAAGGAATGGTCAAGACCGGTTATCGGGTTCCTACCACCACTAGGGTGTAGGAAGGGATAGAGCAATATTTTATTGACAATACATAGCTTATATACTTAAAACGGATTATAGAAACCAATACAGTAGGCGTAACAGCTGAGAGAAACAAGATAAAACACACACGTGGTACTGATACGTAATTAGAAGGCGTGAACTAGGCGTGAACATAGAGGTGTGTGCTAGAAACGTCACATGTAAGTGTCATAGATGGGTGGCAACAGAAAGCAGAATCTTGCAATGTCAGCAGAAATCTGAGGCCTGGATGCGCGCGCAGCTGCATGACGTGTGATTGACGTGAAGCTGGAGGGTGCAGGGGGCTTGACATTTACACTAACGGAAAGAGACAGAAGTCTGGCATGTCAGATCAACTTGTGCTTCTATCATATCTGATATCTGATGTTTAGGAACTGAGCTATCTGGACGGAAAAGGTCTCTGGGGCAGAAGCTATTCTATACTGACTGTGAGTGCGTGTATAAGCGCCTAAGTGTCTGCATGAGAAGCGTGGGGCATGGGCCTTCCATGGGAGCATGGTAACAGAGGCTATGAATTACTTGCACGGAGACAGTGAGGCCGGGCCCTTTGCTCTGCAGCTGGGGGGATGTTGACTTAAACTAGTAGGCAGGAATGCATTTTCGAGGAGCGGAACAGATAATTCGAAGGTTGAATTCAGTCTTGGCAGGCAGCAGGCTGAGCTAAGCGCGGTGGGCCGCGCTGGAAGTAAGGCAGAGGTCACGGGTACAGAGGCAGCCTGGGCTGAGGCTTTCAGAGTCAGAAAGCAGAAAAAAGGCTCGATGGCAGAATTCAGGGCCTACTTCGCCAGAGCTGAAAAACGTGTAAAGTACACCACAAAAAGACGTTGGCATGGCATACTTAGAAACTGAATATTCAACCCGTTCATGGCGGGTCTGAAAGAGGACATGTTAACGTTGGACGCAAATGTATTTGCGTCTTCATAGCTGGCACAGGAGGGAAGTTACATGCACTTTAAGCTGGTACATGGAGACGGTGGGGTACACGTTAGGGAACATAACTTGACCATAAAATTTAATTTTCCTCACTAGACTTACTGGAAATCGCTATGCGTAAAAACGTTTTCTACTTTGAGGGATCCTTTTATGTCCAGACACGAGGAGTAGCCATGGGGGCAAGTTTTCGCCGGACCTGGCCATACTCTTCATGGATGCATATGAACAAAAATTTATATATAACGAGACAAATCCATACCATGCAAACATCAGGGCATGGCATCGATATATCGATGATGTCCTGATGGTTTGGGAAGGCAATGAACAAAGACTAACAGAATTCCATGAGTGGTTGAATGAGCGATCCAATGATATACAGTTTACCTTGGAACATAGCAATAAAACTATAAATTTCCTTGATATCAGTATAGTTGAGGAAGCTGGGACGTTACATACCACCCTATATAGAAAACCCAGTGAGAGGAATACCTTGCTTCGGTACACAAGTCACCATCCACGCAACCTCAGGGACAATCTACCCTATGGGCAGTTCCTGAGGTTGCGTCATAATTGTACACGTAAGGATGATTTCTTTGATGAGTCAACGTTACTCATGGAACGCCTAATCGAAAGGGGATATCCAAGACGACTCCTCAAGAAGGCGAGAAAAAAGGCTTGGTTTTGCCATAGGGAATTCCTATTGGAACCTACCACTAAGAACAAGGGTACAGAAGAGAGGATGACATGTGTCACGACATTCAATACTAGAAGCAGTGATATTAAGAAAGTTATAAACTCACACTGGCATCTAGTGGCTGATGAAATAGGGATACCAGCCCCACCAATGTTTGCTTTTAAGAGGGGAAGAAGTGTTAGGGACTACGTAGTCCAATCACTATTACCAACTAAAACCAGGGACGAACAATCTACACTATGGAACACACCCCCTGTATTGGGCCACCATAAATGTGGTACTTGCAAAGCATGTCCATTAACTGAGGAACGTAAATTATGTACATACAATAACTACACACATACCATGAAACAACATACCAACTGCAATACTACCGGGGTCATATATGTAATTGTTTGCCCTTATGACTTCTGGTATATTGGACAAACGGTGCAAAAAGTAAAAACCAGAATCCTACAGTATTGTACTAGGATTCGCTGTAAAGTACAGGGAGCCCCGTTGGTAGAACATTTTGAAAAATTTGGCCATCCACCGGAAAGTTTGAGATGGTGGGTTTTGGAGAAAGTCATGGTCAATGTGAGGGGAGGAAATTTCGCCAATTGTCTGAATGTACGTGAATGCAAATGCATGCATACCTTTGACACTGTCAACAAGGGGCTAAATGAATATGAAGAGATAACAAGACAAATGGCAACACTATACAATGGCTGAAACTTTTTCTAATATCCATCTGTGTGAATACATTTCTATGTAATGTTCATACATTGTGATCTCTATAATATATTGTAGATACCCCTATCACTGTACCACTCCTGAGTAATCACATAGTAATCGTCGTATGCAACTATGTTGTCAACATGGTAACGTCTGAAATTTAATGAAATGTTTTCCAAGTCACTTTCTTTCCTGTATTTTTCTGCTTTATGACCAGAATACAATATGAATAACATTCCTCAATAAATGCAGAATAGGTGAATGATACCAATGTGGCACAACGTAGCGTTTTACACACACAGGTTAATACAGTAGGCAAGTCTCCCTGTGCGATGACAGGCGCTATAATTGCGTATTTTATGTTACGTGTGGTAATCGTGTTACAATCACACGTCCAGAACGAACCTTTTGAAGACGTTACGACATCACGTACACGCAATGACATTTAAATATGAGAAGCTTGGTGTTTCCAAGCAACAGTCCTCACGCATTTCGAGACCGCCCCTTGTGTGACGTATATACGCTGGTTACTTAGTAACCGGGAGGCGACAGCTTTCACGTTCGCTTCCGCATTCCCCAAATGCGAGGACGAAGTAGCGAGGTCAGCAGCGTGCAGAGAAGAGTAAATTTCACTGCGCTTTTTCGAATATAATCAAGGTACGTTTCCATTACAGGGCTCGGCATGCCTCTTTCTGTCTAACATAGACCACCATTAACGCCAACCCCGATTCGGCACTAACTAGAGTTGCCATTTTTACTTTCTTTTCTAGTGAACATCTTTACTATTTGACTGAAATCCCCGCCCGTTAATATAATGGTGGTGAGTACGATTCAAATCACGTTGTTTTTGCAGTAGCCTGATATATAAAGGGCTTGATCTGTCAGTGTAGTTAGGCACACAAGCATTTTTGATAATTCAGTAGGTGATGTAATCTATCCACCTTGGATGTATGATAAATTGAAGGATACAATCCTAACTGAACTAGGACTTATTTATAGGAATTTTATGTATACCCTGAACTCTTTGAGACAATATGAGTGGCATGAATGGCTACTACATCTCTCTATTTTGAGCGCCCAATTAAGTAACCTTTATGTGGACATAACGTCGCATGTATGGTAGTGTACCAGTGCTAGGGCTTTATCCGCCAGTGTAGTTTGGTACATAGGCATTCTGATTATTTAATAGGAGGTGGAATCTTTCCAACTTGGTTGTACATGATTAATTGAAGGATACGGTCCAAACTGAACTATGGCTCATTTAGAGGAGTTTTCTTTGAGACAATATAAGTGGCACTAATGGCTACCACTTTTCTTTATTTTCAGAGCCCAATTAAAATAATCTTAGTGCGGACAAAACGTCGCATGTATGGTAGTGCACCACACAGGGGTGAGTGTAATTCCATGCCTTAGGGCGATCAATTTATTTATTGCGATTATTCAAAGATACTTAGCCCTATCTTCGTTTGTTGTTACAGGTGCCCATTGACTATTTTAACATGCGTGCACATTGAAAAATCCCCACTCCCTCATCCCGTCCTGATGAAGACCCTGATTTGAGGAACATAATCACCCAGTTTAAGTGTGGGTTGAAACGTCGACACCTTCCCTTTGGAGCCTGCATCTATTAGCTTTTGCCCCCCTCTCTCCCTCTCCCTTCCGTCTCCCTTCTAATCCCCTTGCCAATAGTGCAAATCAAGGACAATGGAGGATGTTGTTGAAAACTAGGAGCTAGTAAAAAAAGAATCACATTTTTTTACAAGTGTTGGTTAGGGCAGGCTCATTCTTGTACATAAATAATTCTATACTTTGTGTTTCTGATCTCCTTGATCAATCACTTGAGCACAAATCTTTATCTTTCTCTGGGAACGCTCATCTTTTTATACTACGTAAGATTTTGTTGATTATAATATGTAAATATTTGTATTTTGAGTTGCGAAAATACTTTTTTCAAATTCTATATTAAATTAGAGAATCCGGCTGGATTCAATTGAATTCTCAAACGTTTGGGCACTTTTTTGACAATTTGGGCTAATGTATCTGTTTAACTTACTATATAGATTTAATCTAGAAGCGGATTAAAGAATTGCGTGAACTAAGGCTGTAATTCTGTTACATGTTTAAATTTTTGTCAAGGACCACTTGTAGGGTTGAAACGTTGGCATCTTCCCCTGGTGGGCCTGTACTTTTTTCACCCTATCCCTGCCTCTTTACAGATGATCAAACTCTATACAACATCAAGAACCAGTGAAATACTTTCAAATTCATGTGAGACAGGCCCCACTGTAAAACTGGTGCTACTGCAAACCATCACCAGTTTACTAAAGACATTACTATGTGTAATTGATTGTTTTAACTACTCTCTGATTTCCCTCCCTATATATCTGTTCTATTATCACAAGCACTATCCGTTTTCCACACTCCCCTTGGAACAACCCTCTTTTCTGTCCTGAAACGTTCCCTACAGTGATCTGGTGATAATAACTGTGAGATTAAACAGTCGCTATTGAAGCTATCTATGGTGCATGTGTGTCTTTCTGATGGTATACTTATGTGAAATGAGAAACTACTGGGGTACACTTATGATGCAACTTGAGTTCTATGTGTACCACGTTCAATGATTTTGCCTAAACGAATACCTTCCTAAGGAAACCAGTCTAGGACTATAGATGTTTCAGTGAGTCAATGCTGTCACTGAAGAGGGTGGTTGGCATGAAGGTGTCCGCAGACTTGATACCTGGATCCGTATCACACTGGCTCAGTGTAGAGCTGCCCACCCCTTTTTATACACCTGCGGTGTGTAAAGTGAATTTATTTAGCTCAATGTTTCTCCAACTAAGGACCTGGTTACGAGTTTAGGTGATATTTATCAGACCTGGTAAACAAAGATACCACAGGGTATGCTATTGATCAGGTGTGATAAATAACACTTATTATGAGTTATATGAGAATAACATGCAGATTTTGGAGTTTAATGCACAAAAATTCATATAGTACAGTACATACCATATGATTTGCCCCTTTTAAATTTCAGCAGGCTTGACATACCATAATTTAAAGCCAGTTGAGATATTTAAGGCATTTGATAGTTATTGGACTTGTTTAATATAGCCAACTCATAACTGTGGCCCACGTGAAAACAGAGTTATACACATGGTCCAAATACTGTGTGTAAACAGGGGTATACGCATGGGGCAGAATTAACTGGCACACTTGTAATCAGGCCCTTAGCACCATTTTCAGACAGTACTGCTTTGAAACGGTGAGACAAGTTTGCCTCTTTCTGAGTTGTGCTGTCTGACATAAACTCGGAGAAATATTGCATTAAAGTGAATTCACTGTACATAATGTGCATAAAAACATGTGCTTGGTTCTGTTCTGAGGCTGAGAGCCTATCATAATAGAGAGCCTTGTGGAGTGACTCAGCTTTTTATTCTAGCACAGTTCATCAAATTAGTTTCTTTAGCTTAGAAAATAGTACACTCCTTTTACTTATAGTACTTTGTGAAGGTAACATTGTGGTAACAAGGTAAATTCAAAAATGTAATTAGTTTAACATACTGACATTGTTATGAGCGCCTTAGTACATAATTGGATAACTCCTATGGTGGCTGTGAAAAAATGTTGTGGGTTGACATCTCTTTGTAGATCAACAAAAATATTTATCTAACAGCACACTTGGGGCCGTATGTATCAAGATATCGTTTTGCGATTTCTAAATAGAGATTTTTTGCTAATCGCTATTTAGAAATCGCAAAACGGTATGTATGTACAAAATCGCTATTTTTTAGCGATTCCTTATCATTCTTTATTTGCGAATTCGCAATTTGGGAAATCACAAATAAAGAATGATTTCCAATGCATTCCTATGGGCCAGGAGGCCCATAGGAATGATGGTGCAATAATTCTCAAGTTGCGAATTCGCAATTTGCTAATCGCAATTTGAGAATTATTACAAGGGTGCAGGGGTGTCTCAAAGACACCCTGCTGCACCCCTGAAATCTACATGTGTGTGCATGTGGCACACATACATGCCCTATGGGCATGTATGTGTGTCACATACCACCCTCACGAATGCCACACTGGGCATTATTGTGAGAAATCGCAAATTACCACCAACTACAAGTTGGTGGTAAATTGCGATTCCTTAACACAAATTTGCACTTCAAAAATGTATCATATATATCATTTAAGGAATCGCAAAATTTGAGATTCCTTAAATGCTATGGCAAAATAAGGAATCGCAAATTATTGGGATTCCTTAAATTGTGATTGTATGATACATTGGAAATAATGCAAAAAGGCCGTTTGCGAATCGCAAAGGCCGAAATTCTGCGAATTTCGGCCTTTGCGATTCTAAAACGGCTTCATACATATGGCCCAAAATCTGTAAAATGATGTCTGATGAAAAAGCATTTCTCCCATTTGACTTATTCATATGTTTTAATAACATGTGTACTGTGAATAATTGCATAAGCAACATAACCAATAGTACTTTTATGTCACCAAGGTAATGTTAGCTATCTTTTTCTATCCTCTAATTTGCTACGGGCAGTGTCATTGATAACAACATTCTGTTCTTTTTCAGGAATTGCGCTTCCTGCCACCATCAGAAATACCAATTTATCTTGAGAATCTTGTTTCTAATGTGACTGCAGCTGAGGAAAACATAAATACATTCTCAACCATGAATGCATTAGTTGGTGTTATGAAAACTGTTTCAGAAGTTACCACAAGTGCCGATGTCACCATGATGCAAGTAAGCTACCACCATCTAGACTTGAAAAGGTCTTTCCTTGGAAATGGCAGACACAGCAGCTTACAAACCACTCTGTGTGCCCACCAAGAGGTGTGACCAGGGTAATCAGCAGTCCCCAACTCTATGGCCACTCAGACCCATTCTGGGAGATACTTTCCTCACATGGGTTTGATGCCAGACTGGGTGCAAGGAAAAAAGCTGGGGCCTTTCCTGGTTTCACCTAACATTCGTTTGTAACAGGGAGCCATTGAAAAAAAATGAAGTCCTGGTCAATCACACCGGTCTTGCAGCCAGAGGAAAAGAAAATACATCCTCACTCCCAAGCCGTTGTCTCTGCTCTGGGAGGAGTTTTCAAACCTCACCAGGGCTAATAACTTGCCAGGCCACTGCTTGAGAGCTAATGTAAATTAACCTCCAGAGCCTCAGGAAGGGAAAAGCTAATTTTTTTTCTGTTAATGTGTTTATTGATTTTCGTCAAAAGAATGACATCAGTTAACAAGAAGACTGTTACAATATAGTCAAGTTCGAGTTCAAAAGCTTTATTCGGTTTGTAATAAAAGCCATATAAGCAAACATAAAAATGCATGGTAACTGCCTACACAACATTTTCGGAATGTGATACATAACATGGGCAACTATTTGTGCAATATAGGCATTATACCTGTGTGCAAAATCACAAAAGAAATATCCAAAATTGTGCAAATTGCATAAAGTGCCCTATATATATATATACACAATTTGTACTAAAAAATGTAATGCAGTTACTGTAAATTTCGCTATAATGTGGCTAGGGCTTGCAATCTACGCAGCAGACAGTAGTCACCCATATATTTGGGTGGCATTAAATTACACAATGAAATACCTTCATGTAATGCAGATTTTACAGAAAGTAATGAGTACTAACATTGTGCATTATATGCAAATTACGCTATAAAGTGTCACATGCCCGCTATATCCCTTTTTGTGCAAAATCGCAAAAAAGATATCCAGATCTATGCTAATTGCCTACGGTGTCATATATATACACTTAACTTGTGCTGAAGGCTTTAATCCAGTATGTGCAAATTTCACAATAAAGTGACTAATGCTTACAATAAACGCAACAGACAATGGTCACCCAGATATTTTAAGTGTTACCTAAAATTACACAATGAAATACCTTCATATTGTACAAATTTTACAAAAGGTGACAGGTGCTAACATTGTGCATTGCGCTATAAAGTGTTGCATGCCATCTATATCCCTATTTGTGCAAAATATGCAACAAGTTCAAAATGCCTTAAATACTAAGTCCATTGCACCATTTCATATTATATACAGACTTAAAAAGTAATAGATTTCCTAGCAGCAATGCATTTCAAAATATAAGATGCCACATAAAAGCAGACATCCGGGCTTTCCAGAGTAGATACTAGCCTCATAGCATTTTTGGTGGATCGAACATTATATTTTAAAAGCAAAGGCTACAGATAAAACCTCCTTAAAAAATAGTAAAATGTGCAGAACATTAAAAAAATTTTAACAACAAGTTGTGGTGATGGACAGAGTTTTAAGCAGGATACTCTCACCCAGTCAAGAGATCAGGGCTAGATCCAACACCGTTTTTTAGCTCACTGCACCATCCCAGCTCAGAACCTGACTATATGCAAATTAGTCTGTTCCTGTGCCAGTGCATGATGGGAACAGGGAAAACCAAACTACCAAGTCAATTCTTACACTGGGAAGGAAACAAGCTTCCGGGGACCGGTTTCTGGCATTTCAACCGTCGTCGGCCCGGCTTGCTTGAATCCTGATGGTGCAATGAGCAAGGGACTCACATCTGAGTATACCCTTCCACGCTTATGGTGGACAATATATTTAACAACAAGTGGTGGTGATGGACAGAGTTTCTGAATTAAGCAGAATACTCTCACCCAGTCAAGAGATCAGGGCTAGATCCAACACATGTTTTTTAGCTCACTGCACCATCCCAGCTCAGAACCTGGCTATATGCAAATTAGTCTGTTCCTGTCCCAGTGCATGATGGGAACAGGGCAAACCAAACTACCAAGCCAATTCTTACACTGGGAAGGAAACAAGCTTCCGGGGACCGGTTTCTGGCACATCAACCGTCGCCGGCCCGGCTTGCTTGAAACCTGATGGTGCAATGAGCAAGGGACTCACATCTGCGTATACCCTTCCACGCTTATGGTGGACAACATATTTAACAACAAGGGGTGGTGATGGACAGAGTTTCTGAATTAAGCAGAATACTCTCACCCAGCCAAGAGATCAGGGCTAGATCCAACACCGTTTTTTAGCTCAATGCACCATCCCAGCTCAGAACCTGGCTATATGCAAATTAGTCTGTTCCTGTCCCAGTGCATGATGGGAACAGGGCAAACCAAACTACCAAGCCAATTCTTACACTGGGAAGGAAACAAGTTTCCAGGGACCGGTTTCTGGCATTCTCACTGCACCATCAGGATTCAAGCAAGCCGGGCCGACGACGGCTGAAATGTCAGAATCCGGTCCCCGGAAGCTTGTCTCCTTTCCGGTGAAGAAGTGGCTTGGTAGTTTGGTCTGCCCTGTTCCCATGATGCACTGGGCCAGGGACAGACTAATTTGCATATAGCCAGGTTCTGAGCTGGGATGGTGCAGTGAGCTAAATAACGGTGATGGATCAAGCCCTGATCTTTGGACTGGGTAAGAGTGGTCTGCTTAATTCAGACACTCTGTTCATCACCACCCCCTTTTCTGAATCGTTTTTGCCATAGGTGTGGCAGGGTATACTCAGACATGAGTCCCTTGCTCACTGCACCATCAGGATTCAAGCAAGCCGGGCCGACGACGCCTGAAATGCCAGAAACCGGTCCCCGGAAGCTTGTCTTCTTTCCGGTGAAGAGTTGGCTTGGTAGTTAGGTCTGCCCTGTTCCCATGATGCACTGGGCCAGGGACAGACTAATTTGCGTATAGCCAGGTCCTGAGCTGGGATGGTGCAGTGAGCTAAATAACGGTGATGGATCAAGCCCTGATCGTTGGACTGGGTAAGAGTGGTCTGCCTAATTCAGACACTTTGTTCATCACCACCCCCTTTTTTGAAACATTAGAAAATGGCAGCAGCTTTGCTTAGACATATTATCATATGGGCATACAGAGCTGGAACTTTTTTTCATAATCGGGAAGGCCACAAGGTGATGAGCAATCCCTAGCCTTAAGCGTGTCAGGACAAAGCGATAAGAGGTTTTTGTTACATCTGTCAGATATGCCGGACAACCAGCTTTAAGATTTAATTGTGGGTAAAATACAAAGGTGGGTTGTTGCCCAAATATTCTCCTTCGTGTTTCCCCTTTGAAGGTTAAAAAGGTTTCTTTAAGCTCCTTTTTTGTAATTGAAGCTGCATACTCTGGTTCTAAATAGATATTACAATTAAACAAAAGGTTATACCAATAGTGAATAAAACGTAACCAGGGGATACAGGAACAATGATCAAGCTTCAGACAGTCTTTAATGATACGTTGTGTAAATAGCCTTTTTCTCTTTGGACCAAATTGAACGCCATAAAAGTAGAGGGCGTAGAGAAGCTAAGTCTGAAATGTAGTTGAGTCCCACTTCCTGGTGTATCAAATCTATGGAGGCCGATGGAGGGACACTCAGCAAGCGTTCTTGCAGCCGGTCTTGCAGCCAGAGGAAGAAAAAATACCTCCTCACACCCAAGCCGTTGTCTCTGCTCTGGGAGGAGTTTTCAAACCTCACCAGGGCTAATAACTTGCCAGGCCACTGCTTGAGAGCTAAGATAAATTAACCTCCAGAGCTTCAGGAAGGGAAAAGCTACATTTTTTTGTGTGTTTATTGATTTTTGTCAAAAGAATGAAATCAGTTAACAAGAATACTGTTATAATATAGTCAAAAGAACCAACCCCCAACCCTCTCTCCCCCCACCCTTCCCACAGGCAAAACAATTAGAGATCCAAAATAATAAAAATGTACATTTGGCTCAATAGCTGCACATTTACAAAAGTATAACAGTAACAACCTGATACAGGACCTTCCAATAAAGCTGTTAATATAGCCATCAACGAAGGCATTGAGCATCTGAATCAATCAAACACTCACACCCAGTCAAAAGATCTGGGTTTAATCCATCACCGTTCTTTAGCCCACTCTGAGAGCCCAGTTCAGACATGGCTATATGCAAATCAGTGTGACCCTGTGCCCCATGGGAACAGTCTAGCCCGAACTGCCAAGCCATGTCTTCCCTGGACCGGAAACCAGCTTCCGAGGACCGGTTTCTGGCATTCCAGCCGTCTTCAGCCCGACTTGCTTGAATCCAGTGGCAAAGTGAGCAAGGGACTCACGTCTGAGCATACCCTGCCACACTTATGGCGGCCAAAAGCGGTACAAAAGGGGGTGGTGATGGACGGAGCATCTGAATCAATCAAACACTCACACCCAGTCAAAAGATCTGGGTTTAATCCATTCCCGTTCTTTAATTGGCATTTTCTTGCACGCCATATTTAAAGAGCTGTACAGGGGTATAATATAATTGATGCAGAAATTCAAAATGAATTATTCTTAGGTTACGATTAGCTGTTAGGCGGCCAGTGAGGGTACAACAGTTAGTCCATACATCCGGGGTAAGGGCATTTCCCAGCACTACCTGCCATTTAACAAATGAGGGGTGCTCCTGCTGCTCCTGTTCTCGCAAAGACGCATTGTAAAGCTCGGTGATTAGACCTTGTCGCTCTTCTCGCACCAGCATCACCTGCAATGCCCGTAAAGTTGTAGGTTCAGTCGGGTAGTCTGGATAGACAGCCTTAATAGCCTGCTGCACTCTTGTGTAAGTGAAGCCGAACATAAAGCCTCGGTTCGCCCCTTTCTGCACCTCCTGCAGTGATTTAAATTGACCCTTCGTATATGGATCTCTTATCCGTAAGATACCTACTTTGGCCAGTTCACTCAGAGCTCGCTTCTCATGTGCCGCTAATATATCCGGGTGCGATGCCCGAGGCAGCAACGGTGCTCTGCCGGGTTGGGAGCCGGCAGAGCAGGGCAGTGCTCCGCCCCTCCCGCCCTATTTTCTTTAAATGGCCCCCCTCACAAGGAAGCGCAGCGGACGAGCGCAGCGGGCGCGCCGGCGGCGCGCCGAAGGCTCGCCAAAGGTGAGCCCGTCTGCGCCCGTCCGCGCCGGACCCGCGCCCAGCGCCTCTCCCCCTGTCTCTCCCGCACCTCACCAGCTACCCAGAATTACCTATAACAGTGACACGCTCCTAGCCTTAAACATTGCACACCCCTGTGAGGACTGTGATATATGGGAACCTGGGACCAAATACCTTCCCACATCCTCCCACTGCGCCAAGTGCTCGTCACTACTTTTGAAACCCCTCTGGCTACCGATTGCTCAGTTCAGAGACCAGACCACTTGCTCTACTATCAACACCCCCCTGATAAAGTGTCTCCTCCTCAATACTAGGTCGTTAGTTAAACATAGCTCAGAAATTGCTGAACATATCCAGGATGCAGGCATACAAATCGCATTCATCACAGAAGCCTGGACTGATGCTGCATCAGGCCCAGACATAGTTAAAGCCACCCCCCAAGATTTTATCTGCCACACCCAAAACAGGGACAAGAGGAGAGGGGGCGGGCTAGCCGTCATTTACCATAAAGATATCAGAGGCTCCTTTCAACCTGGTCCCTCTGAACTTGACGAATCCCTGCTGTTCAATTTCACCCTCTCTAATCACCAGTCCTTCAAGGGTTGCCTTATTTATAGGCCCCCAGGTGAGAAAACTAAATTTCTAGCAGCCTTAAGTAAACTACTAGAAGCAGCTGTCTGCTCCCAAAGATACACTCTCTTGGGTGATTTAAATTTCCACCTGGAATGCAAGACATCCTCAGACACCCAGGAACTTACTGACCTACTGGCTGGGATCGATATGCAACAACTAGTTACTGATCCCACCCACAGAGCAGGACATACCCTAGACGGGATTTTTTCCAATCTGCCTAATCTGAAAGTCTCCCTGGTCCTACCAGTTTTCTGGTCCGACCATTCAGCAATCCACTTTGCAATCTCCCTCTCCACTCCTGAAAAACCAGGCAACAAGAGAATCATCCCGAAACTAGTTAGGAAATGGAAAAACATCACTGGGGACTCGCTAGACAACGCCTTAAATAATTCACTGACCTCTCTTCCCAACAACGTGGAGGAAGCAGCTAAGTCTTATACCACCTGGCTGGACCAGGCTTGCCTACTATTAGCCCCCCCCCCCAAAACCACTCACTCCACTCGGGCCAGGCCTGCCGCCCCGTGGTTCACAGATCAAATAAGGGAAATCAAAATAAGGTGCAAAAAGCTTGAAAAAATCTGGCGTTCAAACTACAGGGAATCGGACAAGAAAACCCTCAATGTGGAACAAAGACACTACAAGGATAAAATCCTGCAAGCGAAAAAAGCCTTTCTTACGAGACAGATAGAAGACGCTACCAACACCCCTAAAGAACTGTTCCTTACGGTCACCTCCCTTGCCAACCCCAAACCCATTGAAATTCCAGCAAGCCTTACACTTTGCGAAAGTTTGGCAACATTCTTCCGTGAGAAGGTGGAGAACATTTTCCTCCCCCTAGACAAGCTAGTGAAGTCCCCCTCACTGAGGGAGACCTCTGATCCCGCCAGATCTGAAACTACGCTTCAATACTTCCTGCCCATCACGGAAAAGGAAGTGAGGAGTCGCCTACTAAAAATTAAATCAGGCTCCCCTCATGATCCCTGCCCCACAGCAATAACGAAACTGGCACCAGATGCAATTGCCAGGGGCCTCACTCCTCTCCTTAACCAGATGCTGGAGATAGGTGAATACCCCTCAAGATGGAAGCAAGCCTCCATCCTACCCTTGCTAAAAAAAAACAATCTAGACATCACTGAGATGAACAATTATCGCCCAATTGCCAGACTCCCCCTCCCGGCCAAAATAATAGAAGGTTACCTAAACACACAACTTAGTTCCTTCTTAAAATCAGCAGATGTACTTGATTCCTCCCAGCACGGATTTCGAGAGGAGCACAGTACGGAATCCGCCCTGAATAAATCCATGGAAGATATCAGGCTGGTGATGGATGCAGGGGGCAGAGCAGCCCTGATTCTACTGGACCTTTCTGCGGCCTTCGATACGGTCCACCATAAACTATTGGTGGACCGGTTGAGGGCCTGTGGAATTCAGGGAAAGGCTCTAAAAATCCTTCAAGCCTTCCTATCTGATAGATCCCAGACAGTGGCACTGGGCAGCTACGAATCACGCCCTTTTGTACTTCCCTGTGGTGTCCCCCAGGGGTCCTCTTTAAGCCCAACCCTTTTCAATGTGTATGTCTCTACCCTCGCCCCGGTAATTCGATCGTTCGGCTTTCAACTCACGGCATACGCCGATGACACACAGATTGTGGTGTCCCTTCTTCCCGGCAACACTGAAAACACCGCAGACAGATTTAGAAACTGCATGTCTGAAGTAGGCCGTTGGATGGCTCAAAGCTGCCTTAAGCTAAACTCCTCAAAGACCGAGGTCCTGCTCTTTGGTGCCAAAGAAAACTTCTGGTCCCCGAGATGGTGGCCAGACGAAATGGGACCTCTCCCAGAGCCGGTGGATAAAGTGAAGAATCTCGGGATTCTGGTGGACTCAATCAATCAATCAATCAGTGACACTTATAGAGCGCGCTACATACCCGTAGGGTCTCAAGGCGCTGGGGGGGGGGGAGCCTCTACTGCTCGAACAGCCAGGTCTTCAGCTTCTTCCTGAAGGAGAGGTGGTCTTGGGTCAGGCGCAGGTCGGGAGGGAGGGAGTTCCAGGTCTTGGCGGCCAGGTAGGAGAAGGACCTTCCTCCTGTAGTCGCTCTTCGGATGCGGGGGACGGCGGCGAGGGCGTGGTTGGCTGATCGGAGGTGGCGTTTGGGAGCGTAGAAGTTGACTCGGCTGTTGAGGTAGCTCGGGCCTTGGTCGTGTAGGGCTTTGTGTGCGTGGGTGAGGAGGCGGAAGGTGATTCTTTTGTTGACGGGGAGCCAGTGAAGGTCTCTCAGATGTCCGGAGATGTGGCTGGTTCGTGGGATGTCGAGGATGAGTCTGGCTGAGGCGTTCTGGATCTGCTGGAGTCTCTTCTGGAGCTTGGCGGTGGTACCGGCGTAGAGGGCGTTGCCGTAGTCCAGTCGGCTGGTGACGAGGGCCTGGGTGACGGTCTTCCTGGTCTCGGTGGGGATCCACCAGAAGATCTTCCGTAGCATGCGAAGGATGTTGAAGCATGCCGAGGAGACGTTGTTGACTTGCCTGGTCATGGAGAGGGAGGAGTCCAGGGTGAAGCCCAGGTTTCGTGCATGGTCTGTCGGTTTGGGTGGGGTGCCCAGGGCGGGAGGCCACCAGGAGTCGTCCCAGGCGGAGGGAGAGGAGCCCAGGATGAGGACCTCCGTCTTGTCCGAGTTCAGTTTCAGGCGGCTGGTCGTCATCCACTCGGCTACCTCTTTCATCCCTTCGTGTAGGTTGGCTCTGGCGGCGGCGGGGTCGTTGGTCAGGGAGAGGATCAGCTGGGTGTCGTCGGCGTAGGAGATTATGCTGAGGTTGTGTTAGCGTACGATGGCCGCGAGGGGGCTCATGTAGACGTTGAAGAGGGTGGGGCTAAGAGATGATCCTTGGGGGACGCCGCAGATGACTTCGGTGGCCTCTGACTTGTACGGTGGTAGGCGGACTCTGTGTTCTTCCGTCGAGGAAGGAGATGATCCATTCCAGCGCCTTGTCCTGGATTCCGACGTTGCTGAGGCGCCGTACTAGGGTGCGGTGGCAGACCGTGTCGAATGCCGCGGAGAGGTCTAGGAGGATGAGGGCCGCTGTTTCTCCGTTGTCCATCAGGGCTCGGATGTCATCGGTGGCGGCGATGAGGGCGGTCTCGGTGCTGTGGTTGGCTCGGAAGCCGGACTGTGAGGGGTCGAGGGATCCGTTCGTCTCCAGGAAAGCGGCCATCTGCTTGTTGACGGTTTTCTCGATGACTTTGGCTGGAAACGGGAGTAGCGAGATGGGGCGGTAATTCTTGAGGTCGGTGGGGTCCGCTGTTGGTTTCTTGAGTAGAGCGCTGAGTTCGGCGTGTTTCCAGCTCTCAGGGAAGGTGGCGGTGTCGAAGGATGTGTTGATGATGTCTCGCAGGTGGGGTGCGATGATAGCGTCGGCCTTGTTGAAGACGTGGTGAGGGCAGGGGTCGGTCGGTGATCCGGAATGGATGGAGTTCATCGTGCGGATGGTGTCTTCGGTGCTGATTGGGGTCCAGGCGTGGAGGGTGGTGGTGGGGGGTGGTTGTTCGGTCATGGTGTGCGTTGGTTGGTTGTTGAAGCTGTTGTGTATGTCCGCGATCTTGTTGTGGAAGTATGAAGCGAGGGAGTTGCAGAGGTCTTGCGATGGGGTGATGTCGTTGTTTCCTGCGCTGGGGTTGGAAAGCTCTTTCACGATGTTGAAGAGTTCCTTGCAGTTGTGTGCGTTGTTGTCCAACCGGTCCTTGAATGCTGTTTTCTTGGCGGCGCGGATCAGCTGGTGGTGTTTCCGGGTGGCAAGTTTGAAGGAGGTCCTGTTGTCCGGTGTTGGTTCCCTTCTCCAGACTTTCTCGAGGGCTCGGCAGTTCTTCTTGGAGCTCTTGAGTTCGTTGGTGAACCATGGGGCTTTCTTGCTGCCGGGTCTGCTGGGCGGGGTCCTCAGTGGGGCGAGTTCATCCGCGCAGTTGCTGATCCACTTCGTGAGGTTGTCGGCGGCCTGGCTGGGGTTCGCTGAGCTGGCAGGAGGGTGCTGGCTCAGGGAGGTGGCGAGCTGGTCTGCTGTGATCTTGTTCCAGCTTCTGCGGGCGGCCTGTTGCTGGTGGTGGTGGGTCGTTGTTTTCTTGAAGGTGAAGTGGACGCAGCTGTGGTCCGTCCATTGAAGCTCTGTGGCGTGGCTGAAGTCGATGTCCTTGCTGGATGAGAAGACAGCGTCGAGTGTGTGTCCGACTCCACCCTGACCTTCAAATCCCAGGTGAATGCCCTCTCCTCCTCTCTCCACTTTACACTTAAAACCATCAGAAAAATTCTACCATATCTGGAGAAGAAACATAGGACAACCATTGTCACAGGTCTAGTGCTTTCACGCCTAGACTATTGCAACAGTCTGATGCTAAACGCCCAGCAGAGCGTAATCAACAAACTCCAACTACTGCAAAATGCAGCCGCCCGCCTAATCACTGACACACCCAAATTTTCCTCGGTATCCCAAGATCTGGTAAAATTACACTGGCTACCCATCCGTAAAAGAATCACTTTCAAGGCGGTATGCATGGTTTTCAAGGCCCTCCACGATACAGGTCCCAGGCACCTGAAATCTCTTTTCCGCTGGCATAAACCAGCAAGAACTCTGAGGTCAGGACAACTGGCCCTGGTTACAGTCCCCAGAACTAAAAAAGCTCGCTGGGGTGGTAGGAGCTTTTCCCTTGGAGCGGCAGAGGCCTGGAATAAACTCCCTCTGGTGCTCAGACAAACTCAGGACCTGATGGTCTTCAGAAGAGGACTTAAAACATGGCTCTTTACTCTGTAAGCACGCTCCTTCACACCAGCCTATCTTTTCAGCGCCAGGACACCTCCGGGTAACAGAGCGCTCTACAAATGTGTAAAATAAATAAATAAATAAATAAATAAATAAATAAAGATTAGATAGTTGAGCTCTTTCTGCCAGTTTATGCCAAACCCATGCTGTACATTGTACTGGGTTAATCTCAGTCCACGGGCCATGGTGCCCCCCAACAGAGTTGCTGCCTGCGCTGCCATTGGAAGCACTGCATCAGCTTCTATCGCCACATGGGGTTAAAACCGCTGTGGGAAGTGCCAATAATGTGCAAATTGAGCCTGAGCACAAAGATACTATAATCTGAAATCCGGAGCCTCAAACCCCACCCCGCTCAAATGGCTGCACTAGAAGATCCCACCTGCACCTGGGCTTCTTTCTGCCCAAAACGAATGTCGTTAACGCGGACTGGAGAGTTTTGAATAGTGCCATCTTCAATTTAATGGGGATATTAACAAGAAAGTACAGAAGCTTGGGGAGAAAGGACATTTTAACAACTGCTATTCTATCCGCCAAGGAGAGGGGGAGATGCGCCCACCGCTCGGCTTGCTCCGTGATACACGTGATCGCACAGCCATAGTTCTCCGAAACCACTACCTCTGGGTCTCTATGTAGCCAAACCCCTAGATACTTCACAGGGTCCTACGTCCAAGTCAGCGGGTACTCCAACTCAATCTCTTTCGTGCGTGCCGTTAGGGGAAACACCACCGATTTCGACCAGTTGATCCCGAGGCCAGCGAACCGTTCTAATCTAATATACTCCTGGAGCAGTTCAGACAAATATACCTCAGGTTAATGTACATATAGCAGCATGTTGTCGGCATCCAAAGAAATGACCAGCGGTCTCTGTCAGAATCGCAAAGCAGCTGCCCCATTCTTTTGCCGGTGCTTGCAGGCTCGAGGCTCAAGGGCAAGCGAAAATAACATCGGTGACAGTATGCACCCCTGCTGCATGCCACCCTCAATTGGAATTGGAGACAACACCCACCGATTCACTCTCACCCTAGTAACTGGCTTTTCATAGAGCACTCTAATCCATTTTTAAAAAAAGGGAGGGAAACCCATCCGGTTCAGAACCGTGAACATGTATGGCTATTGCAGAGAATCAAAATCCTTTGCCACGTAGAGCAGCAAAGCAACAGCTTGGAAATCAGGGTCAAAGTAATGTAAAGTGGGAAAAATAGTTTGGCAATTATGTGTAGTGGAATGCGCCACGACGAATCCGGACTGGTCGGGCAGGACCAATAGGGGAACTAGCGGTTGCATCCTAGTTGCAATCATCTTTGCAGGAATTTTTGCATCAATATCATTTATTGAGAGTGGCCTATACGATTCACATTTATTCGGAGGCTTAACCGCTTTCAACAGAGTCACCAGCAGGGCCTCCTTGAGAGATGGTGGCAGCCTTCCCATGGCATACACTTCTGCATATACTTCTAAAAATCGGGAGACTAGTTCTGACGCATACGCCTTATAGAATTCACTAGGCAGGCCATCCATTCCAGCTGCCTTACAAGTAGGCAACAACATTATGGCCATCTTGACATCTTCTTCATCGAACGTCAGTCCTAGATATTTCCGGTGCGAGTTAGAGAGCCAACCTAATGCCACATCATCCAAATATGGGCCGATCTCTTCAGGTGACATGGCGTTTTTGGCGGCATATAGCTGGGTATAAAATTGTACAACTGCTGCACTAATCTCAGGGTTAGAGTAGTGAGCGACCCCATCCTTGTCCTGCATCTCCGCAATGCGTTCCTGGGTTCTCGGTGCAGCCAATTTTTGCACCAGGGTTCAACTCGGGTGTCCCCCCTCCCCATTGCAGCGAGCCATCTTGCGGAGAGCACAGTGGAGCAACTCCTGATCCACTGTTTCATTATGTTCCGTGACAAGCGTTTGTATGTCCACCAGTTTTGCCGGCGAGGGGTTGGCCTCATATTCCCATTCGAGTGCGAAGATATCGGAGGCCAGCTTTTTATTGTGGTGCCAGATATCCCGCAACACCCCCGCCTGAGCCCAATACAAACTCCTCTAATGGTAACCTTAAACGCTTCCCAAAGCACTCCTGTACTGTCAACTGTGCCCTCATTTTCCCTAAAAAAATTCCTGATCGCCTCGGTGACGGTCTGTTTAAAAACTGGGTCTGCTAATTCTGTGGGTTGTAGGCACTACGAGAAGGGTGGTCGTTCACATGTGGGCACTTGCAGGTCCAAAGTTACCGGAGAGTGGTCCAAAAGCGTTTGCGCTTCATGTTTCACCCCCGTTACCCATGTACGAACTGTCTCAGAGAGAAGCCAGAAGTCTATTCGGCACCAGGATCCATGTACGGTGGAAATAAATGTACTCTCCTGGCTCCCAGGATGCCGACATTGCCATATATCATATGAGTTCCCCGCCTCACATATCCCCTGTATCGCCTCAGAAGCTTGCTTAGGTCTTGCCTCGCCACTTGCGTTTTATCTAACGTTAAATCTAGGCAGGCGTTAAAATTGCCACCCCAAATGAGCGCTGCGGGGGGGGCGAATTAAGAAATTCAACGCCACACATCCAAATAAAAGGAGGGGTCGTCCGTGTTTGGACCATAAACATTTACCAACAATACACTCATGCCCCCCAAGCATCCAGGCAGAAGCGCCACTCGTCCCTGCTCATCCATATCCTCTTGAATAACTGTGAATGGAACACCTTTTTTAATAAGGAACAGTACCCCTTTTGAGTAGGAAGAATGGAAGAATAGGAGGATACAACTTTGATACCTGCCCAGCGTGTTCCCATATTTTTTGCCGATTCAACAGTGAGGTGGGTCTCCTGTAGTAAAGCCACGTGTACTCCAATACGATCTAAATATGCGAAAACTGACCTAATCTTTTTTGGGGTGTTAGGTTAGGAATTTAACAGTAGTGTTCATATTGATAGACCAACTTCAATAGATGGAATTGCCAATATTCTAGGAAATAAAGTACAGATGAAAAAGAACCATATGCAGTAAGAAAAAAAGAAATAAGGAGCGCGTTCCCATTTCAGTTTTGCCATCCCTTCAAAGAGTCCCCCTAACTCCCCCACCCCCAAATCCCCTCCCACTTCAGCAACCCCAACTCGCCAAAGCCATCCCATCCCTCAACACCCCTACCCCAATTAAGAACAAAGAGTAAAGTGTATATACGGGGTACACCCATTGGGGGCGTTTGAGAAATACTGACGTCCTATCTGCTAGGAGGTGGCAGAGCAGAATAACTACTGCACCTAGAATCCAAATCTATGCAAACCATGTCGGAAGCCCCAGAGGGTAATAGTATTTGGCCTATCAGAGATCTACCACCGGCAAGAAAAAAAAATACTCATCATCTGTAAGCAGCATAATTACACAACGAAAAGGACTATACACGATGAACCAAACAGTAAATATCGGACTGTCCCTCTGCCCACGTCAATCTTCAGTTTCAGAGGTTGCTTGGGATTCTGGCCGTCTCCTTTTCAGTTGTTTAGCATGTTCCAAAGCGACCTTAAGAGTAGTGAAACATGTTTAGGCGCTGTCAGAACCTATCCTCAGGCGGGCTGGGTATAACATTGCATACAGGAACCCCTCAGTTTGCAAAAAAAAAATTGACAGCGCCAAACTCTCTGCGCTCCGCTTGCACAGCTATGGTGAAGTCTTGGAAAAATGCTAAAGTGTTCCCCTGATGTTCAATTGTTCCCTTCTCTCTGGCCATGCGTAATATAGTGTCTCGAGCACTGTAGTTAAACAACCGAGCAATAACAGGGCGCGGCAGAGCACCTGGGACCGGATTGGCAGCAAGGGAGCGATGAGCACGCTCAATAATAAACAATGGTGACCGGTGAGCAGTACCAAAAATATCAGTGTTTCAATAAATGTCTCCATTTTCCTCACATTTGTGGTCTCCGGCAGCCCAGTGATGCAAATATTGTTCCGCCGAGAACAGGCCTCCAAATCCTCATTCTTTGCCTGAATGAGGGAGAGGACCATCTCCATATTCATAGTTCTCCCTGAGACCTCGCTTAGCCCATCCTCCGTGGCAGATACCCTTTGCTCAACCTCCCCCATACTGGCATTCTGTTTCCCTAGCTGATCGAGACGGTGATTGATGGCCATCATTGTGCCTTCTATAGACTTGAGGCTGCATTGCATGGCAAGAAGTGTGGCCTCCAGAGTGGGCTGCCCTTCCCCAGGGGCATCAGCCTCTGAGTCTGAGGCTGCTCTCTAGGTCGGTTTAGGAGCTTTGCGCGCCTCGAACGTGAGACGTGGCTGGGATCTATCTGTCCGGCCATGACGGCGGCAATGGGGATCTCCGTGCTACACACAGAAGGGACAGTGCCCCCAGGCACAAGGCAGTGCAACTAAACAAACCACAAGTCGCTGCAATAGATGTAACCAGGCCCCTCCGTCACACACAGCAGCAGGAATTACATGGAGTCGCCACTTAGGTCCAGCGAGTTAGCCAGTTTTCGTGGATGTTACAGGGCCTCTCCTTCAGGCTGCAGACAGGGCCGCAAAGTTCAGTAGACAAGCAACGTAATAGACTAGTATGTAGTGAGGCAGGGGCATGAAGCTGCAATGTCAAGCCCCTAAACCACCTCTACACACCATCTACTCCCCTTGGTAAAGGTTATCGGTAATGCCAAAGTGCGCAATAGTGATGTTCCATGCCAAGAGCACAGAGCAAGGATTTCCCTGTGGCTTTATATAACTGGCACTATTCAGCAGTCAGCAACCTGGGGCAGCTGCAGCTCTGTGTGTAATCCGTCGAGGCAGGCGCTGTATAGCAGGGCGGGCGGGGGGGGAGCAGCACCGGCAGACTACAATGCAGGATTTCAGAATTCAGCAGCTCGGCCCAGCCACACTACCGCAGCAGCTTGTGCACCCCAGCACCCAGCAGCAGAGCCCAGGCAGTGGGCTACACTACGCCTGACCCTGCCTCCACTGACGCAGGCCCAGCACACGCTGCATCCCCACTCACCACCAACAGGCACCAGGGGCCTAAATGCCGCTTTCTGTCAGGAGTTTTCGTGCGGCCGCACACAGTCTCCAGGGTGCCCCTCACCGCAACACACCGCCAGGGCTCCGAGGATAGTACGGATCCCTGACGGTGTGCACCCCAGAGCGGCAGGCAGTCGTCACCAGATCTGGGGCGTCGGCGGAGTTGCTAGCACTGATCGTGCCGCCACCGACCCAGTGCAGAGCTGGGAAGGCCTCCAACCTTACGGCCTCACGGGCGCAGCCATTAAGCAGTCGGGAATGTTGCTGTCCCCTGCGCCCAGCAATTGGCGCAGGGGACAGTTTTCTATTTGATGCACCCCCAAGAGCTCCAGATGACAAGGATTTAGGGCAGATAATTTGCGGATTTCAGCTCAGCAGGGCAGAGCCTCACAGCTAAGCATGAGCGAATTTTGCGGATCTCGCGTTCGCGAATTTTGCGGATTTGCGGATTCGCAATCCGCAAAATCCGCGAATTCCCGCGAATTTGCGGATTTTTTTTTTTTTGTGTTCGCCCGTGTTTCTGCCAGTTCGCGAGGGTTTTGTACACTTTCGCAAATTGCGAACTTACCTGTCGGGTCGCAAGTTTCGCGAACTTGTTGTTTCTACGTGTCCAGCCTGTTTGGGACACTCTTCTTCATCACTGCCACTCTCTGTCACCACTGCCACTCTCTGACTACTCATGCCACCCTCTGGCCCACCCATGCCACCCTCTGTTTCATCACCACACCCTCTGGTTGTCCAGTGTACATTATTTTCGGCAAAGCAAAGCACACCTTCCCTGCCTCAAGTGACCTGAATTAATTTGGGGCTGATTCATGTGTCACAGAATATTTTTTTAGCTGGCACCTGCTTCCTTAGTGCGCCCTGATTAGTGATCTTTTGCACTTGCTAAGTGCTTTCATTGTTGCAAAATTAGTTACAACACCTGCCCTGCCCCAACTGACAATAATGAATTAGGGGCTGATTAATGGATTTTAACTTCCAGCCTGGCTCCTGCTTGTCTCCCTTAGCTGTAATTCAGGACCTTTGTGGCATATGTGTAACTATTCTGAGGTTCAGAGCAGGGTCACATACTAGTTTCAACTGGCAACTGAACTCTGGAGGGGCCCCTCAGGAAGCACTCCAGGAAATGGCTACTAATGATGAGCCTGAACTTTTGAACCTGGTAAGTAGTTACTTTCAGTTTTGCTAAAATCGTATTTCTGCAATTTTGCACTTATTCGCGGGGCGCGAACTCACGCGAACAGTGCGAGCAGTGCGAGCAAAATCCGCTGCTCGCGGATTTGCGGATTTTGCGGGAAATTCGCAAATCTCGCGGATTGCGGATTTCCCGAAAATCCGCAAAATCCGCGAGCGGAACGGATTTTCCGCCCACGCCTACTCACAGCCATGGTGCAGCCATCTTGCCTTCTGCCCTCTAGCACCCCCGAAAAGCTACATTCCTAAAAGTTGCTCTTTCTCAATATTTATTAAAAGTCCGACTTCATCATTAAGGTAGGCAATCTATAAATATTTAAAAAATAGTATAATTCGTTTTTGTGCTGTTCCCTAACCAGAGATAGCAGAATTCATATTTTATATCACATCTCTTTGGGCCCAATTCACAGAACTAACTTAAGACAAAATCCTAAACTTACTACCATTTTGGTATTCACCGAAGGCACTTACTCATTTTGGTATTTACAGAAGGCACTTACTCATTTCGGTGTTCACAGAAGTTAAGAGTCCTAACTTGAGGACTCCTAAATGTCTTCTGTGAATACCAACAGTCTAAAAGTTAGGATTTTTCTCAGTTTAGGAGTAGTAAAGTTAGGACTCACTTTACTCCTCCTAAACTGAGAAAAATCCTAACTTTAAGACTTTCGGTATTCACTAAAGGCATTTAGGAGTACTAAAGTTAGGAGTCCTAACTTTACTACTCCTAAACTGAGAAACATCCTAACTTTAAGACTTTCGGTATTAACAGAAGGCATTTAGGAGTCCTAAAGTTAGGAGTCCTAACTTCACTACTCCTAAACTGAGAAAAATCCTAACTTTAAGACTTTCGGTATTCACAGAAGGCATTTAGGAGTCCTAAAGTTAGGGCTCCTAACTTCTGTGAATACCAAAATGAGTAAGTGCCCTCTGTGAATACCAAAATGAGTAAGTGCCTTCTGTGAATACCAAAATGATAGTAAATTTAGGATTTTGTCTTAAGTTAGTTCTGTGAATCTGGCCCAATGTTTCTCTGTGGGCCAGCTAGAGCGTTCTTATATTGAAATTAGCCGTTGAGTGGTAGTCACTGTAAGGGCATGCTAGTTTTAAAGTTCTACATCCTACTTTCGCATTTATGCATTATTTTCCCCAGGTATTCTGAGAAATTCTGTGGTTTGCACATGAACAGCCTTCCTGTGTACCATTCTTCCTACCTCTTCAGTACCTGACCGTATATTGTTGTACTTAAGGTTGCATATGCTGAAACAGACCTGAGGTCATGCAGATTTAAAGAAATGAGTTCCTGCAGCTTCAGGTTCAGATGATACAAGTTATTTCCGGTGTTGGTTTCCTAAGAAAAGCAAAGATATCATCCCAAAACACACAGAGGTGTTCTTTGCTCCTAATCAAAAAGGTAGGATTAAGCCTCAGAGAAACTGATAGGAGGGAAGGATGAGGGTACGGGTAAGTAAACTCTTTAATAAATAATTAATTGCCACAAGCAGAACCCCTGTTCACTGTCACCAGCCATGATAATTGGTGAACATTTCATGAGTGTCTGCCTAATCACTTCTGGGCTGTGGAGAGGTTCTAATTCTGCTCCCATTTAACACATAGCAACATCATTAAACAAGCATTGGCAAAGCCAATAGGTCTGCCTTTGGCTTCCAGCCTTTTGGTGATTTATGTTTTTGTCATGGTTTTTGCAAAATGCTTTATTGTTAGGAAGCCGCATGGACCTCAATCTAAACATAAACATTGGCTAAAAGCAAAAATGTTTTTTTGGTCTAAAAACGCATGCATTGCCATAGTACTCCCTGGAACTGAAGTGAACCATTATGTGTGTTGATGTTCTCCTTGTAAAAGGTCAACAAGAAGTAACTCAACTAGTCAAGTAATCTTTATTGTATTAATAATACAAATGTTTACAATATAGATAAAACATTATACATAAAACTGGCTCAGCATAATAAGAACTGGGTGTAGAGCTAGGATGAAAGTGTAATAGCAGCATCTAAGAAACTGGTAAGTGCACATCAATGGTACTAAATGAAAATGAGCAACATGATGACAGAGTGTAATAGCACCTTACAGGAAATAGCTAGGTGCACAGAAATGTCTCTAAAAGATAATGAGCAGTATAACAACTTGGATCTGCAAGTTTATGGCCAGTAAAAGCAGTTCATATTTAGCACAGGAGGTATCCCAGACGAGGCGATCCTGCCCATTCGTCGGAGGATAGCGTAGTCAAATCTCAGTTTTATGATCTCCATGTATTTACAAAATTATGCTAAGTCCACCTGCTCTGTCATGCTGAAGACCAAATTTACTGCCTCGTTTCAAGTTTGGGTGCCATGAGGGATTAACAGTGGTTTTAACAGTCTGCGGTATGGTGTAAAGAGTACAGGACAACAGGAAAATCAGCAGTTTCCTATTGCAGTAAGAGTACACCATCTTGGTTAAATTCCTCCATTTGTAGGCCCATTAGCCTGGCAAAATGGATTTGTTTTAAGCAGCCTTTATGTAGTGCACTTGACAGATAGGACTGTGGCCTGAGGCAGTCTAATTCTGAGCTACAAATACAATACGAATGCTCCACTGCTCGCAGTACTCTCAAGTTTCTATGTTTGTTCACATTACTTTTGGGGGATAGACAGCTACATTGTTTGTCAGAGCATATTTAAACATGGCTCACAAGAGATGCGGTCTGTTTAACACCCTTTGGTCAATTTGGAGAGAATCAATTGTAAGTTGTAAGTGTTGTGACCATGGGTTTCCACTGTGGCTGATAGGGGAAGGATAGCTGCTTTTATTGTGTTAAGTGACGCATGGTAATCCTGTGGTAGTAGCTTATAAAGGATACATTCTCACAAAAGATAACCAAATGATTAAAAGCTTAGTGTGTGCAGAATAATATGTATTGAAAGAAACAAGGCATTTGCTTTTTAAAGATGAGAACTCTCACTCATCACAGGGGTGACATGCTTCATCATTGGGTTCCCTCTTACACACAGTGACCGCAAGGTTCACTGTGTGGGCTACGACTCTCCCTCAGGAGAGAAGCGTGAGGTGTTTTCTTCTCCAATGTGATATGTGAGTGAGGGGCAGAATGCAACAATTATAACATAATGTGAGTTAAAATCATCTCATCTAGGGAAAACTAACTTTAATCAGTATCTCCAATGGATGCAATAAAACCAGTGTAACGATAGGGATATAGATGTGCCCTATCCGACTAGGCCAACATGTTTCTGCCAGATATAAAATGTGCAGCATTCATCAGGACCAGTGTCATGTCACTCTGCTATACTTAGTGATAAACAAAAAACATACTTATGTGGACTCTATAAGGACCAACTTCCATCTGGTCTAGTCTCTGTAACAACAAAAAGATACCTTCATTAATACAATACTTGTTGTATAAACACATATCAGCAGTGACTGTTCCCCAAGTGTACGTGTCAAGTGCCAACACACCATCATTGTGAAAAAGCACTGGGAGAACCAAGTATCTCACCTCTAAGCAGAACAAATTCTGCCTCTACCTTACATAGGTCCTTTGTCTATGTGCGGGTACCTACAGGGAAAATAAAATATTTACAACACACCAGAAATTGATTTGCAGTCATATACAAATATCTAATAAATTAAGGGCATGAGAACCGGTACCTAAGTTGGATATATATATTTTCACCTTATGTCTCGTATATAACCTAAAACCCCTTGGTTTGTTCTATAGGACGTGAAAGGTTTACCTCACTACTTTTCTCTAATCAATGGCCCCATCTGTACAAAAAAATCGTAATCTTAACCGCTACAATCCTGTAGATGTTTCGGAGGATAAACATAATGTACTCTCACAACATTATCACGCTAGAAATCAGACCAAAACCACAAATCTCAAACGTCAAAATTAACGTTCAAGCCAGCAACCTATCTCAAGCTGAAGTGCTTCCAGCTCTTGTCTGAGGCGCCACTCACCTTAAAAACCGTCAATGCTTCCTATCCAGACAAAGGCCGAAGGGAGACTAACCCTCGCCTGTTACCGCATCTAAAAGCAGGACTCGCGTCTCTTGGCCCGGAAGTGAAAAGAACCACTTCCGTTTGCTGGACACGTTTGTCTTCGTCACGGGGCAATGGACCCTTAGAACATAACACACGGTTCTCACAGCGCTATTCAATATGCGCTTCACATTTAGAAATGTATGTGAACACTCCATAAGCCTGTGCTCCTCCAATGACAATATAACCAGGACGCTGGCTTCTGGGATATGTAGTGTATGCTAGCAAACCCGCACCTCTTAAGGTATGTTTCAACGGAAAAGTACCATCCCCACACACAAGAAAGGTGGCAAAAAGGCTGCAGGTAACGCCCACCTGTTCTCAATTGTAAATCTATGCGCGCTATTAATAATATCGCCACAATCTGAAATATACAACTCATGGCACTGTGTATAATGATTATACACCCTCATTATTGCGCGATATTACCAAGAGGGAGTCACACATTAAAGATATTATGGCTATACATATGTAGGAGTTACCGGTCCATCCGGATCACAGTTTCGCAGTTCAGTACTATAATGCACGCAAGCCATAAGGGAATCCACTGATACTGTTGTTAATGGTTGATGAAGCTTTCCTATAGGCATAATATTTAGTACTACCTGGCTATAGAGCATTCCACTGGATTTCTTCTGATAAACAAAGGCCACTTTAAAGTAATTTACAACAACATTGGCAGGAGAAACAAACTGATAAAGTTGTAATGTGCCCTGTGCTCTCATCTGGTAGAAACGGTCCTGCTCGCACATCAGGCTCTACAATCAAAGGCAACACTGTAGAAATAATAAAGCCAAAACAAAAACACTGGCACTGAAGGCAACTAACTTGTGTCCGAACTATATTTCTTGTGAAAGGGCTAAATGCAGTCACTCAAAGAGAAGTTAGCTAGTAGCTGAAGTAGGCTCACCCATTGTCCCATGCTGTATGCAAGAACAGACCAATGTATGAAGAAAAAAATAATACAATCAAATGGTCTTGGCTAACATCAGACTTTAAAATACATATCCCTCCAAAAGCAGCCCGTCCCACTACAACCAGTCAGAGTAGTACACTCCACACTTTAAGGCTAGTGTTCACATAGCATTTGAAAGGGGAACGTCGTTAACGACGCAACTTTTAGCACGCAGTGCTATTACAACGAGGTTTTTAAATCACATTCTATTACAACGCATGACTCTGGGGGCGCTCAAGGATAGGGAATACGTTTAATTTACTATCCAACATCTTCCCTAGTGTCAACGGGGACTGGTGTTGGAATAGTAAATTAAAATATTCACTATCCAACACCCCTTTGTATTATGCGTTGTAAAAGAATGCGTTATAAAAACCGCGTTGTTACAGCATGCGTGATAAAAGCATGCGTTGTAACAACGTCCATCCCATTTGAAAGCCAACCTAGCAGTGCAGTATTGCATATATACAGTCCATGACGAGGCCCTGAAGTGCTTTTAGTAAACCACTGGTGTGCCTAGTAATGCTAGTAGTTGTATTATACCAGGGAGTTGTAGTGGGGCCTGATGGGTATTATGTGGACAAGCTACTGTTAGGCCTGTCATAGACAATCTCTACATCTGACTTTTTACAGCTTTGTATTTAGGGCCTTTATCATGACTTTGGTGGTCTTGGAGCGGGTCCGCAATGCCACCACACCGCCGCCCCGCTCCAAGACCACCAAATCCAGAAGAAACATCCTGCCAGATTCCAACTTTTTTAGTCTCTGGCGGGCGGTATTTCGGTGGCCCCTCGACAGTGCCTAAGAAAAAGGTACTGCAATGGGAGCGTCAAAGACACTTCCTGAAGGGCATGACTTGTCAAGTCCATGCCCTGGAGGAACTGGCGTGCATGCAACATGTGCCCCCCCTGCATGCACGCCATGGCCCTGAGGCAACAAGGGGGCCTGTAACGCCCCCTTAGTTTCCACACCGCCACACTTTTCATGCCGGGCTCACCTCCATGAACACAGTGGCTATGAAGAAACTAGTACTATGATTGACTGTGCCGCAGCGGCACCGCCAGCATATTATCAGCCTCACACCACTGCAAGACCACCATGGATCGAGGATGGCTGACGGTAGCAGTGGTTCTGTTGAGCTCCAACCGCCATAGTGGTAATATGGTGGGTAGATTGCCAGTTTGGCGGACCAGGAACCACCACCACGACTACTGTGGTTCAATTGATGTAATAAGGCCCTTAGTCTTTCCTAGAGGTTTCTCCAGAGGTACACCTCATGGCAGTTCTTTTTCAGAATTATAACTTGACTATTTTTAAAAATTTTGAAGATTCTAATTTACTAATTACTTTTTGCTTTCTATAATGATCAAATCTTTTACTGAACCCATGAGCTTTTAACCTGAAATCTCATCTCAAGTATGCTTGTATATTAGCCTCGGACAAAGATGTATGATGACTCAGACAACCGTGAGTTTGTACATCAAACCTCATACTAGTTAATTAGATCCTCAACAGCATTGAACATCCAGAATAGAAAGCTTAGCTAAAAGTTGGTACAGCCTGGTCTGGTGGTGCCACACATGTGATAAGGATCCACTTGGTAGATTTTATGTTCAGACCATAAATAATGGTCTTTACTTATCTCTCAGTGTTGTGGGGATCAAGCTTCTCAGCTGACTTTAGTTAACCAAGACATTCTTGCTGTGAAATTGATCAGACGTCCTGTGTTCGGAGCTCTGGTGGACGTCAAGCAAGCAGTGTTGCAGTTTTTTAAAGTCACTCCTAAACCATATTGTTTCACAAAGGGGGTCATTTTTAAAACTTATCTCAATACATTAACATAATTACTGGGATCTTTCAGAGAAGTGTCACTCAAATTTCCACAGGTAAGACAATCAAATGTCACACATGAGCCCCCTGAAAGCATGGAAATGCCACACTTAGGCAATATGAGAACTTTGCAGGTATGTCTACAGTGGTTGCATTTGTGTTGCATGACTTTTCAGTGATGTCATGCCCTATTACTGGTTTTCTCTCTGTTTATTTCAGAATTTTCTCAATACAACAGATGTACTTGTGAAGAAGCAAGACACCTGGGCATCTGTGACTGAAACGCAGAGGATTGAGGGTGGTTCGCAACTTCTTCGGTCAATGGAGACATTTTCACAAGGGATTCAAATAAATGACACCATCACACAAATGAGCGACACAATAATTTTTCATGGGATTGTTGCAAACCACGATACTAATGATTACTATGAGGACTTTGCTTTCGGAAACACAACAGGGAAGGTGAACATTTCCAGTGAGACTCTAGCGACTATTCGTAACTTCAGTGTACTCACTATTGCTTACTCCTCATTGAACGACATTCTGACAGTAAACCAAAGTGAGACTGTGAACGGGTTGGTTATGTCAATTGTGATCAGTAAACAAAAGAGTGCTAACTTAAGAGATAACTTTAACATATCAATGATGTTTGAAAAAATCAACAGCTCACTATCAAATGCCTCATGTGTCTTCTGGAAGTTCAATAACTATGGATCAGGCGAGTGGGACACAACTGGCTGCACAACCATTGAACAAGAAGATCAAGTCCTTTGTACATGTAATCATTTGACACCATTCACAATATTAATGTCATCTCCCCGATCCTCGCCATCTGGAGGCAATACAATGGAGGAAGAAAAACAGAGACACGTTACCTTAGAGTACATCACCTACATTGGTGTGGCAATTTCCATGGGAAGCTTAGTTATTTGCCTTATAATGGAGACACTTTTTTGGAAGTCCGTTACCAACAATAAAACATCATACATGCGGCATGTGTGCTTGGTGAACATCGCTGTGTCACTTCTGATTGCTGATATTTGGTTCATCGTTGGAGCAAGCCTCACGCCACAGTTGTCCAATCACACTATTACCAATGCAACATGCAAACATACTCAAGTCTGTGATGCTGCTACATTTTTCACTCACACATTTTACCTTGCTGTGTTTTTTTGGATGCTGGCCATGGGCCTTATTCTCTTTTATCGTCTGGTTTATGTTTTGCATTATATGACCACGACGTTTATGCTGGCCCTAGCATTCTCCCTGGGCTATGGATGCCCTCTCATCATATCAGTTGTTACTGTAGGTGTTACAAGTCCACAGAACTATTACAGAGAAGGCAATAGCTGTTGGCTTAACATGCTGAATACCAGGGCATTCCTTGCCTTTGTCATACCCGCCTTAACCATTGTTGCTGTAAATTTTATGATTCTTGCTCTAGTCATCATAACTCTTCTGAGACCTTCTTTTGGAGCTCAGCCAAGAAAGGAAGAAAAGAGCACACTATTCAAGATTGCTAAAAGTGTTGCCGTCTTAACCCCATTGCTAGGCCTGACCTGGGGATTTGGAATAGGAATATTGATAACAAACAACTTTGTGCTCAACGTAATATTTTCTCTTCTGAATTCGCTACAGGTTAGTATGTGATGCACTGCCAAGTCTTTACTATTTTATGTGATGCATTGAGTATAATTTGTTTACTTCAACAGTTGTTTCCAAATTTGTCACACTCTCTGTGAAATTGTGATAATGGTGATTAGGCACCCATTTACTGAAAGGGATCTGTAGCAGCTCCTAGCATGCTCTCACTCATGTTGTCAGATAACACCTTCGTCCCCCTTTAACTGAAACTGAACTTTTTGCAGAACTCTCAAGTTTCTCAGGTCTACATGTGAATAATCTATCATGCCCAGTTATTTTTCTTTGCATTCTGTAATCCTGTTTTCAGTGATGCGGGCACAGACTGTTGCAGGTACTTTATTCAGCCCAAACTCCAGCCCCCGGGGCCAGGCATGTTAAGAATGGGGAGGGGCAGTGTGGCCCCCTACGTGGGCTGATTTCGACCCCGGGAACCCCATTACATTTATTTATTTTCTAATAAGGGAAGGAGTGTGGTCAGCCCACTTCCCTGGGCCATGTGTTTCCCTGGGACCCTATCCCCCGGCGCCTGCCCTTTACTTTAATTTATTTTTCATTTAAAGGGAGGGGGGCCAGTGACAAGCCCCCCCACCCCGAGCCATTTTCGCCCTGGAGAACCCCATCCCCCAGGGACTGACCCTAGTAAAATATATATATATATGTCTTATTTATTTAAGGAGAGAGGGCCATGCGGCCCCCACCGAGAGCCGATTTTGGTCTGAGGCCTGGCCTGTAGTGTAGTGGAGACTCCAGGGGGAGCCTGAAGGCCCCTGTGGTCCATGCCAGCTCCCTGCCTTCTTCACGCATCTGCATTGCTTTGAGACCCAGGGAGCTGCTGAACATCCACCTTGGATCCCAAAGCAATGTTTCTGTTTCCTTGCTCGCTTGACAGGGGGCATGGAAACAGACATGCTCCGCTTTCAGCAAGAGAGAGCATTTTCTGTTCTCGCTTGCTGAAAGTGGAGCAGTGTTTGCTATGGCTTGACAGGAGCTAACTGCAATGTCCGGGGGAAGGGCATCCTGGGACATTGCTTAAGCCTGCCATTGGTGTTGGCAGTCACCAGAGCCATCTAGGGCTCCACGAGGGGGGACGCGTGGCCCTCCTCCTTTATTATTTAAGCCCCAAGCCCCAAGGAGGTGCGGGCCATGTAGTTAGTTTTAAAGACTTGTCCCGGGGAGTTGGCAATCCCGAGGGCTGTGTGGGGGAGCTGGAGCCCCCGCATTAATATTTAATTATAGTTCCTGGGCGCTGGCAGTCCCTAGGGCTGCAGGGGAGGCCATATGGGCCTCTCTCACATTCATTTAGTCAATAGCCCCAGGGAGGTGGCCATCCCTGGGGCAGTGAGGTGGCCATCCCTGGGGCAGTGAGGTGTCGTGGAGGCGCCCTGCATCACTTTTCATATCTTTGCCCCGAGGTGGTGGCGGTCCCCGTGGCATGGGGGTGCTGCATGGGCACGACCGCATTACTATAAAAACTTGCCCTCCTCACCCGGCCCACCTGGGGGCCTATATTTAACAAAGCGGAGGAGCCCCTGCTTCCTTTTTTTCTTTTTTTTCAGCTGGAATCTTGGAACCAGCCCGACTCCAGCCAGATTTTCTTTTTTTGAAAAGCTTTTTGTGGTCCTGGAGGTCTCCTTGGGACTCCGACCAAAAGACATAGGGGGTCAGTCTGTTTCTCTCTGGCCCCATTTTCTTTTTTTTAACATTTTGCCTAGTGACTTAGTTCAGCAGAAAGTGGCTGTTTTTTTCCTGCAAAGGGCATCAACAACAGGTTTGCAGTGATAAAATCACCATCTTCCTAGCTTTCAGGAAAAGGCAGACTTGATACTGAAAATATTTTTTTACCAGAGTTTGTGCATTTTACTGGGAGATAGCACATTTTTGTGCTTTTAACCTCCTTCCAGTTTGGGGTGGAAACAGATGTGAAACTCATGGTGGGACACATAAAGCTACACATTTCTAAAACCGAGTCAACATTCTGAATTTTGCATGGGGTCATTTCTGTGTATCCATTAAGGGCTTCCTATAGAAAGTAACAATTGAAATGAAAAAATATTGAAATTGAGTTGAAACATACAGACATTTGTGCCTATATTTGGATTTGAAATGCCTTCTTATTATGAAAGATTTTCAAAAGCAATATACTGTTATATCCGCTAGACAATTCTAGTTGAGGGGATTTGTAGGGTTTTTAGGTAGGTTTTCCAAGAAACCGAGGTACCCAGAGCCAAAAAACGAGCGGTACTTTGCAATAGTTTTTCATTGTGTACCAAATAAGCAGCAATTCATATGGAAAATGATAAAGACTGGAAAAAGGCTATAAAGAAAAAATCAGTTTTTCTGAAATGTAGACCAGATTTTGAGTTTAGGAGCAGTGGTTTAAGCCCCAGTTCAGCGGGCACCTAGGGAAACCTATGAAACTACTAATACAGCTTTGAAAACTAGGCCCATGTGGGAGTCCAGGGTGGGTTGACTTGCATGACGTTCACCAGGTTTTTATACCTAAAACCCTATGCAAATCTCAAACAAAACTATTTTTATTGCATTTATGTGAAGAAAACTCTTATAATCTGGTGGGACCCATTCATTTTCTACCACCCTGCATTCTCCGAAGCATTCTGAAAAAAAACATGCCTCAGTTGTGTGGTTAGGCCAAAGGCACGGAAGAACTGCGCAAAATGCAATATAGACACATCACATTTTTCCACTGAAAACCAATGTTTTTTGCAATGTGAGGAGTCATTTTTTAGCCACAGCTTCACCAGCACCTAAGGAAACCTACTTCACCAGCACAGTTTTGAAATCTAGACAGGGGTGTCCAGGGTAGGGCGACTTACATGGTTTATTACTCACAACGAAGAAAAGGACAACAAACAGAGAAAACAAGCAAAACAAGGCGGTTTGGATTCCAACTTGGATATCTAACAAAGGCATTCTAATGCATATTACCACTATGGACTTCTCTAAGTATCCAGTCTGGAAGGGAAAAGAGACAAGGGAAAGAAATCAAATTTCTTAATACTGCCCTCACACACTTTTCCATGTCATGCTTCATCATTGGGCTGCATCAAACGCCCAAGAGCAGACCAAATCACTGGGCGGAGCGCAAAATAATTTTTTAAAGAATATAGTGATGAAGATGGAAAATGTGGACATACACAAAAGAAATAGAGAAAGAATTGTTCCCCCAAGAAGGGATCAGAACGTGCAAAACACAAATAATAGTGTTTAAACTATTTGAGGGGAACCAAAGGTTATCTTTATTCCTGGTCACACTCGATAGGGTTAAATGTTTGATCGGATATCTTGGAGAATGTATTATCCCTATATCCTGTTTGCAGGAACCTGTCCACATTTTCCATATTCATTACTATATTCTTAAAAAAGTTATTTTGCGCTCAGCCCAGTGAGTTGGTCTGCTCTTGGACGTTTGATGTGGCCCTATGATGAACCATGACCCTTAAAAGTGTGTGAGGGCAGTATTAAGAAATTTGATTTCTTTCCCTTGTCTCTTTTCCCTTCCAGACTGGATACTTAGAGAAGTCCATAGTGGGAGTATGCATTAGCATGCCTTTGGTAGATATCCAAGTTGGATTCCGAAGCCCCTAGTTTTTCCTGTTTTCTCTGGTTTTTGTCCTTTTTCTTTGTTGTGAGTAATAAACCTTGGAGGGGGGGCTAGAAAATGCCATTCCCTCGTTTCTCCTTTTTGTGATTTTCTCTGATTTGCCTGGCTCTCACAATGTTGTTTTGCCCAGAATCCCATGCAAAGCTCAAACTTTGCCTAAAAAACACATTTCCCTTGCATTTATGAGTGACAAAACTTCTGGAATCTGCAAGGAGCAACACATTATCTATCACCCAGCATTCCCCCAAGTCTCAGGAGAATAATGGTGCCTCTCTTGTCTGGGTAGGCCAAGTGCCTACAACAGGAAAGAATGTAGAGCGCACCATAGACACATCACATTTTTCTGCTGTATAACAATGAGTTTTTTGCAATGTGGGTAGCTGTGGAATTCGGGCCACAGAAGGCAACCTACGACCCAGCACGTTTTAAAAACTAGACATCTGGGGGAGTCCAGGGTGGAGTGACTTGCAAGAGACTCACAGGGATTTTTTTTACCTAGAATCCTGTGTAAAACTCAAACGTTGCCTACAAACTATTCTTTCTTGCATTTCTGTGAGAAAAAGTCCTGGAGTCTGCAAGGAGCACACATTTACTATCACCCAGTATTCCTCTAAGTCTCTTGAGAAAAATGATGCCTCATTTGTGTGAGTCAATATTAGCAATGGGGTAACCCAGTAATGTGCAGAACCTGGGGATAGATACATTATGTAAACAGTGGTTCTGCCGCAGTAAAGACATTTATTTGTAACCTACTGTGTCCCCGCATAGATAGGAAGTCAATCAATGATTCATCAAAACACATCACTGAAAACACAAAAACACGACTGAATTGAAAAATGTTTTTAGATATATTATAAAAAAGCATACATCTAGTGAAATTAATGATAAACCATAAGACTGATGCACAATGTACACATAAACCAAACAATATGTACAACACTGGTAATATAAACAGTGACTCAAAAAGTAATACTGATACATATACCAACAATCCGAAATTGACAAAAAAATGGTATCACATATATAACACATAAACATGAATTGATTGACAGCTTTGGTGAAAAAGACCTAAATAGACCTATGATATACCATTTTTAACATTTAATTTTTCTGTTTGGGCAACAACAGTTGAATGGTGAACGTTCGCATTTTGACCCCTTCAAAATTGTGTGTATCTGATAGACATCACCATGGGGTCTTCATCAGGACTAGGAACCACTTATGTACAGCATTATAGAGGAATATACTCTTGAGGGTAATAAGGAGAATCAAAAGATACATGAGAAAGATGTAGAGGAAAAAACACAATAAGGGTATATCAGGGTTACCTCAAGTGCATTATGTTCACCTCTCATACCTTTCCTATGTGGATAATTCCCAGCATCATTATATTCTGAGTAGATTCCGGTTAAATTGTATTCCGTTAATGCTGGGACATCCGGTGAACTTATTCTCAATAATTCTTCACCACTGCCCATGTCATGTGACGAAAAGTCAAAACAATCCATTTTGCATATTCTGTTTTATTGTTCATTTTATGCCGCAGAGGAAGATGTTTATTTTCCGATTGCTGCAAAAATTTAGTTTGCGATCTTCTGCTGCAGCACTCTTAGTTTTCCAACAATTAGAATCTCCATATATATGCTATGTGACTGCTTCCTCTATTGTGTTAACAGTTTAACATGAGGACATTTGCACACATCTAAAAGTTAAGTACGCAATCTTGAATACAGTTCACACTTTCATAAATGAACTTTGGGCTAAATCACCTTATGGACAGCACCTGCATACACATATAGAGCATCTTACTAAAGATTTGTGCTTTGCAATATTAGGAGACCTTTTAGTAGATTATCAAAATAAGTAGTATCAAAATAATCTGTATCTTTTGTAATATTGACATCCTGGCTTTCATAGATTGCGATCTTGTTGCACAACGTTTTAATGATTTTTTCTTCTCTTTAAGCAATATTTGAATTTGAAATATTTATTGAAAATTGAACTTTTTTATCTATTGTTGTCATTTGAGGTAGCCCAGGCAATACATCAATTGACATACCAACCAAAAATGTATTGTATGAAATTAGTTTTCTTTTTTGTAATTTTGTGCATTTTTAATGTGAAATAAAGTTTGAAATTGAATTGAACAAAAGTCATCTTTGAACCTGGAGAAAATCCTTGAATACAACAAAAGCATTGAAGGTTTGCCCAATAAGAAAGATGGACAGCCAACTTATATCAAATGTGTAATTTACAAACAGCACTGTAAGGCTTCAACCTCTGATCTACTCTATCTACACCACCGAGGTGCTTATTGTAGACTAAAATGCACACAGGTTTGTGCAATTCAGCAGCCTGACCACAAACAGGCATAGGTGAAGTACTCTCCTCATGGATGGTAGTCAGCATGTGGACATCTCTCCTGTCTGAAAATGTCACAGCTAGTAGTTAATATGCATTGTCCCCACTGACGTTTATTACATACAATCTCATTAGGGTAACCTTTATGGTTAGATTGGATTGTGCCACATGCAACAGTGTCCATTTTGAATAATATTTTGAACAACTGCACACTAGTGTAGAAGTTATCCATGTATAAATTGTCACCTTAAAAAGTCAATTATAAACCCTAGTGTCTAGTGGGCCTACAAAGACTCCCCACCCGCCCAGAGGGCAGACCGGCCTAAAAACAACGGATCTGCCCTTTTTCTGGGGGTGGGGGGAAGTGAATTGAAAATAAAAATTAGCCCCCAACATGATTGACTTCTTGGGCAAAGGGTCCTGCCCTCAATTTTGTCCTAAAAATGATACTTGGTGCCTAGCAGGTTTCAACTTTCCCTGGGGGTGCTGACTGCCCCAGAAAATGTCTGAACTATCCTGCGGAGAGGGCAAGCCATTGATATAAATGGAGCGGCCAAGCTATTGATATAAAGTTATGCCACACAAGGAGCAACCATTTACTCTAGGGGCTGCTCCCCAACCAAAAAGAAGCTCTGGTGTCTAGCGGGTGAGATTCCTGCTCCATGATCATTGACCCACCCGCGATTGGAGCAGGAATCCATCTCAAACAAACATAGGGGAAGGGAAACCTCTTTCTTTTTTTTGTGTACCTGCTATGCACGCCCCCTCAGAGAAGGATTTACCTTCTTCCTCCAACAGGATGGAAGCAAATGGCTTCCACTGCGCCAAAGCAGTATTTGATAAGGTTGGCATGCTGATGTCATCAAATCGCCAAGGGTGGGGGCTTATTACAGGGGGGTTGTGCCAGTGCACCCAGCATGAGCCCGTGCCAGGATGGCCACATCCACTGGATGGTAGGGGTAATGTTTGTGGTGTTCAGAAGTACTTTTGTAGATAATAACCCAATATGTGTCTTTTACCTTGCTACATAAGATTCACTCTATCTTTCGTTTGCAATTTGATTTCAGTGCAATTTATTAGTACTTACTTGTAACATTGTGTCTTTCAAATATGTCATGAAACACGTTATGTGCCTTTAATATATGTTTTACTTAATGTTTTAGGGGTTCTTCATTCTGGTGTTTGGCTCTCTTGTGGATACAAAGGTGAGACTGTTGATGATTTTGGCACAAATATCTATGAATTTTCATTGTACTGTAGACAGTCAGTGTTCATTTTGAATAATTTTGCTTTTCCATTAATTAAAACAGACACGGGAAGCACTAGTCTCACTATCAAGATCAGCCTCCCTAATCGCCAAGGTATGTTTAATGTAGTGACATGATGATGCGCAGGTTGTATGATCTGTTGGGAAAGCACCCAGGGTTTCAATCAATAGACAATTAGCAACGCAAGGTTTCACATGGACGGATGCAATTATACAGTGTCAACCCAAATGCCTAAAACTGTTGAAATCTACAGATTAAGACAAACTGTCTTGCATTTAACTATTTTATGTGACATTGTTTAGGTAAGGTGCTAGTTGCACTGATAGTCTTTAAATATGATCCATCACATTGGGCCTACATAGTATATTCTACTACAGGTAAGAGGGTAAAAAAATAACTTTTAAATTGTTTTAAATAACAAAATGTTGCATACCAGAGAAAATACACCTTTTATTACAATATATGGCTCCAGAAAGTCGAATTATTTTGTCAATATGAAGTTTACAACTTGGTGAATCCTTTTAAAATTTAGAGGACTCCCTGTAGCGAGTACTTATGCAAACAACTCACTGATTCTGAAACCTTGTGGATACAATATGACTCGGTACAAGTAGCATGATTCTGGTGGAATGGTTACAGGATTGAAAATGAGTCTGCTCATTGCACTTAAATTGCAAGCTAAACCCAATGGAATGGAAAATTAGAATGGTAACCTGCTCTTAGCAGATGTTAAATGTATGTTTTAAAGGAAGAGGATGTTTTGGGATTAGTGGAGAGTATGGAGAGGTAACTTCTGGTGGGGGGACATTGTATGTTTTCCCTTACCAAAAAAGGAAATTATGCTCATGCAATTGTAAGGAAACAACCATCCAGAAAAATGGGGTATATTGTTCCTGTACATGGAAAACCATGCGTGGGAACACCACCCACTGAGAATTAAGCAGAGCAGAATTCCAAACAGTAATCTGTTCTCTCTAAATGTAATCAGGGCCAGTGTCCGCTAACAATGGGTTCGATTCACAAACAGCGCGTTGTAGTATTATTTGGGCTGCTACTGTAATACTACATAAATCACTACAAAATGCAGTTCAAAAACAGTACTTTGATGGTAACTTACCATTCTGCAGTTACTTACACGTGCAACTCACACTTTTGTAATAGCATACACATTTGTAGTGAGTCCACAACTTTACATGGCTAACCACTGGTACTGAACACACTCCCATTGAAAATACATTTCGGGGCATATTCTCAAGGAACTATCGCCGCATAATTGGCAGTTTATCACAGTCAAAGTTGTGATAAAAATAACGCCCTATTCACAAGCAGCTGATAACTGCCCATGTCACCCGTTTACCCACAGTATCAGCCGCAAAAAACATTGCCACAGATAACCCCGGCAACTATCGGTAATGAGATGCAGAGTCAGCGTTCCCTTGCCAAAAGCAGCAACAACACCACTCCGCAACATTCTCAATGACCAGCCAGATCTGCGAAAAGACCAAAAAACATGCGATAAGTCACGATAGCAGCAGGAAATTAACACCTGCTCCGACCTGGTGTAAAGTCGGACGACAGCCTGCACCACAAAAGGGAGCATAGCCCAGATCAACACCTGAAGGGCAAAAGACCATGCAGCCCAGACACCCAAGAGGGCCACAACACCCACCGCCACCACCCCCAGGACCACAGCCCACCCCATCCGGGGCCCCACCGCCCCCCCGGACCAACACTGAGGTAGCGCAGGCAAAGACAGTGACCCCCTGAAAACACACCAACCTCACACCCCAACACCAGAGACTGACATTACAAACCACAGGCTCAAAGGGACAACCGACATCCCACTGCAGCCAAAGCTGCTGACCGTGCTGCACCTGCTGGCCTCTGGTACCTACCAACCAACAACTTCCAGAGTCAACTCCACAATCATGCGACACACAAAGCTGGGAATCCCTACCCACCAGACACGACAGCACAACTTACTGTGGGAACCTGGGCCAGCTATGTACATGAGCCATCAATGTCATGGCACCTCAGCCACACAATAGCTGAATGTGGGGAGAGGTGGGAAGCAGGCATGTGCGAAGGAGGCAAGTAACCCATGAATGAGAAGGTACCCATTGCCAAGTGTAGCGTGGATGTGATGGCCAGACTGCAGTATGTAGACCACAAATATATCAATGTCGACAGACACCGCTGGTGTATGGAGTGTAGTGGACAGTGGATGCAACCATGTCACCCCAGCCACTGGGGAAGCTCATGGAAATGTAGCTTGTTAGATACCCCCCCATAAGCGTGAGTGGAATGGACTGGCCCGACGTATGCCAGGCAAGCATAGGGGTGTGAATAAAAAAGCACATAGCTTTGGTAGTGGTCCTCGTCCAGAATGCCCAACGTCTCTGCCAGGGTGGAGCCCTTCAGCCCAACATGAGGCCGATTTCATCGCCGTGAGCGATGTGGCCTACGATCCCCAGGCCACTGGTTCCCGAACTCGACTTGCCCGCCCCTGCAGAGCCAGGCCTCACTGCTCACCTGCCAACACAGGCATGTCTCGGAGAGGGCCCACCACGTGCCAGTGCAAGCTCTAAGCCCGAGGCACATGAACCTGGCATCCTGCTAAGACCAAGCAAAAAGGGGGTTGCTGAACTGTTCCTATGGAAAGAGAGGAATTAGGTATAACTGGCGTGACCGGAGGTGTAAATGTGACACCTTTGGGCATCCATTATGTTGGATGTATTTGCCTCACACACCCAAAAGGGTGTCATGCTTCATCATAGGCGTTGCTCCTCATCGGGGAGGCGGTGCAATCCCCGACGGGCTCACCTCGAAGAGGGGCTCTTTGGCGGAGATCTTTTGTATCTAACTGCCTTATGGTGAAGTGCGGGTGTGTGGGTGGGGTAGCAAGTTGCCTGGATGAGTGATTTCAATTGTAGCAGGGGGTGCCGGAAACCACTTTATTCTGGGGGTCCCCCTACTGCAATTAAAAACGTGAATCTAGCTCGCTAGGTGTTAACAAGTTAGGTAAAGTGACCCTAGAAGAGACTAGAAGAAGGAATGGTCGACATGTTTCTCGTGTGTGGCTGTTTGCCCGCGATTCATCAGGACCTAGTAATGGTGAGAACTACATATAATAAACAACATGCTGGTGTCATGTGTGTAGTGTGGGTGTAGTTTACCTCTGTGGTTCAATCCTATGCCTAATGGTCAGGGATTACATGCCACATGAGTGTTCGGCGGGTCGGTACATCGGGGTTGAACCTTTGGATGTGGCTCAAACTTCCCGTGTCCACGCGTATTCACCTACCCATCACCGCCGAGCTCGGCATAGGCATAGGATTGAACCACAGAGGTAAACTACACCCACACTACACACATGACACCAGCATGTTGTTTATTATATGTAGTTCTCACCATTACTAGGTCCTGATGAATCGCGGGCAAACAGCCACACGCGAGAAACATGTCGACCATTCCTTCTTCTAGTCTCTTCTAGGGTCACTTTACCTAACTTGTTGACACCTAGCGAGCTAGATTCACGTTTTTAATTGCAGTAGGGGGACCCCGAAAATAAAGTGGTTTCCGGCACCCCCTGCTACATTTTAAATCACTCCTCCAGGCAACTTACTACCCCACCCACACACCCGCACTTCACCATAAGGCAGTTGGATACAAAAGATCTCTGCCAAAGAGCCCCTCTTCGAGGTGAGCCCGTCGGGGATTGCACCGCCTCCCCGACGAGGAGCAACGCCTATGATGAAGCATGACACCCTTTTGGGTGTGTGAGGCAAATACATCCAACATAATGGATGCCCAAAGGTGTCACATTTACACCTCCGGTCACGCCAGTTATACCTAATTCCTCTCTTTCCATAGGAACAGTTCAGCAACCCCCTTTTTGCTTTACCTGTACTTGACATGGGCACAAGCTGATACTGGACCTTCCACTCCCTTGAGTGGTAAATGGTGTCCGATTGATCGATTGATCACCCTCCCTCCTTCTTGACGATTATCCTGCTACGACCAACACGGCCTCCGCGAGAAAGGCCCACAGTATTCCTTTCACGTTGACGTACTCTACTGGCATACACAGCGGACTAGTAGGTCATACATTTGGAACTGTGTCTTGATTACACTATGGTAGAGAACAATATTTATGGCTGATTTGATGTCACTATACAACCTTCGATGTGGTGCCACCATGTCTTAGTAGTGCATCACAACAACACGATTCTGTGGGCCCACGCAGACTACTGTCCAGTGTCCGCTGCCTACGCTGCGCCCAAGTAGGTCACACAATTGGAACTGAGCATCGATATTTCAATACCAGAGTACATATCATTGGACGTAAGGAGAGGTGTAAGAGGATGACGCGTTGCAGTCAGGAGGGAAAAAGGATCATCCTTACGGAGGTGATTGAATACTACCGACAACTGTCCTGGTGTCACTGACATCATCAACACCTCCTTCGACACCGCCACCTTCCCGGAGAGCTGGAAGCACGCCAAACTCAGCGCCCTACTAAAGAAACCTACAGCGGACCCCACCGAACTCAAGAATTACCGCCCCATCTCGCTCCTCCCGTTCCCAGCCAAAGTCATCGAGAAGACCGTCAACAAACAGCTGGCCGCCTTCCTCGAGACGAATGGATCCCTCAACCCCTCACAGTCTGGCTTCCGAGCCAACCACAGCACCAAGACCGCCCTCATCGCTGCCACCGATGACATCCGAGCCCTGATGGACAACGGAGAAACAGCGGCCCTCATCCTCCTAGACCTCTCCACGGCATTCAACACTGTCTGCCACCGCACCCTAGTGCAGCGCCTCAGCAACGTCGGAATCCAGGAGAAGGCACTGGAATGGATCATCTCCTTCCTCGACGGAAGAACACAGAGAGTCCGTGTACCACCGTACAAGTCAGAGGCCACCGAAGTCATCTGCGGCGTCCCTCAAGGATCCTCGCTGAGCCCCACCCTCTTCAACGTGTACATGAGCCCCCTCGCGGCCATCGCATGCCAACACAACCTCAACATCATCTCCTACGCTGACGACACCCAGCTGATCCTCTCCCTGACCAACGACCCCGCCGCCGCCAGAGCCAACCTTCACGAAGGGATGAAAGACGTAGCCGAGTGGATGACGACCAGCCGCTTGAAACTGAACTCAGACAAGACGGATGTCCTCATCCTGGGTTCCTCGCCCTCCGCATGGGATGACTCCTGGTGGCCCCCCGCCCTGGGCAGCCCACCCAAACCGACAGACCACGCACGCAACGTGGGCTTCATCTTGGACTCCTCCCTCACCATGACCAGACAAGTCAACGCCGCCTCCTCGTCATGCTTCAACATCCTGCGCATGCTACGGAAGATCTTCCGGTGGATCCCCACCGAGACCAGGAAGACGGTCACCCAGGCCCTCGTCACCAGCCGACTGGACTACGGCAACGCCCTCTACACCGGAACCACCGCCAAGCTCCAAAAGAGACTCCAGCGGATCCAGAACGCCTCAGCCAGACTCATCCTCGACATCCCACGACACAGCCACATCTCCGGACATCTGAGAGACCTGCATTGGCTCCCCGTCAACAAAAGAATCACCTTCCGCCTCCTCACCCACGCACACAAAGCCCTACACGATCAAGGCCCGAGCTACCTCAACAACCGCATCAACTTCTACGCTCCCAAACGACATCTCCGATCAGCCAGCCACGCCCTCGCCGCCGTCCCCCGCATCCGAAGAACGACAACAGGAGGAAGGTCCTTCTCCTACCTGGCCGCCAAGACCTGGAACTCCCTCCCAACCGACCTGCGCCTGACCCAAGACCACCTCTCCTTCAGGGAGAAGCTCAAGACCTGGCTATTCGAGCAGTAGCAGCACTCCCCCCCCCCCCAAGCGTCTTGAGACCCTCCGGGTAAGTAGTGCGCTCTATAAATGTCTGTGATTGATTGATTGATTGTGCATCGCGAGCCAATGACATGTGGCTGTTGGCCACTGCTGACCGCTGCCTCCAGCCTACACTGCGGTCGAGTAGATCACACATTTTGGACTGAGTCTTTTTTTTATTTTTTAGATTATTTATTGTTTTTACTTAATAAAAGTCATCACAATACAAATACAGGTTAAAAACAGGTTGAAAGGATGTTACTCCATTTTCATTAAAACATTACTAACTATTGGTATATCACATAACATGAATTATAAAATAACATTTTATAAGATATATTCAGGGCATAATTCCGGGGATTTTGCAGTTTTCCCTAAATTATTCATGTAGGATATGCGTCTGTTGTAGCAGACAGGTTTTGACAGTTCTATATATCATCATTTGCTACAATTTTATCCTCCTATCAATGTCATACGGTATTGTAGCTTGTGTTGTTGGATTCTACTTGCACACCTGTTTTACTGCTTTATCATGAGATTGCAAAAACTTCACTAATTTACAATTTAGCTGAGGGTCAGTAGAATCCAAGCTTCCCATGATAGCTGTTCTGCACGTACGGATCCCTCGCTCATTAAATAAGTACTTTCAATGTAGTTGACGCGCATTCTTCATTTCAGGGCATATACAAACCAGATCAACAAAGTCCTCATCTGCTGTGTCACATAGTCTACACGTTTGTGGTCCAGTGTGTCGCCAAAGTGGTTTGTCTGACAGAGACTGTAGATCACCCAGGCGCATAGCCAATAGTTGTTTCTTGGAGTGCACCGGATAGGTTAACTGAAGGTAAGTTGCAGGTTGCAGTGTGACATACATTTGTATTGTCATCCATGCATGGGCACGTCGTGAAAAAATACTTTTATCATCTATCAGTGAGTGGATTTTTGCCGCTTTGTTCATAGCCTGGAAAATGTGGGATGTGGCAAGTTTAAGTCCCACAGATCACCCGCATTTGTTGCTTGTAATGATGAAAACAAGTATTTACTATAAGTTGAATTAGCATCATTGACCAAGGTTTCCCATAACGAATTGAGTAAAACGCTGGATTGATTGTTTTGGATTTTGTACTTGGTTTTAATAAGCTGATACCTTCTTACTATATTTTGCTGTGTTAGTCCAAATTCCAAACAAATTTGGGCTGGAGAGGCATTACGTGGCAGATGGAATACCTGCTTATAAGTTTTGGTTTGTAAACTGTCTAACCTTTTAGCATCCCTACCGTGCATCACCACACTTGCATAAGACAGAGAAGGGAGCAACTGTGCTTTGATTACTGAAAGCAATCGTTGATAGGAAGGACCATCTAGTTTGTTTGCTAACAAGCTGAATGCATGTATTAAGGCATTGTTCTTCCTAACCATATAATGCTGTTTTGCTTGAAAATTAAGATTTTTATCAAAATTAAACCCCAAATACTTGTAGGTACTGACTTCTTCTATGGTTATATTATCCAGCTTGATCTTTAAAGAAGCATCAAGGTTCTTCCCGATAGGCATAGCCTTTGTTTTGGCAATATTTATTTCTAATTTGTTGAGTTTTGTATACATCGCTTTTTTTTATCAGTCTTTGGAGTCCAATTTCTGTATGACTCAGCAGCACAATATCATCGGCATATGCTAGATGGGATATCGTCAGTGGACCTAATCTTGGTGTGTGAGCATTGACTGAATCCAGGTGGAGAGTCAAATCCACCATAAATAAATTAAATAGATGTGGAGCTAACACACACCCTTGCTTAAGCCCCCTAGCAGTTGGCCCCATCCCCTGCTTTGATTTGAATCGACGTTTCTGTATATAATGATTCAATTGCTCTTAAAAAACATTCTTGACGAGCCACCCGATCGAAAGCAGCCTTCAAGTCTATAAAGCAAAGTTGTAATTTCTTCTTTAGACTTTTGCTTTTTTCCGCAATTTCTGCTACTGTTAACATTTTGATTGACGTACCATCCATCTTCCGGAAACCTGTTGCTGGGGTGGAATCAGATTCTTTGGCGTTTCACCACTCGATTAGCTCTTCCAATATTATTGATGCATAGTTTTTTGACTCTGTATCAATAAGAGCTATTAATCTGTAATTGGATTGTTTTGTTTTGTCTCCACCCTTATAAATGGGGTTTATTATGGATCCTCTCCAACCATCTGGAATCATTCCTGTGTTTTCCACCTCTTTAAATAGTAGCATTTTGGGATTGGCCCAATATTTTGGGTCTGTTTTAAATAGGGCTTGTGGAATACCATTTTGTCCGGGAGCACTGTCACTTTTTCCTGGTTTAATAACCTTTTCGACTCTAGTAAGCATACACGATGTATCATCAAGAGTGGGTACGTGCGCATGATGTAATGATAATTCAATGATTTGCTTAAGTACGCAGCACAAGCTTCTTCTGTTACATTTGATGATAGTGTTATGTTATGAGTCTTATTTAGGCCGTTTATTGTTTTCCAAAATGCTTTGGCCTTTGATTGTTTGCAATTATAAACCAGCTTTGCCCAAAACTCATCCGTTGTTTTTCTTTTCTCTTGCCAGACATGTTTCTTAAATTCCTTTTTCAGTAATTGTAGCTTGCCCCAAGAGTCTGAATTGTTACCTTGTTCTTTTACCTTCCTTATTTCTCTTCTCAGTTTTTTTTTAGCACCTTAATTGTTTTTGCTGGTGAATAAGTATGAACTATTGTCTGTCTCGTTGTTGATTTTGATTTCTGTTTTGTTACTTCAAGCACAGATTTAATCCAAGCTTTTGACATAGTGGGAGAGGATGTTATACTATCCTCCAGTATTGCTTTGGCTTTGCCTACGAGTTCAGGTAGTCGCTTAGTTGACCAATTCACTCTTTTGTAGGTGGTTACTGTTCTTCCCTCATCCAGTGTTGAAACTGATTGGAATCTGTCCAAATAAGTGTTTATTACTATTTGCTGCTTTGAATGATCACTTTCCGTAGTGCACTTAATTTTGAACATACCTAATTGTTTAATTAGTGGCAAGCTTAGAATAGTATAGTCAATGACCCTGAAGTTGGACCATAGTGTGTTAAGCTTGGTGGACTATCATCCAGCGTACACCCATTGATCACTCTCAAACCTAAATGTTCCAGAGTAGTGACTAATTCCTTACCCACTTCATTAGGCTTCCTCCATGAATGGGCAGTTTGATGTTTTATCGACCAAATTTCATTTTCTGCAATTAACTGGTCGTCTTCATCTGGTGTAAAAATAAGATGAGTATTCAAGTCTCCTGTTATGACCATTTCCCAGGTCGGAGTATTGTGTCTTACTTCAGTTATATCATGGATGAACTTTTTAAATGTTATTAATTTTTCTTGAACGTTTGGATGAGTATATATATTAAACAAGATTAGTGAAGTTATCCAATGACTGCTACTAAAATTAAGTTGTATTATTTGTATATTATTTGAGGTTGTTGACATTTGTTCAGATTCTGCCTTAATATTATTTGATATGTAGACCGAAAGACCACCATTTGGTCTTCCGTAGAGGTTAGTTTTAAGCACATCCACCTGGTGTAATATAAATCCTGGTAGTTGAATTGGATATGTCAGGCAAGTTTCTTGCAGTACAATGATATCATATGGAGCCCAAATTTCCATTAGGGTCCTATCGGTAAGCTTTGTTATTGCACCTGCAATATTCCAGGTAAGTATATTTAATTTATCAATTTGCCAGGCATGTGTTGATTCAGTAGCTGGTCATTGCCTATTATAAGTTAGTGGTGACCAATACCTGTAGTTTCGCCTGCTTTCTGTTGGAGTTACTATTTCTGTACCCGTTGGACCTCGGGCATTGTGCAAAATCGAATATACTGGAGAATATGTGCTCTTCTTATTGACCCCATGTGCCAGTGGTGCAGGGTAACGCTGCGGTGTTGATTTTATTATTGTTATACCCCACGATTCGAATTGCTCTTTGGCATCTAGAATTTGATTTATTATTTTTCCTGACTTCCATGATGTTACAGTTATCTCTGTAAGTGGGTTATGTGTGTTTGGCAAAAACCTGACCGATAGTAAGTCTGTTGTTTCAATAAACTGTAATGTTCGCTCTTCTCCTAGTAGCCTCAAAATATTTCTCGTATTGAAGATGTCTTGCTTACCTCTTGACGTATATAGCGGTATTAATGTGATTTGCCACAGGTCACTGGAACTCCTTGTTTTTATTGGTGAAGTCTGTTCAGACAATGTCTTGGCTTGTCTGATCCTTCATTGGAATTTTATATTTTATTTGACCAGGGCAGTAGGAGCGATTGTTTATTTTGATTTTCTCATCTTTACAAAGCTGTGTACTGCCTGTTATGCAATGAGACTTGTTTTCCTTGTTACTGTCTACTGGAGGGCATATGATCACAATTTTTGTATCCACCTTGGCCGTTAATATACATTCATGATTATTACTTTTCTTGCAACAATTGCTTGCTAGGACCATTGCTGGTTTATTGTTAGTGTTTTCAAGTCTTTCCATAAGGTTCTGTTCAGACCACTTACACAGTGGTATCTCTGGGCGACTGATTTGATCTTGCCCTTTTGTGCTCTCTGCTGATGTATCGTATGTTCCTTCTGTAGTAGATGTCTCCATATGCAAGATATCTAAAAGTGCAACCTTTTTTTTATGTTTCTGTCTGCATCAATTTCTTTAGGAAGTAAACCTGGTTTTGATTGGGTATGTTTGTCTTCATCCTTCTGACTCGCTTTCCGTTTTTTTGCGCTATTTTCACTGACCTTATTTTCTGTGGTATTAGAACAAGGATGCGTGGTGCTATCCACCAGTTGATCTAGTAAAGTACATTTTCCTTCTGTGTTTTGTAATTCTGGAAGGGATTTCTTTTTTTTCATGGCACTAAACAGTGGATAGAATGTTTTGACCTCTACATCATTTCGCGTAGGACCGGTCGTGTTCTGCCTTCCTTTCCTGGCGCGTTTATTTAGCCTTTTTGTTAAAACTTGGGTAAATATGTTTTGGGTCTTGTCGTAAGGGATTGTTCGCCACTGTTGGTTAAGTGGATCAATTTTGAAGTTTTGGATTTCATGTGCATTTACACAACTTAACTCGTTAGATTGCCCACCCTGTTGTTCATGGGTGTCATTTTTTGGTAGATTACCTATTGGCAGCAATCACTCTTGTGTATCTTCCGGTGGGCTTGTCTCTACGTTAGGCTTATGGTGGACCTTGTGCTTTATTTCTTTCAATATATCAATAAGTATGGCTGGTAGAGTACTTAATGTATCTATTATTTGATCACATTTACAGATACATTGCTTATCTGTGCTCTTAGGTAGTTGGGCCTTCTTCAGTTGTTTGGTCAGTATATCTATTTGGGTAGTAATACTAGAAACGTGAATTGCCATAATATTCCTAAAATCAATCTGGACGTCCAATTTGTCAGATTGCATGTTTAATACTGATATAGATGTTTGCAAAGTGTTTAACAATAAAGAATGTAAAGAGGATAAGTTGTCTATCTCCATTTGGTTAGTTCGTTTCCAAAACTTTTATTTCGGTCTCTAGGAACTTAGGGGCACATGCATCAACCTATTTAGGAAGTGCAAACGGTGCGAATCGGTAAATTCGGCCATTTGCACTTCCTAAAATGTGTTTGGGATGCATCAAGCATTTTTGAGTAATTCGGTATTTTTACCGAATTCCAAAAATGCGATTGCTTTTAAGGAATTGCAAATTTGCGATTCCTTAAAAGCTATGCATCATTTTAAAAAAAATTGCGATTATTCAAATTGGAAGTGCAAATTACCACGAGGTTCAACCTCGTGGTAATTTGCGAAATTGTTTAAAAATGCTTAAAAATGCATTTTTTAAACTGTCCAGTTACAGACACACATGTCCTTAGGACATGTGTGTTTGAAACATGCACTTTCAAATGCATTTCAGGGGTGCAGGGGGGGTCCTTTGGACCCCCCCCTGCACCCATGAAATTTTCTAAGTGCCTCTCGCAATTTGCTACTGCCTTCCAATTGACTACATTGATTCCTATGGGCCTCTAGGCCCACAGGAATCAATGTAATGCCATTCCTTAATTGCACTTCGCAATTAAGGAATCGCAATTTCCGAAAATTAAGAAATCCTAAAAACTTTTAGGATTTCTTGATGCATAGCATTTTGCATTTCCTAAATAGCGATTCCTTAATTTTCGCTATTTAAGAAATGCAAAATCCTAGATTGATGCATGTGGGGGCTAAAGACAAAGTAACATACATAATTAAGAAATTCATACCGTACTTAAAACACTCCATATATTAATACAATTTCTAGTTTTAAATCACATCTAGAAATTTTACCAGACAGTTAGAGAGGGAGAAAGGGGGGCAGAAAAATGGGGCAACGGGGAGGGATTATATCAATTAATACGATGCAAATGACAAGCAGCTAGAGAAATAGCAGCAATATTTCAATAAATAATTTTAGAAATTACACTATTTACAATTAAATCAGATTCATCAAGAATACATATATATACAAAGTGATATAAAAATAAAATCAGTATCTAGCAGAAACTAGTCATGTGGTAATCGCATTTTACAAAAATTTGCTGTTGATATGCAATTTATGATTTTTTTCCCTTTTCAATGAAAGCCCATCTCCTTCGCCACATTGTATTTAAATACCGTGAAACAGCAAACACAATTGGTTTGGATGTATCATATTTTAAAACCCGAAAAGCCTCCCTACAATGCTTGAAACCCAGATTCCGACAAGCTGTACAAGCCAGTAGCGCCTCGCTTTTTGGTAACCAGGACAGAAAATTAAAACATGCATTTCTGTTTCCTCTTGTGCAATACATGCTGGGCATCCCTCCTCTTTCTGCCCAGCCCATTTATTAGTAACAGCACGTACAGGTAAAGTGCTATATCTGAATTGGACATGCAGTTTTCTTGCATCCTGTGGGAGGAAGTCATCCAGAAAAGTTTCAAGTTCGTAAGTATCCTTCACTGCAAGAAACTGTATTGTAAGGGGGCCCAGTTTGGGATTTGTGCGCATGGCTTCGAGCTTTAGGGTGCGATAGGTCCTTGGTAATAGAGCTCGGGGAACTGAGGGGCTGATAGCCCCTGGATTGCTCCACAAAGATGGTTTACCAGGTTTTTCACACTAATGGGCGAACCAAGGAACCCTTTTCAGCAAACGCGGGTAGGATAAAAGCTCATTTCTTTCTGCCTGGTAGGAGACTAGTTCGGGGGTTGCCCAGAGTCTTCGCCAAAAGGTTAGGGGTTTTAGGGCGATCTCATCTTCAATCGGCAAAATACTCAAATCTAGTCGTAAAGGAATTAGCGGGGTACCTACTGGAAGACCCTTTAATTGTCTTAAAAATCTATTCTCGACTACAGCTAGGGTAGAGGACGAACCATAATTCTGCCCCATACAGAGTTGCTCCACACGCTTGAGTTCTTTACATTTAAAGCCCGGGACCAATGGGTTTAAAAGATGATTCCCTGGCTAGTTTGGCTATACTCCCAGCAATCTGAGATAGCCTAAGCTTGGCTTTGGCTATTTGGGGCGCCCACTGCATATCTTCTGAGAGGGTAACACAGAGGTATTCAAAGACAGACACCCTTTCCAAAGAGATTCCATTCAATTGCGGGTTGGGGCGTGTTGTCTTAGGAGGATTGACGATCATAAATTTGGTTTTAGTAGTATTAATCGCCAGTCCCCTAATGTTACAAAATGAGGAGAAACTGTCCAATAACCTCTGGATACCCATCAGTGTCTTTGATAGGAGGAGGGAATCGTCAGCAAACATCAATGCTGCCACCTTGGTGTTTGCTAACTTTGGGGCGTCATTGTTTGCAAACTCAGCCAGAAGGGGGATTTGGTTAGTATGTTTTTTCGGCTTAGATGCTTTGAAGCCTCGGGATTCTCCTGCTGGAGTGCCGAAATACTTGAACTTATTTCTGTTTAAATATCGAATTTATCCATTTGATTCTGCCTTGTATTGAATACTGAATCATACTTTACCTCCGTTGGAATCTGGGAAGAACAGTGGCTTGATATTTCTGTAATTGAGGAGGGATCCTGCTTTGAATCAGTGCCAATAGGCCTTATTGCCGAGACTTGGTTTTTTCATCTTTATGCTTTGTAGATTCTATTTGTGTGATAACGGGGGTAATTGCCAAGTTTATTTGATTTGTTGTTTTTATTTCCATGGCTTTAACCAGTTCCACATTGTCCATTATTATTGTTCAATGTAACCATGACGTTTGCGATCCGTCCTTATTTAGAGCCTTTATATCACACGAAGTTAGAAGAGGATCGTGACATTGATTATCCTGGACTTGTTTGTCCCTGTTCGGTGTGGAGTGGAAATGCTCTGGTATTTTGAGTTTGAGTGTTGTTGCTATTTCATCCTGTTGCTGATTTATTTTGTTGGATTTCATATTCAGATCTATGCATATTTGCTTAGTGTCTCCCAAGTCCTTCTTGTTATTGTTTACTGAATGAATAATTGCCTGTACAATAGTTTTTTTCGCACTTTTCGTTTGATGGATTTTTGGCGAGTTTTCCTCATTTCTTGCATCTGTTTTTATTTGATCCATTATTCATACACTTTCTTTATGTCTGGGCTCTGTGTAGGATGCTGTTACATTAGGTACTAGTTGTTGGACTTCTCGCAAGTCTGCAGCCATTGATTTTTGTGGAGCAAGAGGTGTAAGCAAACCCTTTATGCTACCTGTTTCCAAAAAATGGCTGCTGCCGGGTCTTTCAGAAAGAAAAATGTGTTTATTTTTTGTTCCGGCTGGAGTGTTGGAGTAGGATAGTTTCCTGTCCCTTGGGGTTTTGTTGGAGATGTCCCCCTTGTTATAGTTGAGTTTGTTTGCGATTTTCTTTGTTTGTGTGTTTTTGGTAACAGGGGCACCTGCCTGACCCGTCCTGATCTCATTTCCCTTAAAACACTCTTCTGGTGTACCACCAATTGGGAGTTGCCATCCATGATTTCTTATGTCTGCCTAGCGATTTGTACAGCAAGTTATGCCTAGTTGGCTAAATTCCTCGATGTGCCCTTAGAAGCCAGGGATTTTGTGCAGAGAAAAAACTAATACCCACGGTCCGTACTGTGAATGCTGTGGAACAACAAGCAGTGAAATACTCTGTCTCTTAGTTCAAGTAGGACACTGATGCTTAACTCAAACACTTCCGATACACTTCAGCCAAGATCAACCGTTGCTTATGCTTAGAAACTGCTCTTACATTTGAGCAAAACTAGCTTGCAATTTTTGTTGATCACACCTGGATCTAAAATAGTAGTGTTTTTTCTGCAGAGTTGTGGATTGGATGTGGAGGCACACGCTCACTCGGCTCTCGCGGCTCCCACTGCCACGGTTTACCTCCGCTGCTGCTGCCCACGCAGACTGCTTCTGCTCACTTCTGCTCCACTCGCAACGTTATAACTCAAAACGTTATAACACGTTGTATCCCAATTCCAGAGGGTGGGGCGCAATCGTCAGATATCGCTGAAATGGGGGATGCCTTCTCCTTAAGTGCTCCGGCCGAGGGGAGTAATGAGGGGCAGGGGAGCGGGGATCCTTCCAGCTCGTATTACCCACTCGCCCAACCCGGTAACCTGCTCCGGCTTCTCTCGTGGCACCACTTCGCTATCCTATACCAGCACGGATAGTGCCTGCCTTAGCTGAGGCATGGCGTGATGAAAGGAGAGGGCAAGGGAGTGGGAAAACGAGCCGCTGCTGTACCGGCTCTCTCTTCTTCCTTACCGCTCACCTCACTCGATCCGCCCAGCACTGATCGGGGCTCCTGGCAGTCCCAGTGGTGGTCACAGTTCCTAACACGGCCTCACGCCGCACGCCGTATGCCAGCCTCTCTCCTCCAGCTACTACGGCTCCGGCTCCAGCTCCAGCTCCACCTGGCGGCTGCAACAAACTCCTCCTCTCTCAGCTGAGAATATCAAGCTCAGACACTTCCAATCCAGTACTACTGTCAAGACTGAGTCTTGATTTAGCAATGGCATAGTTCATATAATTGTACTGGCATCATCGCAGACTGCATCCCCTCTCAGCCCAGGTGCCACTAGGTCTGTTCTATGACATTCATGGGCACTCTCTGGTGGAACTTTGGTGGCGTCTGAGTCAATGCACAGGGAGGTTGTCTACATCCTCATGTAGCTGATACCGAAATGTTGGTGGAAACAAGGCTGAAGCATTCCACTCCTCCATTTGCAGCTTCCGGACGGCTTCTGCCCACTGCATCATGCCTTGGAGGACAGCTTCCACTGTCCCCCGCAACCCCTGCCACATTCACCTCGGCCATCAATGAGGACCCACTCAGTCCGCAATGCCCTGCCTCAGTGCACCGCAAGGCAGTGTCCCATGGCATGGTGCCTGTGCCGGCCGCTGTGCATCCAGGGCCACTAACTCTGTGCTGGTCAAGTCAGGGACCCTTTTTTCTGTGATATTGGATGGCCTCTGAGATGATGGCTTTGGGGTCATCAATGCCATGTGTAAGTGGCCCTGCGCTGTCCGCTGCCTCTGGCCTCAACTGCGGACCACCAGGGCTCACACATCAAATTGAGTCTTGACCGGCCCAGACGTCACATCACAGCAGGAGGTACATGCCACCATCGCCAGGGCTAACTCCAACCACCATCTGCCAGAGTTGAAACAGTGGTACTGGCAGACTAATGGAGTTGCTCACACCTGTCGTGGATGCCATCATCTGCCTGATACCCTGCTCAGCACTCCAGGTGCCACTAACTCAGAGCACCACGAGTCATCTTCCATTACTGTTTTGGTTATGTGCTATTGCAAGTTCAGGCTGCAATGTCTCCTCAGGCAGTGCGGTAGACCTGGGACGATGATGGGTAAGATGATGCAGGTGTTATTCCCCCCGCTGCAGCTGCATCAGGAATATCCAGAAGGGACCCAATCCTAGACATTTTGTTCACATGAGCGCGCTCAGCTCTGGTGCCCCAACCTCAGTTCACTGCAACTCACGGACACTTCTGTTTGCACATTGGGTGGCCTCTGTAGCTCCGGCTACCACCATAATGCATCCCTGTTGTAATGCTGGTGTTTACTGTTTCAGTTTCAAAGAGTTTACTGTTGTATTTGTTGCCAGCACCAACCACTCCATGAGGGCTGGCTTACTCTCACCCCACACACATCCAGCAAAGGCGTCACTGTACATGTGACCCTGCTAATAAAGGGGCTGGGCAGACGTGCCCGTATCCAGTTCCACAAACTATCTGTGTGTGTCCGTGTGGTCATGATGTGTGCATGGGTGCCCGGGCCCTACATAATTACATTGTGCTGTGTACAGCGGACACAGCCATGACCTCGCAGGGAGCGTATTAGTACTTGGACATGTAGCTTTGTTGTCAGCCTCTCATTACGTAAGGGGAGAGTACTGGGCTGTTGTGCGGAGGTCCTGCGTGGGTGTGTGAATGGTAATTCCGGGGCTCTGGGCGTGGTTCAGTCCAGGAAATGTGCAAATGCATGTGTCTCTGTCGCAGTGTGGGTCTCCTTTGTGGGGTGCAGGTTTGTCCTGCTGGGACTTGGAGACCCCATATGTAATGGTATTTGGCTTCCCTGAGCACTAACCCCACCCGCACCTGTTTGGACAACTCCTTTTGGCATTCGGATTCCTGGCATTTGAATGCAATGTGTGCCTCGGTGGCGTGTTGGGTGCCAGCCGTGCTTGCGGGTGCTTCCTGCTGTGTGGTCTATGCAGGGGCTGGGTTCTCCTCTATGTAGCTTATCTTCCTTAGTGGTGGGTTTGCCTGGGATGTCCATTGTGAGAAGTTGGCCTGGCATATGCTGTCCACCATTCTAGTGGGCACCTTGCACCAGTCCAAATGACCCTATTTGATGATAGGTTATAGACAACCTTAATAGAAAGCTATCCTAGTGGTAGCTGTGGAGAGCAGCCTTCAGGCTCAGTCTTGAAGGAATGTTAAGCAGCTTGTTTTACCAGTCTATAATCTCGTGAACGACCAAAGGAAAGGAGAACCACACCAGGTATATTTATAAAATATATGTATTTATTCTAAATACATCCCTCTAGTCTCTTTATGAGGTTAGAGGCAAAAAAAAAACATTCAGTAAACTTAATTAGCACACAGTAAATTAGCACAATATACGTTGAGCCCTAGGGGCGTACCAAACCATATATTAAGAAAGTGGTATAAGAACCACGACTGTCATAGAGACGAGGCCTGGAGCCTGTAGAACTGCTGGGGCCACCAGGAACGACCCAAGGTAGTGACACAGGGGACCCACGGGGGACTCGTGCAGTGTCTAAACACAGCCGCGAATCACCATTAGCTTCTATGGGGAAAGTCACAGTTATAATTTTAAGGATTAAGGACACTTAGAAGAGGACTTGGAGCAAACCGCTTTAGAACTAGGAGGTTCTAGAGTTAACACCCACGGGAGAACCAGAGCACTCGAGTTACCTCACCCAGGGAAGCTGGGTGCATATGTGTCTCTTCGTGTCGGGTTTCGTCGTTGTTTTTAATGGTGATCTGCTGCAAAGTGCTGCTGGCGTCCAAGTGGAGAGTGTCTGGGTGGATCCAAGCCTGTATCAAGGATGAGAAGAACCTGAAAGCAGAGGGGACAGAGTCTGGGTCACTTGCCAGTGACCAGGAAGGCGATGAGCAGATGCCCACCTATGTCAGGTGCTTGCAGGTGAAAAAGGTGAAGCTTGACTCTTCAGCCACAACGACCAGGAGGTGTCTACGACAACCAGATGCTGGATTCTAGGTTGTCCCGCAAAGGATGTCGACTGCTGCCGTGTCGGTTTCCGGATTGGACCAAACAAGCCTTGGCAACAGCAACCCACCCAGGAAGTAGAAATCGGCTACTGTGCAGACCAGCAAGGTCTGAGGGACTCACCACATAGTGGAGAGTCAGGGCACGTCTTGAGCAAGTAGGAAAGTCCAAGGAAAAGTAGAGTTTCCTTCGAGGGGACCCACCAGTCGACAGAACATAGATCACAAAGGGGCCTCAAGCAGAAATGCCGGAAGTGGGCTATTGGAACACTTGTGGAGTGTAGGCCCACAATCTTTGGTGCAGATGGTGCTCGGGGCATGGACTACAAATAGCCCGATGCACAACTTTGAGAAAGCTCAGCAAGTCGATGCACTAGCAAATGTTCACGGTGACCAGGAGTTCCAGCCCCACGTCACTCGTGAGGGTTGAGGACCTCAGCTTTGTTGGGATCTCCTGTCGGCCTCTGAGAAGTCTGGAAGTCTATGTCCTGTGTCACAAATACTTCAGAGTCCAGTGGGAGCTTTGGAAATGCAGACCGGCAAGATGCTTCTTTGGTGCCTGCTTGAGCAGGGGGGGTCACTTCTTGACCACAAGGGAGATTCTTCAGTCCTCTAGTCGTTAGTAGTGAAGTTCCAGGATTCAGCTTCAGAGTTTTGTCCAGGTATAATCTAAAGTCCTGTTGCCAGGGGTCCCTTACTTATACTGAAGAAAGGGGTTGAACATACTGTGGGGAACCACCCATGGGAGGGTCAGGAAAGAGGGGTGGCTACACACATTTCCTTTGTCCAGTTTCGCACCAGAGCAGGGGCTGAGCACCCATGCAACCAGTTTGAACTGGGGTATGCACAGGGACACCAAGTGTGCCCCCTGCACTGTCTGAAAAGCACTCTCTGAGTGCCCCCACCCAGCCCCAAAACACTAAAGCCTGTCTGGGAGGTGCTAACACCTCCTTGTGGCAGGAAATCTGTTGTCCAGGCCTCCCCTGCCGGAGTTTCGTCCAGCAGCAGGAGGTCAGACCCATGTCTGTGGCTGCAGCAACCATTCTGTGATGCTAGGGTTCCTTTAAACTATTACCGGTCAGACCAGTGTGTACATGTCTCTCCCTCTAGAAAGGTGGAATTCTACCCCCGCCGCCAGGACTGGTGGGGGTAGGATTCCAAAATGTTTGATACTAAACACAACATGTTTCCATGCAGCCATCCCTAAATTAGCCTTAACCCCGAGGTTATAACGCACTTAAGAGTATATGGTCTGGCTGCATCACCGAGCAGCCTCAGAAAATAGGCTCCAAAAGCTGCAGAGGGGCCCAGCTCATGCATGGGCACCCTCTCACACAAAACCGAGCACTCTGCCTTCAGGATTGATAAGGCCTGCCATAGGAGTGACTGAGGTTTATATGTGTCAGTGATTAAAGTTAGATATAGGTAATCAATATCTTAGTAAGGGGTACGTGCCCCACCTTACCCAGGCTACAGTAGTAGTCATGTGGTGCCATTTTGGAAGGCTTCCCAGGGGTGTATACAAAGTTACCATCTAGACCTATATTTCTTTACTTACTGGCTTATCAAAGCTCTACTTTGGGGCACACAGAACATAATTTTCCACTCAGACCAGGTAACCCTTCTTACAATTTTTATTTCAATTATTACTTTTTTTAAGACTTTCACATTATAAGACATATACAAATTATTACACTTGATATCACACTGATTTGTCTTCATGTTTCAACTAATGTTATACATATGACAACAGCTTAAAAATCATAACTGTCTACAATAAATAAATCAAGTACACCTCGACACATACACTCTCTTCTTACTTTCCACAACGATACACATGCATACCGCACTCTCACACTCTACACCCCAGAATAACACTACATGCACAGATGAAAAGAGTCTAAGGGCCATATGTATCATCAAACCAATTTGCATTTCCTAAATAGCGAATTTTAAGGAATCGCTATTTAGGAAATGCAAAATGGTATGTATGAACAAAATCGCTTTTTTATAGCGATTCCTTGCCATTCCTAATTTGCGATTAGCAAATTGCTAATCACAAATTACCCATTCATTTCTATGGGCCAGGAGGCCCGTAGGAATGAAGGGGCAATTTGCGATTAGCAATTTGCTAATCGCAAACTAGGAATTTTTTTCAAGGGTGCAGGGGTGTCTCAAGAACACCCTGCTGCACCCCTGAAAAAGACATTTGGGGGCATATGGCACACATACATGCCCTAAGGGCATGTATGGGTGTCATATGGCACCTTTGGTTTTTTGGAAAAAAGCATTATTAAAAGAATTCGCAACTTACCACCAACTAGAAGTTGGTGGTAATTTGCGATTCCTTAATGGCATTTTTTCCATATTTTTTCTTTGATACATTGCATTTAAGGAATCGCAAAATTTGCGATTCCTTAAGTGCAATCGCAAATAAGGAATAGCAAATTTTGTGATTCCTTATTTTGATGCAAAAATCTTTGATACATACCATTTAGGTAATTAGCATTCGCAAAGGCTGAAAATCGCAGAATTTCGGCCTTTGCGAATGCTAATTAGCTTCATACATATGGCCCTCAGTGAGAACATCCACCCTCGGTTGCTGTGCTGATAACTGGGGTGTCACTCTTGCTGGTCAAAGTACGTTTCGATGGCATCAATTAATTTCTACGCCACCTTCTTCAGGACCTGTTATGTTATGCCTTATAACTGGTGGAAGTGGGGGGGAGATAAAGGGGAAAAGGTGTCTGTAATGACAAGAAAATACTTTTTTTTAAATTGAAGCTTAATTTATTATGAATGAGCCCCAGGAGATATCTTACATGTGTCCTCATACATATATTCAACATTACAAGCAAATGTGCCAAGTATAAGCGCTTATGAAAGATTATCAGACTGGAGTAAGAATTATCAGAATTTTCAAAAATAGAAATATATAAACGTGCTGAGACATCATGTTACCTTTAAATAGTAGAAAAAAAGAAAAATTGAAATGAAAATTTAGACACCAGATAAAAGACAGTGTTTATATACTAAGACTCTTCAGCTAATTGAGGTATTATTCACATCAGCAACACAGACAGAAAAAACTGTGTAATATCAATACGGAGGTCATTTATTATTTAACTGTAGTCTCTGGGTATGACAATTTTCTGAGGTACAATAATCCCCTGTGCAGGCATATAGTAGAGCCTACCTATCTGAGGGATTTTATTTCACAGAAAAAGTGATATCCTGGTTATCGATACACATAGTGGAAAGAAGGGAATACTTTCAGTTACCTATTATTGATGCTATAACTGGTTTAAAACAACTATACTCAATTGCTTTATGATGTAAATAATTACCTTAAAAGCAGGTCTACCAGTGCAATCTGTAATCTCAGTGATGGAAACTCCTCCCAATAATATGTAGTTCTTCAGTTATGTGCTAGGAAACGTTATGGGTTCTATTCCAGCTTGTCTCTGCATATTGAAAAAACAATACTGTAATTAGAATGTCTGGATCCATAAGAACATTGGGTACGATTCACAGAACTAACTTAAGACAAAATCCTAAACTTACTACCATTTTGGTATTCACAGAAGGCACTTACTCATTTTGGTATTCACAGAAGTTAGGAGTCCTAACTTTAGGACTCCTAAATGCCTTCTGTGAATACCGAAAGTCTTACAGTTAGGATTTCTCTCAGTTTAGGAGTAATAATGTTAGTACTCCTAACTTTAGGACTCCTAAATGCCTTCTGTGAATACCGAAAGTCTTAAAGTTAGGATTTTTCTCAGTTTAAGAGTAGTACAGTTAGGACTCCTAACTTTAGGACTCCTAAACTGAGAACAATCCCTAGTCTACCATATACTAGGGACTCACAACCAAACTGGAGTGTACCTAAAGTACATGCAATCATTTTAGAGAGGAAGCAGCTAGGCTGGGGTCCTGGATAGCAGGGCCCCAGCAAGACTAAAGTCGAGAAACAGTAAAACACCAGCAAAAAGTGGGGGTAACCATAGTAAGCAGATCCTACTCCCCTACATCCATGAGCTATTGTAGGGCATTGGTATCGAAGTTGTTGTGGTCCTCTCCAGCATCAATGATGGGTTGTCTGGTCTGGTCTGCTGGAGGTGTTGTTTGTCCCTCTGCAGTGTGAAGGGGAGATGCATGTTGACATTGTGTTGACATGTATATTTGAGCATTGTTCTTGTTGACATGCAGACTGTACGACATTGTACATTGTGACTGTTTGGATGGTGTTGCCAAGTTGATGCAGGACAGTGGACTTTTGGACTGCGTGACGATGTGAGGATGTACGCGTAAGTATGAATCTAACAATTTCCTGCTCTGCTTGATGTGTTTGACATGTTTCTGTGCTTGAGCGGACCCAGTTAAGTCCCCTGTTCTGCAGTGTCGGTGTTGGACGTTGTAGAGTATTGTTGTGGGATGTGCTGTTATTGCTATCTGTGTGTGATGCAGTGTGCCTCTGGGATCAGGGACATGATCCAAGGTCATTGAGGGTGTGCAGTGTGCTACACATCTTTGTGCATGTGTGTCATTGTGCCCATCTCCCCCCATCCACCCAGTCCCTGGTTGTTGCTCACCCTGTTGATGTTGTGTCCGGTCCCCTTGAGCTGTGTCCGTACTCCCAACTCCTTGCACCGTCTCCGTCTCCACACTGATGACTGTGGCCTCCATTTCCTCCAGCTCCTCCTGTGGCGCAGGACTCCCACCTCCTGTTGCTGTTGCTGCCTTCCTGTTGGCAGTGGGTTTGTGCTTGGTGTGGCTTTTCACATCATGCCAGCGCCTCTTACTCTCCTCGGCACTCTGACTGCATTCACAGTAGTTTAACTGTGGGTCAGTTGATGGTAGTGTGTTCTATCACCTCCGTGACGCTGATCTGGTTTTCCTGCGGACTGCACCCCATTTTCTTCTTCCTCTTCTCCTTGACCTTCCCCGACCCCGTTGTTCCTTGCTGGTGGTCTGTCGGGCTTGTGGGGTTCTCATTGGCCTCTGCGCTCGGTCAGGGTGCATCCTTGTTGCTATGCAGTTTGGATTGATTCTGGTGTGTTGTTTTGTAGCTTTTATAGTGCATTTTCCCACCAGACATGTGGGATTTGCAGGTCTGCCGCTGGTTATCGCTGCTTTTTGTATCGCAATTTGCCTCATCACAACTTTTTCTGTGCCTGTGTTTCAAATTTTTGCAGCAATTGTGTTACATTCTCGGTACACAGCCCTTCCTGCGTGAAGCATAACTCTCCTTCCACTTCAATCCCCATACTGGCCTCCTCATTCAGATGTAGCAAGTCTAGCAATACAGTTGTGTCTGATGCTTCTAACGCAATAGTGGGCACTCTTCTACTGTCTTCATTGTCAGTGCGGCTAGTCTGCACCTCTTTCAGCCCCTCCATAACTTTCTTATGAAACAAAAAATGGCAACCCTGGTTTGTGAATAATTAAAATCGCTTACCGGACATGTATTTAGTAAGACACTTTAAATGAGTCACTTAAACAGTCAATCACACAGCTACTAAATCCAACATCCAGTGACTTATACATCCACTCATTGTTCATTGCAGATTGCTATATATATATAGTACATATTAAATATCAAACCTAACCACATTCACTGGATGATGTCATCAGTGATGTCATCAGTGATGTCACTGACCATGTCATGAATGATGTAATATGTGACATCATCAGCAGTGCATTGCGGGCGCGCAAGTTAAATGTCCAGCTAACTATAACATCCCTGAAACCTATATTTTTTTCAGTGAATTTCTAAGGTTTTTAAATGCTAATTCCTAACTATAACATGTCTGAAACCTATGTTTTTGTGAATTTCTGAGGTTTTTTAAATGCTAATTCCTAACTATAACATGTTTGAAACCTGTGTTTTTTCAGTGAATTTCTAAGGTTTTTTAAATGATTATTCCTAACTATAACATGTATGAAACCAATGGTTTTTACAGTGAATTTCAAAGGTTTTTTAAATGATAATTTTTAAATGTAATAATAGTTATATGTATTTTTGGGATACTGATTTTCTAGTTTTTTAACTTTTTTTTACATATTTTATTTATTAAAGAGCATTTTCTTTTTTTAATATAAATGGAAAAACATTTTGTATCAAATCAAATTTATTTATTATGTTTTGGCTCTCAAAGAGGGCCACATAAAATATACAATAAACAACAACAAATACACAAGAAATCAAATTGTTTGAGGAACAAGCTTCAATCCACAATAGATACACACAAAAGGATAATCTACCAAAGGTCGGACAGACAAAACATCTCCAGGTACATATTAATAAATAGCTAAAAATCCTTTAAAAAAGTTAAAAATATGGAAACAGAACATTTCGTTCGGAGGGCAATAAAGTGCATGAAGAAAGCCCTTTAAAGTGACAATGCCAAGGCGGAGACAAATTACTTTTAACCATCGATTGCGCAAATTACGGAGCATGGGACAAATTAATAGAACATGCATACAGTCCTGGGTGCTCAATTTACATAAATTGCACAAAGCAGAGGAGCCATACCATTTGGATAACAGTAGATTTAGTGGAATTAAATCATAACGTAACAAAAACCAAAATCTACGAATACCATGCAGTAGATTCCATAAAGCATAGGGTTGTGGCCGCTTCAACATATAGGAAGTAATGAGAGGTTCCACATTCCTTTTATCACCAATTGACTTTTTATCAGAGAAAAAACAAAACCCCCACGATGCCTCCTTTAGGACAAGTTTTAACTGTAAGGGAGAATAGGAGAACAGAACACTTTCATCTAGTTTAAGTAGCGTTACAGCCCTTATAAAGTTACTTACAAGTTTAGAGAACTCTTTAAAATTGCCCAATAATTCACTTCTAAGGAGGGCTCGCATGGTCCCTACTCCCGCTCTAGCCAGACTGGCCACCCATCTTATTAAGGCACATAGACCCTGTACCCAGGTACTCCTGAGTCCAAAGTCAAGCCTGCAAGCGGCTAGTGGGCAAGCAGTGTTTAGGGCAGAGAGTGATCTTAAGAGTTTCCCCTCAATCTTGTGGCAAAAGTCCCAGTTTTTCACCTCTATTAGTTCAATACCATACAAGATAGTTGCGGGAATTTTTGCTCTAAAAACTTCCAGAAGACTGGAAAAATGCCTTTTCCCCGTTGCCTGGTATAGAGACTTTAAACCATTGCCATGGGCAAGAGCCTTGCGGGAGCAATGCTCTATATGGAGCTTCTCACTCAAACTAGCCGTAAATATTTTTCCCAAAAAAGCATAGGAGTTTACGACCTCCAATCTATGTCCCCCGATAGCCCAACCGTAATTTATAGAGCGGCACTTCTTCTTACCAGCTATACACATCACTTTACTTTTGGTAATGTTAATCTTCATGCGATGATCTACAGCGAAAGCATGAAGAGCCTGTAGCCGATTCGCAAGACCCTTAGGAGTCAAGTCGAGGATAAGGACATCGTCTGCATACATCAGGCAGGATATTGGAATCCCTCCCACCATCGGGGCAATCCCCTCACTGGCAGACACGGCGGCGGGAAGATCAGCCGTGTATAAGGAGAACAAAAGGGGAGCCAATAAGCAGCCTTGTTTAAGGCCATTCAGAGATGGAATTTGGGCAGAAAGCCCCCTTTCGCCCCCCATTAAAACCCTGCACCAGGTCTCAGTATGTAGAGACCGAACCAACTCCAACAGGAGGGTAGGGACACCAAGCATCGCCAATTTTCTCCACAGCGTTCCGCGATCTACTTTGTCGAACGCTGTGGAGAAATCAATAAAGGCGGCATACACCACCCCTCCTCTCACCTGGACATATTTATCTGTGATCACATGAAGGGCGGTGAGATTGTCTAGCGTACCATGGTCCCTACGAAAGCCGGTCTGTTCAAACGGCAAAATATTGCCCTCCTCGACCCAATCGGAAAGGGAAATAAGAAGACATTTCGCAAAGACCTTTCCGATGGAGTCGAGAAGCGCAATCAGGCGGTAATTAATGGGGCTATCCCTTGTACCTTTCTTAAAAATGGGAACCAAAATGCTTCCCCTCCAAGATGCAGGTACAGTTTTGGAGAGATGACAGGCTTTAAACAGGGGATACAGGATTTTACTCCATCTTAAAGGATCTTGTTTAAGGACCATCATGGGGAGTTCGTCCGGGCCCATTGCCCCAGAAGGATGCATATTTTTTATAGCCATCTCGATTTCTTTTTCTGAGGGGTAGAATACAGGGTCTTCAGGTGCAGCATATATGGAGTTATCATCACCTGTAATCCCGTTCCCTGCATAGAGCTCCCGGATATAGGAGGTCCATACCTCTTCCGCTATAGGAATGGGGGAGGGACTTCGACGCGTACCACACCCCTTCCCAATTATTGCCCAAAAATCTTTAATTTTACCATGTACAACAGATTCCCTCAGATTAATCCAAACATTGTCCTCCCTTTCCTTTTTAATTTTTTGCTTGAGTCTGCTTCTCTTTCTTCTTAACCTTGCAATTTCTTTCCCACGTTCCAAGACTCTGTCTAAGTATTGTTCGCGGACTAGTTTATTTATTTCCCTATTCAGAATGCGCAATGTATTAGGGGCCACTTCCCCTTTCCTAGGGGGTACAGTTTTTTTTGCGTAAAGTCTAATATTTCGCATAAATTCTTCAAAGTAAACTAATTCGCTACCATTCCACTCATTTATTACCATTAGGGTATCGGACAAAAAGTCCTGTACCCCATTAATAGCGGCAGAATTCCAAAAGCACCTTCCAGAAGAAGCATGGAAGGTAGCATCGTTGCCATTGAGCGACCAAGACAAAGTATTCAAAGGATTTAAAGACATTGTTAAGAACAATATACTATGATCGCTGAGGGACGTAGGTATAATCTTAAGGTCCTGAATGTAAGGAAACAGACCATAGTCTGCGATAGCATAGTCCAAAATAGACGACCCAAAGGGGGATTTATGAGTATAATTAGCGGGTACGTCAGACGGAAATCTTCCGTTTAAAATAAGACCATCACCAGTCGCTAATTCTTTTAACAAAATCTTCCCTCTTTTGTTTGTCACCAACTTATCGGGAAAAAGTGTCTGAGGAACAAAATGCACCTCTTCCTTAACTTTATTCCTGAAGAGTTTCAGACTAGCGTTCGAGATTTTACAATTCAAGTCACCTACAAGCAAGATTTCTGGAGGAGATGGGGAGTTTTTAATCTGTTCAATATATCGGAAAACCTGCTGCAGACTGGCATTAAAACACTCCTCTGGGGGTATATACACATTAAAAATTACAATAGGAAATTTTATACCATTATGGAACAAATTTTCAATGGTTATTGTGTGGAAAAGTCTACTTGGATCAATATAGTGGGAGAATCTCCATTGCAGTTTATTTGACAATAAGCAAGCAATCCCCCCCCTGGCATGCCCTTTCTTAGAGGGAGCAGCGGGTACTTCCAAGACATAAAAATCTTTTGGTGGCGCTAACATATCAATGCACCATGTTTCCTGAATACACAATACGTCAGCACCCAGAGAAGATAAGAAGGCAAATTTCTCTGGGCTACTGTGGATCCCAGCCGCATTCCAGGAAATTATTTTTAATGAGGTGTTAAAGATGATGGAACAATTTGGGGTTATCCTTTGTTTTTGTTGATAGCGCACTGTGGAGCCAATTCCACCGGTTATTATCATCTATAAGAGAGGAATTCTGAGTTAGCGGAAGTGGCTTCACGTGCGAAACTGAGCGTTTTCCCCGAGAGACCCAAATTTTTAGGTCTCTAAGGGGAGAGGCGACCCCGTTTTGCTCGCCACCCCCAAACACCTTTTCAAACAAAAGATTTGTCTTGCCTGGGTTAGAAATAGGGAGAATGTCAATACCTAAGCACTGAAAGTTCTCGGCTTGTTCTAGTATCAAATTTACTATATTAGGTGGGTAAAATTTCACCCGTATACTCAGTACCCTACCTCCACCCAACAGAGATACCAATTCTATGTCCCTGGATTGAATATGGTAGAGACTTTCAATCTCGCTAAAGCGTTTGAGAAGCCAAGCTCTATTTAACAATAGGTCAGTATCAAATAAAGGTAAAAAGTCTAACACAAGCACATCCACCGGGGCCTTAGAGTTGTTTTGAGGCCGAACAGGAGGGCAGCGATTTTCAGACTCTAGCGCTACAGTGAAAGGGGGGGCCAAAGGATTAAGGGCCCCAGATGGATATGAAATTGGTGCTCCTGATGCGGTCCGTAGGGGAGAGCATGGGAGAGAACCCCCCGTTTGAGGTGTAACTTCCTGTGGCATAGGTGGACATCGCTCATTTTCCCCCTTTACAGAGGTCGAGGTAGATAAGTTCAAATCAGTGTCCACCTTTAGGGAAGTAGAAGAGGGCTCCACATCAATTTCATCATTCTCTCTTGCCGCTGAAATATTTTGGAAGAGTATCCGGCGCTGCTTTTTCTTTCTGTATTTTCGAATCGGTTTCCTCTTGTTCCCTTTAATATTTTGATGTTTACCATTTTTTTCCTTGTCTTCCTTTACCTCCGGTTTATCATCCAGGAGTTCTTTACCGTTCTCAGGCATGAAGATAGGAAATAACTCCTGGGCCACTTTGGGGCCAGGCGAAGGTTTATCATCTTCCTCAATCTCCAGAGCTGAGTTCTTAATACAGTTGGGAGCTGCAGTTAAAGGCATGTCAATATGTGATTCCAAAGTCGGAGTGACAACCTTCATATCAAGTTCCCCTCTGGAATCTCTAGTTTTCCCCTTAGGCAGGCTGTGTTCAGACCTGGAGGGGGAAGCACTCCTCATATCGGGTGATTTTTGCAGCAGTGTCTTTAGAATTTGGGTGACTGATTCCAAGATACAGTCCGAGCTGCCTACAAATTTCCCCAGAAGAAATAAGATTGAGGCTAGGAGTTGTTCCAGAGCGATCATGGACTCTGAGATTGGTTTATCACATGCTTCCACAGGGCAACGGGTACCCAAAGGATTAAGGTCAGGGCTCCTTGAAACATTTAACAGGTCAGACATTTCATGGCCATTTAACGAAGGGGTGCTACTATACAACAGTAACCCAGAAGGGGTGGCACCCCCTGAGGACTTAAACTGTTCCAGAGTCTCCACTTTAGCTGGGCTTACGTAGCGTCCACAGAGTTCCAGGTCGATCGATAGTGCAGACAAGTCGCCCCCCGGCCTGTCATTCAGAGAGGATTGAGGCATCGGGGGTATATGCACAGGTTCACCTACGGCCATCACCTTCCCCTCTAGTGAATCCCGCGAGGAAGACCCCGCCGCCATTGATTGTAAGACCGCTGGCAGCGCCAGGGGCAGTCGAGGGTCTGTGGAGGCTGGTATATGGACATCCTGGGCTTTAATATCAGTGATTTCTGGAGCAGCAATTTTAGCTTTTTTTACAGCAGATAGGTCCCAGAGTTCAAGGAGTTGGCATTGACCCTTCAACGGTGGGTTGTTCACGGATTTATTTCTTGTGCGGGTAGTGACTAATTTTCTGCCATATTTTTCTCCCACTACCCTTCCGGAGCGTAAAATTTTTGACATTTTCAGTACGATTTTCCACAAAATAAACTTAATCAAAGTGTTAAACCTCCGGAGGAGAATATACAGTGAGTGTTTAAAATTATATAAAAAAGTAAAAGTTATGTAATCCTGGAGAGGCGGCAATCCCTGTCCGGCAAAGGTATTATGGAGTAAGGTGTATTAATGTCAATACATGATTCGTCCTCAAACAAGCAGGATTAAAAGCAAGTTCATATAAGCGAATATTGAGTGAAAATAACCAGGCCCAGCCCAGCCTACCTCGGCCACTGAGGGCCACAGAGGGCCCGCCCTTTGCCCGGGCTTCGCCCGGCGTCCCGCGAGACGGGGTGACTCCGTTTATCAGCGCCTCCTGGCGCGAAACTGACGCGGCCGGTGCCGCTAGGGCTGCTGGGAGTTGTAGTCTCCTTAGCCCAGCACCGCGCTCCGCTCGATGTTTCCAGGAGCTGCCGAGGAGCGGGAGGCGGGCGGGCAAGGGCGCTGAATTCGAGTTAGCAGAGCAGCGCTTTGCGTTTCAGAAAACTGCAGTCCACCAAGGTGAGAGAGCAAGGGAATCCCCCCTCGACCGGGGTGACTCCGTTTATCAGCGCCTCCTGGCGTGAAACTGACGCGGCCGGTGCCGCTAGGGCTGCTGGGAGTTGTAGTCTCCTTAGCCCAGCACCGCGCTCCGCTCGATGTTTCCAGGAGCTGCCGAGGAGCGGGAGGCGGGCGGGCAAGGGCGCTGAATTCGAGTTAGCAGAACAGCGCTTTGAGTTTCAGAAAACTGCAGTCCACCTAGGTGAGAGAGCAAGGGAATCCCCCCTCGACCGGGGTGACTCCGTTTATCAGCGCCTCCTGGCGCGAAACTGACGCGGCCGGTGCCGCTAGGGCTGCTGGGAGTTGTAGTCTCCTTAGCCCAGCACCGCGCTCCGCTCGATGTTTCCAGGAGCTGCCGAGGAGCGGGAGGCGGGCGGGCAAGGGCGCTGAATTCGAGTTAGCAGAGCAGCGCTTTGCGTTTCAGAAAACTGCAGTCCACCAAGGTGAGAGAGCAAGGGAATCCCCTTGCATTTTGTATTGAAACTGAAATATTGTTTTTTTTGTTTTTGTTTTGTATTCTAATATATTTATATTATTTTCTTTATTATATTTTTTTCAAATTTTGGGGGGGAGTCGCGCACCCAAAGCCTACCCTTCACGATCGGTGCGCGGATTCTAGCCACCATTTTAGAAATGTTGTGAAGGATCTGCATACGGTGTGCTATGGGTGTCTATTTTCACAGATGTGCGTGGTTGCTATGTAACCGCTCCGTGACTCCAGCTCCCGCATATTCGCGACACGTGCGCATTACTGTATGCGATGCTTCCGCTGTGACGGGTTCCGCAATACGGTACAAAAGGGGGTGGCGATGGACGGAGCATCTGAATCAATCAAACACTCACACCCAGTCAAAAGATCTGTGTTTAATCCATCACCGTTCTTTAGCCCACTCTGCCACCCCAGTTCAGACATGGCTATATGCAAATCAGTCTGACCCTGTGCCTCATGGGAACAGTCCAGCCCGAACTGCCAAGCCATGTCTTCCCTGGACCGGAAACAAGCTTCCGAGGACCGGTTTTTGGCATTCCAGCCGTCTTCAGCCCGGCTTGTTGAATCCAGTGGCAAAGTGAGCAAGGGACTCACGTCTGAGCATACCCTGCCACACTTATGGTGGCCAAAAGAGGTACAAAAGGGGGTGGCGATGGACGGAGCATCTGAATCAATCAAACACTCACACCAAGTCAAAAGATCTGGGTTTATTCCGCAATACGTCATATACATGTTGGGCGCGGTGGGTGCACGACTCCTGCAAATTATTTTTATGTCTAAAATCATATATATATATATATATATATATATATATCCCATTAATATACATATTAGGGCAATACATAATCTAAGGTATTCATAAAAATAATATATTTTTACTTGTTATAAACTTATATTACTTTTAAATGCAATTTTGCGAAGTCGCGTAGGGTGCGTGCTGCATGTGAGCACGGTCCACGGATCCCATGTGACCTGAAAAAAAAAGATTTGATTGGTTCATAACATTTCCCATTGGAACTATTGAAGGACCCCACCTATTTCAATCATTCTTCTTTGAGCATCTTTGGAGAGTTACCTAATTTCACCTTTTTTTTGTGGTGTTTTTTTTTTTAAAAAAAGAACAGGGCTTCAGGACAACAGCAATAGGAGGAACATTATTCGTAAGAATAATTTTTGCCAGAAGCTCCACGTCCTCAAAGGCCAGAGTCTTTGGTATGGAAATTCTTCACCTTTCCAGCAGGACAGAAGAAAGTAAATGCAACAAAAGTCACCTGCCGGATTTGTGACCGGGTGTTATCTAGAGGCAGTGATGAAAATAAATATTCTTGTAGTACTGCTTTAATGTATAAACACCTGAATACTATTTATCCGGCAAATCTGGCTTCGGAGGAGTGTAGAAGAGCGGAAAGGAACCCTCAACCTGCAGTTCCTAGTACTTTTGGAACATTAACTGCTGCATCTCCACCCGACATAAGCCCTGAGTTTGCTTTTCTTGAACAACACTGCGTCAAGTGCAAGAAACATATTTGTTTTGGGGATCAGTCTGTCGAAGCAGTTTGTGCTGCACAACGGAACCATTGTTGCTAGTTTTTTGTTTGCTTTATTTTTTGGGAATGCAAATAAAGTTTTCAATTTTCTTCCATCAGCTGTACATTGTTGTATCATTAAAGTTATATATTGTCCAAATCTTTGTATAATTGATGTTGATAACATTTCTGATTTGCATTGACTACACTCCATGTTTTGATTTGCTGCTTAACTAGTTTGTTGAAAGACACTGTTTTACAGTCTGGTAATGTCAGATATATGAATCTTTCAGTATCAATGTTAGTGTTACATGTAAACATACAATTTTCACATTCATGTTACCATTTATAACAAAGTTCTATTCCTTCATTTTCCAATACTACAAGCATATACATTAGAAATTCCTGAGCATCTTGTTGAATATTCTGCGTAAATTGTGTGGAACCACAACATATATCTAAAAGATTAGAAATATCAGAAACACTTTGTATTTTCCTATTATCAGTTCTCAATTTTTCATAAATACAATGCAACAAGAAACAACATATTTTTTCACAATTCTCCATAATTTGCTGTTGCAAATTTTCTAGAAAAAAAAACAACATTGACCACTACATTAGCATAGCAAGTGATCACCTTAACTATTTTCTAATTGATACCCAACAATCTCTTCAATAGTGTCGTTTTTCTTTTTGCTTGCAATCTCAACATTTTCTTGATTTTGTTCCTTCTCTATAATTTCATTACAGATATTCTCATATCTTCTTTTTCAACCTACTACACGCTTTTCAAATACAGGATATTCACCTAAATTGGGAGCATATGCTCTTCTTAACCGATTATTCTCTTTTACACAGTTTGCATCTGCACTAACCACAAACGAAATGCCATTCAAAGAAAGGAAAAACAGAGTGAAAGAGTAATTCTTTTTTTCCTGAAGGGGCCAATACAATGTAACTTTGTTATACAAGCTAGCAGTAAGATAGTCTGGGCTAACATTATTCTGCTTGAGTTTTGCTGTTTAGGGATGCCACTAAAATATTGTTTCTTTTTTTTGTTTTTTTTCAGTTTTGTGATCTTTGGTCTAAAGATGCAGGGTTTAGAAGCATGTTTTAGGTCTTGTTTAATTATTTGATACATTGTAGAGAATCAGGAAATATCAAAATAATATTTGATATTTTGGCTGTGTTTGATTCTTTCCCTGATAGGTAAAATGGCTGGTTTCATAAGAATCTTTCCTAATATGTGTCATCACATTTACCCACAGAGAATGGGTAACCCTTGATACAACAGCCCCTAGTTTCTAGTGAATCAGTATTGATAATAGGCAAACTGCAACACCTCAGGCTTTAAACATTCAATGCAAGGTATAGTGACAAGTATATGTGAAAAGGAAGTGTTGGATAGTGTAGGGGTAAAAATTACTATTCTAACTTAAGGGCGTGCAACAGTAGGGTAGGTGTTGGATTGTATAGGGGTACAATGCATTGTAATGGTATGCATTGTAATGACATGCGATGTAATGCCTGCGTTGTAGTGACACGCATTGTAGTGTCATGCGTTGTAGTGACATGCAATGTTATGGCTGCGTTGTAGTGACATGCGTGGTAAAGGATGTTGCGATGTAATGACTGTGTTGTAAATGTAGTGCGATGTAATGACTGTGTTGTAAAGGTTGTTTCCAGTAAAAGGAGCGCTATCACCAAGCATCTTGGATAGTGGTTAAAACATGACACCAGATTTTTGGAAAACATGGAGTGCAGTGTAACTTGGAATGCTCTGCAAAAAAGGTTCTTTCCAAGTTCCACAGAGATTGGAGTGATATTGTTTGTATTTGCAGTGATTCAGCTATGTATATGACCAAATTGCCGGGCGGGACTTGGCTTAATTGACTAGAGTATACATGTTAGGCAGAAATCTGTCAGACGTGGCACACAAATTAGTTTGATCAAACAGAATTTTGTTATCAGTACATTCTCAAAAATCAGGTGTGGACAATCTACTATCACTGTTCCTTCACCACCAATGGCATTTGAACTCAATGAAACCTCAGTATGGTACTCTGTTCTAGATCCCTCCCGTAAAGGGGAATTTCTTCTGTAGTTTCAAAAGTGCTGCTTCATTTTTGACTGCTTCAATAACTCTAAGGGCATAAGCCCCCAGATCAGAGCAAATGTTACAGAACCTGCCCTGCGAATCGCAATCTTCAAGTGAACCAGTATTGGCATGGAAAGCTATGTCAGAGGCCAGAGTTACCAAAGTGTGTACTGGCTGTTTTGCTGTTGCCCATTTCAAGTGGCAATGTTGAGAGGTTTTTTTTAACAGAAGTTTACATGGGAAGGAAAGACTCACCAAAGACTCACAGAAGAACTATTGAATGGTGTACTACCATAAGTTTAATTTGCAAAAATCTATTTGGACTACATCTACACTATACTTACACTGTCTATATTCCAAGCGCTATCAGTGCAGAAAGCAAGCAATAATAAAAGCAAAATGTTCCATAAACACCGGAAAAACACTGTTTCTGTAGTTTTTAATGGTGCGAAAATGTGTAACCACTGATAACCTTGGTTGTTTAAGGGATTGACATCACTTAAAAACACTGAAAAAAACCACCAGAATTTACAAAAAATAGAAACTGAAGACAGGAAATCCTAGAAATACCCAAATGCATCTCGGACAATGGTTCCCAAATGCACAGAGGCTCACAGTGTGATTCTAGACAACAAACCCTATCCCTAGCATTTTACCAAAACACATTTACTAGTCTACAAGAGGTAATGTAAGTTTTTCAAAACTGCATCTTATCCACCATTTTAGAAAAATCTTAGTTTTTAAACTGCCATTTCATTTACAGAGACCATCTGAGTGCATCCAGACCTCCTTTCAAGGTGCTTAGAGTGTGGATTGTGGGACACAGCTATATTTTCTGGAGCCAAAGGTATGCAGAAACAGAGGCATTGACAAAGACCTAGCTTTACCAAATGTAAACATTAAATGGATTGGACAGAGAGGGTTAAAGTGGCACCAATTGATGCCATTGGTTAAATCCTTTTGACATCTCCAACACCCTGACCTCATAATTGTGCAGTGTGGTGGCAATGACCTAGGCACTTTGACTGGGGTAGGTCTGGAAATGCTTATGAAGGACACCTTTGGAGAATTGATGCACTTTTCCCCCAAACTGCCTTCGTCTATTCTAACATATGCCAAAGGCAGAAATGGAACTGGTCCACTCAATTTTGTCCACAGATTGAGAAAGCTAGGAAACATGTAAATAAATCTGTTTCTGCTTTTCTCCGAGATTATAGGATGGGGTCTATTTACCACAACAATTTGCGTTTCAATATGAATGGCATCTATAGGAGAGAGGGTGTACATTTTACAGATGAGGGCAACAGAGTCCTCCTCATGAACTTTAGACTCTGCATCTGTACTTACTTGCAGGTACCAAAATCTGTCAATAAACACAATAGCTCTTTTTTAGAGCCACCCAAGATCTAAACACATAAGCTTGTTTGGAGTCACGCTCCCAACGCGTTAGGAGTCGTGCACCCAATGCAAGAGAAATCGTGCAGCCAATGCTCACCCTACACGTTAGGAGTTGTGCACCCAATGTGTGTACACCAGGGAGCCGCGCTGAGTGCACGCTGGATGTGGGACTCCTAATTTTACCGTAAAAAAAAGCACCTACCACTAATTTCTATTCTCCCGGGGACTCCATCCCGTGGGGCTCATATTTAACGTTGGAGACCGTGGGGGGAGCCCCAATGCCCCTACTGTCAGAGCCAGCTCCCAGCGTCCTTCGGGAGCTGGCATTGCTTTTCCACATGGGGAGCTGCTAACATGCAGCTCCCCATGTAGAAAACAAAATGGTTTGCATTTTGAAAGAGAGAGCAGGTTTCCTGCTCTCTCTTTCAAAATCCAAACCAAGTTTGCTATGACAGGGCGGGAGCAACAGCAAACAGCAGTGTCCCAGGGTGGGCACCCCGGAACACTGCAGGAGCCGGCCCTGGGGGTGGCGGTCCCCAGGGCCCTTGAGGGCTCCAGGAGGGGGGCCACGCGGCCCCCCTCCACAACATACAAAGCCCGAGGTGGTGGTGGTCCCTGGGGCTTGGGGGGGTCTTTGAGCCTCCCCCAACCATTTTTGAGAAAGCCCCAGGACTTAGCGGTCCCTGGGGCTGGGGGGGCCTTTGAGCCCCCGACCCATCTATTTTGCTAGGGGGATGACGGTTGAGCCCCCTACCCATTTAGGTTGTAGCCCCAGGGGGTGGTGGTCCCCGGGGCTGGGGAGCCCCTCTGGACCCCCCTAAAATGTAAACCTTTGCCCCCGGGGGCTAATTAATAAAGCCTGCGGTTAGTTTTTGCTTTTTTTTACACCTTCCCTTCTGTTGCACACACTGGAGTTGGAATAGTAAATTACACTATTCCAAACTTCAGTGCCCCATCTACAGCAAGTCGACTTGCGTTGCAATGACATGCGAAGTAACAACTCGTCGTTGTAACGACCTGCGTTTTAATGAAATGCGTTGTAAGTGCGTGCGTTGTAACAAGTGCTATTCACCACCACTCAATTCTAAGACTTGCAGTTCAGGATATGTACCAAGCTGTGCTACAGAAGTATTATGCAGTACAGGCTTATCTCAGGACACTGCATCCACCATGTCTTAAAAACATGAGTTTCTTAATTGGTCTCACCCGTCTGTGGAGGAACATAGATTGGAAAATAATTGATATATGTTAATTTTGTATATCAGAAGGATAAAAAACATAGTTGGGTCCCCGGAGACTGGAAACTAAGCATGCAGGTTAAGCACTGGAACGTGTTATCTGGAATCACTGTGCAACCACAAAAACGAACTCCGCCACTGGAATCAGTTATACCATTTAAATATAAGTGCCTGGTGAACCTATCTGTATATCAGGACAGCCTCTGCGTAAGATTTTCTGCAAGGAAGCCTAGGGAGATGCATTGTGGGAGTTGGATGCCTGTCCTCTGCTGTGATGCCTGAATGTACTGCACATGTTCAATTGTGTTGCAGAAAATATATCCTTTGGCCATAGTCGAGGTGCTTTCCATGAGTACTGGATGTTTTGGTTCTTGATCTGTTCATATTGTCATGCTCTTATTGGAAAAAAAATCGAAGTTTTTATATAGCAAGAACAAGACCCAGAGGAAACAGAGTGCTTTACACGAGCTCCAGTCACATTACAGATGAAGACATTTATATTTAGGCACAGAGATTGATATTAAGTGATTTGCACAGAATATTAGGCTGTTGTTAAGCATTCTCCCAAGCTCGAACACGGATCCCTACATTCAAAGTCAACAGGTGCAGGTGTTAAACCACATACTCTCCCCTGATTGTTTGAACAAATAATAAGCATCAGTCATGGGATCGCTGTCACAATTACATGTGACTCACCCAATTCTGGGACCCCTGTACTCTGGTACGCTGTTTTGCTCCTGGACAAGGTGGTCAAGGATGGCAAGCCCCAGAGATCAGCACGGGCCGGATCGGACTGGCCACGCCATGAACTTCACTGGAGAACAACAACTTCCCAGTGCACTGGAAACATTCAAACTATAGTGAAGATCACTTCACCAGGAAATAAGAGAAAAACAAGGCTTTAGGATTTGCAATGCCCGACCGAGCCTCTGTCGATTTTCAATCAAACAAAAGAAGCCAATCTAAGCGTGTCACAAGAGAAAATAGTTTCAAGCTGCTGGAGGATATACCCACGCAAACTGCTTTTACCCAGAAAGTTTCACCAGAAATTGATACAGCATCACAGCACTTACTGCCCTAGTGCCGCAATTGCGATCAAACTGCAATACAGCACAGAACAAAACATGACAAAATTACTGGCCAAAAAAGAGAGCATCGCTTTGTCTCAGATTAAATCACAGCTCAATCTCGAAGTCAGCTGCAGAGCACACGTGCCTCCAGCCCCGATCATCACCACCTCACCTCTGCCGCTGCACTGGCCACATGCCCGCATCCACACAAGGTCCACACGCCTGCAACTAGTGAGGCCTCTGAATATGAAGGGAGAAGGCTGTTCAACTGTGCCTGCTGCCGGATCCCCTGAGAGGTGGCCCCTCAGCAGCCCGACAGAGAGATTGAAACAGGTGGTGAGGCTGGCACAGTCAGCAAGCGCCCCGATTCCAAAAGCAGAACCCTGCAGAGAGAAGTTCTCCGATGCTTGAAAGGGGGGCAGTGGCCAGGTCGAGAGTCATCAGGGGCAAACGGGCAGCGATGCCAGAGAAGGCAACCTTGCTCATTATTTAACCTGCCCTGCCGCCCCTGATGATCACCCAGGTGACCCCACCAGTCAATCAATCAATCAAGAACTTGCAGAGTGCACTACCTACCCGTGAGGTTCTCAAGGCGCTGTGGGAAAAAAGGGGGGGCTGCTACTGGTCGAACAGCCAGGTCTTGAGTAGCCTCCTGAAGGTCAGCAGGTCTTGGGTCTGTCATAAGCTCAGTGGGAGGGTGTTCCAGGTCTTGGCGGTGAGGTAGAAAGAGGATCTGTCGTCGGTGGTTGTTCTTCAGATACGACGGGCTGTGGCGAGGTGGTCGGCGGAGCTGGTGGTTGGGGGTAGAGAAGAAAAGTAATCTGTTGAGGTAGGGTGGGCCGGTCTTGTGGAGTGCCTTGTGTGCGTGGATGAGGAGCTTGAAGAAAATCCTCTTGTTGATGGGGAGCCAGTGCAGGTTTCTCAGGTGGGTGGTGATGTGGCTGTGGTGTGGTACGTCGAGGATCAGGCTTGCTGATTCATTTTGAATGCGTTGCAGTCGTTTGATGAGCTTGGCCGGGGCTCCAGCATAGAGGGCGTTTCTATAGTCAAGTCTGCTACTGACAAGGACCTGGTTGACTGTTTTTCTTGTATCTGTCGGGATCCACCTGTAGATTTTGTGGAGCATGAGGAGGGCGTTGAAGCATGAGGAGGAGACTGTGTTGACTTGCTTGGTCATGGAGAGTGTTGAGTCGAAGATGACTCCCATGTTGTGTAAGTGGTTGGTAGGTGTTGGTGCTGCCCCAGTGCCGTGGGCCACCAGGAGTCGTCCCAGGCTAAAGGGTTGGAGCCGAGGATGAGGACCTCCATCTTGTCCGTGTTCAGCTTCAGTTGGCTGACCTTCATCCAGTCGGCGACGGCCTTCATTCCTTCGTGAAGGTTAGCTTTGGTGGTGAGGGGGTCCTTGGTGATGGAGAGGATCAGTTGAGTGTCGTCGGTGTAGGAGAATATGTTGAGGTTGTTCTGTTGGGCGACTTGTGCGTGTGGGGCCATGTAGATGTTGAACAGTGTCGGGCTGAGGGATGATCCCTAGAGTACGCCGCAGATGACCTTGGAGGCTTCCGATCAGAATGAGAGGAGGCGGACGCTCTGGGTTCTGCCGGAGAGGAAGGAGGTGGTCCATTCCATGGCCTTGTCTTGGACCCCTGCGTCGTGGAGGCGTGTGTGTAGTAGTGTGTGGTGGCAGACAGTGTTGAAGGCAGCAGGAAGGTCTCACCATTGTCCAGCAGGGTCCTGATGTCATCGGTTGTGGCGATGAGGACCGTCTCAGTGCTGTGGTTGCGGAACCCTGACTGGGATGGGTCCAGTATGCTGTTTTCTTCCAGGTATCGGGTTAGCTGTCTGTTAACAATCTTCTCGATGACCTTGGCAGGGAAAGGAATTAGGGAGACGGGCTGGAAGTTCTTGTGGTCTCTCGGGTCCGCCTTAGGTTTTTTGAGTAGGGCGTTGATCTCAGCGTGTTTCCAGGTCTCTGGGAAGGTTGCGGTCTAGAATTAGAGATTGATGATGTTGCGCAGGTGGGGTGAGAGGGACCTGCTGGCTTTGTTGAAGATGTGGTGTGAGAATAGGTCTGACGGGGAGCCGGAGTGGATTGTGCTCATGGTCTTGACAGTGTCATCGATGTTCAGGTTGGCCCAGGCTGGCAGTGGGGCATGGTTGATCGTGTGCCGATGTCTGTTGGGGCTGTCTGGGTGCTGAAGCTGACATGGATGTCAGCGATCTTGCGGTGGAAGAAGGTGGTGAGGGAATCGCACAGGGCTTGCGACAGCAGGATGTCATTGGTGTTGGAGCTGGAGTTGGAAACTTCTTTTACAATGTTGAAGAGCTCCTTGCAGTTGTGTGCGTTGTTGTCTTTATCGGCTGCGAGGCCGTCCCGGTCTTTTCATTGTGCCGTTTCTTCTCTAGTTTCCGGCATGTTCGTTTGGAGGCTATGAGTTCTGGGGTGAACCAGCTGGCTCTCTTGCTGGTGTCTCTGTGTGAGGGTTTCTTCGGCGGGCAAGGGTGTTGGCACAGTCATTGATCCAGTGTCTGAGGTTGCGGAGCATCATCGGTGTTGGAGGGGTCGGTGGGTGGGCTGAGAGCGAGGTTTGCACGTAGTTGGTCTTCGGTGATTTTGCTCCAGCAGCGGCGAGGAATCTGTTGGGTGCGGTGGTGTGTGGAGGGTTTCTGGAAGGTGAAGTGGATGCAGCGGTGGTTGGTCCACTGGAGTTCGGTGGTGTGGCTGAAGGAGATGTGGAATCTTGAGGAGGAGATGGGGTCGAGCGTGTGGGTGGCGGAATGGGTTGGCGTTGTGATGGGCTGCCTCAGTCCGAGGTTGGCGAGAATGTGGAAAAGAGTGGGGGAGTTGCTGTTGTTGTTGTTCTCAAGGAGAAAGTTCATGTCTCTGAAGAGGATGTAGTCAGTGGAGGTCAGGGCGTACGTGCTGATGAAGGTCGCGGTCCTGGGGGTCTGTAGACGAGGGTGCCTCTGAGGGTCTTGGAGTCTGGGTCGATCTGGAAATGCATGTGTTCGGCGGTGCTAAGAGTGTCGTCGGTGCGGGTCGAGACCCTGATGCTGTTCTTGTGGACGATGGCGATTCCTCCTCCGACTCCGTTGGTGCGGTCTCTGCGGGTGATCTTGTAGCCGTCTGGGATGGCTATGGCAATGTCTGGTATGGAAGAGTCGTTCATCCAGGTTTCTGTCAGGAAGGCGAGGTCTAGGGATGATAGGTCGAGCAGGTCCCAGAGCTCGACGGCGTGTTTGCGTGCAGAGCGGATGTTCAGTAGGATGCATCAGAGATGGTTGAGGTCTTTCTTGGCGGGTGGCTCGGCGGGTCTGAGGCTGGTGTAGCTGAAGTTCCGGCAGGTGAAGGGACCATGTGTACGTTTCTAGCGGCCTTGATGCAGGTTTGTGTTGTCCGGAGTTGAGAGCATGCAGTGTGCTGGCATCGTAGAAGTGGCGGTCGTCAATTTGGGCGTGGGGCCCAGGGGTTCTGAGAGTGGGCGTAGTCCAGAACGGACGGGCACAGATGGACTTGCCATAGGCGCGCCAGAGGCGCGCCAGCGGCGTGGCCGCGCAGTGGCCACCATATATGGGGAGGGAGGAGCAGCTGGGAGGCGGGAGGCAGGGGCAGCAAATGTGCAGTCATGGGGGCAGGGCTGCAGGGGACGCAGCAGCGGGAATGGGAGCAGCGAAGGGAGCGGAAAGCAAGAGCACAGATCACGGGGGCAACAATGGGAAACAGAAGGAAAAAGAGCACAGAATCATAGGAGCAACGATGGGAAACAGAAGGAAAAAGGGCACAGAATCACAGGGCAACAATGGGAAACAGAAGGAAAAAGGGCACAGAATCACAGGGGCAACAATGGGAAACAGAAGAGAAAAAAAGGGTGCAGGAAAAAATACAGGCACAGACAATAGCAGTTACAGCCTGCAAAAGCAATAAAAACAATAAGGGCAATACAATAAATGACACCGACAATAGAACAAACCTAAGGCCTACCACTGGCCACTAGGGATGAGCCGCAGGTGGTAGCCTGCAGGTGCAGGAGGGCCTCAACTTTCCTCAGCAGTGGCAGCTGGTGGAGGGTCTGGGCACACAGGTGGTGCTGTGCGGAGGGGGAGTGACCTACCTAACAAGGTCAAGGGACGCTCTACTCACCGCGCAGCGGCCACAAAATATGGGGAGGTGGGAGGGAGGAGCAGCTGGGAGGCGGGAGGTAGGGGCAGTGAATGGGCAGTCAGGGGGGTGGGGACGCAGCATCAGGAACGGGAGTGGCAAAGGGATCTGAAAGCGATGGCACAAAATCACGGGGGCAACGATGGGAAACAGAAGGAAAAAGTGCACAGAATCATGGGGGCAACGATGGGAAACTGAAGAAAAAGGGCACAGAATCACGGGGGCAATGATGGGAAACAGAAGGAAAGAAAGGGTGCGGGAGAAAATACAGGCACAGACAATAGCAGTTACAGACAGCAAAAGCAATAAAAAAAATAAGGGCAATACAATAAATGGCATAGGCAATAGAACAAACCTAAGGCCTACCACTGGCCACCAGGGATGAGGCGCAGGTGGTAACCTGCGGGTGGAGGAGGGCCTCCACTTTCCTCAGCAGTGCCGGCAGGGTCAGGGTGCACAGGCGGTGATGTGCGGAGGGGGAGAGACCTACCTAACAAGGTCAAGGGTCATTCCGCAGCCAAAAGCCGCTTGCTGAGGCAGACCCAGAAATTCAAAACAGGACCATGGCCAGCCACTGAAACTGACCGGTCATTTCTGGCACACACCGGTCTCCGAAGCCTGCCATCTAGAACCCTTGCCCATGTCCAGTATAAGGTATTCTGTTTTTTGATGTTTGACCTAGCCTCATGCAAATCAAGAGTGAGCGTTAAAGCATATTTCAGATCTATCTCATGAGTGGGTTCTTAACCTAGAAGGATACATAAAATCTGCATCATTTAACTGGCAATAGATTACCATCCCTGTTATTGTTTTAGGATATAGAGAGGATGGTGGCACCATATTTTTTCAATCCGGAGGTGTGACCAGACCTTTTTTTCTGTGGCAATTTAGAGGCGACCTAGTGGCCCACATGTGTAAATTTCAGCTTTTACTATCTAACCCAGATCCTATCACTTATGGTGTGTTATGTCTGTGTGTGCATGTGGTATATATGGGGCATGCATTCCATGGATGAGTGAGCCAGAGTAATGGAGGTCTACAGGTTCCATTTGTAAGCCCTGGCCTGTTCATTTGCACACAATGAAGGTGAGGTTTTTTCTCAGTCTGTAGAAGTGTGCACCAGTTTCCAGTCAGCCATGCTAGATGAATGGACAGACTCTACTGTGATGAGAAAAGAACATGTGGGGACCAAAGAGTTACTGAGTACACAAACTCGAGAAAAAGGGTAAACTGCACCTGTGCTTCACACTTGTCCAGTTGGAACACAAATTTGTGAGAAATGGAGAGAGAGAAAATTGGAGGGAAGGGGGAATACTTGCTTGAGCGCATTTGACCAGTGGCAGTGAAGCATTTGTAGTTGTTACCTGTTGTGTATAGGGTTTAATGTTCTGTTTGCATTAAAGTAATTATTTGAACAACAAAACACTGGGTGTGACAACCTGTTATAGCACTGCTGGGTTATTGTTCAGTTCTGAGCTTGACACATTCCCACACTATCTTTCTGAGGAGCCTGCAATAGATCACCATCGCTGCCCTTGAGAGTCAATGGCTGAATGGGGTTGTATTTTGTCAGGTTTCAAAGTCAGATGTTCCCCAGGACAGCTGAGGCAAACATCGCCACCATCAGTGGCTGACGGCAAGAGATGTGACACAGGTGTGTTACATTTACAAAGCCCAGGTTATTTATATCTATTTCAATTTCCATCTACCTATTGCACATCCAGGGGCCTATGTGGTCTAAGTCTTTGTGCTAAAATGTAGGAGGAGCACCCAGAGTCAGTGGCTTCAAAGGCATACATGTAATTGGAACATATAGGACACATCGGAAAGGCAGACTAGACTTGCCTCAATCATTATGGTTGACTTGCCTTAATCAGAGGACAACATTTTGCAGAACTGTCCTAACCAGAGCAAGTGCACTTACCTCACTCTGATCAGGGAATTGCTATGTTCCTCAGAACAAGCATTTTCTGCATTATTTACTGTTATTGATTTCATCTAACACAAAGTTCTTACAAATGTCTCCAATTATAGTGTGCACAAGCATTGCCAAAACCAGGTCTTGCATTTGCTGCCAGTTGCCAACTTCTTACTTTTGCCAATTTTCTTTTTGATGTAGAGATGCTGGATGCATTGACACACATGCATTGCAGTCATAATGTAATGGTGATTCAAATAAAATTAAAAAGCTCCATTACAAGGTGCCCGACATGATGATGCTTGTAAGTGAGGGCATATCTTCCTAAGTAAAGGTGATTTGCCTAGAAGGTGAATTGTTTTTCATTATCAATCTTTCAGTGTGGAACAGCTTTGGAAGTGTTGTTGAGCAGTTTTCCCAGAAACCCCGGAAAGTTAGCAACTTAACATTTTTGGACTTCCAAAACCTCCAGAGCAGTTAATGGGACCTGTTGGACTTAGCCCTTTTGGCAGGTTCACCCCAAAACATTTTGCGTTCTACTAGCCTTTTTCTGTAACCTGGTGTTGGTGATTTTAGGCCTCTGAGCACTTTAGCAATGTGGTCCAGTGTAAAGTGTGTGCACTCTGTGTATGTGTGGTGAGACTGGCCTGCCCTCTCATAGGAATGCATGGGAGATATGTGTGTCCATGGTAATTCCTGATATGAGAGGAGTGCAGGGGTGAGTTTAGTATGTATGAACTCATGAGGAGAAATGCTGCGCAATGGTGTGCGCAGATTTATGGTGACTGGTGGAGAAATGCCACATTTAGAAGTTGGCATTTCTGTGTACTGTGTGTCCGCCTGCCTGATGTGAATTGCATGTCTGGTTTGTGATTGACAGAAGCTGAGAGGTGGAGGTGGCTACAGGAACCAGGGGGAGTCTGCCCAGCGGTGAATAGAGAGATCTGCATGCAGATAGGAGGGAGGAGTTGTACCTGGGACCTGAATAGGACTGTGCCTTTGATAAAGGGGAATAAATTGCCCTTCTGGTGTGGTCACAAGCCACCGAAACACATCTTATCTGAGAAATAAGGAACATAGATGAGAGAAGACAAAAATAACGTTGAAGTGGCGCTTTATTTACTAAGTCATTTGCACATCAGAAAACATATTTATCAATTCATTAGCTGGAGCAAGAATCTTGATAAAACCTGACTTCAATCTGTCAGGTAAAAAATACAAGTACACATTTATAATGCACAAAACCTAGAAGGCAGACTGGAACAAGAATCTTTTAAAAGGCCCAATTGAAATCAGTCTGAGAATAAAAATTACAACGCAAGTTCAAGTTCAAGTTCAAGCATTTGTATAGCGCACTACTCACCCAGAGGGTCTCAAGGCGCTAGGGGGAGGGGTTCATTAATTGTCGAAAAGCCAGGTCTTAAGTTCTTTTCTGAAGGAGATGTTGTTCTGCGTAAGGCGGAGGTGGGTGGGGAGTGAGTTCCAGGTCTTGGCAGCCAGGAAGGAGAAGGATCTGCCACCCATGGTGGATTTCCGGATGCGCGGGACTGCGGCGAGGGCTTGATTGGATGATCTTAGTTGACAGGTGGGTTTATAGAAGGACAGACGAGTGTTGAGACATTCGGGTCCTAGATTGTAGAGGGCCTTGTGTGCGTGGGTGAGAAGGCGGAAAGTAATTCTTTTGTTGACGGGAAGCCAGTGGAGATCTTTTAGATGACCGGTGATGTGATCTTGGCGCGGGATGTCTAATATGAGTCTCGCTGACGCGTTTTGGATGCTCTGGAGTTTATTCTGTAATTTTGTTGTGATTCCGGCATAAAGTGTGTTACCATAATCCAGTCGGCTCGTGACCAATGCGTGGGTGACAGTCTTTCTTGTTTCGAGGGGGATCCAGCGGAAGATCTTTTTGAGAATACGAAGTATGTTGAAGCAGGAGGACGAGACGGCGTTGACTTGTCTGGACATCGAGAGAGAGGAGTCTAGGATGAAGCCAAGGTTGCGTGCATGGTCTGTGGGTGTGGGTGCTGTGCCCAGAGCGGAGGGCCACCAAGAGTCGTTCCAAGCTGAGGGGGAAGATCCTAGGATGAGCACCTCCGTTTTGTCTGAGTTGAGTTTTAGGCGGCTTTGTTTCATCCATTCGGCTACTTCTTTCATGCCTTCGTGAAGATTGGATTTGGCAGTGTTGGGGTCTTTGGTGAGGGAAAGGATTAGCTGGGTGTCGTCGGCGTAAGAGATGATGTTGAGGTTGTGTTGACGCGCGATGGAGGCGAGAGGACTCATGTAGACGTTGAAGAGGGTGGGACTGAGTGAGGATCCTTGAGGTATGCCGCAGATGACTTCGGAGGCCTCTGAGTAGACTCTTTGAGTTCTCCCGGCGAGGAATGAGATGATCCAGTCCAAGGCTTTTCCTTTTAAGCCAATGTTGCTGAGGCGTTGTATAAGGGTGCTGTGGCAGACTGTGTCGAAAGCGGCGGAAAGGTCGAGTAGGATGAGGGCCGCTGTTTCTCCGCTGTCCAGGAGTGCTCGAATGTCATCGGTCGCAGCAATGAGGACGGTTTTGGTGCTGTGTTTGGCTCGAAACCCGGATTGAGATGGATCAAGGGAGTTCAAGGAAGGCGGTGAGCTGGCTGTTGACGGCTTTCTCGATGACCTTGGCCGGGAAAGGAAGGAGGGATATGGGTCGGTAGTTTTTCAGTTTTGAGGGGTCTGCTGTGGGTTTCTTCAGAAGGGCGCTGAGTTCGGCGTGTTTCCAGCTTTCTGGAAAGGTGGCAGATTTGAAAGAGCAGTTGATGACTTCACGGAGTTGGGGTGCGATGATGGAGTCAGCTTTGTTGAAGATGTGGTGGGGACAGGGGTCAGAAGTCGAGCCAGAGTGGATTGAGTTCATGAGGCGAATGGTGTCTTCAGTGGTGATTGGTTTCCAGGCATTGAGGTAGTTAGTTGGAGGAGTAGGATCTGAGGGAGGTGGGGCGGGTTGATCGCTGGGAGAATTCTCAAAGCTGTTGTGGATGTCGGCGACTTTGTTGTAGAAAAAGGAGGATAGCGCATCGCAGAGGTCTTGGGAGGGAGTGATGTCGTTAGATGCTGTGGAGGGATTGGTGAATTCTTTGACGATATTGAAGAGTTCCTTGCTGTTATGAGTGTTGTTGTCTAGACGATCCTTGAATGCTGATTTCTTGGTGGATCGGATCAGCTGGTGGTGTTTGCGGGTGACTGTCTTGAGGGAGGTCATGTTGTCTGAGGTTGGGTTTTTTCTCCAGTTCTTCTCCATGGTGCGGCATAGCTTCTTGGATTTTTTAAGTTCCTCATTGAACCAGGGAGCCTTTTTGTTGGCTGATTTCATCTGATGTTTTTTCAGGGGTGCTAATTCGTCCGCACTGTGGGTAATCCATTGCATGAGGTTGGTGGCTGCTTGGTCTGGGTCCATTGAGAGGGTGGGAGGGTTTTGGTTGAGTGATGTGAGGAGTTGGTCGGTGGTGATTTTGTTCCAGTTTCTCCGGGGAATAGATAGTGGACGGTTGTGGGTCAGGGTGGTTTTGTAGTTGAAGTGAACACAGCTATGATCCGTCCAATGGAGAGCTGTGGTGCGATCGAAGGAGATGTGCTTGCTGGAGGTGAAGATAGGGTCGAGCATGTGTCCGGCTACATGGGTGGGGGTGTCAACAAGTTGTTTGAGTCCGAGATTGGCCAAGTTGTCCAGAAGGGTGGTGGTGTTGCTGTCGTGTTTGTTTTCAAGGTGGAAGTTGAGGTCTCCTAGAAGAATGTAGTTCTCGGAGGCGAGGGCGTGTGGGCTGATGAATTCCGTGATGTCATCGCTGAATTGAGTGCGGGTACCTGGAGGTCTGTAGATGAGGGTGCCTCTAAGTGTGGTCCTGGGGTCGGTGTGGATCTGGAAGTGGAGATGTTCGGCGGTTGCAAGATTGTTGTCGGAGCTAGTTGTGATTTTGATGGTGTTTTTGTGGACGATGGCGATGCCTCCTCCTGTTTGATTGGTGCGGTCTTTCCGGATAATCTTGTAAGCGTCCGGTATGGCAATGGCGATGTCGGGGGCTGATGATGTGTTCATCCATGTTTCAGTAAGGAAGGCGATGTCAGGTGTTGTAGTGTCGATTAGGTCCCAGAGTTCTGTTGCGTGTCTGTGGACCGAGCGGGTGTTAAGCAGGATGCAATTTAGGTGGTTAGAGTCGGAGTTGTGTTTGGAGGACGTGGATTTGGTGAGTGTTCTGAAGCCGTTGAACTTGCAGGGGAGGCTGGCGAATGGGCCGTAGGTACGTCCTGGAGTAGCTTCGCAGCATAGTGGTGTACGGCCGGGATTGAGGGCGAGGAGAGTAGCGGCATTGTATGTGACTCTAGTGGGCTGGGTCAGGCGGGGGCCAGGGGGTCTGGCGCTGGGCGCGGTCCAGGCGCGGAGGGGCGTAGGCGGGCTTACCTTTGGCGCACCTTCGGCGCGCATGGGGCGCGACCGCTGCGCGCGAATGCTGCGCGGAAGTACATCAGTCATGTAAAGGAATTGGGGGGAGGGGCGAGGGCGGAGCAGCTGGGAGGCGGGGTGGATATCCGGGGAGGGGAGACTAAACAACAACAAGGTAGTATACAAAATGGCAGTCGGGGCACACACTTGCAATCACACGCTAAAAACTACTATTAGCGCACATTTTTATAGTGCTCAAATGCCTGGAAAGCAAACCTTAAAAGACAAAACTAACCATTCAAGGATTACAATTTTAAGAGACCTTAAATGCAATGAATGGGGTGTGGATGAAAACACTGAGAAAAATTAGAGAGATTAGAGAGATAGGTATCTAGTTTGGGATGTACCACCTGAGAGTTAGGCTTTAGCAGTCCCAAATCAGATAGACGGCCGGCTAGAGAACCCACACTTGTGCCAGGCACTTCAGAAGAGTTCTGAGCTCTAAGTGAGGTGCTGGACCTATTATACCTGTGCAAAGAAGAACTGTAAAACCGCATTGACGTACGTTCTGGTCCAGGTGGTAGACCACACTCCTACGGTAGTCTTTCTACAACCCTAAAACACAGAAGTGGTAATCCCTTGGGTCAGGTGCTTAGGCGGATGGTCAGCCATGCTTGACTACAAAATATAAACAAAGAACATTTGTGGCGTGGATATCTCTAAAAATATATATGAGAGCAAAAAATAAAAACAGGTGTTTTGTTATGTTATGTTATGTTATGTTATGTTATGTTATGTTATGGGAACTTATAACGCGGACAGCTGCTCCAGCGAAGGGGCGTCCTGGCGCTTGACAAGGTAAACAACACAACACAACTAAGAGCGCAGCAGACTAAAAAAGAGCCAACAAGCTAAGGAAATAGAAAGGTCTTAATGGCCCTACGAAATGAGAGAAGATCATCCAGCGCACGGATCTTTAAAGGAAGGGAGTTCCACAGGACCGCAGCCCGCACTCGAAATGAGCGGCCTCCAGCTCGGCTAAGCTTGAACCGGGGAACCACTGCAAGTTCATGGCCCAAAGATCTTAAGGAACGGGCAGGAACGTACGGAGACAGGAGGTTAGTAAGAATCTGGGGAGAGGAGCCCTTGAGGATTTTGTAAGACAGGCAAAGCACTTTAAATTGAATCCTCTGCTTAACCGGCAGCCAATGAAGGGAACGCAAGGTGTTGGCGACGGAACAGAACCTGGGCAGACCCACCACTGCTCTGGCTGCCGCGTTCTGAACACGCTGCATACGGATGATTTCGGCCTGGTTAACCCCTACCTGGAGGGAGCTGGCGTAGTCAAGCCGAGAAACCACCGTCGCCTGCACCACTAGCTGCCTGGTCGTGGCGTCAAAAAATTTCAAGACTGTTCTTAGACCCCGCAGAATGCCAAAACAGCATGCAGCAGTTCTCTTGGTGTGACATACGAAGCTAAGGGCAGGATCTAACCACACCCCAAGATTTTTTATCTCCGTTACCGGAGTCGGGGTGGTCCCAAGTTCTGGAGGCCACCACATGTCGCCCCAGAGTTCCGCCTGCTTGCCGATGATCATGATCTCTGTTTTTTTTGCGTTCAGCTGGAGACAGTTGGAATTCATCCAGCTGGCAACCACCCGAAGTCCATTCTGGAACCTTGGGGCATCCAGGCGAGAATCCCCGCTGAGCGTGACTGCCAACTGAGTGTCGTCAGCGTATGAGACCATAGTCATGCCCCACTGCTTGACGACATCAGCCAACGGCCTCACGTATAGGTTGAACAACGTGGGGCTCAGCGAGGATCCCTGGGGGACCCCAAGGCCCAGAGGGTGGAATTCGGACTGGTAGGGCGGAATAGCCACGCAAAAAGATCGATCGGCAAAAAAAGAGCGGAACCACTGAAGGGCAGGCCCTACGATGCCAACTTCCTCCAGGTGCTGAAGAAGGATCTTGTGCGAAACTGTGTCAAAGGCGGCACTAAGATCTAATAAAACAAGCGCCGCCGTTTGACCCGAATCTAGCACAGTGTGCAGGTGTTCCACCATGGAGAGTAGGGCTGTCTCCGTGCTGTGGCCAGCACGGAAACCGTTCTGTGTAGGGTCCAAGATATTGGCCCGCAAGAGATGGTCTGAAAGGACCATATTCACATGGGCCTCCGCTACTTTCGCAGGCCACGGGAGAAGCGATATCGGACGGTAGTTTTCGGGTTTGAGGGGGATCTAGAGAAGGCTTCTTCATGATGGGCGTGACCACCGCCTGCTTCCACTTGGCGGGGACCGTACCTGAAGCAAGCGAAAGATTGATCAGAGAACACACCGGTAAAAGACCGAAAGATGACGGGTCCCTGAACAAAGCTGGTCTTAGCGGATCAGCCGGGGAACCAGACTTGATTTGCTGAGCCAGTTTATTAAAACTCTCAGGCAACAGACAGGGGAGAGTATGCAAAACACTGTGCTCTTGGGGACTAAGAGAAACTACAGCATACGCAATAGCAGTAGGGAAGGCTCGATAAATGGCTTGGACCTTCTCAAGAAAGAAGGCCGCCAGGGCCTCACAATGTGTGGTGGAGCAAGTTTCGCTAATAGAGGACTTTTTTGCAATCAGATCTTTAAGAGCCTTGAAAATGGATTTAGAGGGATTCGAGCTATTGCGGAATTCAAGAGAATAGAACGCCGCGCAAGATGCTGCCGTGGTTTCATTTGAGCAAGCTCGGAACATTTCAAAATACAAAATGAAGCAAATGATCAGAGATGTACCAACTTGTCTTGTGTGTATGTGTGTGATGCGCTGGTCTTGCAATGGTGGAAAGTTTCTGTAGCTCTGTGGTTGCCTAAGCTGCCTCGTCGTGTTCAGCACAAAAGAAATGCATGTTCAAGAACATTGGAGCCTAGTACATTTTATTATCAAAGATGGTAAACTGAGGCAGTGGGCTTTGGCTTAGGCCTATATGCAGGGGGTTCAAGGGATGTGTGGACTTCACTTACTGACTGTGTATGGTAAAAATGGTATAAATAGCACCTTTCCAGGTTTTAGCTCACAGCGACCTTCAATCTACATGGGTCGAGCAAAAATGCTAGGTTGGTAATTTAGATATTAAAACGTGACCCTCCAACACCTTCCTTCCATAATGCTGGCACCGCCCCCTGTGGTGCATCTGATCCCTGAGCCCCCACCTGACAAAGGAGAGAGGAGCTGAGCAAAACATAGTGAGCCAAAGCACCACTGAACCAGTTGCATCTGGTTCTCCCATGCCCTGCACTTAAACACAAAGAATTATGGGGTATAAATATAGGGGCTGTGACCCCATGTAAATGCTCAATCTTGGTGTGCTGCTCCTGCAGGGGTGTGCTGCTCCTGGGGCCCAGGGGGGCAGCTGCCATGAAGGCTTGCCTCCCTGGGCCCTGCCTTGCCCCTGGACCTGGAATACCTTGTTGGGACCCGTCTGCTTTGCTTTTTATTCCAGGACCTTACACAGACTTTTTTTGGAGAACAAAAAGGACCTTACACAGACAGCAGTTTTGCACCCTGGGAGGGCTGTGATATATTTCTTTTATTGACCCCCAAGAGAGGAGAGCCTGGGGATGCGCAGCATTGAGCTGCAGCCCTTGGTGAGGGAATCTCCCCACAGGGATTCCCACCGTTAGGCCTACTGCGGCGGGTGCCCACCCCACATTTTTCGTTATTTCGTGGGTTCCCACCCTGCTTTCATGCTGCCTTTGCTTTGGATTGATGGCGGGTGCCCACCCCGCTTATTTAAATTTTAATTCCTGGTTGCCCACCCCACATGGCCGCTTTGACTTTATCTTAACATGGGTGCCCACCCCGCTTTGTATTTTGAATTCAGAGGGAGCCTACCCCTCATTGTGCCAGGAGAAACAGAGACTGCCGGGCCGCGTCTCAGCGTGACCCAGAAGACAGGCGTCATTGCCTGATTGTGAGCGGGGCCGCAGGCGTCACTTCTGCCTTCCCCGGCTGGGGAAAGGCAACCCAGAAGACCAGACATTGCCCCTATGGGGCTCCCGTGGTGAAGAGGGAGCCCCGCATGCCGCACCAGGATGTCGGATTCCAGGCGGGGCTCTCCTAAGCGGAGCGAGAGCCCCGTGTGTGTAGCCCGCTGCAGTGGGAAGCCATGGTGAGGAAGGTGGAGGGGGCCTGAGGCACATTATTGGTGCCTGCCCCGTCACAAAATGTGAAGCGCCACCGAAGTCCCGGGTCCCAGGAGGGGGCCTGGGTGAAGGGAGAAAGAGAGTCCAGGCGGGAGCCCACCCCGTGCTGAACACATGGCAGAATGAGGAGTCCTCCCCCACCTAGAGCCGGTGAGTTGGGATGGCTAAAAGGGGGGGGGCTAGATGCATGGCCGGCAGTTGTTTCTTTCCAGAGTGGACCCGCCTTTGCGGACCATTCCCCGCAATGGGCATAGTGTAGTGTAAGGGGCCAGAGGAGCCTGTGTCTGGACATGGCCATTCCCATGAGCGGGCCTGCCATTGCGGCTCGCTCCAACGCTTGGGGCCAAATTTCTTGGTGCATTTGTTGAAGGGGAGCCTGTGTGCTCCAGTGCATGGTGGGGCCTGATGGGGGCACCAGATGAGCTCCCCTGAGGCACATTGTGGGTCCCTGGAGCAGTGTAGGGGCATATTGTTTTTAGAGCTCCAGTGGGACTTGAGATGCACGTGTAGTGCAGTACTTGTTTTTGCTGCCCATCTTTCCCAGCTGCCCTGCAAGAGTGCAGGCAGCTGCATCGTTTTGGGGGCATGTTGTTTGGTGCTGGTGCCTCTTCCTTGAGCGGCCCTGTCTGCCAGAGGGCCGCTCCAACGTGGGCATGATTGTTTTAGAGCCCGTGTGGCTCCAATGTTGGGGGCAAGTTCCTTTTGTTGGCGCATGAATATTTTAGAGCCCAGTGTGGCTCCAACATTGGACATATTTGTCTACAGGGCACAATGAGTGCCCAGGGCCCCCATTTGGTGATCCCAGCTGCGCAGAAATTTGTGCCAGCTGCCATGTTTAGGCCTGCGCAAATTGCACACCCTTGACTTTCGCTGCATAGGCAGCACGCCCTGACTGTTGGACATAGGGCATTTGAGCCCCTTTTGGGATGGCCAGTTGGCCAGGGGGACTATTAGGTTTGTAGGGCGCCAGGCCCTGATGTGATTAATAGGGTGCTAGGGAATGTAATGTATGTAGTATGATTTAAGCACCCTGTGGTATACCTCTGTTTTTTATGATTATGAGGTTGTTTTGAATATTATGGTTTATGCTAGTGAGATTATGTTCCACTGTGTGATTTATGTCCCTAATGTGAGTTCTGCTGAGGATGTTAGGGTCTAATGTGTTTAGACTTTTGAGAGGATTCCATAATGTGTTTATGCTGGTGAGGTTGGCGCCGAATGTAATTCGCGCCGGAATTGATACTGTGCATAATGTAGTTTTCGTTACAGGCTGATGCTAAGTACAGGGGTTACCAGTGGTTACTGGTTGTACGTTTATGATCTGTTTTACTTTTACTAAGTTTGCTTTGTGATGGTTCTGACAGTGATCCAGTGGGCCCTGTCAGGTGTATATAATCCCTTGTAGACATGACCCAGTGCCAGGTGGCACCATGTATATTATGTATTACTATTCTAATGTGTTATGAGAATACAAAGGGTATTTTTATATCACCTTGTGTGGAGTTCCTTTTGTAGTGTGCCTGGGATGTTGTTGCTGTGTGCGCGTGCAAATGCTTTACACATGGCCTCTGGAATAAGCCTGACTGCTCGTGTCAAGCTACCAAGGGGGTGAGCAGGGGTTATCTTTGGCTTATAACTCCCTTTCCCTGACTAGAGTGGTGGTGTCTGCCTGGCTTTGGCGCAAGCCTAAGCCAACCAGGATCCCATTTCTAACAGGACCTCATGGCAATCGTGTCCAATTTCAAATCAACATAATATAAAAAGGAGGATTCCCTTTTGCAACACTTACTCATCACATTCATCCATATACCGGTTTGGAGGATTCAAGATGCACCACCACAAAAATATTAAAATCACTGTATTATCGATACACACTATTTTATTTAAAAATGTCTAATTTTATTAAACATAATCAAATATTAACATTCTATAAAACTCATATTGCATACAAATAATTGTATCATTATCACACTTGTATAAATCATACAATAATTATCATAAAGCCTTAAAACACTTTATCAGACCACATGTAATATTCATCAATGTGCGTTTAAAACCCTTTAAATAATAACAATAATTCTAGATATACATCCTTTCACAATCACCCCAAATTAACCAAATACTGTCAATATTGCGTTTCGGTTGTATTTATACTGGTTCACCACACCTTCTTCAGGACATAATATTATGGGTCAAATATAGTCTCTAAAATACAAAAAAATCAGATTCAATGGCCAGGTCTCGGACCTACATATTTAGACAAATTTACAAAAAATAGCTCAGCGTGGTGTGTTAGTGTAGATCATTCCTTATGCCCATTTTGTTATACACTTAACTTTTGTCATATGCTTTCTTTATTTTAAGAGTAACAATATTTTTTTAATTTAGCACTTTCCTGTATATTGAAATACCTCATACTCATGATCTTCTAAGTTCCTGGGAGATATTTTCACCTCATACTTCTCCTTGAGCCTTCCCATTCAGTACACTCAAACATTGCACTAGATTTTCTTGCATAGCCTGTTTCCTTGCTATGTTTCACTCTTGGGCTTACTTCAGACATATAGCTTTTTCTAGAGGAACACATTATGGTATATCTTAACTGTTAAGATCATAAAACTATGAATCATTGGACAATTTGTTCTATAATATAGCTTACTATTGGCATGTAGGCTTGGCATTCCTTTTTAGATCCTGATTATTATTAGAAAAGCGGTACCTTTTCACTTATACTGGCCCGCCTATCATCATGTCCTTATTCTGTAGGGAGATTGCAGAAACATCTCGATTTGTATTTTTTACACCTAATTTTCAGAACAACGTTCTACTATTATATTCATTTCTCTGGGTTGACTTACCCCATCTTTAAACTTTTATAGTGCACTATAAATTGGAAAAACTTCCTTTGGTTTCGCCTCTGAAGCTCTTTTTTAAGAAGGGGGTCACAATTACTTATTTCTCCACCTTCATTGACTTTTGTGTGATCAGTAGGGGACTTGTTATATGTTCATCACGCTCTCTGAGCAATTTCTCTCTACAATGCCCGCCATCTACAACTCCAGGCCTGTAGGGTACATTTTTCATTAACTTTATGAGGATGTTCATTTTTATCTTCTGTTATTTTAATCTAACCCTTATATTTTGTGACCTATATATAATGCGGGTGATAGCAACTTCTATTTACCCTTCCCTTATAGTTCTGGTGGTTCCCCCTTGAGGATCGCCGGCTCCTTACCTTACACGCGTATTGCCCGTCCTCTTGATCGGGTTCTCATACATTGGCACCATCTTTTAAGCTACTCCCTTTTTGAATTCTTTGTACTCTACATTTGCTTCATAGCTCAATGTCTACTTTTAAAATCAACTTCATCAGATACAGCTTCAGACTTGCCCTGCTCGATGATGTTCATCTCCATTGAAAAGACTAAGTAAGAAGGTAAAATCTTTGACAAAAATGAATTTGTTTTGTGCATCTGATCATTTGAGATTGACATTTTTGGGTGTTTTGACTTTATTATTGTTTTTAACTGCATACTTACCTTACATATTGCTTATGTTAAGACTGTCAGTTCTGTGAAATAGCTACCATAGGGTTGAGCTCAGGTTAATATAGTTACTTTAGGGTTTACCCCAACAAGTTAGTGTCATTATTCATTGAGGTGTGCAACTGCCCACCCAAGTTAATAATAATAATATTCCACTTTTTTTTTCCTTTTTCCAATCACACTTCCAACCTCTCATACTCCATTATATCTCCTGCTTGTACCACAAAAAAAGAAGTGGTTATAGTAATGAATCACCTGTTCTGTGTTGCCCATTCTAGAAAGGTGATAAGGCATTTAAATGCTGCATTGGCCACTGAACACTAAATGGGCATGGTCATGCCCATAATGTAGTTAAGCATAAACTTGTATCCCTAGTAGGAGAAAATCAGCTAGTTGCACAGGTTCAGGCGGAAAGCCAACAGAATGTCTGTCATTTCCATCAATACCTCTTTCACCACCTCCTGGTCAATTACAGTATAATTCCCTGAACCCTTTGCAATGTAGTTATTCACTGACTTTCCTTCCAGAAACAATGGGGGATGTGTCATCTTGTAACCCCCAGGCTCTTCCTTTGACACAGTTCCAAATGGAGACATAATCAATTTTGGCATCAGAATGTTCCTAAAGGGCTGCCATTCCATCTCCCTGAACCTTCTTCTTTAACTTAGCTTGCAATACTTCCTCCATCCCTTTAACGATTTTGGGTTTTCAGCCCCAGCCCTTTACTTTACTTTACAGGTCATAGCTGGGGTGCGTACCCCACCGTAATTGCCAATTTGGGTCTTCCACTTAGCCCACACCCTTTTCACCCTTGGATAAGTTTGACTTCCTCTTTTACTGCTCTAGCAGCCCACACCAGCTCCAGTGATGGAGCCTTGGTCATATCAGCCTGATCTACTCCATGACAGTGAGTGAAATGCCTTTTCCCTCTGTGCATGTGTACGTAACTGCAGGAACATAGCACTTGAATGTGGTGTGTCATTCTCCTATCCTCCTAAACTACCCCACAGAGAAGGCTGTTGCCTTCCCTCCATGCAGGACTCAAGTCAAGTCAAAATATATGTTTATTATGACCATAGTCTTTAAACAATGCAGTGAACATGACGCAGAATGGAGTATGCACCATTAATTCATAAACTTATTTTTTTTTAAATTTGTCCATTAAAAAGATCCTATACACCATTATCAAAAGTACAAAACGCCAATAAAAATTACAATTGTCTTAAAACTTATATTTGTATATTAAGAACCTATTCACATTCTTACCACTACAAACAATTTCATTCCGCTAAAATTCATACAGTACTACATGTTATTCTTTGGATCTCAATGCACTCAGGGCCACCTTTATAAATTTCCCGAGGGCAATTGCAATATCAATGTAGGGGATTTCTGTTAAGAGGCTGGCCGCCTGCGACCTTGTTTTTATATCATGTTTTAAAAAAACTGGGCGCAGCCAAAGTTTTCTCTGATCTTGGAGAGTCAGACAATCTAACAGGATATGCAGCAGGTCTCCCTTAGTTCCCAACATACACCTACAGCGACCTTCCTGATCTAACATTTTTATTTTACGGTCTCTGTTTATTAGCCATGGATTGATCCCAATTCGAAGCCTCAGGATCTCTTGCCTGAACCCGCGATTGGGTAATCTATCAAGGTAGGGGAACCAGTTTTCATAGGACCAAGCATTTAGCATATGCGCCACTGATTTTTTCTTTGTTAAATAGCCTATATCAAGCAATCTGGAAACTTCTTTCCCCCTTTGCTTCAGATCACCTTTGTTACTAGGGATTTGATATGTTTCCAGGTCCAAGTCGATCTCTAATGAATTACAGATTCCCTTCAATTTTTCCCTACTGGCCTTCGCCCATTTTAGCTCGCTTTTCTGAATTTCTTTGCGACACCAGTGTGCTACTTTTTTACTTTCAGGGTCTTCTAATCTCTTCCAGAATCTGATCACAGCCATCTGGGTTAGTATCACCCAGGACTTTGTGCCTATTTCTGTTCTGATGGCTTGTATCATAGCAGATTGGGGAAGTGATAGGAGCCTTTTTATGCAATTCCCCTCTATCACGTCCCAAGATCCCTTACCGCTCAAATAAAGGATCTCTGCGCCATATAAAACTTGGGGGGGGATCATTGCCTCAAAAGCTCTAAGCATTGGTCGGTGTGACATCTCACCATAGTCCCCATTAAACCTTTTTAGGCCACATATGGAAGAGAGTGCCTTTGCTTTTTGAGTTTCCAAATGGGTATTCCAATTTAAAGTCCTATCGAACCATATACCCAGATATCGGTACTCATTAACTGTCTCCAATTTGAGATCGCCTATGTACCAACTGGATCTGCTTATCTTTTTCCCAAAGCATAGGGTTATAGTTTTATCCAGGTTGATAGTTAAAAATCTACTAGCACAATATGTATTGAAAGCATTAAGCTTCCTTTGGAGGCCTCTCTCACTCTGATCTACTATTACCAGATCATCCGCGTACAATAGGCAGGGTATCTTGTTTCCATCCTTTTTAGGGCTGGCACTACCCTCCACCTCTAGATGTGCCGGGAGATCTGACAGGAAGATCGAGAAAAGCTGGGGGGCCAGCACACAGCCCTGTCTTAATCCATTAGCAATGGGTATTTTTGGGGTCAGGGAACCCACCGTATCTTTGATTACTTGCCCCCAGTTTTCCCTGTGTAGTTCTTTTATTATAGTGAGGAGGTCTTTAGGAATATTTAACCTCTTTAGGGACTCCCATAGGCAGGTCCGATCCACAGAATCAAAGGCTGCTTTGAAGTCGACGAAACAACAGCATAACTTGCCATTTTGTTCCGTCGACTTCCTCGCCATCGCCCATAGAGCAAATCCGTGGTCTATTGTAGAGTGGCCCGCTCTAAATCCACCCTGTTCTGTGGGAATTATTTGGTACTCGTCTACCCATGCATTCAATTGTTTCAGTACAATTTTAGAAAACACTTTCTCATCTATATCTAGGAGATTAATCAGCCGGTAGTTTTGTGGCGCCTCTTTGCTCCCTTTCTTGTGGATTGGCCTAATTATGGCCCCCTTCCAGGTTGGAGGCATTACCCCTTCTTTTAGGACTACCTGGAACATCTTGGCAAGGAATCTTGCCCACCATTTAACCTCGGTCTTCAGAATTATTGCAGGAAGATTATCTGGGCCTGCTGCCCGAGTTAGCTTAAGTTCTTTTATTGTGAGCTCAACTTTTTCTTCATTAAATTTAAATAAAAGGTCTTCTGAGATTTCTGGCCATATTTTAATCTCCACCTCCTCTCTGGGAGTCCTTGCCCCGTACAGTTCCCTTATGTACACTTCCCATGTTGCCTCACTCACCACACAATTTAATTCTCCATCTGTTGTTCCAGCTGCAGCCTTTACTAGTTTCCAAAATTGCCTTAGATTTTTGTTCTCTATGGCTTCTAATAATTCTAACCAGCATTTTTCTTTATATATCCTTTTTGCGGAGAATACCATTTGCTTGAATTCTTTTTTCTGCTTAACTAGCTGTTCCTGTCTCTCTTGTGTAAAGTTCTTTTTTTGTCTTCTTTGTGCTGCTCTTATCTCCCTTTTCTTATTTTGGCATGCCACAGAGAACCCTTTACCTCAGTTTGTTTGTTTTACCCCTATGGGATTATCCCATTTTAATTTTATCTTTAGGCATTGAACAACTTCTTCTAATTTTCCAATAAACCATTCCAGTTTTTTATTCTCACAGTTTTCAGGAGCCATTTTTGTTTGCATGGCCTTCAGTTTTTCCATATATTACTCAGTTAAACGTGTTGTCACCCGTTTGGGGTACTCAACCTCCTGGGTAATCACTGTTTCTCTCTGTAATTTCCTTCCCCCCGATATTACTTTTTGTTCTAACTTAAAGTCCCTAATCTGGTAAAAATTCCAGGCCTGCAAGAATATATAGTCAATTGGGCAGTTCTGTTGCCCTTGGATAAACGTTTTTCCTGCCGGTGAGTCTGTCTCTATTCTCCCATTTACGCAGTGAAAACCCCTTCCTCCTAAGGTGTGTATTAGTTCTAGGTCTTGTTTCGAAGTTTCCCCATCTGGGAACCTAGCCGGGTTTATTCCATATACCTCTAACTGTTCCCTATTCCAAAGATCAGCCTTATTTGGGTTTAGTTTATGATTGAAATCGCCCATTATTATTATTATGTCTGCAGGATATTTTTCTAGAGTACTGTCTACATCCTCTTTAAAACACCTCATTTCCCTTTCATACTCCTCCCCATTATCCCACTGCATGTATACATTCATTAAAATCAACATTTTATAGTTTAGTTCCACCGTCATGAGTTCAATTCTACTTGATTGAACCCATTTACATTTTGTATTCAACAGTTTTATTTCCCTCATTACTTTTGTTGATACCAGTGTCAACAGCCCCCCCCCCGAGGGCCTCCCACAATTTTTCTTTATGGCAGGCTGATGTATCTGGGCGTAACCGTCAAAGGTTGGGGTGTCGTCGCATAACCAGGTCTCTTGCAGGCAGGCAATGTCCACTTTATTTATGGATTCCTTTATATATTCCCATTTTTGCTCATTGCCTAGCCCATTTACATTCCAGGTTAAGAGACCTACCCCTAGATGCATCAACGTTGTCATTTGCGATTCCTTAATTGCGAAAAATAAGGAATCGCATTAAGGATTCGCAAATGGCAATGCATCATTAATTTCGCTATTTTATTGAAATTCGGTAAAAATCGCAATTTTTACCGAATTCCAATAAAATTGCGAGTTCCAAATAGCGAATCCGATATTCCCATTCATTCCTATAGGCTGAAATGCCCATAGGAATGAATGGGAATTGCGAATTCGCAATTTCAAATCGGAATGCATCAAAGCCTTTCAAGGGTGGAAAGGGGGGTCCAAAGGACCCCCCCCTGCACCCATGAAATGCACTTTTACATGAGAGTTACATACACACATGTCCTAAGGACATGTGTGCCTGTAACGTACACGTTTAAAAAATGCATTTTTATGCGTTTTTGAACATGTTTGCAAATTACCACGAAGTTCAACTTCGTGGTAATTTGCATTTGCAATTTTTAAAATCGCAAATGTTTTGAGGATGATGCATTGCTGTTAAGGAATCGCAAATTTGCGATTCCTTAACAGCAATCGCATTTTTTGGAACTCGCAAAAAAAAGCGATTTCCAAAAAATGCTTGATGCATCCCAGTAACCAATTTAGGAAGTGCAAAAGGCCGATTTATGCGAATCGCACCGTTTGCACTTCCTAAAAAGGTTGATGCATCTGGGCACTAGTTCTTGCGAACCCCCTCCATCCTATTCAACGTCACTCAAACCACCTTCTTCTTCTGTATCCACTGTATTTCTTTCATTGCATTCTCCCATGAGATTGCTATGTAACGACCAGTTACCCCATGAGGAATCATTCCCTGTGTTGTCGATTACAATGTTCAGAGAGCTTCGATCACCTTTTGTTTCTTTATAGAAAATCACTTGTCTCTTCTGTAGCCCGGCATGCTGTTTTAAGAAATTGTTATCTTTAGAGGTTTTTATTTCTCTCTCTGGGATAATCCTTATACCCTGTTGCGTTATCTCAGTTGAGGCTTTCAGTATTGCCCTTTTTACCAGGTATGAATAAAGGGTGATTCTTGTTATTTCCTTTCCATGCCTGTTTTCTACGAAGCCAACATGCTGGAGGTCTTTAGTACCGATCCCCCTCAGACTGCCGCATTTTGCAAATGCGGTCAAGATCAGTGCCCTATTCAGGGGACTAGTTTTTCTTGTCGGCTTCTCTTTCCTCCCTGCTGGTATCAGGTCCAGAAATAACCATTTGTTATCATCTCTCTCATATAAGTTCGTGTTTGTTTCATGCGCCTGTTGACTGGCGATTGTTCTCCCTACTTGTCGACCTTTCTTTCTCATGTTGGGTTCTTCGTGTATCTGTGGTCTTACTGACCTTTGTTCAGTAACACGTTCATCCATTAGCCTTACTTTTTGTCTCGTCGTACGGATGGAGGGGGGGTTCTTAGTTTTCTCCCTATGGATCTGATATTTCCTTGGTGCTCTCAGGGTCTTTGGAGACTTTGAAGTTTTTGCCTCTACATGTGTAAGTCTATGTGTTATGAATGTTGGAGCTGAGGCATTTAATCTTGACTGCACCCCCTCCGTTGTTGTTTCCTTCACTTTTCTCATTCCTGCATGTTTCACTTGCCTGGATTTTCCTATCCTGTTCCTGGCCCCGAGTGTGACATACCCTCCGCGCCTTTTTATCAGCATAGGTCTTTTTGATATATACACATTGTCCACAGACTCTGCAGCATCCTTTCCTGTTTGTTCTGTGGGTTTAGGTGATCTTTCAAGGATTACCATGCTTTCTTCTTCCGGTATTATCATGTCACTTTCCTCAATTGGTGGGGCTATATCAATTGGCTTTACCCTGCTTGGCAATTGGCTCTTTATTTCTCCAAGTTCTTCTTCTATTTTCTTTAGATGTTGTTTCTGAGCTTTCATCACTCCGTTGTTTGAGAAAGTTACTTCCAGGATTCCTTGAAGTGCCTTCTGCAGTAACAGGATTAAATCCATCAGCGAAGATGTAGGAGATTCAGAGAGCACCGAGTCCTGTGTAGTATTTCTGACAGGGTTTACTGGGTAACTTGTCCTTAAGCTCTCTTGATGTATTGGGGATTTTTGCAGTGGTTGGTGCTGTTGGAATTGATCTGGCGCGCCTCCCCAGATAACTCTCTGGTTCTGGCCTTCGTTTCCCCTGTGACCTTCAATCCCTGGTGACAACAGTGAGAACATCTTTGGTGATGATGATAGTCGAGGCGCCGAGATTTGGTGATTTTGGCTCTGCAGTGTCTGGTTTAAAGATTTGCGGTTCACCCCTTCTTCTTCGGTGTCAAGATTAACTTCTTCCTGGAGTTCTCCCTTATCTGACCGTCTTTGATTTTCATCTTGCAAGCCTGAACTTTCACCAATTTCTCTGCCAATTTCCACTATTTCTCCATCTAGATCCGATGTTATTGCTGGGTTTAATGATTTAAAGTGTTTGCCTACAAACTCCTTTATGGACTTTGACGCTGCCGTGTTCTCTTTCTGTTTTTTTGTTGTTTGATTGCAGCCTCTTTTTGCCTTCTGGGCATTCTTCGTTGCTCTTTTAACTTTTCTTTTCTTTCGTCTCCCCTTACTATTATCCCTAGATGATACATGACTTTCCTGGCTTTCATCCAGAGATTTTGAGCCCTCCAATGATTTACTCCTTCCTTGTTCATCCAATAATTTTTGCCCTCTTTTAGGTACCATTTCTAGGTAAAAAACTGTTGTTCTACTAAAGGTGGTAACTCTTGATTATTAATTTACTTTTGTTAAAGGTTGTTCACTTACCTCTGTTCTGCCTTAGTTGCCTTCCGCCTGCTGCCTTGCCCCCCTTATACTTTCTGTCGTGTTTAAGAAATCTCCGACTTCTCCGTAGGTGTTTGGTCTTCTGAGGGCTGGTGCTTCAATTAAACGCCCTTTTTTATTGCCAGCTTACACATTTAGGGGTGTCCGAAGTTTCACAAGGTATTGCCTTGCAGACTCTGCTGGATTCACTGATCCAGCTAAAAGTCCGAGTCTGCAAAATGGGGGCTAAAAAGGGGGCTAAATTGGGGCTGGCGGTCAGTGGCGCTCTCTGCTTCTGGTGTGTGTGCAGAGTCTCGTGGTGCTCGGCGAGCCCTCCGGCTCGCGCCGCTCCCGCTCCCCTCGTCTCACCCTGCCTCTCCCCGAGGGCTCCGCTATGATCCGCGGCTGGGGAGGAAATCTGTAGCGGTTTGCCCGCTTGCCGCTGGTATCCGGCTTACTCCGTGTCCCCGCGCTCCTGCTCCTGCTCCTTACTCCCACTCTGTTGCTCGGCGATTGCAGCACTTGGTCTGGCGGGGCGTGGCTTGGCTTAGGCATGGCTAGGCAGATTTTATGGAAGGGTCAGACAGAAGCCGGGCTCATCTTCCAGTAAAAGTATGATCTGCAGTGCTATTGTAATTTTTAAACAAATTGTTGAAAAGTGTGAGAAAATCCTCTTTTTTGCCCTGATCACCCCATTTTTTGACTGATACTGGTGGTAATTGACTCTGACTATACCCTGGACTCTGCTAATCAGTCCCAGGCCACTGCTATGTTAAATACCGTATATGCTATTTAGGTGAAACTGCAATTGGTATGACAACCTGCCTGTAAGCCCCTAGTAAATGATAAGATGTGTAGGTTTAGAGGCCCAGCAGTTTCAGTGCATTTAAGTGTGCACTGCTGTGTTGCCTGCTGTCATTGTAAAGGCAGCCCTGCTTTGCTTTGGGATTAAAGGTACTTCCAAAGTCTTAAACTACCTTATTTTTACATATACACCATCCCTAAGGTCTCCCCTAAGTGCACAAGTGATAGGTTGCCTTGTAACTATAAGCAGGGACATTTAAAAAAAGGTTTTGTATGGCCTGGCAAGGGAAAAACTTGCATTTTCATTTCACCCGATTTTAGCACATTGTCTCCATAGGCTAGCATGGGAATACTTTTATAATGTATAGTTATTTACAGGAGTGAGCTAAGATAAAGTTTAAAGTATTATGGATATAATGAATCCAACAACTTGCCATGGGTAGATTTATTGTAACTATCACAGAAAATAAGTAATAGAGCTTCATTTTCTGATGAACCAAAACACAGCCTTCCAGCAGCCTCTCCGAATTGGCCAGCTTTGACAGGATGAGCCAAACTGCTCCAATGATGTGTGAAGTGGCCTGCATAGAGACAAAGAGCATCGGTGGAAGGAGATCTGCCACTGCGGAGCAAAAGGTAGGATGGAGGAGGAGTAGCCAAACTGGTTTTCAAAGAGGGAATGACAGGACAGGACTTAGGCTCACCCCCTCCTCCTACACCCCAGCCAGACAAGAGCCCCAGTAATTGAATTAGCAGAGGGGCTGGAGGGGGAAAGTTAGGGAAACCTAGCCACACTAGTGGGTTGGCTAAGCCATATGTTAAACTCCAGGAGAGAGTTTCTCCATTCTCGATTTTAAAGAATAGTGCTTTCTGGGACAAGAATATGCCAAACCTTTGAGGAAGTTTTCATACCTGATGGTGGCACTCATTGGTCAGGGGTGCCCTTCGGCTTGTCACCCAGAAGCACGGATAAATGTGTGAGACTTTCCCAGCAACTAAAGTAGAAGGACTGACTTGCTGGAAATGATTGCCAGCACTAAAAGGATTGCACTCTGAATGACTGAACTTGCTGCACACTTTGGAACTACAACCCAAAGACGTTGACTTGCTTTGAAAAGTGAAGGAGTGAACAGAGATCCATTGGATCATCTCCAGCAAGAAGAAACCAGCTGACCACCCTGAGCTGGACTGCAAAGGATTTTGGCAAGGTGCATTGTGGGAGACGTAGTTCCAACATCCCAAGCTGCAACTCAAAGTTTCTTGAACTTTGTATTGGTATTGTGGGCACTTTGAAACCTCTAAAAAGGTCCTTCTGGAAAAAGATCCAGATGTTTGAGAAGATTTGGAGTTTTTTTGTCAAAAAGCCCCAGAAGTTGACTGACCCATCTTTGAGAGTCAAGCCGGCAATGTTGAATCGCAACTCGGCTTGAGATTCAGGTTTCACACGCTGAAGCTCTGCAGCTTTTCGTCGTTGACAAGACTTCTAGGAGTTGACTGAGGCATCGTGCTGAATGTAGCCACTGTTGTTGAACCCAAAGTTGGCATGATGAGGAACGTCACTCAACATCGAGAAAAAATCTCCAAAAAAGTGACTAAGTTAGAAGGTAAAAAGTTGACCGGACCCTATAGCTAATTGACCCACGCTCTATCGAGATCGGCCAGGTTTTTGATGGTGGTGATAAACAGTAAAATTGGACAACATATACACCAATTTAAATTTGGCAGGTGGTCATGTAGCCGTATTTCTGACTGACCTCACTCCCCAGGGCCATCAGAGAACTTTGGCCAAGGTGGAGACAGAGTAGTCTCCACCATGGACACACTGATGATCCACCCGAATTTAAATTTGGCAGGCGCATCGCTATGTCGTCGCTACTGCAAGTGAGTTCCCTTTCAGTCAACATATAAATTGGCACCTTAATCTCTGAAATGCTCATTGGGGCAAAGCAACAGGCTGTGGCAGAGAAGGGCTACAAGAAGACAGATAGCCATTGGATGGTGTCCTGGTGAAGCTGTACATTTTTAGATGGAAAGCTCAGAGCGGAAGAATTTAGTAATTTGCACCTACACACCACAAGCCTAGGGAGCGGACAGGTCGTATAGGTTCACTGGCGGGCTGGGACCCTTGGAATAGTGAGTATGTCTCTCCCCTTGTCCTTCCTGTCAATAGGAGAGGAACAAACGTTAACTGTACATCCTTTAAAAACCTTTTTATCTCCGTTTGAAAACTGTGTGTGACTACATGGCCTGCCCCCACTGCCCCCTGACAAGTAATTCTTGGTCGTAGATGGGGTAAGTGAAACTGAGTGAATGCACCTGAATACATCCACTGCTGTTGAAATGCCCAAATGTAAACTACAACATTAAAACGTATATATCGCGCTACAAGTCATAAAGAACATAGTCTTACCGTATTTCGGCATAAATACACCCTTTTTATGCACAATCTCCCTTTTTATGCACAACTACCTTTGCTATCATGTCTGTATTAGTCTATAACATTGAAAACATTTTGATATTGTCTAGGCACTGACCCGAGGCAAATCCGGAGGAAAAAAAAGGGTCACCAGAGTATATGTTTATAAACACAAAATAATCACAAAAACATTTTGACAAGATGATAAAACAAAAATATATGCTAAAAGTTATGCCCTTTAATGTATGTTACAAGTATGATCAAGATTAACAGAGTGAAATTAATCATGTTATTGTCTCTGTTGTGCTTTTTTCTACAGGGAAAACTCACAAACACAGTAAGTACTTTTAAATTTTGTGTTTATTTGTTTGCCACGGAAAATCTCTGGCACCACACGTTCGCTTTGATAACAATCACAAGGTGACACAACTGGGGAATCTCTTCTGCAGTAATGCCCTGACGAATGCCCCGGACCCATGTGGACCAGTAGGGAAGGGCATAAACATGTTGGCGTAGTTGTGATAGGGTCATAGGACCACAACATCCTCATTGGCCCTTCCCATAGTTTTTAACTTCCCCACTCACCCTGCTTATAAAGGGATACCTGGGGTGAGCGAGGGATTTTTAATTTAAATGTAAACCCCATAAAATAAAACCGTAGTGTCTTCTAAGTCCTCCCTGGAATAGGGTCGAGCACACTCTGACCTGTAGGAGTCAGGGTGAACCCAATGATGAAGTAAAGGGTCCATAGGTTGCACGCTACTCCACCATTCCAGCGTGTAAACCCCTAGAGCATCATGGTAAATGCAGTTTTCTCAAAGCGGGTGTGCTTTGCAAAAGTTCCGAAGTGTAAATGCAAAGTTGCAGGCCAACTCTGGACACCGGTGTTTCAGGATTGTTGTCCTTCATCAGCAGAGTGTAGGAAAATATTCAGGGGTTGCTGTGCAGGCTGCCAAAGTGTTCTCAGGTCTGGTACCTCTCCGGGCACGTAGGGCGTTACCTGAGCTCATCAGCTCAAAGGCTCAAGGGAGCCGTAATAAAGTAAAGGGTCCATAGGTCGTACGCTACTCCACCATTCCAGCGTGTAAACCCCTAGAGCATCATGGTAAATGCAGTTTTCTCAAAGCGGGTGTGCTTTGCAAAAGTTCCGAAGTGTAAATGCAAAGTTGCAGGCCAACTCTGGACACCGGTGTTTCAGGATTATTGTCCTTCATCAGCAGAGTGTAGGAAAATATTCAGGGGTTGCTGTGCAGGCTGCCAAAGTGTTTTCAGGTCTGGTACCTCTCCGGGCGCGTAGGGCGTTACCTGAGCTCGTCAGCTCAAAGGCCCAATGATGAAGCATGCCACTACTAGATTGAGTGAGGTTAGTAAATAAAACAGAGTTTTTTTCCTCTTCCAACCTCTGAATGAGGTCAAAGCATACAGTTTATTTCCTCTTCCCCCGGATTGTCTATTCATAGCAGCGAGGATACTGACTTTTGTATTAGAAGGTCCCTTGCTGGCCAAATCCTTTTTATTTTTTATTGTTTCCATTTTTAACATTACTTCTAGAATCTTAGTTGTGGGAGGCACCTCTGGAACCCCCGGCCAGAGCTCCCGGGCAACACTGGATATTTTTCCATACTGTAGAAATTGACACAACCCTAAATTAAAGGTTTCCTGTGCCTACTCTCGTGTCACAAATTTCCCATCTGGCCAGATACGTTTGCTGCCTTTTGCCCAGGGAACATTTCTATGTTCAGACTTAGTCACATTTTTGGAGCTCAGATGTATCTGGTGGGGCAAGGATTTAAACTTAAACTGAACAGAGCTCCACAAGCCAGAAATCTTAAATAGCTCCTGTGTGACCAATTGCAAACAATAAAACAGTGCTTCGCTTTTCCCAAATTGAAGATGGGGAAACTCTTCTCCTCTTGTGCACAGCCAGTGTGCCCATCCCAGAGGTGGGGCCAGGGAAATGAGCAACCACTCCTCTGTGAACTCTTCAAACCCATTCTGCTGTAAACTCCTCACTCTTTTTCGATTGATGCCTGCCTTGATTTGGTAAGAAAGAAGGGCCCTCCCCAGGGATCAACTAACATTGTCTGGAATCTGAGGCAGGTAGGCTAATGGCAGGAACTTAGCACAGAACAAATATTTCGTAGGTACGTTTCTCCTCCATGGAGACCCAAGGGGCGTGACTCAACATAAGTTTCAGATCATTTGGCGCCACAGATTTGGGTTCTGTTGAAAATGAGCCCAATTTACTATCGATGCCCGGGCTGCTGGCGCAAGACGCCTCTTAGTTCCCATTCTGAATAGTTACCAAATAAAGAGATGGGCGCTGGAAGCAGGAATCACAAGAACCGGATTTATTACTCATGAGGAGAGCCTGTCATTTCGGACACGAAACACAGTGTCTTTCGGGAGGTGCTCTGACAAGTTCTCGGAGGCATCGCCTTTTATACCTTTACAGAACATTCCTTATTGCAACAACAGCATTGTGAAACAAGAAAACGACATCCCCCTGATCCTCGTGTCAATCCCACCCCACATGCATCCACAATAGAAACCCTTGACCTGCTGATAAGAGGAGGGGGTAATCAAGCAGCTGAGTGTTCCGCCGATTCTTGGGACATGTGCTCCTGATCATAGCCCAGGGGGTGGGGAGGCCAGAATCAATAGTGGGTCCTTTGAGGAGGAGCGATTTCATACAATAAGGGGCAGTAAACAGTGTCTCCCGGCTTAGGTGATGGCCTCGGACATGTGTGGATAGTCCACTGCGGAGGGAGGGTTACTGACAGAGGGGTTATTCATGAAAGGAGAGGAGGTGTTGGTCAGGCGCGGCCGTGACTCCCAAGGACAGGGTCTTGCAGAAGAAGAAGGTTTATGACTTGTCCATGTGAGGGAGGAGGGGAGAGCCAGGGTGCGCACAGGGACAGAGTCGCACGGAGAGAGAGAGAGAGGTCTTATGACCCGCACATGAGAGAACGGGGGCAGTCAGATACAGCTGGGGGTTATGTCAGCTGAGGCGAGGGATGCTTCTTCAAGAGGAAATGGGGGACTTTGCGTGGGTCAAGCAGGAGGGTTGCGTTTCGTAGCAGGGTCGCGCAGAGGTAGAGGGTTTCATGGTCTATATGTGAGAGGGGGGGGTTCAAATACGCGCAGGAGGGAAGCCGGGGATTCCGGTGAGCGGGCAAAAAGGCCATGGTGCCTAAAATGGCTATCAGGTACATGTGGGCACGGGCTTTTACTGGCGGAGTGGTGTGGTTAACGTACAGGGAAGGGAATGGGGAAGGGCAAATGAACACTGCTTATGTACATCACTTTTCCTAATTTTCCACAGTCGCCGCTTTTTACATAACAGAGTTAATTTTCCTTATTGATGGGGGGGTGTACATATAAACAGGAGCTGTTGAAGAATTAGCATCTGTCAATACTAACATATGGCATATATTCATGGACAGTTGATGTGATTGGCAGAATGTGGCACATAGGAAATTGCATTTTGTTAAGTTCCTAACATTTAAACGCACTACATAGCATAAATGCTTCTGACTTTCTCAAAAATGTGACCAATGAATATTTTATCAAATAGTCGAGGGAGGAGTCCAGTTCAAATAAGATCTCTTCGTCACAGTGTCTTTTTAGCAGTGAGCCATCACTGGTAGGCTCTAGTCTGTGTCCTTTTGTTGGCGCTGTTGAGCACCGGCGGTGGAGCTATAGGTCCAGCTCGGATCCATCCTTACGCGTTGCAAGGTGCGGTCAGTCCTCTGCTGTTAGACCACAGTCCTGTTCCTTAACCAATCCTTTTAATGGTGCCTTATGCGCGGCACCTACATTCCTGTGGCGTAACCCCATTTCCACCTAAATGCGGTTTTTCCTTTTGACAAAAAGTCACGTGGAAAAGAGGGTGTGTGGTTTCGATAGTCGATGGGAGTGAGAGGGCGGAGTGGGGGCAGATTTTCCTGGGACACACCAAAGGGACCAAGGGAGCAAAGGGTAACAAGCAAGCAGGCCCATCAATCGGGCTTGAAAAGGGGAACGGAGACTTCAGGCACGCGTGGGTAGGTGGACAAAGGGCTTCAGAACAGCCTTTCATCCTTTCGTTTACCACATTGGAGAGTGCTGCCTCGTCCCGTATTCCTGTTGTGCTGTGGCTCCACCTTTGGTCGAGGTCGCATGTATCCCATGATCGGCGGCCAGGCTGTGTATCACGTCCGACCCTCCTCCTCCAGTGATCGTATATCTTTGAATAGGTACAAAACAAGCTTTAGAGAACTGGCAGGAGAAGACATTTATGCATGTGAATTCCTCCTTCAATCCTACGCACTTGGGAGATACGTTCATCGGTCACAGTCAGCAGTTTATTATCAAGCAGTGCATATGTCGGCATTCCTACTGAGCTCATGCCAAGCTTATTCATCGTCTATTTATGACATAAAATAGATAGAAATTAGACTCCTATCAACTGCGCATTTCGTTACATTCATCCTTCCGGAACCTCCAGCAGAGATTTGTCTTTCAAACCCGGGCCTTAACAGTCTAACATTTCCCTCCAAAGCTGGCTACCCCTTTCAAAACTGGGGCGGGGGCGCTATCGTCGGGGGTCAGGGTAAAAACAACGTTTTCCTGAGGGACGACAGTTACTCATGGTCACTATGTATATATCGGGGACAGCAGCTGGGGTCAATCAAGTGGAGCGGGGACGCTTCGGGCATTCGCGCTTGGGTGCAAAGGGGTGGGGCAATCTGGGCATTGGGGGCCAATCTGGCTTGAGTGCAAAGGGGTGGGGCAATCTGGGCATTGGGGGCCAATCTGGACATTGGCGCTTGTCTCTAACAAACTGAAAAATAGGGTGCCATTGACATATAGTTCCCCTATGAAAGGCCAGATTAGGGGACCTTAGTCATCTTACCTGTCCTTTCTTTCTTAGCCAATTCTAGTTTATTCGTTTTGCAGAAAGGAGAGGTAGTAATATGGCAGATTACAATCATTTTAGTTTCTGTCAATTTCGCTGAACACCTTCGTGTTCGATAAGTATCCAATCAGACCGGTGCCAGCGAGGCACAATTTTACCATAAAAAAAGATGGGACAGGGGGACTCTCGTAGAGAGTGAGAGTCGCCCGCAACCTAAACGAGCCATTCGGTACACGTATGACATGTAGAGGGAGAGAGAGAGAGAGAGAGAGAGAAAGAGAGAGAGAGAGAGAGAGAGAGAGAGAGAGAGAGAGAGAGAGAGAGAGAGAGAGAGACGTGTACGGCAACAGGTCATTTAGTGCATTCATAACACAGAACGGTAGGGGTCAGGTAACACGGAAACACAAAACAGAGGGAGGACATAAATCCCTACACTACACATACACAAACTCAAACAAGGGGGGGGCAGTACGTGTTTTACATAAAAAGAAAGATTCACGACAAAACATAGAACAGTTGCTAGCCAAAAAAAATAAAAAATCTCCTTGCGCATGCTGCGTATCTTTAATATCCTATTTATCTATGGGCTGAGCTCTTTTTACCTTTCCTCCTTTTCTTCTCGTTTGCTATTTTTGCGAGCGCTCCCAATTGCCAATACTTACACCTCGGTCAGCCGGTCAGAAATTAACCTGGTCGGGCTATTGCCCATAGGTGGATCTTAAACCACTTTTGAGTTTCTTCTTTTGGTTGGAAGTTCTCCAGGCTGAGGCAACAGAGGGTATTGATCAGGAGAACAGTCAGACAGCTTGGTTATATCTATAAGAGGGTGAGAAGGAGGTGGTACATTTCGAACATCAACGACGTTTCTAATCTTCCCAGACGGGTGGTGCCTGGGAACCCTTACCCCAGGACTCTTCTTTGTCCTTTCCCTATCTAGTTATCCGTCATAGTTACATTATCTAACGTGCTAATTCGAGTCAATTTCCGTCATACAGTACCCGTCAAGTTTCTATGTCAGTCCATCCTCCCAGTCGCTACGTTCTAGAGAGGAACAGTCATCTCTAAGTCTAGCATAAGTACTATGCTCAAATCCCCTCCTTTCCTTTCCGTCGGTTGTTTGATCGTCACTCCTCCATACTTCAGCCGATGTTCCGACGTGACCTGCAGAAGGGAGGAGAAGGAAGGTGGTGGGGGCAACATTCAAAATACATCAACTTGCATAAATCCGAGAATGTTTTTACCTACCACATACTCGACCTATCTCCACGGGCCGCATTCTCTACCATCTCGGCATTTAAGCCCAGAGGGATCAGTAGCATCAGATAGATAATCATTGATGGTCTGTGTATCTACATGGATCACACGATCGTGGCCTTATAGGTCGTGTGCAAGGGTGGTGGTCAGGTGGTATTTCTGTGGTTTCGCTCAAGGGCGTCTAAAAAACACTTTTCCAGCTGTCCGTACATTTCAATAACATTCATAAATACAAACACTACGAGAATATTTGCGTGTTCAAAAACTTTAATGAAAAGGTTGGCGCACAAATGCGGGCTTACAACCCAGTGGGCCGGCTACGGAGCAGACTGGAACTGGGCATGAGGAGCGAAGTCGGTGGCCATTTATTTCATAAAGTGCAGCAGTGCAATGAAAATCATATCGAACTTTCTTAAGCGGCAAGTATAATCCGTGTCAAGCGTTCAATAATATCATCTCATTATTCTACTATTTACTCAATATCTAATGTATATCAATTCATTGTTTAAATATTCAATCAGTGCCTATTTCATACCAATTCATAGCTTCCAACACATAATTAGTACCCACTCTAAATCAGTTCATCGTCCCAGCACATAATCAATATCCATCTTATATCGCTTTCTTTTCCAAACACATACTCAATATCCTTCTTATCTACTTTCATTGTCCAAAAACTGCATACATATCTCGGGGCATCAAAGCTGAGCAATCAGGGTGCAACAAGGATTTTTGAAAGTCTTATTTTGTATCGGCGCCATTTTGGGCGAGGTCAGGCAAGTCCCAGTATAGTCAGATTGCCTCCACTGACTCGTAGTAGAACCAGAACCTTCCGTTGGTAGTTCAAACATTTTTTTTCGCAATGTGGTAACAGTCTAGCAATATAGACCATCAGTCAAAGGGTGGGGAGGGCGGCAACAGTTTTTCCTACCGGGTCATTCTGATGTTCCACCGGAACTGAACAAGTCTGTACCTCTGCTATATTTTTAGCCATTTCCAAACTGAGGCTGGTGCTGGCAGGAGTGCGCCGATGTCGCGGTTCCCAGTGAGGGGGACGGGGGCGCCCATGCGGAGGGGTCGGGGGCCCCCCCGGCTCTCATAGAATCTTCAAAGTTGAGGAGAGAAGGCATGTGGCGTGTGCCCGTCCCGGGCAAAAAAAAAAAACGCTTTTCGATGTGGACCCTCTTTAAGCAGGAGCGTTGGGGTGCCGCTGGAAGCCTCCACCTGGAGGGAGGTGGGGGAGGCTCGTTCGCCCCGCCTCCCCCTTCCAGCGACCGTGCGCCGTTCCTCGGCTCCAGTGTTTCGGTATTGGCCATGCCAGCTGATGAAGATGGGGGGGGGTCGGTGGCTGAGGCAAGACATCCCCCCCTTTTTGACATGTGGCGGTACTACCTGAAACTCTCAGGCGTGGCCATGTGGCGGGACTACCTGCAACTCTCAGGGTTGTCCGACCTCGCCTTGGCTCCGGTCCTCGACGATGGCCAGATCAGGCAAGAGAGGGGGGGGTGGTCGGTGGCTGAGGCAAGACATTCCCCCCCCGTGGCCTGCAGGGCAGCAGAAGAGGGGAAAAGGAGAGACCTCCACTGTTCCTCGGGCCGTCCGCCCTACAGCCTCCCCTTCCGATGGCGGCCAGCCAGGCCCTGCTCTGCACACGCTGAGGCCTCGCCTTCCGGATGGGCGTAACCGCGGACCTGCAGCACTTCGGGAGCTTCCGGAATGGGGGTAGGTGTTTTATTGATTTGTATCTATTTCATGTTACCGTTCTTTGGGCGTGGTGGGCAATGAGGCAGACATGTTGGGAGCAGGAATAGGCAGTGGAGCCTAGCTACCTCGTGGCTGTCTTGCCGTCAAGCTTTCGCCATTTTATATTTCTTATTACAAACTATTCCTAATGTTTCTTATTTTTAGTGAAGTCGGAAGCTCATCAGGGGGTTACTGACTTAGGCCGATTTCTTTTTATTTTTCCTTCTTTTCCTTAGCGTGTTTCGAGCTAAAGTTTTCTGTTAGTAGGGTACGGTGATCACTTCATTTTTATATGTCCTTTCATTAGGGGTACTCCTGGACGGACCAGGTGAGTTACCTCCAATAAATGGTCCGGGGTGGAACTAGATTATCAATCAGAGGGGAACACATATCCCTTCGTTAGGGTATCATCCAGGACAGACCGAATGATGTACCTCCACTTACTAGGGTAGCCTCCTGGACGGACCAGATGGGTTACTTCCAATAAATGGCCAACGGGTGGGGGCATGTGTCCTCCATTAGGGTAGCCTCCTGGACGGACCAGGTGAGCTACCCCCCCAAATAATAGTCAATCAGTGGGGAGTGGGTAGGCCTGACGGATTACAACGGGGACAAAAGTCTGCAGCACCTACCCTTCTCTATCTGCAAAGACTAGACAGAATATTTCTATTCCACGTTGTTTGCAAACAGAAAATACCTCAAACGAACAATTCCTTGGACAACAATGTCCAGTCAATCAATCAATCAGTGGGGAGAAAAACAGGCATGACGGATTACAACGGGGACAAACGTCTGCATTACCTGCCCCTCGCTATCTGCAAAGGGAGACAGAATATTTCTATTCGTCTCTGTTTGTGGACAGGGAAGATCTCAAAGAGCAACAATCGATTATTAATCGATATCAAACAATCATTGGGGAGAAAGGTAGGCATGACGGATTACAACGGGGACAAAAGTCTGCATTACCTACCCTTCTCTATCTGCAAAGAGAGACAAACGTTCCTATTCGCCGCTGTTTGCAAACAGAGAATGTCTCGTTCTCAGGAAGAGAACCAATATTTCAAGTAGCATCCAAGGCTAAATGAACCAATAACAACAATATCAGTATTCAAATACTGATTCCAATACAATCAATCAAACAATCAGATGGATAAAACCATCCTACCAATCAGGCGTAAAACGCCCTACTTAATCTTACCCGGACCGGACCATACGAACAGTTCTTCGTCTTCCTCCTCCAGCGCCCGATCGTTCTCTTACTCTATGCAGCATTCTTGTGGGATTCCAGTCAGGACAATAGGTCACTCGAGAGAGGTCCGTTCAGAATCGGTGAAGTTCATTCGATCGGCAGCCGGACGAGGGCCCTCTCAAGGCAGGTATACTCCGATCATTTAGATGTTCACTTCTTCGTCTGGATCTCTCTTACTGGACCTTATGTCACTGATGGACCCCGCGTTGGGACGCCAATTGTTGAAAATGAGCCCAATTTACTATCGATGCCCGGGCTGCTGGCGCAAGACGCCTCTTAGTTCCCATTCTGAATAGTTACCAAATAAAGAGATGGGCGCTGGAAGCAGGAATCACAAGAACCGGATTTATTACTCATGAGGAGAGCCTGTCATTTCGGACACGAAACACAGTGTCTTTCGGGAGGTGCTCTGACAAGTTCTCGGAGGCATCGCCTTTTATACCTTTACAGAACATTCCTTATTGCAACAACAGCATTGTGAAACAAGAAAACGACATCCCCCTGATCCTCGTGTCAATCCCACCCCACATGCATCCACAATAGAAACCCTTGACCTGCTGATAAGAGGAGGGGGTAATCAAGCAGCTGAGTGTTCCGCCGATTCTTGGGACATGTGCGCCTGATCATAGTCCAGGGGGTGGGGAGGCCAGAATCAATAGTGGGTCCTTTGAGGAGGAGCGATTTCATACAATAAGGGGCAGTAAACAGTGTCTCCCGGCTTAGGTGATGGCCTCGGACATGTGTGGATAGTCCACTGCGGAGGGAGGGTTACTGACAGAGGGGTTATTCATGAAAGGAGAGGAGGTGTTGGTCAGGCGCGGCCGTGACTCCCAAGGACAGGGTCTTGCAGAAGAAGAAGGTTTATGACTTGTCCATGTGAGGGAGGAGGGGAGAGCCAGGGTGCGCACAGGGACAGAGTCTCACGGAGAGAGAGAGAGAGGTCTTATGACCCGCACATGAGAGAACGGGGGCAGTCAGATACAGCTGGGGGTTATGTCAGCTGAGGCGAGGGATGCTTCTTCAAGAGGAAATGGGGGACTTTGCGTGGGTCAAGCAGGAGGGTTGCGTTTCGTAGCAGGGTGGCGCAGAGGGAGAGGGTTTCATGTTCTATGTATGTGAGAGGGGGGGGGGGTTCAAATACGCGCAGGAGGGAAGCCGGGGATTCCGGTGAGCGGGCAAAAAGGCCATGGTGCCTAAAATGGCTATCAGGTACATGTGGGCACAGGCTTTTACTGGCGGAGTGGTGTGGTTAACGTACAGGGAAGGGAATGGGGAAGGGCAAATGAACACTGCTTATGTACATCACTTTTCCTAATTTTCCACAGTTCCCTGAATCCAGCTAACATGAACTTGGGATAGGGTTTATTTCAGCAACAAACTAGGGCCCTCATTTATGGGGATTCGTTGTAGGGCAGCACAGCAAGTCAGCTTACTGTGCTGCCCTACGCTAAAGTGAAAGGACAGGACTACACCATTTATTGCATTCCTGTCCTTTGCCCCTGCCTGGTGCCTTTTTGGCAGCCTAACACCAATGCAGGTAAACTTGCACCATGGTGCCAGGATGTCAGTGTTGTTGGCAGGATTTTTTGTTTGCTGCAGAATGCAGAACACATAGAAAGAAGAAAAACATGAGGATAAATAGCTATTGCTCCTTGTCACGCCTCACCTCAGGAGGTCTACGTTTTTGATGCTTCCCCAGTGCGTCAAAATCCATGGGTGTTGCAAGGGGGTTGTAAATATGGCCCTAGGTGTAGAGACTCCACTCAGGTCAGGCAGAGCCTTTATTGTAGATGAGGCAAACAACAGTCCTGATAAATTCCTACTGTTCTTGTTACAGACACTAAAAGGCAAAAAATTCATTGACCAAAGTTTGAACTCATAAAAAAATTATTTCCTACGTGGTGCCCACTGTTTTAGTATTGACAAAGTCTGCAAGGGACTCCTTAGTTATTTAACGCCTGTTTTCTTCATTCGCTTGGCCAATCTACCTTGCACAGCTATCAAATCAAGCATTCTGGACTCTGACTTGTGAAAAAAAATCTGGCAAAGAGCCCCATGGAGCATCCTATTGGGTACCGTGGCACCAATTGGTCGGAGAGGGCTCATGTTTCGCAACTAGTGTGCCTCTGATTACCTGCCCATGTTCAGTCTATCACAATGGATAGCATGAACCATGTTTTGGAACTGCACACATTGTAACATAATTGCGTTATTTAGGAAGTCCTGTAATGGACTGGTAATCCTCTCTTCCCATCCTTATAAAGAATGTCAGCCTAAATGTCAGCCTAAATTTGAATATGCCAGGGTAGGTCTCTTTGAAGTTAATCAGTTTCCTGGATAGAGCCCTAATGGTCATCCTTCCAGAGGAACACTCCCACCCACATTCATGACCTCTAGGTGTAAATCTACACCTTATCAAGGGGACTCTTCAGCTCCAGAGTGACAGAGTTAATGCAAATGGGCCTACTGAGACTTTGACAAAGAAAAGATAACCTCTAAAAGTACCATTTCCTAAATATTTATTACAAATCCAAGTTTACCTGTGAATTAACATTGTAATGAATATTTTAAAAAGTCCAAGAGTTAAATATATAGGTATTTCCAAACAGGAGATAACATTATTAAATGTATTATTGTATCCCAATTATTTCCTATTGAACACCTAGCCTGGCCACAGTGGAAATAGCTTTTGGGACCTTTTCTCTGTAAGAACATCTTTAACATTAAACTTTTAAATAAAATGCACCTTGCCTTATAGGAAGTAACACCTACGGAAGAGGGGCTTATTATTTCCCAAGGAATGTTTAAGCTTATCAAAAGGAGTATTTTGACAGGTGTGATTTGCAGTTATTAAACTGCACAGTGAGGCTATACAGGTAGATTGGGGTTCATGTTACACTGTCACTTCAGTCGGTGGCACAATTAGTGCAGCATTCCAATAGTGACATTCAACTTACAGGCCCTGGATGCACTTGGTACGATATACATGGGACGTTCATGTAAACTGAATTTGGCAGTTAGGAGAAAAGCCAATTTTTACATGTTTCAGGGGTCAGAGCACATGCACATGCACCAAAACCTGGCTAACAGAGTCCCACTGTATAGAGTCAAAAAGCCAGCAGCATCCAGTCCAAAGAAATCGTTGTGATTATGCAGAAAGAGGCATTTTCCAATGCACGAGAAAAGTTACCTTTGGTCCCCAGGGAGTTGTTCACAAAAACATATTTAACTAAGAAATACATGAAGCTAGTGCTTGTTCACTGTTCACTTGTTCACTGTTAGGGAAACATTGAACACCCTTTAAGAGTACACAGCTACAAAATGCACCTGTAAAATTAATGATAACATTATTAATGTATATGACATGCACATGACAGGGAACATTTCTGTTACAATTCAAGAAAAAGGCAACTATCAGGCAAGGCAGGCATATGGGGATTAGAATAGTCCACAGAAGGTAGCATTTACAAATATAAACAACCCATTGAATCTGTCTGTACTTCATTACCCTTCTACTCTCACAAAAGAAAAGAAGAATGCATGATAAGCACAAGAGCTGTGCAACAGCATAAGGCACTGAGAATGAGGGCACTGAGAATGAGTGCTGGGTGATTGTGATAGTTCTAAAATTATATAAAAACAAAGATTTAAAGTCGATGAATGTACAAACTACTGTTTAAATATTCACATCCTTGAAATGCTGTGGACTGATACCAGTGCTGATGGACCACCATCTTAGCAAACGGCAAACAGCAACTGAACAACAGTATCAATAGCTGAAAGGAGCTCCTCGAAAGAGGGGCTATGTGAAATTATAATTAGAAGCCATTCACCATGCCTACATGGGAAGAAAGCCCCACTCCTGTGGCTGGGAAGGCCCCATATCTGTCCATGGGTGCTAGTGTCTGTGATGGCCCCTAGGCTTCAGTCTCTGATCTGAATGATGTTATTTATGAATGCCTTGTGCGAAAGACGGTCTTCCTGCTTCTGCAGCCCAGGGAATCCGTCCGGCTTCCCCACACAGTTTGGCATTCAACTACAACCTCAGGTCAGAAGTGGTGACCAGCTGAATTTAAGTATCCTACTAGGCACAAGAAAGGAAACTAAGCAGGATTCCCTCAGTAACAGCGAGTAAAGTGTGAAGAGCCCAGTGCCGAATCCAAGTATGCTGCCAGACCCATGGGAGGGGCGAGTTGCGGGCCCTGGGGAGGCTGCCTCCCCCACTTGCAGGATGGCACAAGGGCCTCTCCCCACTACCTTAATCTGTCAGGAGCAGGGATAGGGTTACAATCACTATCAGGTCAGCAGCATGGCCTGATGGCTTCAGTGGGAACCAGCCGAGTCGCCAGGAGACAAGAAGCTGGTGGATGGCTTTAGGAAGGAGCGTTCTGAGTGATAGCCTCATTGTCAGCTACTACCTGGGCACTCTGGTTGCCAGGTTGGCACAAGCCATCGGGTCACCGGGAGGGCTAATCAGATGACCAGTCAGTGGCTGGCTAACCAAAAACACTGTTGATTGTAGGCCAACCAGATGACCGATGGTTTGGTGAGCACAGCTAACTCTGACCTTGGTTTTTCCCAAAGGCTCTGTAAGCCCCTACTTTGTGGAAGGCTTAATTGTTGAGGAAGATGACTCCCCTAGGTAGGCCCATAGGGAGAGAGAGATTGTCTGGAGCCTTTACACTTCTTAGCTCCCCAAGCTGGGGCACCAAGGAAAGTGGAAGGCAGCGACCTGGGGCAACCATAACAGATGGACTAGGGTTGTAGTCACTACCCAGGGCACAGTGGCTGCAGATGGGGGGTGGAGCTGAAACGGGACCCTCCTGAAGGCCCAGCTAGCAGGCATATCCCAGGGCAGAGTTGCGTCAGACCAAGGAGGAGTCTGGGGCTTATGCAAGCTAAACAATTCCAGTAATCCTCAATAGGAGTCAATCAAAGCCATGGCTTATGCCTGGGTTGGTCAATCCCCACCACAGAACTGGTCTCCTGACACAGGTTATTGTCAGACCGAGGAGAAGTCTGGGGGTCCTACAGGCAGAACAGCTCCCATAATCCCCTAGGAGAGAGGGGCAAAGCCATGGCTCACCCCAGTAAGCTCGGTTCCTGAAAGCCGGTAGTGTGAGCCAGAGGGAACTGCCTGAGGCAGGTTGGCACCTCAGCAAAAGGATTTGCCAGGTTTCATGATGCCCACCAGTTTACTTGTCAGCTTTGTGTTGGCCAAAATGTCACCAGAGACATTTCATTCTCATGTCATCTACAAAGCATCAAATTTACCACATCAGCCGAGGATTCCACCCTCATTCATGGAACACCTGCACATCAAGCTGCAAATTCCCAAAAACTTTACTCTGAATGGAACCCTCATTTACCTACCACCTGGACCTTGATCCACCGATATCAACCTCATCAACGACTTTCTCACTCCACTCACCATCAAAGACTGAAACATACCCCGCTCAACAACCCTCCTAGAAAGCTTGGGCAACTTTGGACTCACCTAGCTCATCTCAGAAGCAACATACACAGCAGGACACACGCAGGGGTCCATCTTCACCACAAGTGACAACATCAAATACAACTCTGCAGCATTGCTCATATGGACAGACCACTCCACAAACCACTTCCAAATCAACACACTTCAACTCAACACCCCACGAGGTCCAGTATTTCAGGCTGTCGCTGAGGCAAAATCACAGAAGCACACTGTCTCAGTGCCTTCAGCCTGGATCAACCTAGCCCTACAGACAACCTCTACAAGGATATTAACAACTTTACCAACTGGATCAAGAGCTGCATGGACTCCCTCACATCCATCTACCTGGCCAAGCATAGTAGATCAAACATGTAATCTAGCTGGTACATGAATGACACCAAACAACACAGAAAACCGCTAGAAAGGAAATGGAGAGCCAGCCATTACACGATCAACAGAACTCCCTACAAGGCTGCCCTCAGTGCTATCACAAGCAAATAAGAGACCCCAAGAAAAAAGCACTAGTGGACCGCATCAATTGAAGCTCCAACGGCTGCAAGGAGATCTTCTCAATTGTCAACGTTTTCAACTCACCCTCAGCCACTGTCAACCACATCGCTGTTAGCCAACAACTCTGCGACAACCCATCTAACTTATTCCACAGCTAAATTACAAACATCAACAGTAACTTTATAAAGCAACCTAACCTCAGAGAACTCATTGCTAACCTACCTACCACCAACCAAGATGGCCAGCAGACCAAATGGACCACGCTTGCTAAAAACAACACAGCAGAAATCATAAGGGCCATTTACTCCGGGCCCATGCTCCTACCACATCTGCAACCTAGAAACATCACCAATCAGCACCACCCTGACCCACATCATCAACACCTCCATCACATCTGCCACTTTCCTGGGTGAATCAAAACTGGAATCAAAGTAGCAACTTCTGACCCATCTCACTATTCCCCTTTACTGCCAAAGTGATAGAGAAGGCCATCAAAAGTAACTCATAATCCACCTGCACCTTCACCATCTTCTAGACAACACCCCATTAGGACTCAGGAAGAACCACAACACTGAAACAGCAGTCATCACAACCACGAGTGAGATTTGAATCTTCCTGGACTGAGGAGAAACATCCTGCCTGACCTCTCTGCGACCGTTGACACTGTCTTCCACTACACCCTCATCAAAAAACTCTACAAGATAGATTCGCATACAAAGATCCGCTCTCAAATAGATCTGTTCCTTCCTCACAAGAAGAACCCAAAGGGTCAGACTGCCACACTCACATCGGAGATCAGGAAGCTGATATGCAGAGTCCCACAGGGATCTATCTCAGCCCACCCTTTTTAATCATATATATGGCATCACTCACCAACATCATCCAATCAAAAGACATCACATCATCTCCTATGCCAATAACACCAACTCATGCTGTCCCTGACTGACAAGACACCACCACAACAACTAACTTCACCAACGGCATGACCATGGTAACAGACTGTATGCAAACCAACTTCCTGAAGCTCAACTACAACAAGACGTAAATCACTGTCTTTGGCAACAAGATCTCCCTATGGGATTCCACCTGGTGGCTGTCGGATCGAGGACCAACAGCCACCCCATACACAATGCAAAAAATCTAGGTATCATCCTAAATGACAAGCTCAACATGACGGCTAAAGTCAATGCAGTGTGAAACTCCTGCTTCCACATCATATGCATGCTGTGAAAGATCTTTAAATGGTTGCCTTAAAACACCAGATGGACTGTCACATAAGCACTCATCCATAGCAGGCTAGACTATGGCAACAGTCCCTACTTCAGACTCTCAAAACAACAACTACACAGCTCTAGACCATCTAGAACACCACCACAAGACACATACTTGACCTTCTATGCCACACCCACATCACAGTTCACCTAGGGAAGCTTTACTGGCTCCCCATTCCCAAGCGCAGACAATTTAAACTTCACATGCGCAAATACCAAGGCCTATCCAACACATGACCAGAATACCTGAAGAACCGCATTAACTTTCACTAACCCACAAGACACATACACTCAGCTTCACTCTCACTTACGCACACTCCCTGCATCCTTACAGGCAAAATTGGCGGTCAGACATTCTCCTACATCGTACCCAAGACCTGGAATGACCTCCCTCAACACATTAGAGCCTCCACCTCACTTAAGATCCGCAAGGAGCTCACGACATGCCTCTTTGTATAAGCACCTTGGGGAACACATACATACACACCTGCTCAAGCGCCTTGGTACTCTCTCAGTGGATTTGTGCATTGTACAAAGCAGCAGAACATAACATAGCAATGGACACGTTTGGGTGCCCCAACTTAGTGAATCATGTCACCAGCTAATTTTAATTACATCCAGACCTATACAAAAGCCCTTTATGTATCTGTGTGTACATGTGTGCGTACGCTGTGTATTATGACATGAATTCCTACCACACAACTAAAGCTTGTCGGTAGGTAATCTAATAATAGTTCTGGCACATGCTTGTTAACCCAAATGTTAAACAAATGAGTTACATATTTACTATATGTTTCTAAATGTTTTCTGATTCTCGCAAGCAATAAATCTGGTATTACAAAAATACAATTCTTATTTTTCTAATGCAGTTCCTTTTCACACCTTTGTTATGAAGAGTTTTACTTTCTTGTTTTTATTTTGCAGTTGTCCACCCTCAGTAATGAAATAGAACCAGCTGTGACAAAACCAAAAGCACATGTCCTTGGCAGAGGAGGTATGTAAAAATGTTTTTTTCTTCGAAAATGTCAGTGAATTATGTCCTACTTGTCTTTATTATGCATCATAAAACATCTTCATGCTTGCAAAATAACCTTGTTCAGGATTGATAGAGGAGAAGTGTTTTTTGGCTCTGACAGTAATCTGTATTATATGTGCCACCTTTATTTGAATACATTAGGCCTCAATTCCACTGATGCATTATAATCCCATAGCCTCTCTTGTCCCCTCACTTCCACCCTGTAACCAGTGCTATCCACCTAACCCCTGTATCAATGTTACCAAACCTGAAATATTACTTTTGTCTACATTGTATTTTATTGATGAATTCTCTGTGCCTTTTCCTCATTACTGTACAACTCTTAGATGCATCTTGATACTCGTTTGTTGGGAAATATCGTGCAGCGCCAGGACGCCGGAGGAGCCAAGCGGACCCTTGTGTAGCTGACCCCCTGTGGAGGTCTCGCCTGTCGATGCGCCAAATCCAACGACTCGCCGGACCCGCTTCGCGGGTCCCGCAGCGCGTCTTCGTCATCTGCCAGGAGGCAGCAACTGACTGTTGAGGAGGAGCGCGGGGCAGGTGAGCAACCAGCGGGGCTGCGAGCATTGGCAGGGGACTCCAGTGTCCAGGAGCCCCTGCGCGCCCAATTACTATCACCTGGGCTGCTCTCCCCGCTGGCCACGCCCCCCCGCCAACGGAGGTAAAACCAAGCCTCACCTTCCTGCCTGTGGGACTCGTTTGTTGGGAAATATCGTGCAGCGCCAGGACGCCGGAGGAGCCAAGCGGACCCTTGTGTAGCTGACCCCCTGTGGAATCTGCGCCAAATCCAACGACTCGCCGGACCCGCTTCGCGGGTCCCGCAGCGCGTCTTCGTCATCTGCCAGGAGGCAGCAACTGACTGTTGAGGAGGAGCGCGGGGCAGGTGAGCAACCAGCGGGGCTGCGAGCATTGGCAGGGGACTCCAGTGTCCAGGAGCCCCTGCGCGCCCAATTACTATCACCTGGGCTGCTCTCCCCGCTGGCCACGCCCCCCCGCCTATCACGTGGACTGTAGGGTATTAAGGAACCCAGCGTTCCCCGCTTCGCGGGAGCGAGCGGGAGCGACCGGGAGAAGCCCGGGACAAGGGCGGGACCGTCCAAGGCCGTCACAGGCCGGAGCAGGCTGGGCTGGGCCCACTCTTTTGGCTTTCCATATCGTGCAGGTACCTACAGACTTGATAATTTTGTTACACTCGTTTTGGGTGGTATAATCTGTCTGACCCCCCTGGAGTATAACTATGCCTTCATCAACAAAGGAGAGTACCCCTCAGAAGCCGGGTGGTGTGAAAAATGGGACTCTTGAAAATTATTTTGCACGGGCTGTGGGGGAGGCGGATAAAGAGGGAAATTTGTCTAGGCTAAGGGCGGATCGGAGACGATCAGTGGACAATCTGAAAAACACCCCCTTGGGAGAGTTATCTATCACTTTAAGGGAGGAGTCAACTCGTATTGAGGATGTTCCAGTTTTGTTAAGGGAAGGGATGAACACCTCTCAAATTGATATCACGAGTACTGCTCCACCTAGTAGTATTAGAACTAGCCCTGCTAGGGGGGCTACAGTCCTAACGCCACAACCACCCATAACCCGTAAAGACAAGCACCCCAAATCGAAAGTAGTCACCACACAAGCAATCCCAGGACCCCCTCCAAAAAAACGTAGGAGAAGGGCAAAGGGAGCACATGGTGGCAGTAAACCCAAGTCTCTACACCTAGAATTTGGGAAAGCCCCGCAACCCCAGGTTCCCACAGCAATACCGCCGGTAGAGTCACACTCTAAATCTAACGTGCAGGAAGTTTTAGCTCCCGCCCTGAGCACAGATGTAGGAACCAGCAGTGAGAATGTCACCCTTTCTGTTGTGCCACTGGGAAACCTGGAATTCCTCTTAAGGTCTCTGTTACTCCCGATCAGTGAAAGCGTAAAAAAGATCGAGATCAGATTAACCATACTGGAGGCCACATTGGGAAGCCTCAAAAATCGCAGTGTTCGACAGGAAAGTGATCTTACAGCCATCCCTAGCGCCGCAGTTGCGCAAGGGTTAAAACCCAGGGTAGCTAACCCAACGCCAATCCCACCTCAGGCCACAAATGGGGCAGTCCCACAAAAACCACCAAACCCAAAGCCTGTAGTCACCAATCCTCCCCAGGCTACCACTCCCAACCTACCCCTAGCATTAGTACCTCAGGCACATAGGACAGATAACATCATCCCGGATAATCAAAAAATGCCCCCTGCAAGACCCCGTCGTCCTAACCTACCACCCGAGACTAACGATCTCACAGTAGTTATGGCAGGGGTCCCCCAACTAGATGAAGGTGAAATAGAGGATTTTTGCACACTAAAAACTAGGGTCATTAAATGGCTAAACATAAACAGACCTCTCCCGATACATCTTAATAATGAGATTATAATGGTAAGAAGGGTCCCGTGGGTGGGGAGAAGTCGGAAATCCATTACTGGGGACTGTATATTAGTGAGTTTCAGGGACAAGGGCACGGTGGCTCACATTTGCCAAGGGGAAAACATATCAAGGGAATCTACCATCCATACCCTTCGCGTGTCTTTCTTTTTCCCAAATACCCCAGGCCCACAATATCCACCCCAACGACATGATAGATGGGAGAGAGTTGGCAGAAGAGGGCGCCATCAGGCTCCTCATCCCTGGCCACTCTTCGGTAGAACGGCACCATTACTCCCAACCTACAATCGGTTTAACTGTTTAAATGATCTAGAGGGGGTGGATTGACAAATAGATAGGGCCTGTAAGGAAACCGTAGAAGAGGGTGCCCAAGCAGAAACATCAGTGGTGCAAAGAAACCCGGCCCCGCAAACCCATTTACGTAGGGCGGAGGACTCTATGCCTGTAATTAGTGAACAACTAACACACACTCAGACAACGCCCGTAGCTCCAGTGGGTGGGGTGGAACTGACTCCATGTCGGTTTCTTAGCTGGAATGTGGCAGGGACTAGAGCCAAAAGATTGGATCCCACATGGATAGATTTCATAACCAGCAACCATGTAATTGCCCTACAAGAAACATGGGACACCGCACCATCTTTCTGTCTGGACGGGTTTATAAGTTTTATTATTCCAGCAACTCCTAGCAGTGCAGGAAGAGCTAAGGGTGGTCTAGTTCTCCTCTTCTCGTTAAAATTGGCAGGGACGTTTAAACAACTAGAGTCAGGCTCCCCAAATATTTTAATGGTAGAATGGACTATCTCACCAGGGCGGGTCTTAGTGGTCTTAAATTTTTATAATTCGTGGGCTAGACAAACAGACACAGCCCATGTGGATCAACTAGAAAAAGTTCTTTTTGATTATAGTCACAAATCTTGCACTAATTTCGATTTCCTAATTTTAGGTGATTTTAACATTCAAAAATGTGTTTTAAAATGTAATCTAGGCAACCTGGATGGTCAAACAGAAAATGGCAATCTGCACTTTGCTCACACCAAAGCGGGGGAGGCGTTGGAATTTCTCCTTGCCAGCCTTAACATGTCTGAACCCCTCAGTACTGGTAGTGACGAATCCTTGCCCACCTACAAAGGGTCTGAAAGTGGGTCTGTGATAGATTTCATTTTCGTTTCTCAGGGCTTAACCTCTAGGATGGGGATTTACGAGGTAATCGCCTCCCCACATAGTGATCACAACCCGGTCTCAGCACAGGTTCACTGGAGTGACTTATGGAGCAAGCACCTGGGCCTTCCCAGGGCTTGCACATCGACGGTGCCCAGTGACCAGGGCAGACGGCTCAAGTGGGGTAAGGTGGTCCAGGAAACCTTTATGGCTTCCCTGCGCCCAAAGATAGAGGAACCTATGCGAATCTGTTTAGACCAAAATGCCTCCAATGATGAGATTGTCTCAGCTTTTAATCTAATTTGCTCACATACGGCTGAAGAACTTACTGTCCCCAACTCTAATTTGCCACCCAAGCCATTTAAATGGTTTGATAGGAATTGCTCTAAAGCCCATAAGGAACTGAAAAATGCCCTTAAAATAAAGCCTAGGGATAAAACTTTAATCTCTAAATTAAGGCGAGAGTATAAACTGGTTGTTAAAAATAGAAAAAATGCAATTAAAAAGAATGCTTGGAATGATTTGCTTGACGTGGATATACTACGGAATAGTAAAAGATTCTGGGACATCATAAACAACCAATTCTTCTCTGGGGAGATCAACACAATCTCCGACTGCATCATCAGTGACGAGAAATGGGTTGATCATTTTAAAAATATATATGGCGGCAATGACCCTGTAAATGATAATGAGACAGGACCGACCAGGGGCCTAGTGGCAGTAGAATTTAATGAGGAGGAGGTATATAAGGCCATAATGGACTCCACGAAAAATAAGGCTCCGGGCCCGGACGGTGTCCCGGTAGACTTTTTTATATATGCCCCAACTACCTGGTCTAAAGTCCTTACAAATGTCTTCAGGGCAACAAATGGTGGATGTTTTCCAGTAACATGGAACACATCTGTCATAGTACCAATTTTTAAAAAGGGAGACAGGGAGAATCCAGGATGTTACCGCCCAATCTCCTTGATAGACTCTGCCTTTAAGATTCTGGGCAGAGTCTTATTGACAAAGTTGAGAACAAGCCTGGAGACCTGTGGGGATCTCGCAGAGATTCAATATGGCTTTAGGGAAAAACGGGGAACCTTAGAGCAATGCTCAAATTTACACCTCCTAATATCGAAGTACACGGTGGCCGGGGAAGGTTCACTATATTTGGCTTTTATGGACCTCTCCTCGGCCTTCGACTTGGTTAATAGGGCCAAGCTTTGGGCTATATTGCGCGAGCTTGGTATTGAGGAACCCTTGGTAGCCCTTATAGCAAGCTTGCACCAAAGCCTTACTGCGAAGGTCCGGGTGACCAGGGATGGGCGATGCTCTGATAGTTTTAGGTCAAATAAAGGTGTCCGCCAAGGCTGTATCTTGGCCCCACTTTTATTCACCATTTACATTAATGATCTAGGGAAGTCTTTGTTAGCGGGCAATGCTGATGTCCCGCGGGTAGATGGGAAGCAGATACCGGCTCTTTTATACGCAGACGATGCTGTTCTCATCGCCCGCACGGGCATTGGGTTACAGACCCTTTTGGAACTCTTTGGCTCTTTTATGGCCAGATTGGATCTAAAAATCAATGTAACTAAATCGCACACAATGATTGTGGGTCCACAAAAAAATAAGTTACATACAAAAACCTTTTTTTGTAATAGCGAGGCTCTCTCCAGGGTCCCGGTTTTTCCTTATCTAGGGGTCTTGTTCGACGAGAAGGGCTCCTGGGTCCCGCAAATCAAGGCCAAATGTATTTCTTTAGCCAGGTCTACAGCTGCCCTGCTGGATTTTACTAAAAGACTAGGGGCTAAACCAATGGAAGCCGTGTTAAAAGTTTACAAAAGTAAATGCATTTCAATAGCCTCATATGGTGCAGCACTGTGGGGTTATACTAATCTGGACAGTATGCAGATAGTAGAGAACAAACTTATTAGACGAATTCTGTCGGTCCCAAACTCCACACCTACCTACTCCATACATGAGGAAGTTGGCCTACCTTATATCATAGATGGATTGAAAATGGCCCCTTTACTTTTTTGGGCCAATATCTGGTTAAACACTGAGTTGTCTTTAAATCACACAATCCTTAAAGACGTGACTGCAAGGGAGGGGGCAATGAAAATAGCTTGGCTGAGATATATAAAGTCATCATTCACTGCCCTCGGAAGACCTGAGTTATATACAACACCATCCATAATCAAGAAAGCGGACATTGCGTGGATTAAGAAGGAATTCCAGGGGAGGACACGTTTAGAGAGAGAGGAATATGAGGTTAATAAACCGTTAGTAAGAGCACATCTGGTTTTGTCCTCTTCCCCCTCGATGGAACCCTACCTGCAATATGTCTCTAAACCCTTGCATAGATTTTTGTTAACCAGATTCAGATTGAATTTAATCCACTATTCATTAGGTTCCTTCCCTACGTGGGGTAAACCAGAACATGCACCACCCTGTGAGTGCGATCAGTTCTCTAATCAGGATACTCTTCATTTCCTGTTTTTTTGTGCATTTTACGATTCTGAGAGGAGAAAATATTTAATTCCCCTCCTGAAAACACTGGGCTTTATACAAGTGAGACCTGCCTTGCTTTACCTCCAAAGGTTACCGGACGCACATGTCACTTTTTGTGTAGCGAGTTTTTTAACAGCCGCGTACAGAGGTAGAAATAAAAGAATCCCTAGAACTGTTCTGTTTTAAATTAAAAATGAATACATTAACTGTTACTTTTTGTATGTATAATGGTGACTAATTCAGTGACTTTTTTATGGACACTATGTATAAACAAAATGAACTGTGGGTATTTTTAAAATGTCTTTTTAAATATATGTATGTTTTGCCTTTTATGATTTTAACAAAAATCGAATAAAGTGTATTTTGACTGACTGACTGACTGACTGCATCTTGATACTAGACCACAATAATAAAGAAATGCACTTCCCATTAGATGAATGCTACAAATTTCACCATTAAAATGTGAAATTATTGAGTATAAATTATTAAAGGGTTAGAACAGAGAATAAAGCAAATAATAAAACAATCTAGCTTTCAGGCAGAAATCAAATGACTATACTGACTGTTAGAAGCATAGGGGGTTACATTTCTGAAATAACAGTCTAGGCATCCAAAGTTGTCTTGTTAATCCTATACTACCCAAGAATCATTACAGTTATCAGACTCATGAAATTCATTACAGGTGACCCAGATGCAGAATTGCCAATGCCGGGGGTATTGTACGTTCCTGAGTGGAGAAAATCAATTTAAAATTATATGGACAATGAAAATCCCCTTGGAAATTAGAAATTATCAGGGAATCAATCATTCTTGCCACAATCCCCCAGTTATTCCTCATTTTCTAACAGATTTTTTCAACTCTATGTTACAATTCTGATAGGGTAACTGCTGTTACTGGCCCCAACAGCATTAAGAGACCAGTCAAAATGGGGACTAAGACATTAACATATTTTGACTACAGTTTCATCATATGGCACAAGAAATCCCAATGCAAAGCTTTTTAGACTCTGTAACTGAGAGTATGGCTCTCTTAAGCATAGTAGACCCTTGATTATTTTAAGATTTTGTTACAGAATAATATACCATCTATGGATGGAGTGATAAATCTACGTCTAACAAAGTAGGTTGTATTGTTACCCGGGGAATGGTTAGCTGTCATGACCCTTGTTCACTCAAAATATTGGATTGGGGGCCTTTATTTGTTAAGGTAAGTATGTGGAGTTTGTATTTTTGCCAAAAGAATAATTGTATTTTCAGGAATGCTGCTGAAGAAAGACTGGATCAAAAGTAATATTCATAATCTCAGTTCTGGATCTAATTGTACCCTCATGGTGACAAATGTACTTCTTAATATCTGGAATCAAGTATGGCAATATAGGCTCATAGGGTTTGTTTTTATGTATGTTCTTACACATTTGTTTTCAAACTGATAGTGATCATCTGTACAATTCTTGATGTTTTAATACTACAGCATTCTTCACACCTGCTTAGAAATACACACAATTAAGCTAAACTATTCATAATTAGAGAATGTTTATTTTAGCAGAATCCTCTGACTACTCTGAAAGTATTCACAAAGGCTTATACCCTCATAATTTATATTTTGTTGTAAACAAGAAACAATGTGTGAACATAATTTCTACAACAAGTTAAACTTAAATGCAGAAATGACTTGTCTTATGATTGCAATATGTTTTACACCTGTGTAATATAACATCAATAAGGTATTTTATTTTGTCAAATATTTTTTATTGTGGAAACAGGCAGCAATCATAATATAAATAACATTTGAATAAGTAGCTGTAAATTAACAAAATTGTAGGCATGAAAGAAAAACATATGTATCGAGAAATATATTTTTTGTTTTTGTAAAGAAAATGAAAAAGAAGAAAGGATGTAGGAGCAAGAAAAATAAACAAAATAGAAAATAAAGATATAGAGTAAGAAGAGATGAAGAGAGGAGTAAGTTAAGAGATTGATAAGTGCAGAGAGAGCAAAGTAGTAAAGGGTAACCAAAATAGATCAGAATGAATCTTTTGATGTCAAGTTAAAGAAGATACAGTATGTATTCTATGTTAATCACATACAAAATTCCACCATGTGAGTACAGTTTAGAAAAGATCAAACAATAGAGGTTTGTAATGTATTGTGAGTGGTACATTTCATTGAAAAATCTTTAAACATTTAGACTGAACGAATGTTCAAAAAGTTGCAAAAAGAAAACATGGATTGAAGAACCAATATATTTAGAACATGACCAGCATAAATGGAAAGAAGATGAGTATAATTGTGTGTCAGATTCTGTAATGAGAGCTGCTTTATTGTAGATAAAAGAGAGTGACTGCATAATGTGAACAGTTTTAGAGATATTGAATAGTGTAAGCCAAATTTTGTCCCAGAATTGTAGAGACAGCGAAAAAGATACATCAGTTTCCAATGCCAATTCAAGAAGTCTTTTAGTTCTGATGGAAATAGAGGCTATTAATACCTTGTATATGAGGCAGGTTTGGGACTATTGTTGTGCAAAACCGTATCGAGATGTAACAGGTACAACTGTTGTTAAGTCGGAATTTTTTTTTTTGTAAAGCAACACTGGAGAGAAGAGGACATCTGCTCAAATTCCTTTATGAAGGATTCAGGTAATTGATAGTGTAGCTGTAATTAGTCAAATGATACAATAGAATTATCTTTCACAATTGGCAAACAAAGATAAGACCCTTCTTCATCCAATGTATAAAGTAAAAATGTCTGTTGCACATTTATTTTATCAAATAGAGGAGGACAAAAAGCACTATTGGAAACTAATCTTAGCAACAAATAGTTTGTGAAGTAAATGGTGGGATATATTAAAATGGGGTGTTGGAGATAAAAGTAAAGTTTGACAAATTAATGACATCTTTAAAGGAAAAGTCATTCAGTAAAGAACATTCAAAAATAATCCACATTGGAATAGATTGAGCTTGATAACTGTTAATAATAACATCATATTGGTGCATAACAAAAAAGGAATGGTAAAGCCCCACATCTTGGAATTGAATGCCCCCTTCACACCTCGGGCATTTGAGTTTAGAGAGAGCAATACGTGGATGCTTGTTGCTCCATAGGAATTTCATACAAATTGAGTCCATTTGCTTGAAATAGTAGCATAGTAGCATAGAGATTGTATAAAGAACGTGTGAACGTGTGAAACAATCATCATTTTAATGGTATCAAGTCTCCCCCACAATAATAGATGTAGGGGAGACCAAGTTAGGAGTAATGCTTGCAATTTGGATTTTAGCATGGTGAAGTTATTGCAAAGTGTGTCTGATTTGGTGGGAGAAAATCAATTGCCAAGGTATCTTTGAGGGACATCTTGTAAAGCTCATAAACTTGTATTGATAGTATAGAGAATTCAATGGTAAAGTATCGTTTTAGTCAAATTAAGTTCATAAAACCAAATTGAGATGCTAGAATATAAGTATATCTCCTGTAAAAAGGGATCCAGAGAAGTCAAAGGATTAGACATATAAGTTAGAATGTCATCCACATATGCAAACAATTTAACCTCCAGAGAGCCTTGTTTGGAGCCAGATATAAGTGAATTACATCTTATGCTTTCCAAGCATGGCTCTAAACTGAAGGCAATTAACAAGGAGGAAACAGGGTACCCTTGTCTAGTATGTCTGAGAGAAATATCCATTATCAAAATTACTAGGACGAGGTTTGGAATACAGTAATTTTATAAACGAAATAAATGTTGGACCAAAACCAAACCAGGGAAGGTTAGAATGTGAAAACATTCTGGCATTGTCTGCACCTAGGCTATTCTTAAAAAAGCTATATTGGTCAGGTTTAACAAGAAGAAGTTAAATGGCTTCTTGGCAGGATGCTAACATTTTGGCAAAGAGTTTACAATTGTAGTTGATCAGGTAAATGGGCCTATAATTTTTACAGAGTTTTGGATCTTTGTTTTGTTTGGGTATTATGACTATCAGGGCTTTTAAAAAGGAGCCACTAACTTTGGAATCAGGGAGAAAAGAGTTAAAAATGACTAATCATTTAGGAGCAAAAATGAGGGGAGAGACGAAATAAGTTCAATAGAGAACCCGGACCAAGTGCCTTAGCTCTTTTCAGAGATTTAATTGCTGCCAAAACCTCCTGAATTGTAATGTCAGCATCCAACTCAGCCAATGTGACTGTAAGAGATGGTGGTATAGGAGGGCATCAAAGAAGAGCGTATACTGAGTGCAGAAGGGGTGGCATCCCGTATATAGTGTTTTATGAAAGGATTAAAAGGCAGTAGATATATTTGGATTGGAGATCAATGTTGAATTATCAAGCTCATTAATAATGGGACCTAAAGTCTTATGCTCTTTATTTATCTTTAAATAGTTACCCAGCATTTTACCAGTTTTATTCTGACCCGTATTAAAATTAGATTTGCCTATAAGTAAAATATTACAAGCATCAACAATGGCGTTTGTTAAGATCAGATTTAGCTTTCATCAAGTCATGCAGCATAGATGAAGGTTTAGGGGTAAAGTTGCCATGTTCAAGTGTCCCTATGTGTTGGAGGAGGAACAGATATTGAGCTTTTAAGCCTTTTTTCCCTCCTGACTGAGTAAACTATATGGAAAACTCAAAAGGCAGCCTTAATTGCATCCCAATGATTGAAAATAGATTTATCATTGGAGTTATTAAAGTGACAACATCCTTGTAAAAAAGTAGTAGCTTCAGGAATAAATTGTTTTTCAGAAAATAAGGAATCTCTATCTGTCAGTCAAAATTGGAAAAATCAAAGGAGGAAAGAACTGGGCAAGATCAGCTATAAAAAGGGAGCCTATTTCATAGACTTGTACAGTTGGGAGCATTTATTTAGTGAGTAAAATACAATCGATTCTTGACATATAATTTATCAGGATTACAAGTTTTCCATACATCAGATAACAGCAGAGATGCAATGCCTGAGGATTCAACAACTGATTAAAATCACATGCTAAATTAATATTGGAAATGCACGCATTAGCTGGTTTTACGTTAATAGTGTACCAAAAATCATAGTCAGATTTAACTGGGCCATGATCATTAAACAGAAAAATATGCTTGTCCCTTCGACCATCAGTATCACATTCAGTGAAGGTAATCTATATTCTCAAAGCCTTATGACAAAGAATTCAAACACCCTTATAATCAATAGCAGGAGAAAAAAAGCCTGACCTACCAATTGCCTTTTCAGTTTAACCGACTCAACATTATTACAATGTGTTTCTTGTAAAAAGGCAATTTAGAAATCAAGTTTAGATAAATGAGAAAGTACCTTTTGTCATTTGACTGGCGGAGCAAGTCCTCGAACGTTCCAAAAGACAATGTTAAACATAGTGGATATACAAGGGTAAAAGTACAGAAATATGGGGGATAAGCTGCAAAAAATGGGAAAGGTGACACAATGACAACAGTTATTAAGTAAAACACGGGACAGAAACATGGGTAAAAAGAGAAAACAAATGTCATAGAAGCACCCACAGAGAACAAAGAGAGAAGAAGAAAGAAGGTAAAACAAGGAAAAGAGGACACATAAGATATCAGAAGAAGCAGATCAAGGCTAAAGTTCCACATCCGAGAGGAGTACAAATAGGTGATACCAGACATGTTGACACCATAACAAGAACAATACAGATCAGATACAAGAAATATGAACAAAAAGAAAAGAGCCATTCTAGGGAGAGGAAAAAAGCAAGTGCATGAAAGCATCTTAAGCTGAAGTCTCCATAACATGAGATGTAATGTTCTGAAGAAACAGTTTCAATTTAACCGGGTCACCAAAAGATTTAGAGGTGCCTACATACATTATCTTGCAACGTCAAGGGTGTAGAATACCATAACGTATATTTAGCTGTCCCATTTGGGGTTGCAAAGCAAGAAATTCAATTTGTCTCGCTTTGGAAGCAGTGGAGATGTTTTGAGATTTAAATATATTATGACCAGACCAGTCGCTGTTTACTTTAGCTGCTTTCAAGATGTAGAGAGGGTCTGTGAATTCAAGAAAGGGCATAATTATGCCTCAAGGTTTGGATTAATGAGAATTAAGCTGACCCATGTAGTGAGCTCATTGCAGATTGGGAAGAGGAGCTATGGGAAGTCCAAAGAGGTCTGGACAACATTTCTTCAGAATATAATGGAGAATAGAATTTAAATTTCTGGATATCCTGCAAAAGCATCAGAATTTTAGTAAACATATCACAAGATAACTAATGTGTTCCTCAATTTCATCCATTTTGTCCTCCATATCTCCAATCTGTCTATCCTCCATCTGTTGTAGTTTCTCATTAGTGGCACACATAAAAGGCTGCAAACCTTTCCCCTCATCAAGTATGGTATCCAGAGCTGGATTATTAGAGGATGTTATAGATGAAGGAGGATAATATTTCACCCTCTTGGACTTAAAGACAGATGAGGTAGCTTTATTACTAACAAGCAAGTCACTGGCCATTTTGACGTGATGTGCAGTATTGTTAGGAACCTTCGGAAAAGATTTTATTCTGACCATAAAATAAAGTTATAATGACCATAAATAAGAAATATGTTAAAGTGATACCAAGAGCGAATCAGTGAGATAAAGAGTAAATATGCATTGAAATGCTTACTATGCAATCCTGCTAAGGCATGCATGACTATAGAGAGCCAGGTAGTCCCACATATGGCATTTAAAAAAGCAGGAAGCAGTACTAGTTGGATTACCGGTTAATTAGAGCACTCCTGCTGGATCTTGGAATGAAAACTTAGGTAGATTATCACAGGAAATGGTGGCCATTGTAGAGCTGTATCACTGGATATATTTAAGACAAAGCTAAGGAGACTTACAGCAGCACAGTAGGAACCAATTTGTAGACATGTAACGGATGACCCAGAACGCTTGATATGTATGAATATGTCTTGTGAGGAGAGATGCGAGCAGCCCGCTGAGGAAATGGGGGAAACTCTTGAAATAATAAGAGTCACCGCCGAAGGCACTTATTGCAGCAGTAGAGCAACTCCTGTGTTGAGAAAGCTCGGGAATGACTCAAGTCGTGTCAGTTAAAAGGCACCTAAGGCTGGTGGTGGTTTATTTTGAAGATATTGACTTATGGGTCTGCCACCATTTTGATTGGCGTGGATGCCAAGGCCCCTAACACCATTAAGGTACAATATTGCACAAGTATGAATCTTCTATAATAAACTGGAGTACTTTATGCCATGCTGTATTCTGTCAGGCTCATACTCAATAATGAGAGGGGCAATTCAGTTCTATGTGGATCTGGTGATGGCATCCAAATTTGTCAGCATGCATATTTATTAAGTCAAGAAGAGTGAAACCCGCGAGGCCTGCTCTGTACTAACCGAAAAGAACAACTGTAATATTTACACACAGTCTCCATGAAGCTATCCTACACGTTGATACAATTACACTTGTTAGGCTCTCACAGGTTTCTCACTACGAAGCTTCTCTCTGCATCCTACAAACTTACAGTATCTATACAGTGTTAAAATACATGAACTAAGCTACACACTTCAAGTGTCTTCTGAATATGCTATTAATGACAACATTCCATGATTGTCACACAGAAAAAAAACACTTTTTTCCCACATGGGAAAGAAAGAGAAAGAGCACTTCATTTGGCAATTAAAAGTTCAGCTTGCTTGAAAATCAATGTTCACATCGTAAAACAAAGAGGGCAACCAATGTCAACCATTTTATATTTAGTCATCCATTAACTACAGTCAAGTTAAAACATGCATATCATAATTTCTTTCTTACAAATAACAATTGTGTGTTTACACAATAAGATCCGTAAATGCAAGCTTTTTTAATGGTGAACAACCTTTACAACGAAACTTTTACAATGCACTACCATTACAACGCGGTCATTACAACGCAAACCATTACAACGCATTGCGCTGAGGGGCGCTCTAGGATAGGGAATAAGTTTAATTTTCTACCCAACACCTTCCCTAGTGTCCACGGGGACTGGAGTTGGAATAGAAAATTAAACTTTCACTATCCAGCACCTCTAAGCGCTATGCGTTGTAAAGGTATGCGATGTTAAAACCGCGTTGTAAAGGCAGGCGTTGTAATAGCCTGCGTTGTAATGTCATACATCCATTTTTAATATATGGAAACAAAGTGTTACTTCTAGGTTATAACCGTAATGTTGAACGATTCAACGGAAAGGTGGGGGGTAAATTTGTGCTTGCTCTTCTTTGTTTATTGTGCGTTCTTTCTTATTAGCTCCTCTTCTAAAGATATAGGGCATGGATGAGCACTACCCAGGTGGGAGGGGCAGATGAGGTGGATTGAAATAAATGCAAAGCTATATTGATAATAGTGCTGGAGGGGGTTAAGTGAAGATAGGTTTGTCAATATAGATTTCTGGTCACTAAAACTTCAGCACTGTATTTGTGGGGCCTATTTAGTGTCGAAAAGAGTAGGCTGGTCCTTGATTGTTTGGAGGGACAACTGGCTACAGTGGATATGCTACAGGAAATGAACCTGTCTGTTAAACAATCTTGGGCATATACTGTTGCTCCTTTTCTCAAATGTCTCTTTCTTTTCCTCGGCTCTTCCTTTACCTCTCACTCTTTCCATTCTCATATTCTCTTCTCCCTTCTCTCTTTTGTTTCCTCCATACCCTTCAGTCAGACTCCCATATCTATCTATCTTATCTTCACTCTTCTCTCCTCTCTCACTCCTCACACTTCCCCCTCTTTTTGTCTCACCGTTTTTTCCTTACAAATTGCCTTCCTTTTTGTGTCCTTCTCTTTTTGCCTTCCACACCTTTACATCATGTTTCTGTCTTACGCCTACATATTCCTGGGAAATCTTGTACATATGCGCTGCTCCGATGTCCTGTAATGTGAAAGACACTCATTTATGCAATATCTGGCTTCCATGTGGCTCTCTACATCGCATTGCATTCTGGGAATTGTAGTTTCACTTTTGGGACTATCACTTCAAATCCCCAAAGTAAAATGATGCTGACTGAAAAGCTGTGCTTGTTGCTGGCAAAATGTTACGTTATGATGGTATGTTATTTTATGTTATGTTATGTACATGACTGCCCCAGCAATGGGGGGTCCCAGCGCCTATGCTCAAAATACGAACCAACTTTGAAGAAAAGCTCAGAAAGAGAAGCAGAGGATCTCAAACTTGACGCAACCACCTAGCAGCTATGGTAATTAAAGTAACTCACTAGTATTATTAAATAAATGAGAGGTCCTTACAGCTGCAAGCGGTCAGAACTATTTGCAGGTGTAAGACAGCCAATGAACTGTGGCATGATAAAGTAATTCACTAGGCTGAACACCTGCCATAAGCTTGCAACAATTATGTTTGAATTTGAAACTAAATCACGTGATTGGAGAAACTATGGCTTTCATCGTTTCCTTAGGATATATCTGTCCGACATTACTCTACAAGTGCATTAATTGATTCTGTGAATGATATGACATTCTTTTGTCTATTTTGGGCCATTGTTTCTTATTACTTGATTGAGGGACGATCTTTCTGCTTTCAGGACAAGTGTTCTCTTCCCAGCCTACGGACCCACTCCTCGCGGCCCCCGCTTCGCGGGCACCGCTCGAGGCTTCAGACCCCAAGGATTCTCTGACTACGAGAGGAGCCAACTACTGAGACCGTTTACCCTGCGGGACTGCGAGGACCAGCGGGCGCTGCGCTGAAGACTCGCCGCAGCTGGTCCTCTTCCCGCCCCCTCCCGCTTGGATTAAAGATCAGAGCGCTGGGAGCTCTGTGCACTGCGTTGCTTTGAGGGACGATCTTTCTGCTTTCAGGACAAGTGTTCTCTTCCCAGCCTGCGGACCCACTCCTCGCGGCCCCCGCTTCGCGGGCGCCACTCGAGGCTTCAGACCCCAAGGATTCTCTGACTACGAGAGGAGCCAACTACTGAGGCCGTTTACCCTGCGGGACTGCGAGGACCAGCGGGCGCTGCGCTGAAGACTTGCCGCAGCTGGTCCTCTTCCCGCCCCCTCCCGCCTGGATTAAAGAACAGAGCGCTGGGAGCTCTGTGCACCGCGTTGCTTTGAGGGACGATCTTTCTGCTTTCAGGACAAGTGTTCTCTTCCCAACCTACGGACCCACTCCTCGTGGCCCCCGCTTCGCGGGCACCGCTGGAGGCTTCAGACCCCAAGGATTCTCTGACTACGAGAGGAGCCAACTACTGAGGCCGTTTACCCTGTGGGACTGCGAGGACCAGCGGGCGCTGCACTGAAGACTCGCCGCAGCTGGTCCTCTTCCCACCCCCTCCCGCCTCGATTAAGGATCAGAGCGCTGGGAGCTCTGTGCACTGCGTTGCTTTGAGGGACGATCTTTCTGCTTTCGGGACAAGTGTTCTCTTCCCAGCCTACGGACCCACTCCTCGCGGCCCCCGCTTCACGGGCGCCGCTCGAGGCTTCAGACCCCAAGGATTCTCTGACTACGAGAGGAGCCAACTACTGAGGCCGTTTACCCTGCGGGACTGCGAGGACCAGCGGGCCCTGCGCTGAAGACTCGCCGCAGCTGGTCCTCTTCCCGCCCCCCTCCCGCCTGGATTAAAGAACAGAGCGCTGGGAGCTCTGTGCACCGCATTGCTTTGAGGGACGATCTTTCTGCTTTCAGGACAAGTGTTCTCTTCCCAGCCTACGGACCCACTCCTCGTGGCCCCCGCTTCGCGGGCGCCTCTCGAGGCTTCAGACCCCAAAGATTCTCCGACTATGAGAGGAGCCAACTACTGAGGCCGTTTACCCTGCGGGACTGCGAGGACCAGCGGGCGCTGCGCTGAAGACTCGCCGCAGCTGGTCCTCTTCCCACCCCCCTCCTGCCTGGATTAAAGAACAGAGCGCTGGGAGCTCTGTGCACCACGTTGCTTTGAGGGACGATCTTTCTGCTTTCAGGACAAGTGTTCTCTTCCCAGCCTACGGACCCACTCCTCGCGCCCCCCGCTTTGTGGGCGCCGCTCGAGGCTTCAGACCCCAAGGATTCTCTGACTACGAGAGGAGCCAACTACTGAGGCCGTTCACCCTGCAGGACTGCGAGGACCAGCGGGGCTGCGCTGAAGACTCGCCGCAGCTGGTCCTCTTCCCGCCCCTCTCTCGTCATATACAGAATACGGTTGACGCGCACGCGGGACGCGCGCGGGGCCAAGCGCGGAGCTAAGCCCGGGCCAAGGGCAGGCCCGTTTAAGCCCGTTCAAGACCGGGTAAGACTGGACTGGGCCACCCCGTTGACATTTGCCTATTTGTATTTCTTATATTGTCAACTACTGTCTGCTCTAGCCCTAATTATTGTGTATTTTTTCCTTTCTCTTGGGCCCTACTATTACGAACTATGTCTCCTAGAGGGACCAGGAGTAATAAGGCGCTCCATACTGCTCAAACTACTGGCCCAATTGATCAATTTATTGCTATAGCAAATGACGCCATCAACCAAGGCGTACTTCTACTGGAACGGAGGGTCTCACAGGATTTGACCGCAGCAAAGCGCTCCTCGTTGGGCTTACTAGCGGCAGCCAAAACCCCCTTGCGCCCCTTAGAATCTGATACTCTGCTAGTTGACTCTCAGTCAGTCCCAGGTACTGTAGGCTTGTCAGTCTCACTTGAGCTATCAGCCCTTCAAACATCCCATTTATCTACGTCCTTGGAGCAGACACCAGCTCTTCTCACTGGCCCGAATGGAGATGACCATACCGTTACCACAATTCGGGGTATTAGGGAGGGAGCAATACCCAAAAACAAAAAGTCTAAAAAGAACCCACAGCACAATAGGAGTCATCAGCAAACCAAAATTTCCAAAAAACAATCCCAAAATACAACGCAATCCCTCTCTACCTATCAATCCCCCAAACAAGTTGCTCCCTCACAGGACTAAGGGAATCTTATTCCCTCAGATACAATAAACCTCTCCACCACTCCAGTCAACCTTAGCGCCACCAGTAACATGGGTAGTAATAGCGATCCCCACGGTCTAAATAACCAACTATTAGACAGGTTAGGGGCCCTAATTAAATCTTACCTCCAACCGCTTGAATTTACCCTCTCAAAAATAGAAAAACAGTTAGAAGGGCTATCATTGACGATAAAAACCAACAAAGGGTCTGCCCCTAGCCATACATCGGGACAACCTAGGGTTCAAAAACCACAATCCAAAAATCCAATTGATGGGGCCACAGCAACAAAGCCAACAAAGCCAAATACTACAGTAGGGGCTCCCCTTTCCAAACTTTCTCTTCCAAGGGCGACTAATACCCCTATCCAAATGACTACGCCTGCCCCTCCACCTGTAAATCCTATCATTCCGCCCCCTAAGAAAACTAACAATCCAGGGCCACAAAATACCATTTATAAGAACAGAAGGAAGGATGGTCATTCCATCCATCTTCCCGCAGAAGCTGCTCCATACGTTGTCATCATGACAGGGGTCCCCGAGTTGAACTCTAACGTGGAGGAACCAGGCTGGTCCCTCAGAAATAAGGTACTCCATTGGCTTTCTGTCAATAGGCCTCTTCCTCCTTATTCTGACAACAGAGTTACAACAGTTCGCAGAGTCCCCTGGATAGGAAAAGAGCTAAAATCTCTACCGGGTGACTGTGTCATTGTTAACTTTGAGGACCCCCACACTGTAGAGCATATTTGCTCCTGGGGTACACAATATACATCCGATGGAATTGGTACTAAAAGACTCTCCCTCTTCTATCCTCCAGTCCAGCATTATAACATCGGTTCAGAATGGAACTGGACACAAGAAGTGGCAGGAATCCTTAAAAGAGGCGCTGTGAGCAGTCCAATCTACAAGAGTGCGTCCGTGCTCTGGAGGGCGTCCCGCAGGAGGAGAAGTGGTGAGAGTTTTTAACAGGCTGCAGGAGGCGGGGGGCGGCAGCGGGGAGAGCGGACCGGAAGTTGGTGAATGGTCTTGCAGGGACTCCCCTGCACGCTCGCAACCACCACCCGACAGTCACTTGGATGGCACTGCTCTATTTTCTCCAGTGCCTAATTTACTAGACCACCTTGATGACTCTTTGTCTTCCCCTTTCCCATCCAGTATTTTATCCATTTCACAAGCATCAGCTTTAGAAGTACCAATTTCCCTACCAATATTAAATCAAGATTCCGCTATTATTAAAGAAACCCACTTGAATATATCTTCTGTTGATCCACTAGTACATACTTCACTTAGCCCAGGTACTTTAACTATAGATCAAAGTTGAACATCAAGCTTACTCCCCCTATTTACCAGCTCTCTGTTCTATTTTGGAACGTTGCAGGTCTCCGCTCAAAGTTAAAACTTAAACCATGGTTGGACACAGTACCCCCCCACCAAATAGTTTGTCTACAGGAAACGTGGGCTATAGATCCTATTCATATTCAGGGCTACAAAACGTTCCACTCCCCAGCCAGTATCACCACACATGGCAGATCCAAGGGAGGCTTAGTGGTGTACATCTCAAACAATTTATTTGTAATGAACCTGTTTGTCTTATATACCACTGCGAACTTTCAAATCGTTAAGGTTGTATTTAGTAATTGTACGATGTATCTTTTTATTAATTTTTATAACAACCAGTCCCCTATTGAATGTGTTAAGTCTGTAAAAGAAATCCTGTTTGTTGTTAACGAACAATGTAACAAGCATCCAATACTCGCTTGCTATGTGATATGGGGGGGAGATTTTAATGTCTCACTGTGTGTTAATCATATGAAAGGTATTTGTGGTTTGTTAGACGAACACGACTGTCCACTAACCCATTTTACACACTCATTCTTGGGAAACGCTTTGAACGATTGTCTCTTCACAATGGAACTAGACTATGCTAACAACCTAGCAGATTTTCCAGCTGAATTTAGACCCACTTTCCATGGTAGGGACATGTTTAGCACCATCGATTTCATTTTATGCTCTTCAGCGCTAAAAGGTAAACTCCAACGGTTCAGCACTGGTACAGATATCTCTAGTGACCACTTTCCCAAGAGTATTACCTTATCCATAGACACTGGTGTTCGTTATCCTGAAAAAGTCAGCCAACTAACCCAGCAATCACTGACCATGGATAAACTAAACGGATTCTCTGTGAAATGGTCCAAAATAGATCCGGTAGTTATCAGTGGTAATGTCATATCAAAAACCCTTCCTTGGATAACCAACTGCCTAGCAGAGGATTCCCCACCTCAGTTGATTTTAAATAGTTTTTCTGAGATTTTATTAGTAATGCGGTCAGAGTTATTCCTCAATCATAAACCAGGTACTTAGGGGTGTTTAAGATGGTTTGATACAGCTTGTCGTAAAGCCCTATCCGCATTTAAAAAAGGCATTACATAACACAAATAGAAACTCAACGGAGAAAGCTAACTTAAGAAAGATTTATAAAGTGGCTCAACAAAACTGTAAAAAGGAGCTAAAGAAAACCTTATGGGCCCAACTCCACGAAAGCTGCCTAACTAAAGACAGCTCTCAGTTTTGGCGTGTTGTCAAGTCACCTTTCCTAACTAATACTAACGCGCCAAAGCATCTTGATGTGGCTGTGCCCGCTGACGTGTGGGTGACCCATTTCTCAAAAATATTTGGGGGGTCCCCAGTCGACACTATAAAAACGGCCAACCCAGCAGATGACCCCGCTAGGTCTCAGGTTTATCCCACTGAACTATCTTTTAGCCTTAGCGAGGTTATTCAAGCATTAACATCCTCTAAATCTGGTAAGGCGCCTGGCCCTGACGGGGTCCCTGTAGATATTTTTGTAAATAACATAGAACTATGGTCTCCTGTCATCACCGAGGTGATGGCGGCAGTTTCGAAAATTGGCCTCATAGATTCCTGGTCCTCCTCCATTTTACTACCCATCTTTAAAAAGGGGGATCGTAATAACCCTGCCTGTTATAGACCCATTTCTCTCCTGGACTCCCTGGGGAAAGTTTCCAGGCGCCTGATCCTGGAACGCCTCCAGGATTGGGCGTCTGAGAATAACATCATGACCGACCTTCAGTACGGGTTCCATGAGGGTTTTGGCACAGTCAAACAGGCATTAAACTTAACCCTCTTAATAGGTAAATATACCGGAGCTAAGGGCGGCAACCTATACATAGTGTATGTCGACCTTAGCTCCGCTTTCGAATGTGTGATCCATTCCAAGCTGTGGTCCATTCTTAGTGAACTTGGGGTGGACCCTCCTCTTATCAAATTCCTCCGCTAGCTCTATTCTGACGCTACAGCATGCGTGAGATATGAGTTATGCGGTGAACTAACACCTTTATTTACAATAAATAGAGGAGTAAGGCAAGGGTGTGTCCTGGCTCCCTTCTTGTTCAACCTCTATACCAATGGGGTTGAGAAGGCCATGCTGGAGGGAAGCCAGGACTTACCATCTATTAAACATCGTCCAATCCCCGCATTATTATATGCGGATGACTCTGTCATCTTAGCTAGGACATTAACGCAGTTGCAAAAACAACTAGACAAATATTGTCAGTTTATGCTATCTCTGGGGCTAAAAGTTAACAAGAGCAAGACCTATGTTATGCATTTTGGTCCCAAGGTGAAGAAATCTAAATCCATCTTTATTGAACAGGTTAGATTGGAGCGTGCTAGACAATACCCTTATCTAGGCATTCTAATGGATGATCAGCTAGATTGGAAAGCAGGAGTTGCATGTAAAAAAATGCTATTTCAGAGAGCAACTTCAGCTCTTGTTTCCTTCTCAAGAAAACTGGGTAAACCGGCCCCAAATGAGCTGCTTAAAATTTACCATGCAAAATGCCACAGTGTGGCCACCTACGGTGCTGGCTTTTGGGGGCTACGCTTCTGTGGATGGATTACAATTGGTCCAAAATGGGTTTCTAAAATATATTCTGGCACTTCCCCATAGTGCTCCAATATATGGTTCCCATATCGAGCTGGGTATCGATTACATTATTGATAATATTAGATGCCAGCCGATTCTTTTATGGCACCGTATTTGGACCAAACTCCAATGCCACCTAACCCGTTCCACACTACAAGACTGTCTATCTTTGGAGAAATGGAAAAAAATCCCATGGCTTCTTTATGTTTCCAACTTCCTAATAGATTTGAATTGTGCTTTTTACTTCACCGAACCATCGACTCTGTTAGACATCAGTAGAAAGGCGTTGAAAGCTCTCTGTTTAAACCATCTGAGAGACCTCAGCCTTCTAAGTGAAGTTTCCAAGCCAACAAACGTGCAAATTCTGATGGTTCAAACCTCCCCAGGTATTCAGCCTTATTTATCATTCTTTTTGACTAACCACGAGAAATTTGTCTTAACGAGGTTTCGTTTCAACTCTTTTTTTCGCCTTGTAACCTTCCCCAAGGTGCAAAATTGGTCTCATGATCTGGCAAAGTGTCCTTGTGACGGTGTATCACCGCAATCGACTATCCGCCTTACTTTGTTCTGTCACTACTATGAACAAACTCACAAATGCTGGATCATCCTACTCCTTCGAAAAATGGAGTTGAGAACATGTCGGCCAGCCTATCTGGCACTCCAGATGTTAGACACACCGCATGCAGCCAAATGCGCAGCTCTTTTTCTAAATTCATGCTTGAGAATGCGTTGGAACATAGGGCTATCTTCACCTTGATGTACTGTTAATCGCCGTTCTCTGATTATCTTGAAATTGTCGTCTTTTGGCTATGTCTCAAACTACTACTTTGTCCCTTTTTAATTGTATTATAACCTTGTGTTTTTATATTATCTATTCGAATTTGTAAATGTACTTTTTATGATTTAACAGAATGTTAATCGAATAAAAGTTTTTGAAAGAAAGAAAGACACCCCAGGGCCCTTGTGATCGCAGGGATTTCGTTGTTATTTAGAAATGGCAGCTATTTTCATGTCACAAATAGGTGTGAGTAAATTCCTGTTATATTAGCCATCGTATGCATTTTGTACTACAGTTCTTACACGAAATTCCCGAAATGGTGCCATTATGCCATGTGATAAAATTACTACTCCCTGCAGAACAACCCGAATGCAAATGTCTGTTGTTTCTGGCACTTGTATTTTTTTATGCTTTGTCTAGGCACAGTATCATACTGGAAGGATACCGTTTTAGTACAAAAGCATAGATGCTAAGTTTTCATAGTGCTTATGTGTGACATTTTGTTCTTTCAGTGTGCTGATGTGTGACATTTCACTGCCATGAGTGTGAAACTTTCAGAGACACTTTGTCACACACATAAAAAACTGCAATCATGTAATTAGCAGATTTTTTACATTAGCCTCCTTTTACTATACTTTAAAATAGCTGTAAGGCACATGTTTAAAGTTCACATGCATGGTCACTAATGATTTACATTATATAACAGGGTTGTCCAGTTTATAGTTATGGCACTGTAAAAAAGTTAACCCCCTTGCTTCCTCACACAGCAATATCATATCACAAGGAACAATTGAGTATCCTGTATAGCTACCAAGTGGCCCCATTAGCTGAAATTAGGTTTAATCCTCGTCAATTACCGACAAAAGCATTTTCTGACGACTTTACAGCCAGGGTGCACAAAGTAAAATGAGGAAAGTATATTTCTGCATATAGTAAACACATTTATTTATTTCAGGTTTTTGTCTTCTACTTCAGGCCCTATTACTGCACATGAAATGACCAGGGGCGGCTCTTTCATTGGAGCGGAGGAGTGTTGCCCCACTTAAGTGCCCCCCAAATCCCCAGAGATTAAAAATAAAATAGTAATTTATTACCATTTTCTTTTTTATCATCCCATCCTGAAACGAGCATCAGGATGAGGCAGGGCCTGTTGAGTGACAGCAGGGAGGACTGGTGAGCAGAGGGCTGGCTTGGCACTGTTTAAAGTGCGCATTTCTCTTTGGCCAGTCGTCTTGAGACAGCCAGCCACACATGCTCACTTTAAACCTCTCAACTCAGCTGTCTTAAGACTGCTAAGTAGAGGGCAAGTGCAGGCATCCAGTATTTTTGTTTTACATGTATTTTGTTTGCACCCACCTATTTGCCCCCTTCCCCCCCCCCTCCCCCCCCGTCAGTAGATGCCACTGGAAATGACTCATTGGAGGAAGGGAGGGAGGCAGTGACGAATCGTACTTAGTGCTGCTGTGAGTCAATTCCAAAGCCATATAGACCTCAATGTTACTTTATCAGCTTAATTAGCAGACTGGAATTCAAACATATCCACCACAACAGTGCATTTGCTCTGTTTCATGATGAAAGGCAGACACATGCTTAAGAATGGCCTGCCTGTTCAAGAGCACTGCCACTATGTCAGTACTGTAGCAGAAAGGAGCATCTTGAAGGTCAGGCTGCACATGCGCTTTCCAGAACTGATTGGCAGCTGTTGGTGGTGGGTCAAATCTGGAAACTATGACTGAGAGGCATTCAAGAATGGGTGAAGCATGGCTTCCTGATTGCTGATTAGCCTTATTTACCATAAACGACTTCTCATAAAAAAGAGCATAAAACACAAACAACAGACTCTTAGTTGTTCGTGTTCTGCACCAAGTAGTAATTTCACCCCATGGCATAATGGCTAAATTTGGGGAATTTTGAGTAACAGTGAAATTCGCTAAATTGCTTTGGCGTAATAGAAATTTCACTCATGCCTGACATTACCATTGTTTCGATTGATTGAAAAAGCTTTATTCGAGTTATACACTCATAAAAGCACAGACATATAAATTCATACATTTTTAAAACATCAAACATTTGATTACAATAAAATTTATAATCGAGAATACATAGTTCATAAGCATTAAAATTGTTACCAATTGGGATAAAATAAGCTTTTTCATGATATGCAAAAACTAAATGCATGTTGAGGTATAGGGACCTCCGCGTTACGGACCATTCCCGAAGTTTATACAATTAAAAACTCATACCATACATATTAGCCGCATTTTGTAATTAAGATTCATATGTATCTCCCAGTAGATATTTGCAAGGATAAAACAAACAAAGGAAAATGTAAAATTCAAGACATATTGGGGGATAAAGCCCTCCGCCTTATAGACCATGCCCACCCCAGATATTTTGCTGTTCCTACTACAATGGACATTTCAGTGGAGGAACAGATAATTCTCAGCCCCTCCACACCGCTTCGGACACCAAGATTCCTACATACTGGAGCCAACCAAGATTTTCTTGGAGTTACATAGGCCTCACATATAAAAAGAAAATGTGCGACGTTTTCATTGGGGGCCCCACATGACGGGCAGCACAAACCACTACTAGTTTTCCAGCTGGACGTCAGACTCCTCAGGGGGAGAGAGCCTGCCCTTAACTGGAAAAATAGTTTCCTGTCTAATGGGACAGTTATACTGTCCCAATACTTTTCTAGGGATGGTCTTTGTTTGATTTCCATAAATCTACCCCCCATGGAATCCGAGTTTGTGCTCCTCCAAAGTTTCTGGTCGATGTGATCCCAATATATTTCTTTGATATTGGATTTGCTAGGGAATACCTCCCCAAGGGGGTTTTCCCATAATTTGGAGAGCCCAAGTTCCGCAAGGACGTCCCTAAGCGTTTTTAGCCATTTAATTTTGCAAAAAACATCTGATTTGGCTAATGCTAGGAACCCCTCAGCGTAGTGTCTTATTTCCATGGTTGTCCATAGCCGTCTCCAGTAGAGGATAGGCCTCAGTCGGGCACGGTCCCTGAGCGATCTTCTGCCTAAATCAAAGCCAAGCGGTATTAGTGGGGTACTTTGGGGAAGACTAGTTATCCCTCTCAAAAACCTGTTCTCGGATTTTTGAACGGTGGTAAGATTCTCAAAGCCCCAGACTTCAGCCCCATAGAGGGTTGCGCCCAAAGCTTTTGCGTCATAAACCATAAGAACAGGTTTTATGGGCCTGGTCTTGGATTTTACTTGCTCAGCCCTGAGGGCTCCTGAGATTTGCTGATGTTTCAACACCGCCTTCTCTATGTGTCTTGACCAACCAAGTTTGCTTGATATCTCAACCCCGAGGTATGTGAAAACATTTACTAGCTCTAATTTAATATTGTTCAAAAATACCCTAGGTTGAGATTGGCGCTTTTGCCCAAAGGCCATCAACTTGGTTTTATTTACATTTACCTCTAGGCCCCTTTCCTTACAAAATGCGTCAAAAATATTCAGGGCTCGCTGGAGACCCGACGGGGTCTTAGACACAATCAAGGTGTCGTCCGCGAACATCAGGATAGGGACTCTGATGCCCGCTAACGAAGGTGCGTCAACCATTGCGTCCAATATCCTATCTACAATGCCATTAATGAACAGGGAGAACAGCAGGGGTGCCATTGCACATCCCTGCCGCACCCCCCGCTCAACTGGAAAATTAGTGGTGGATTCCCCATTCCTCCCCCACTGGACCTTGGCATAGTTGGTTTCGTGAAGACGCATTATCAACGTGAGCAAATCAAGTGGGACCCCTATTTTGGACAGAACCTCCCACAGCGTGCACCTGGGCACCAGATCAAAGGCAGCCCTTAGATCTACAAATGCTACATAAAGGCTGCCTTTGCCCAGGAGTACAGTCCCCCACCGTAGCATGGTGAAGCGAAAAATTTGGTCGACCGTACTGGTTGCACGTCTGAATCCTGCCTGGTAGGGGGATAAGGCATTGTTGTCATCTACCCAGGCCATAAGTTTGTCGACCAGCATCTTCCCCACTACTTTTTGCATAGTAGCCAACAAACTTATTGGTCTATAGTTTGCTGGGAGTGACCGGTCGCCTTTCTTAAAAATCGGTATTATTATTGCCCCCTTCCATATATTGGGGATTTTTGCCCCTTTGGCCAAGCCATTTCCCAACAGGGTCGCATATTTTGCCCACTTGACCTTGTCGTGTTTAAAGATGTCTGAAGGGATTCCATCTAGCCCGGGGGCTTTTCCCCCCTGCAGAGTTGAAATTACAAGTTCCGCATCCTTAGTTAGAAATAAATCGCCCTTACAAAAAACCATAGGGATTGGTTCTATGGCCACTATATCCCTACACTCAGCATACTGGGGTTTAAAATACTCGACCCACAATGCCTCATCGACATTGTTGTCGGGATTATTGGGGGCAACCCCTCTTCCCCATTTCACAATTTTCCAGAACAATCTGGAATCCTTTTGCCCTGAAGCCACCAGTAGCTCCTCCCAGTACTCCTCATCCCACTGCTTCTTAGCCTTTCGAATACTGTCGTTATAATATTTCCTGGTGGTTCTAATCGAGGCCTTGTCCCTGCTCTTGAGTGCTCTGCCCAGCCCCAATCTAGCTACCCTACACTGTTTGTTAAACCAGGTTGGCAATGTGACTGGTACTTTCCTATTAGCCTTCAGAGGCTTAGTAAAGTGCGGTTTTAACAAAGAGAAGAATGTGTCATGTATATCGGTTATTTGGTCAGAGCCTGGTAATACAAGATCTACTTTTTCCATGGCGGCAATAGCATTGTCTACCTCCAAATTAATAGACTCCAAAGTGGCCAGATTAGCCAGGACATATGGCCATTTCACCCTTCTTGAGTCATTGGCCACAACAGGTACGCTCCCACTACCTGACACTGAGTTAACTCGTGCGGCCCTCCACCAAGAGTGGGAGACACAGAGGGGGTTATGGTCGCTTTCTACTCTCCCCACAATTTCCATGTCACCCACACCACACCATAACTCAAGACTAACGATGACATAGTCAATCCTACTTTTGTTATGTCCATTGTCGAATGTACAGTTACCACATTGGTCGCTTTTTGTCCTGCCATTAAGGGCCCTCAGACCATACTCCAAACATAACGCATTCAACAACAAAATATCTTTGGTCCACCGCTTCACAGGTAGGAGATTTAGGTTGGGGATGCCCCAGAGGGCATCTTCCTCTAGTCCTATAGGGTATGCAGTGTTTTCTAGAGGCTCAAATGTCCTATTCAGGTCACCAGCCAAAATTACTCTATGTCCAAGTGACTGGGATTCTAGGGAAGCGGATAGAACTTCTAAGGTAACAGAATTCCCTAGCCTCATGCCCCTGGCATATATATTATAGATGTCTATTATTGTACCCTTGGCTACAGTTAGTCTCAGTAATTGAATATCCTTGCAACCTAAATCAATCATTTTTGCCTTTGCGTTTGAGTTTTGCTTAATCCAGACTGTAAGGCCTCCCATAGGCCTACCCCTGGGGCCTCTAGTTGCCGGTATACAGAAATTTAGGTAACCCGGGAAGTGAATTGGCTCACATGCCCACGTCTCTTGGAATAGGCACATTTCAAACCCACTAACAAAATCAATCCACTGCTGTGACAACACTCTAGCCCCCAGCCCGCAACATTCCATGACATAAGTCTCTCCAGGGTGTTTTCTATGCAAATCCCCTTTGCGTTAGGTGCTGTTGGTAATAAATCATCCTGTTTCCCACGGTCACAATCCTCACTTAGAACAATATTTACACAATTTGCATCTGTACCCTCCTTGGTGCAAAGAGTAGTTAGAAGATCCGGTTCACCCACACACCCCTCCAAACATGCAATAATGCCCCCATCCCTAACATTTGCCACTTCGAATTTTTGGCTCGTTTCATCGTGGGGTATCAATGTAACATCAGGGTTGATTCCCCCAACCATATCCTCTTCCAGTCGTAATTGTTCAACTGGTCTCTGTCAGCATCCCCACCTCGTCTGCCCCTGCCCATTATAGGGGTTAAATGCCTCTGTGTAGCAATTATTTGATCTAAATATGGGAGCAACAGGGGGACCAGCCTCAACCCAGGTACAGAGACTGGGTCTCGGTTGCTCCCTGGAGCCCCCTGAGTAGATCACAGGTCTGGGGTAAAAGAAAGTGAGGTCCACAACCCCAATCCCACCGATATTAATGTTCCAACCTTGCCCCGTAATCAGCCCCACAACCCTTGGATCCTGGAAGTTAATTATAATACACTCACCCCCCTGTTTTTTTAAGGTATTCCCTATCCAATTGACCCTTCTGGCCCCAATTATCAGGCCATCTACTCCCCCTGGCAGTGGTCTATTGACAGAGAGCCAATGCATGGCCTTGTTTTTTAACATGTCATAAGTTTCTCTTTGACCCTCCGTTAGGGGTGGGACGTTAGTAAGTATGGCCACATATGGATAGGAGTCCGGGGTGAGCTGTACTGGGGGGATCCTAGTTGGCAATTTGGTTATTTGGGTCTGTATTTGTGCTTGGTCTAAGGGAACACGACTCTGAGTGAGAGTGTTTTCCACTGTTACACAGGTGTTAATCCCATTCCCAGTACAATGAGCATTAATCCCACTGCCATTGCTAGAGTGGATTTTATCATTTCCCGCCCGTTGGACCATAGCTTTTCCCGATCCGGTCGTCAAAGGTGTGGCATTTTTGCTAGTTGTGGGAGGTGGATTTTTTACACTATCCTTGCTACCATTGTTATTAGTATTGTTGGGCTTAGGATTTTTTACACTGTCCTTACTACCATTGTTATTGGTGTTATTGGGCTTAGGTTTCCCACAATTACTGATGGTTTTGGTGGACATTGGACCAGGTGCATTCTTGCTATTCCCCCCTTTGTTATCCTGTGCAGAAATACCACTTACGGGCGGGGATTGTAGGTCAACCAACACGGCTCCTTGATCTTTATCGCCTGTCTGTTGGTGTTTCCCATTCTCACCCACTTTTTTCCCAGACTTAATTAGAGATTTAATAGAAATGAAGTTATCTAGGCTAGCTTGTTCAAGATGGTCAAGTTGTTCAGCTAGCTTCTTAAGTCTTAGTTCTACTGGATTTAGGAGGGAACGCATAATTTTTTCCACTTCTATCAGAAGATTATGATTGGGAGATAATGACCCCGAGGGTACTATGGTAGTTTGGTCTGGGACTGGCACCGCCAATGTTATCGGAGGCACCGTGATAATAGGGTCCACTTCCACAGGGGCAGCTTCGGCCTCCCCTATAGTCATTAGTACGCCATTCTTTGGAGGGACATGGCTAGAAGTTAATTTAGTACCCAACTTCCTGTACTTTCTTGCCGGTTTTAAGGGTTGTGATTTTTTTGCAGTAACTCCCCATTTCCTTTTAACACTGGGCTTAGATTTAGACGCTTCCATTTGTACACAATGATTTTCTAAAGCACCTTTCCCTTTTACCGTTTGGCTAGGTACATCAAGATGCGCAACAAATGAGTTGGTTGCTACAATGTCCGGTGAAGAGTTAATTGCTAACTCATTGGGCAGAGACACATCAAATGATAGGTCCTGGGTGGCTGGTAAAACAATGGATGATAGTGGTGTCACCAGCGCAGGAAAGTTCAAACCTTGATTTTTGTCAGGTGGGTTTTTCAGAAGCTCAATCGAGAGCCTACGCCCGGCTCGTCTTTCCGCCAGAGAGATCTCTTTGTCAATATCCTGCGGCAAACGCTTGAAGTAGGAGTCAAGAGGGCCCATGACAGCAGGCTCAGCTTCCCCCGTAGGAGGCAGCAGGGTGGAAGTAGTTGTTGTGCAAGCCATAGTGCTAAATACCCCCCTTCTACCCGCCTACAAGCAAGTAGTTCACAAAGCAAATACAAAAACAGTGGGTTGATCAGTACCTGGACCGTAGATGTTAATAAGGTGGCCCAGCCCGGCCTCCAGCGGCCCCGGACGGCCACAGACGGTCCCGCCCTTGTCCCGGGCTTCGCCCGGCGCTCCCGCGCAGCGAGGAGTGGGCGTTGATATATAGGGAGGGAAATAGGTGAGTAGGCGGAGCTTGCAGGGAGAGCGGCCCAGGTGTTCTCTGCCGGGCTATCAGGGACTCCTGGGATATGGAGTCCCTGACCACGCTGCTCGCAGCCCTGCAAGACTGACCAGCGCCCTCAAACACCTTCCACGTTCCCCCGGCGCACTCCTGTGTCCTGAGAGCGAAGCGGGACCCGCGGAGCGGGTCCGGCGAGGGGTAGGCGTTCCTGGTGTAGGCAACAGCGTTCCTCGGATAGGCAGCAGCTTACTCCACAAACGGGCAACAGAAACAAAGATAGAGGGTCCCAGTGAGGCTGTGAAGGCGAGGGCTTTAAGGTCCGTTGGTGAGTAGGCGGAGCTTGCAGGGAGAGCGGCCCAGGTGTTCTCTGCCGGGCTATCAGGGACTCCTGGGATATGGAGTCCCTGACCACGCTGCTCGCAGCCCTGCAAGACTGACCAGCGCCCTCAAACACCTTCCACGTTCCCCCGGCGCACTCCTGTGTCCTGAGAGCGAAGCGGGACCCGCGGAGCGGGTCCGGCGAGGGGTAGGCGTTCCTGGTGTAGGCAACAGCGTTCCTCGGATAGGCAGCAGCTTACTCCACAAACGGGCAACAGAAACAAAGATAGAGGGTCCCCACAAAGATAGAGGGTCCATTGTTTCTTCCTACGTTGCTGTAGCTGGTCACATGTATGTACCATACAAGTATACTGAGCACACACAAAGGTGACGGTATTATCTAACGCTGGTAATGCATGCTTCAGAACTTCTAAACTTACACCTATGTCATGTAGGCAGGTGTGATGTTCTAAATTAAGCAATATGTACCAGAGTGGGAGTGGTTTTATGCAAACATGCATTTTTATTTCAGACAAAAAAGTATATTTACACATTTGTAGTAACTCATTTCCTGTGGAATATGTGCTATGTGGAGAATATGCACACGTAGGGTAACGGCGGACATATATTCTAGGGAAACTATGAAAGCCATAGTTTCTCCACTTATGTTGAGTATTTTGAAATTCACATGCTGTCTTGCAAGCCGGTCAGGTGTTCAGCCTACTGAACTACTTTATCAAACAACAATTCATTGACTGGTCAGCACCTGCAAGGAGCTCTGATCTCTTCCACAGTACTGGTGAGTTGCTTCAATTACACTGTCGCCTCGGTTGAATCAAGTTTGAGACCATTTTCCAGCCATAAGCACAGCTTTTTGGTCAGAATCATGTTACTATGGGGATTTAAACTGATAATTCAAAGAGTGAAACTACCATTCTCAAAATGCTATGAGATGCTGTATAAAAGGCCATAACAGAACGTGTTACAAAGTAAAGAGCCTCATGGAAGCTAAACGGTGAACAACCTTTACAACAAAACTTTTACAACGCACTACCATTACAACGCGGTCATTACAACGCAACCAATTACAACGCATTGCGCTGGGGGCCGCTCTAGGATAGGGAATAAGTTTAATTTACTATCCGACACCTTCCCTAGTGTCCACGGGGACTGGTGTTGGAATAGTAAATTAAACTTTTCACTATCCAGCACCCCAAAGCGCTATGCGTTGTAATGGATTGCGATGTAAAAACTGCGTTGTAAAGGCAGGCGTTGTAATAGCCTGCGTTGTAACATCATACATCCAAGCTAAACACTTTCATGTTGTAAGACACTGGAACACAAAATATTTACAAGGTTCTCCAGTAATATGTTGGAGAGAAAGAGAAAATGAAGGAAAGGTATACAACGGAAGGAGAGTAGGGCACACAAATGAAGGATATTGGAAAGGAGAAAATAATGAGACAAAAAGAGGAGGAAGTGTGAGTAGAGAGGTAAGGGTAGACATGGTGAGAAGGGAGTGAATGTGAGATAAAAAGATGGGAGGGGTATGACTAAAGATGGAAGAAAAGACAAAAAAGAAGAGGGGAGAAGAGAGTAAGAAAATGGGAAGGAGAAAAAGGGGAATTTGAGACATTTAGAGAAGCCGAGGTATGAGGGAGAAGAAAGAGAAGGAAAGGGGAGAGGGATGAAACAGTAGAGTGGGTGGAGGAAAGTAGAATTGTAGTAAAAGTGAGTTGTTAGGAAGTGGAACAATTGGGACAGGGTGTGAGAGAGTAAAGAGAGAAGGGTGGGGCAGAGAGTGAGAATGTATGATGGAAAAAGTGCAGATGAAGAAGAGAAAGGGAATAGTGAAGGACAAAGAAAGGTGAGAGGTCAAGATAGTGGTAGGAGATTCCTAATGTATAATGCATTAATAATGGCTAGTGCCTCACAGATACTACCTTAGTTTCCTTGTGGCACGGCATTGATATAAAAGTTGGTTATGGAGTATCCTCTGATACCTGGAGGGAGGCATACATCTTGAAGTGAATCCATGAAGTGAATCCACTGGTGTAATTAATTTTACCAAAGGGCCAGTATCATGGGGAAAATACGCCTGTAGGCTCTAGTGCAAGGAGGAAAATTGGCTGCTTGACCACTAACAGAGCTGTAAAATACAACAGCATTCAGGGTTCAGCAGACTCTTCAGCCCTCTGTGCCCTGGTGTCACTACATCCGATGCACCGTTGGGAGCTACACCCCTGGAAATACGCCCTGTAGATCTAAGTGTCAAACATTGACTGCAGAGGTCTACTGCTCTATAATGTGCATATTCTGCCTGCCTGCGGGTACCTGGGTCTATTTCATGGCAGACTGGAGTTCTGATGTGTATACATATTCTTTATCATGTCAGCTGCCCCATGCTAGAGGAGCTTTTTAAGGCTTCTTTCGACCCTTTACGTTTCAGAATAAGTGATTTTTCAGAAAACGACACAACTACTTAGCTCCACTCATGATAAAGGATCAAAAAATGTTAATCGCACATAGCAAGGCACTGGTACCATGATCATGTCACACATGGCAGAAATGAGCACACACTGCTTAAATCATGTTCAAATGTTATTTTATAATGTGCTAAATAAAACTTTAAATTGAAAATCCAAAGCAGTTTAAAATGTAAAATTAGTTTTAAAAGTATGACTTTGCAGTTGTGAACAGGTATCATGGGCAAACGACCACAAACCCTTTAGCTGCTTCGGCTGCCAGCAAGTGCTTCACAGGAAATAGCTTCTCCCAGGGCTTGAGAAAACTGAGCCTCCAGCTTCCAGGCCCTTTGTGACCCCTGTCATTGTCTCCACTCATTCACACATGCTGACTCAGCGATCTCAGGGATCGCTCCAAAGATTTAGAAGTCCCTACCTCCAGTGGTTCGCCAAATCACTTCCTTTACCTCCTTCAAAAAATTTATAAAACTGCTCCTAATGAACAAATTCACATCCTAAGACTGTAATTCTATGATGACTATCAGTATCCTATGATACCCTTTTACCACGGTCTACCTCTTTTGTACTGAATGGCGTATATTGAATGTATGCATACTACCTCAACCACCTTATATGTAATAACCTGTGTATTGTAAAGCGCTCTGATACCTTATAAATAAATAAATAAATAAATAGTATAATGCAAACAAACGAATACATGAAGTCCAGGTTTAATAGTAAAAATTGTAAAACCCTTTCAAAGAAGGGAGTTTGCTGCTCATTTACCAGTGTGATTGACAAATAAAAACACTAGGGGGTCCATTAGGATGGCGAGCGGATTGCCCCCACCAGGCTGGCGGTAGCCACCGCCAGCCTGGCGGGGGTAATCCGCCTGCCATCCTTCCCTGTATTCCCCCCCGCCATATTAGAATGGCGGGGAGGACCACGGCGGAGCAAAACTCCGCCCGCCACTTTTCCGCCCGGTCGAATTGCCGCCGGGGCAGAAAATGATTAATATGCTGGCAGTGTCAAGCAGACACCGCCAGCCATATTATGATGGGCTGAGGGGGATTCCTTTCCGTGGCGGCGATGCCGCCACGAAAAGGCATGCGGTCTTCACTCTGGGGGCCCCCTGCAGGCCCCCAGAGTGAAGGAGGGGGGTATTGCACATGGGGGGGGTACCTGTGGTACCCCCCTTCATTTGCATTAACAAAGTGGCAGGCACCGCGCGGTGCCTGCCGCTTTGTTAATGCAAATGCAGAAATGCATTCCTAGCATTGTGGCGGGCGGTGCTGAGAGCAGGATGTGCCCGCCACTGTGGAGGGCACATCTTAATGCTGGCGTCGGGACCCCCGCCCTTAAGGCGGGTGGTCCCGTTTACCGATAGGATGGTGGGCGGGCAAAGCCCGCCCGCCATCCTAATGGACCCCATGTTGTGCAGAAGACATACTAAAAATATGTTTATTTATATTGTGCACTCCAATCAGTATATAGTGCTTAGAAAATATTATATTGATTATTTACTAGTCTGTATTCATGTGGACCATGGAATGATGCACGCCAAACAGTACTTTATGCATGCAAATCCACATGGTAAACATATCAAGGTTACATTGAGAGCCAGTAAATCATGCATGCAACTCAGCATGTAACATTTTAAAACCAGTGGATGAACATTTTAATATTACACATAGAAACCAGAACATTACTAGAATGAACCAATATATCATGTCTAGAAATATGTGGATCATCCAGTATAATACAAATACAAATCAACATGGTACTCATGCAAACCAGAACATAGTGCTTTGAAACCAATAGACTATACACCACAACCAATATATGATATGTAGAAACCAGTATAGTGCAAAAGTGAGCCAATGCAATGTGTAAACAAACCCTGCAGTTATGCATTTATTACAGTACATTGTGAATGCAAACCACTACGTAAAGCTTTCAAATCAATAGGCTACAGACTTGGTCAAATATATATATAACCAGCACATTACAACTGTAAACTATCATAGTATATAGGAATCAATTCATTAAACATTGACACCCATATGATGCGCTCACGAATGTAAGAGGTCAAGACTGATTTGCATATAGCTGTGTCTGAACTGGGGTGGTGAAGTGAGCTAAAGAACGATGATGGATTCAACCCAGATCTGTGACTGGGGCTGAGCGTCTGAAAATGTTCAGCGCTCCGTCCATCATCTCCTTGTGTTTGCTTTGTGAGTGTCTCTATGTACCTGGCGACATAGTAGGCAGTGTTCCTCTGGAACCAGTAACACTGTCTGCTACCTCCAAGGCCACCCAACACATTTCTCAGAACGGAAGCTGTCTAGTAAAGAAGATTCCCCTTTGAGAATGGATTACCACCTCCTTTGAGTGGTCGCTAACTCGTTTTCCCAAATTAAATTCAAGTCACAAAACAATAATATATCTCTTTAGGCCATATGTATGAACACATTTTCCCATCGAGACAGAATGGGTAAAAGTATTTGATACATATGGCCCTTTGTGATTTGCAATTCGGAGAGCAAGCCCCTTTCATTGTCTATCCTAATAGTGATTTGGAATGAGTCAGTAAACCCTTTTTGCCATTTAGTAATATTTCTGAATTGCAAAATGAGGTTTAGAAGATTGCAAAATCTTTGTTTCCTGGAAATATAATTTAGAAATGGTGGAGTGGAAGCAAAGGCCTCTTATCTATCTGTGTGTGCTTATGACATAGGACAGGAAAATGTTTCCTCCTCCTCATTTTTCAGATGTAAACCATGTAATATTGCATAACACACGGTGTGCAACTGCAAAATCATTCTGTACGTCTATCCCGGCCTACTACGGAAAACTCTCATTAAAATTGAATTTAGGGTGTGACTTCCATTAAGTACTCAGAATCGAACTGGAACCAAAAGATTTGTAAATGAAATTCAGGAAGTATAAAAAGAAAATGCAAAAGGCTGCAAGCCATTGAGGGTAGTCTGACAAACAAATAAAAAATGGAGGTAAATATCAGTGTAGGAACAATAACAATAGAGATCTCTATTATGCCTGATGAGAGAATTCAGATTAAATGACTTGGAATTTGTGTTTTCCCTATCTTTATCCAATTCTCCATGTCATAATGTAATGGATTCCTGAGTTCAAAGACCTAATTAGTGATTTCAAATCTGAACTTTATTATTTCCTGTTAAATTTGGACAAAGGTTGTATTTTGTGAAAGTCTGTTCAAGAAAGGCCTCATGACAGAAAGTGTGTAATAAATCTACATTAATCTATTCCTTTTCACAGTCTTATTTGTGTTGTACACGGGATCCAGCGCCACACCAATAATTGATATGGGATCAATACTCAATAGCATCATATTACAATGGCCCATACACATTCACCCAGAATCCCTGATGCGTTGGAGTTAATTTATATGTGCTTTCCATTCTTTCATTTTCATAGATTTAGTTGAGACATCATAACTAACTTTTACATCAACTTTCATTCCACTTGGTCGATGGACCAATTAGTTGAATAGCTGATGTCAATGATAACTACTAACTTACCAAATATTTAGTCAATTTAATGATCACAGACTCTCCGTAAATTTATCTCAAATATTAAGGATTATGCTCAACTGCATTTAGTCAGAAAATACAAACACTGAATCTCACGGAAGAAGAAATTACACTTGCAAACTTAAATGAATACAAACTCATCCAGACAAGCAATGACTTTATGCAATGAAGGAGTGGATAGAGTAAGAGACAAAGGTTTCAGCAAAAATGATATGTGAAACATAATATAACTAACGGAGGGGCTAGATGAAGAGACAATAGTTTCATCTAAATAATGCATATCAATATATCATTGACGGAGGGGATAGGACGGATCACTGACATAATATCGAGGGACATAATATCGAGTACCAAAAATATCGGCGACAAAATATCGACAGGCAGAATATCGACTTTGTATCTACAAACAGGTAAGTACAAAAATATCGAGTAAAAAATATCGTTTACAAAAATATAGTTTGTAAAAATATTGACTTTATTAAAAACAATGTTAAATTAAATTAATATTAAACATTATTTACTAAAATATACTTAAAAATACTTAAATGACCTTATAATAATTAAATAATTATTTAAAGTTATAAAAAAATTTTTTACAATCATATTTGTTAAAAAATAAATATATAGAAACATAATATAATTAAAATATATCCAATATTATTTCCGTAGGATAGCGGAAGTATAAAATTACTATTCCCACTCCGGAGAGTGCAACAGTAGATAAGGCGTTGGATAGCGTAGAGGTAAAAATTACTATTCCCACTCCAGAGAGTGCAACAGTAGGGAAAGCGTTGGATAGCGTAGGGGTAAAAATTACTATTCCCACTCCAGAGAGTGCAACAGTAGGGAAAGGGTTGGATAGCGAAGGGGTAAAACGTACTATTCCCACTCCAGAGAGTTCAACAGTAGGGAAAGTGTTGGATAGCGTAGGGGTAAAAATTACTATTCCCACTCCAGAGAGTGCAACAGTAGGGAAAGCATTGGATAGCGTAAGGGTAAAAATTACTATTACCACTCCAGAGAGTGCAACAGTAAGGAAAGCGTTGGATAGCGTAGGGGTAAAAATTACTATTCCCACTCTAGAGAGTGCAACAATAGGGAAAGGGTTGAATAGCGTAGGGGTAAAAATTACTATTCCCACTCCAGAGAGTGCAACAGTAGGGAAAGTGTTCGATAGCGTAGGGGTAAAAATGACTATTCCCACTCCAGAGAGTGCAACAGTAGGGAAAGCGTTGGATAGCGTAGGGGTAAAAATTACTATTCCCACTCCAGAGAGTGCAACAGTAGGGAAAGCGTTGAATAGCGTAGGGGTAAAAATTACTATTCCCACTCCAGAGAGAGTCAACAGTAGGGAAAGCGTTGGATAGCGTAGGGGTAAAAATTACTATTCCCACTCCAGAGAGTGCAACAGTAGGGAAAGCGTTGGATAGCGTAGGGGTAAAAATTACTATTCCCACTCCAGAGAGTGCAACAGTAGAGAAAGGGTTGGATAGCGTAGGGGTAAAACTTACTATTCCCACTCCAGAGAGTGCAACAGTAGGGAAAGCGTTGGATTGCGTAGGGGTAAAAATTACTATTCCCACTCCAGAGAGTGCAACAGTAAGGAAAGCGTTGGATAGCGCAGGGGTAAAACTTACTATTCCCACTCCAGAGAGTACAACAGTAGGGAAAACGTTGGATAGCGTAGGGGTACAAATTACTATTCCCACTCCAAAGAGTGCAACAGTAGGGAAAGCGTTGGATAGCTTAGGGGTTAAAATTACTATTCCCACTCCAGAAAGTGCAACAGTAGGGAAAGCGTTGGATAGCGTAGGGGTAAAAATTACTATTCCCACTCCAGTGAGTGCAACAGTAGAGAAAGTAGATACTTCATATATTATTTAAAAAGATATATATATATATATCCATAAAAAAATTTAATTAAAAGTATTTACCACTTTAATATAATCTAATATTTAATTAATTACAAATACTAATTTAATTTAATCATTACAATTAATTATCTAACACTAATTAATTGCAAATTAACAATTAATTAATTAGTAATTAAACAGTTACTAAACAATTAAAATCTAATAAATACACACTTTTTTTTACATATGTAATTAGTTATAATTAAATTACTTCCCACCCTATTCCCCTATGAACCCACAACCTGCTACAGAAATAAATTACTTAAATTAACATCATTATCAATTAATCAATTAAGTAAAAATATTTGGCATTTAAAATTGAATTAATTACCAAAAAATATAATTTACCAATTAATTGTATGTATAGCTTTATTTCGAAATATTTCATTTCATAAAAGCATTACAGTAAAATCATTATAAAGGTAAAAGCACAGTTATACATCGAGATAAAAAAAACATTTCATCAGAAAATCTAAAAAGTATGGAATCTGGTAAGAGGCATCATTTCTGTGGATGTTTGTACAAATATACAATTAATCATTTCTGAATGGACAAGGGCGCTTACAGGAAGTAACCGAGGCGCTATAATATAATTTGACATCCTTACTGGAGGAGCTTCCTCCTCGTGGTTCTTATCCTCCAAGCACACCCCAGAAATTTTGCCAGACCACAAGCGAACAGTGGGTGAGGGTCGGATTTTAACAGCTGTAGGGCCTCCAAATGTGACCGAGTGCCCAGCCTTGTGCAGAGCGGTTTCAGCCATCTGCGACGGGGAGCAGCGTAGGCTGGGCATTCAAATAACAAATGGGGAATGGATTCCACCCTGGTTGTACAGAAGGGGCAAGTTTCCACAGTTTGCCATGGTGGTTTCCATTTAGATGTCCATAGCCCTAAGGGCAGAACCCCGGCCCTGAATTTGAAATACAACGCCCTATCTGTTGGATTCAAGATTACATCGAGGTAGGGTTCTCTAAAGGGACGGGATTTGATACCCAAGAACTCTTTAGCTGTTCTGCACATATTCGTTTGGGAGACTCTCTCATTATCCACCCACAGCCAGAATGTTTTCTTGAGCAGCTGTTTGGGTGGCGAGGATCTACTAGCCCATGCATCGCCGAGGCCTAGGTCGCAAAGAAGGCGCTTTACACTAAGGAGCCAACCGATCTTGTGCCAGCCCGGGGTTGAAAGAAGCTCATTTAGTGCATCAGCATAGCTCGAGAGCTCAGGGACATTCCATATACGGGCCCACAGAAGGAGGGGGCGTAGCTTGGCCTGGTCAGCTATGGACCGTGTACCTGTGTCGAGTAGCAGGGGTAAGGTGGGCGAGCTGTAAGGGAGCCGCATTAAGTCTTTGTGAAACTTATTCTCCAGATGGAATAGAGTGTCAGGTTTCTGGGTACCCCACAATTCGGCCCCGTAAAGAGCCGCACTCACAGCCTTTGCCTTGTAAATGTCGAGTATCACCCCGATGGGTTTAAGGGGTGAGGCGCGATGCTCTTTTAAGAGGGCGCCCGTGACTCTCCTGTATGTCAAGGTGGATTTTTGGTGATGCGCCTTCCAAGACATGGTGTCACAAAGTCTGATTCCCAGGTAATCAAATTCCCTGACCCTTTCTAAGGGAACTGCATCAATTAATGGCGGGTGAACTGTCTTCCTGGGGGGGTTCAGCACAAGGAACTTGGTTTTGTTGATGTTAATAACCAAGCCCCTTGTGTCGCAAAAACCTTGAAACCTCGTAAGCAGGGTTTGGAGGCCCTTCGGGGATTTCGAGATCAGCAGGGTATCGTCTGCGAACAGGAGCGTTGGTATCTTTCTGCCCGCCAGGGAAGGAGCATCTGCTGGTAGTTGGAGAAGGTGCTCTACCACTCCGTTTAGATATAGGGAAAACAGAGTGGGAGCTAGCACACACCCCTGGCGGACGCCCCTGTCAACAGGAATCCGAGATGTTTTTTGGCCCTGCTGACCCCATCTGATTTGGGCAAAGTTGCTTTCATGGAATTTGATGGTTAAGGCTAACAAGTACGAGGGCATGCCCATGCCCTCAAGTGTAGCCCATAGTTGGTTACGTGGAACGAGGTCAAAGGCAGTCCGTAAGTCAATGAAAGCGAGATACAGACTGCCCTTGCCCAGTTTGACCACTTTCCAAAAAAGCATTAGGAATCGGAATGTCTGCTCAATCGTGCCGGTCCCAGATCTGAAGCCGGCCTGAAAGTCAGACAAGACCTTCATTTCCTCGGCCCACTGCAGGATCCTGCCCAAAACTACCTTCCCTGCTGCCTTCTGGGTGGAATCGAGCAGACTTATGGGTCGGTAGTTGGCCGGGTCGTCCCTGCAGCCCTTTTTAAAGATGGGGACCACTTCCGCACCCCTCCACGAATCCGGGAAACCGCCACCCACCATTGCCTCATTCAGGAGTTTAGCAATGTATAGGCTCCAAACCTCGACATTGCTACGAAGCAGGTCTCCGGGGACTCCATCTGGGCCTGCCGCCTTGTTGGGCACAATGCACCTGATTGCTATCTCCACCTCCCTGGATGTAAAAGTGGGGCCAAGATGAGAGCTGTTTGCCGGTACTATGTCACTAGGACTCCAAATAGGACCCAGTACCCCCGGGGGGTTGGAGTATAATTTGGCAAAGTGGTCCCACCAAACCTTCCCTGAAATGTTACATGTAATCAGTGAGTCAACAGGCCTGTCCCTACCTCTAATCAGAGCCCAAAAAGCCCTTGAGTCCTTTCTAGAACCAGCCTCCATTAGGTCACTCCAAAAGTTGGTTTCATGAGTGATCTTTGCCGCGACCTGGGTTTTCTTGTAGTTTTTCCTAGCTTGGGAAATCAGAGCCTGGTCTTTAGCGCTGACCGCCATAATTAGTTCACTTTTAGCTTGGCGGCAGGCATGAGAATACCATTGGTCTCTACCCTTAGTCTCTTTTCTCCGCTTGGGCCCCCCCCTCCCCTCAGGAACCAAGAAGAGATTGCTAAGTGATACAATTGTCTCCACAAATGGCACAAGTATAGGAGAGTCACAGTCCAACGTGCTTGCAATACATTTGGCTTCCATCATTATGGATTGAACTTGGGCCATTCTTTTTGCATCCGAAGCGACCTTAGCCCACTTTAGTCGCCTCCCGCAGTTTGATGGAACAACTTCGTGGGATGTTTTCCAAGTTGGCCGAGGTGATACTACTGTGGCCCCTTGGTCCCACGGGAGAGCAAGCGTGAGGATCAACGGGTTGTGATCACTATCCGTGGATTCTTGAACAACCATATCAAGGGCGTATTCCCACAAGTTAAAGTTTAACAGTACGTAGTCGATTCTGGAGGTGTGCCCAGTCCTGTTGTATGTGTGTGCACCTCCAGCGTCTGACTTACAACGACCGTTAGTGGCTCTGAGGGAGTGTTCCAGGCAAAGTGCGTTGATATCAATGGCATTCTGAGTCCATTTCCTGATGGGGTTGACAGCTAGCAAGGGAATGCCTCTCTTGGCATCATCCTCCCATGTATCCAAGATGTCGTCACATGCCAGAGGCTCAAAGCAACAATTGAAGTCCCCGCCCAGAATGGTAAGGGAGTCAATGTTGCAGCCAGTTAGCTCCTCTTCAACTCCAGTTAGGGACAGAGGGCTCGAATTCCCTGCCCTGGTCCCCCTTAGGTACATATTGAAGAGCTCTAGGGTATTACCCCCCGGGCACTGCATAGTAAGCCTCAAAAGGTCTGGGGATGGTGAGTTTGTATGCTTTACTACTAGACCCAAAGCAACACTTACCCAGATGAGAAGGCCACCAGAAGGGCGGCCTTTACTGCCTTTTGCCCTGGAGGCCGGCACAGAGTAGGTGGTGAAGCCGACCCTGTGCACGGGCTCCAGGCACCAAGTTTCTTGTAAAAGACAGATCCCGAAGGGCTCCATAAAGGAGATCCAATCAGGTTTATTGAAATTCCGGGCAAGCCCTGCCACATTCCAGCTTAATATTTTAAGCTGGGGAGCACATGTCAGGGTCTTGGCAGACTGTGTCTCAAGAACTGGGGAAATGGCATGAGTATCAGTGACCCTGGCAGAATGGAAAGAAGTTGCAGATGGCGGGATTTCCGAGACAATCAAATTTGTTGCTAAGTGGGTAATGGGAGGACAAACAACAGGGGGAGAGTGCACCTGATCCATTGAGAGGGGGGCCTGTGTTGGAGGCTGGGTGGGAGAGAGAGTACCAGTCTCACCTACACTAACCGTCAAGGCTGGTCTCCCCTTCCCCAATGTGGAACCATTACGATTACTTGGTATCGCTGTAGTTGGGGGCGATGGGAGTCAATCGACATCCTCCAGGCTGCCAAACCCATCAGCAGTTACGTTTCCAGGCCAACAACTGTTTGGATTGAACACAGTAGGAAGGAATCCCCAGCTAGGCTGTTGATGCGCTGGGGGCCAAAGTCCCCCCTGCGGACATACAGCACGGGGAGGGTAGAAGAATGATAAGGGCCTCGGGGTAATAGAGGAGCCCCAGTCTTGGTTCCCAGGAGACCAGATGTGCCTGGCTGTATACACGTCGTCAAAAGTTACGACTATACAGTCACCGGGGGTTGATTTCCTCGTGGTGCCCACCCAGGGGACTCTACGAGTCGTTAAGACTCTACTCTTTCTTCCATTAGGAATAGGCCTATAAGTGTTAAGCCAGTACATCACTTTGTTACGTAGCGAGTGCTGGTCTTCATATTGGCCATTCTCCAGTTCCGGGACACCCGTCAAGACCACCATATAATCATTTGCTTCTGGAGGAAGGTCAATATAACCTCCTCGAAAGTTGCTCCTGGTGTGGGGACCCCTAACAGAATGGGTTGGGGGTTTATTCCGAGGGGCCTTTGCGGGATGTGAGCTATTAATAGCTGAATTCTGGGCTCTCGGTGTGGCTGTTGTGGTATTGGTGCGAGATGCCTGGGCAGGGCCGGTGTTGGAGCTAATTGGGTTCCGGGCTCTCAATATAGTTGATGTAGAGCCAGTGTTAGTATGTGTCACTGGAGCATTTGGGATAGTAGCCCTGGCCTGAGGGGGCGGGTTTGCAGTAATGAGATTCCTGGTGCGGGGTTTGGGAATAGGGTGGGTAGAACAGGGCAAAGTAGGGTTGGGGGGCAAACCAGGGATAGCTGTAGGGGATGGGGTAGGAACCTCTGTAAGCGGGTTACTATCGATCACCCCCTGGCATTCAAGGCTTCTTAGGCCAAGAGTGGCCAAGGCGATGATACTTTTCTCCATTTCAAGGAGATTATTCTCTATGCGGGAAAGCCTTAGATCCAGGGGAGATAAAAGGTTTTTTAGAGACTCCCAAACCACTCCTATGAATTCCCGCTCCCTCCCATCCTGGTTTGTCCAGCCCGCATCTGGTCTTACAGGTTGTGAGGTACTTCCAGAGTCTGGAGGGCCTTGCCCCACAATATTTTCACCACCAGGGACCAATGGGAAAGGGAGAGGAATGGCCGGACTGATGGCCACTAATATATTATCACTAGTGATCAAATTAGCACCCTGCATTGGCAGTTTCTTCCGAGGGGAAGTTGGGCTGGGTGAACGTTTCCTCTTGTTGGGATTCCCCGGGATATTATCAAAACCGCCATATGTAGTAGAGGCCAGGGATATATCAGATGAAGAAGTAGGGGAAGCAAGAGGACTGTCCTCAACAGTAGGGGGGGCGTCGGGCAAAGCAGGTAGACCTAATAATGGGAGTGGGAGGGAGGGAGTGGGCGGGATATGCGTATCGTGGACATCAACCTCTACTATAACACCCTCCCGCTTGCCGGTGTGTTTAGGGGAGATAGCTGTAGCTATATGGCCAAGAGAAGATTTCTTGCGTGAGGCAAAATCGAGTGACAACTTCCTGGCCGCTTCCAGGTCAAGGGACACTCTGGTTTGCAGTTTGTCAATTTCAAGGTCTATAGCCTTGGTTGTCCGCGTAATGAAATCGTCCATGGGCCCATTTGATGCCGGCCCCCCCTTGGCCGCCCTATTGCGTGTGACGCGAGTACACATGGACTAACTGAGTCTAACAGGCTGGGCAGCAAAAATGAGCAAACAACAAGTGCGAGGCGAAAGTGCAAGAGAGGGGGCCCAGACCAGACCGCTCAGACCTCGAACGGCCTCAAACGGCCCGCTCTTTGCCCGGTCTTCGCCCCGCGCTTGGACCCGCACGCGTCCCGCGTCGCGGAAGCCTCAGGGTAGAATATATGGGCCGTTTGTAGGAGGTGGGCGGGCCACGGGGAGAGCGGACCGGAAGGTCTTGCTGGTCACGCAGGGACTCCTGGGCAATGGAGTCCCTGCACACGCTCGCAGCCCCGCAGCGCCTCGCTCCCACAAGCAGCCTCAAGGTCTTAGTTTTCTCCTCAGAGCAGCCCCCAGCCAACAGGGCGAAGCGGCACCCGCGGAGCGGGTGCGGCGAGTAGCAGCCACGGGATCAGGCAACAAGAGTTCCAACTGTAGCGCCAACAACAGCGCTACGGCAGCAAATACCAATAAATAAATTAACATATTTAATTAATTATAATTAAATTACACTACATAAATTAACATATTTATTTAATTATAATTAAATTACTTCCCGCCCTATTCCCCTATAAACCCACAACCCGCTACAGAAATTAAATTAGTTAACTTAACATAATTATCAATTAATTAAATAAAATTAATTGGCAATCAAAATGTAATTAATTACTAAATAAAAATTAATTAACAATTAATTATAAACAAATACCAATAAATACATGTACATATTTAATTACTGATAATTAAATTACACTACATACATTAACATATTTAATTAATTATAATTACATTACACTACATAAATTAACATATTTAATTAATTATAATTAAATTACTTCCAACCCTACTCCCCTATAAACCCACAATCCGCTACAGAAATTAAATTAGTTATATTAACAATAATTATCAATTAATCAATTAAATAAAATTAAATACAATTAATTGGCAATTAAAATGTAATTAATTACTAAATAAAAATTAATTAACAATTAACTATAAACAAATACCAATAAATACATTTACATATTTAATTAATTATAATTAAATTACTTCCCACCCTATTCCCCTATAAACCCACAACCCGCTACAGAAAAAATTACGCAAAATTTAAATAACATTACATTCAGTATTTAAATTACATTATAACATAAATAAACACTTTGAGAACACGTAAAATACACTATAAAAAATTCAATATTATTAAAAGTTCAATATTTTTCTTAACCTATATTATGTACTTCGATATTTTGACTATCTATATTTTAAAATTCGATATTACATTACTTACCTTCAAAACTATATTTTTGATGTGTAGATTCTGTCCATTCGATATTCTGTCCAGCCTATATTTTGTACCGCGCCAGGATACTCACCAGTAACAGAGCGCGTTACAAAACGGTTTATAACATAACATAACATAATATAACATAACATACTCGATATTATGTCCATTCGAAATTTTGTAGTCGATATTTTATCTGTTTACCGATAGGACAAAAGTTTCAGAGGCAAAATACATCTATAAGTAAAATTCTAAGAACGAGTTAGGCTAAATACAAACCTATAGGTTTGTAGAAAAACCACCCCCTTGGCATAGGAGATTGGGGGGGTTCCCCGAAATAGAATCAGGGAACAAAGGGTAAAAGGATAGGAACAGGACAGGTCAGGAACAGCTAGGCCTCTCTGCAAGCCAATGGACAGCGACGCATCTCCCCTCTTTCATTCCTGTCAGCCTAATCTTAAACCACTCTCCTAAAGGCACCCCAAATGCACCCTAAAACTAACATGTCCATCTCACAATTGTTGCAACCCTCCATAAAACCTGCAAGGGGATTGGTGGACTTGGGAAGTGCCGTTGTCACGCCACTGTGACATCACTTCTAATTCAACAAATGTGTTGTTCTTCATTTGTTCTCAGGGTTTAGGTCTTAGCTCGTTCTCACTTTATTTCATATGATACCATTTAAAACATTCTCTATTTATGATTTAACATTACGACTGGGCACTTCACTTGGCAACTGTTCGACACTCTGGCCTTCAACTTTCTCATGTCATCTGCAGTGCACAGCACGTCTGTCTTGCCTCTGACAGAGCAGACTCACTCCTCGAATCACCCCCTCCCACTTTAGTCAACTTTAGGAAGATGGCTGTTTCATCCAGCACACTAAAGTAAATGAAAATGGACATTTATCAATTATATGATAATGAAACCTTCACTGTTTACCACCCACCTTACACTATTCCCATTAATGTTACCTAGCATAAGCTTTGTGCAAAAGTGGCATTATTTATTTATTCCAAAGCAGGATGCAACATGCAAATTACTGATACACATGCGGCCTAGTCATGCAGCATTTCTTGTTTCTTTCAAATCACAAATGTTATTACTGTTTAACTCTTTCGTGAATTATTTTATGTTAGTTCATGTATGAGAGAAAGCAATTATCCCTGTGTTTATGTCGGGTGTACGTTTGATTTTCTATCTCTACTTACTGTTAGTACGTATTATGGGGGAATTCATTCGAGCAGGCTTCTTTTTGCAAAACCCTGCTCCATCACACGTATAAATCTTCTTTAAAATATAGCACAACTAGTTGCCATTCACAGAAAGGCATGCAAGTCTTGGAACATAAACAGTTCCCTCCAGAAGGTATTTCTTAGAGTATCTCCCTTTTCTTAGGGTGCCTCACCTTTCCAACATTTGGAGTTATATAATTTTCAAAGAAAGACAGTAATATCCTTCTGGTTGATACATCCTGGGCATGAAATAAATGTATTCCTTTCTTGAAATTCGTTAACTAATTCAATGAGTATATCTGTGACTGACACAGCTCCCCAGGTGTGCTCACATGTGTAAACATTTACATATTAGCAAATATAAATGATCTTAATATCCAGAGTGAAACCCAGGAGTTCTGCAGGAGCAACAATTGTCTATCCACTTCCAAGCGAGCTGTATTCAGGGTATTGGGAATAACAACAACACCTTGGCTACAGTTCAATAGGGGCATTGGGAATGGGGTGAGAATAAGGAAACAGCTCAGGGTTTCACTTGTTTGTGAAGCTGTGTTCTCTTGGACCTATTCCATATCAAATTCCTCATGTTGATATTCTGCCCAGAACTGTGTCCTCCAAAAAACAGACTCACAGTTATCTTTAATTTCTTAGCTTAGCATTCAAAATAACAATGCAAGGATTTCCACGAGTCTAAAAACATAGTGATCATAAGATGCTGATCAATAACCTCTGGCTAGTCCATTTCTTTTTAAACACATTCGTAGTGTGTGAAAATGTCAATGACAACACAATAGTCCACTCTTGTTGTCTCACTGTCTTAAAAATGTTCTGTGATGGATTTTCAAAAGTTTCTTGCTTCCTCTCCTGACTTTTATTCGTAAAGCTCACTAATTCGCCATTCACCACATCTTTCAAAACAATGTAGTGCACTAACCTGTCTTGAATCTTCACAGGTGGAGTCTTTGCTTTACTGTATTGCTCTTTCTTTTGTTTCAGAGTTTATCAATGATTGTAGGACACTCCCTGATGTCATCGCCACCAACAACAGCTCCACATCAGGGTCAGGTGAATCCTCTTCCTATGGTATCTTATTGGGGCATTTAAAGCCAAGCACAGTTGCAATGTAGGGCTCAGTATTCATAGTATCTTGCCCAAAATGTGCTCCAAGATTTGGGGTGCTGAGATCTTGAGGGAACTTGAAAGAGATGATTGTTGAAAAATCTCTCTAGAGTCAGGACACTGAGGGCAGGAGAGGATCTGCAGCAAGTGTTACAGACTGACATTGTGCCTTTGTGGTTTTACAGGGACAAAATCTGAATTAAAATGCCCTCCATGATCACATGCAGCTGAATGGTTAACATTAGCCGCAATACACTCATAGAGGGGATAGGGGATTGAGATAAACAAGAGAGACTGAGGAGGTCAAGTCATTTACGCTAAAAGAAACTTTAAATGCAATTCAGGCCCAGAAATGTTACAAATCCCCTGGCTTGAATAGAATCCCTGCTGACTTATTACACAATGAGCCTCAGATTTGGGGACTCTCTATAAATTGCCTGTCTCATGCATTGATGGCTGGAGCACCATCCCAAGGGTCTGGAAAGGAACGGAAATAATCCCTAATCATAAAAAGAGTGCCAAATCTACACTGGGAAACTACAGACCCTTAAGTCTGATTGACAATATTGAGAAAGTCTACAGTATGCAAGTTGTATCTAGACTATTGGACTGGCTCGCCCAAGCTAAAGTGTTATCCCACTTACAGACTGGATTCAGATACAATACTTCTACTACTGATCAGATTGTGAGATTCATGTCTATTAAGTGGAAGATAGTAGACATTGATAGGGGATTGCTGTATGTTGCCTTTCTTGATCTGCGAGCTGCGTTTGATCTTGCACCAAGGGGAATACTTTGGGTGGCTGCTTTGCAAAACATAGGGGTTCTGCATTGATTATTGTCTCTAATGCAGGCTTTAAAAACTGAGTGTTTTATGAGGGTTCGGAGGGGCCCAGAGAGGAATTGACAGAAAACATTCCAATCAGTAGAGGAGTAAGACACTGGTGTACTTTGGCCCCTACACTCTTTCTTTTTTTATTTTTTTAAATTTGTTTTTATTGTTGCATCATAACACCTGGATACAAAGTGGATTGATTGCTGGCGTGACGTCAACATTCAGCCACGGTCAGCCTTGCGCGCAACTTTTCTGAATACAAACTCGCGGTAATTGTCATTTCTTCCATTGAACAGTACAGATTATACAGATGCATCATCAGGCTGGGGTCTAGGTATCGTGCTCCGTAAGGGGGGAAGGAGAATACTAGTGGGTACGTGAAGACCCGCCTCGATGGCGTCGGATCGGGGTCTGTACAGATCTGATGACGGTATTACCAGTAACTGGGGGGACAGAACTGTGGGAGGGGAGCATATAGGCGCTGGTAGGAGCTCGGTAGAGGAAAATATATTGGGTGTTGGGAGGCAAGGGGTACCCTCAGTGTGCACTCGCTGTAAGATAGAGCAATCAGAGAGTGGGGGCAATCAGTGACCGTGAGTAGTCGGGTGGGTGGTGTGGGGACGGGGCCATGGCCTGGGGCCACGTGCACATTCTAGTGAGAGGGGGAGAGAGGGTAGGGGGGGGGCGTGGGTGGGTCCTCCGTGTGCAGGGTCTGTCTAAAGCCATGTAGGAGCATGGCCCATTCCATAGAGATGGGATGCTTGCGCGCACCTCTGGCTTCCTCCTCCCTAAGGGCGTCCTCTTCTGCCGCCGCCCACTTACAGACCGCCCCCGTACAAGCCGCTATAGGGGGGCCCTCTGGAGATCGCCAATGCATAGCTATGCATCTATTTGCCAGCAATAGCGCCAAGGACACGAAGCGCCTGTGTACCGGGTCTCGTTTAGGGACATGGAAGATGCCCAGTGCGCTGGATTCCCAGGAGGCTAGTGACGTAAGACCTGTAAGGTCGGGGCAGCTCCAGAACATGTGACGAAAATCTGCGTCAGGGGATTGACATCTGGGGCACAAGAATTGTGTGGAAGGGTAGAACCGCTGTAAGCGTGCTGGGGTGAGGTATGCCCTGTGGAGTATATAGTATTGAATGTTTTGAATCGAGCGTTCCTAGAGACGCGTTTCGGGGCCTCGAGCGCCTTGGTCCATTCTGTGTCGTGAAGTGCGTGACCGATGTCTTCCTCCCACGTGGCCCGCAGGGCTGTCAGGGGGGCGTGTGAGAGTTCCCGAATTGATTTATACAGCCAGGTGACCAAGTGGCGTCCCACTCCCATGTGCAGGATGGTGTGTATTACCGGATGTGTTTCTGGTTCACCTGCCCTTAGATTGCCGTAGGGACGGAATCCCTCGAGTAGTTGTCGGTATCTGAGGAATTGACCTGGGGAAAGTTCATACTCTGCCTCCAGCCGATCGATTGATTTCAGCTGTCCTTCCTCGAAAAGCGACTCCATGTCCGTGACTGCACAATGCGTCCATTCGGTAAGCAGTGACGCCGAGAAATAGGAGTCCCGTCTGGGGCAGCCTACTAGCGGCAGTAACGGGGAGTATGGGGTTCTACTGGGGGCCATCCGGTGGATCCGCATCATGCATTGACGCGCTATTGCGACCTGGAGGGGATATGTGCGCCGGGGTTTAGTGCCTGGGAGGAGAAGACGAGTGAGTTCCGGGATCGGGACTCTACCGGTTGGGGTGAAGGTCTCTTGGGTGTAGCGGTCCGCCGTCCAGTACGACAGCCACTGAAGTTGTGCCGCCAGGAAGTAGGATTCGAAGGAGGGCGCTCCAAGCCCGCCTTGTGTCGTGGGAAGTTGGAGGGTTTTTAGGGCTACTCTGTGGCGAGTAGTGCCCCAGATAAGGGTACCTAGGAAAGAGTTGAGGTCCCGGAAGAAGGATCGGGGCGGCACCACTGATAGATTTGTGAAGTGGTAGAGAAGTCGGGGGAGCATCACCATTTTGGCTAGGGCTATCCGTCCCACCGGGGCCAGTGGGAGCTTGTTCCAGAAGGCGACCGTCGGGCGCAGATTAGCGAGCACTCTTCGGTGGTTGCCGTCGAAGATGTCTGCCGGTGAGTGGTACAGGCGGACTCCGAGTTACCGGGGGGCTTCCGCAGACCATGAGAGTCTGTGGGTTCCGAGCTCAACGTCCCGGGGAGGTACGTGCGGGTGGAAGGGGTAGATCGTGGACTTGTCCCAGTTCACCTGGAATCCCGAGGCGTCTGCGAACTCGGTCAGCGCCACTCCTATGGGAGTGAGGTCCGTCTCGATGTCTCGGACATATATTAGGAGGTCGTCCGCGTACATAGAGACGCAGTGTGTGTCGTCCGCGATTGGGATGCCCCAGTGTATCCCCTCTATGCGTAGCCGGACCGCCGGCGGTTCGACGGCCAGAGCGAATAGGAGAGGCGACAGGGGGCACCCCTGTCTCGTACCTCGGCGAACCTCAAATGCAGAGGAGATATCTTTCCCAATTCGTACCCGCGTCGTTAAGTCGGTGTATAGGAGACGGGTGTATGCCACGAGTGTCAGTCCGATGTTGAGACGACGCAGGGTCGCGAAAAGGTACGGCCAGGTGAGGGTGTCAAACGCCTTTTCCAAGTCCATAATTAGGCAGGCGGCTCGGGGGAATCTGTCCCGAACCTGGTCCTGTACATGGAAGACGTGGCGAATGTTCTGTGAGGTGTTCCTGCCCGGTACGAATCCACATTCGTCTGGGTGGACCAGTGGGCGTATGACCTGGGTGTACCTGTCAGCCAGGATTTTCCCGAGGATCTTACAGTCTGCCGACAGGAGCATGATAGGACGATACGATCCCAGTTGGAGTGGGTCCCTGTGAGGCTTGGGGAAGGTCACAATTACGGATTTCCGCAGTGAACAGGGAAGCACCCCCAAGTGGAGGGCTGCCGCGAACATCCGGGCCAACCGAGGAGCCAGCAGGGCAGAGTACGTCAGGTAGTATTCTAGTGGGAAGCCGTCGAGACCCAGGGCCTTATTCCGGGACAGGGCCCGTAGTGCTTGGGTGGCGTCCGAGGGTGTTATTTTCGTGTCAAGTGTGCGCTTGTCTGCATCCGATATCTTGGGCAGTGTCAGTGGATCGAGGAAGTGATCCACGGATGATGGAGTGTACCGGGTCGGGGTCTCGTATACTTTAGCGTAGTGGTGTTGGAACGCCAGAAGGATCTCAGCTTGAGAACGCACTAGTACGCCTTCCGGATTGATAGTATCCGTAATTGGTTTGATCTCGGTGTCCTGCCTCGCCATCCAGGCAAGCATCGCACCCGTCTTGTCCCGGTCTTTGTGGACTCTGGAGGTATAAGCCCGGAAATTGTATTTCCGGAGATCTGCGCAGGCAGCTTGGTACACCGATTTCGCCTCAGCCGTGAGCGCGACGTGTTCCTCCGAGTCGTCGATTTGTTTTGTGAGTGTAGCGAGGCGCTGTTCCGACGTTAGAAGTGTCTGTTCTAATGTGCGGCGAACCCCTGCGATTTGTGTAATGCAGTCCCCTCGTGCCATCACTTTGAATGCGTCCCATTCCACTAACGTCGACTAAGCCGAGTCTGCATTGTGTAGGAAGTAGTCTTGTATGCTGGTTTTGTGTGTGTCCCTGAAGACCTGATCTGATAAGCAGTCCTTCGGGAGGCGCCAAGTGGGGACCTGTGGGTGTGGGGGGCACCATGTCAAGCGCAGAATGTGGGCGTCGTGATCCGAGAGGATCCGACCTAGGTAGTCTGAGGAGGTTATCTTTGGGAGAATAGGTATAGAGCATAAGACCCTGTCCAGACGGACCCGAAGGACGTGTGGTATCGAGTGGAATGAGTAAACCTGGGTCAGTGGGTGTAAGTGCTGCCACGCGTCAGTAAGCCCCAGTGTGTGGTCCAAGCTCTAAAGTGTTCCGCCTGTCGGGGGATCGGGGAGCCTGCGGGGTGTGGGTGTGATCAGTCTAGGGCGGGGTCTAGCGGGCAGTTATAATCTCCCCCCAAGATCCATGGGATGGCAGTGAATTGGGCTAAGACTCCTGTGAGGTGATCCCAGAATTTGTCTTTCTCAGTGTTAGGGGTGTAAATGCTGCCTAGGAGGACCCCATGCCCGTCTAAGATTCCCTCTAATAGTGCGTATCTGCCCTCCTTGTCCACCACCCGTCTGAGCGTTCGAAAAGGGGTGCCTGGTCTAACCCAAATTAAGGCGCCCCGTGCAAACGCAGAGTATGTCGTGGCGCAGAAGGTCCCTCGCCATTTGGACTGTAGTCAGCCCAGTTCGGTAGCGTTGGTATGTGTCTCTTGTAACAGTGCTACGCAAGCCGACATACGTTTAATGTAGGAGTAAACAGAGTAGCGTTTGCTGGGTGTGTGGAGGCCCCGTACATTCAATGTGAGGACGTTAACGTCCGACCTTGGAGTCGTCAGTACTGGGGTATCGTGTTCATGTGTGGGGTACCCCTGCAGTTCCCGAGGCCAGTGAGGCCATGTGTGTCGCGTGTGTCCCTGCGCGCCATGCTTCCATATGTGTTGGGGAGGGTCTAACGGGGGCAACAACAGGTTGAACCAAAGATGGGCAACAGTCCCAATACCAGGGATATATCACCGGGGGTGGCATATCCAAACTAGAGTCCCACTAGGGGAGAAATATAACAAAATTTCTGCGGGGGTGGCAGCGTGTGTTACTGCCGGGCTTATACGCAGATCGGGCTGTTGTAGGAGAGATGTCTATCGCGCGTGTGCACATACAGCCAATAGGTTATACATCTTTGACGCGCAAACATTGCATAGCGCGTTAAACTACCAAGAAAAGAGGATACAGTATTTGTTCATTGGTTCATCCGGAAGAGGAGCCAGGTTGAACAGCCGGGGTAGCGTCCATTGTATGTGCTGCAAGGAGGGGGGATGAGATCGGACCAAATTCCGACATTGTGCCGTCGCTGTCCCGGTCCTTCTCAGGGGTGAACAGGTGTGGTTGGCTTTCTAGGTCTGATGCCTGGGGAGAATTGTTCAGTTCAGTCACTGCCCTCAAGGCGTCACGTCTCTCCTGCATGATCTGCGTGAGATCGGGTGAGCCCGAGGGTGAGGATGCTTGACTCTTGGAGGGGTCTGTCCGGGTGCGGTTCGTGCCTCGTCTCCTGGATCGTCGCGAGTCATTGTTGTGTCTCCGCTGGGGTCCGGGCTGAGGAATCAACGGGCAGTGGAGCTCCGCCCAGTCCTGCGCTTCCTCCGCCGTGGTGAAGAAAATGGCCTTCCCATTATGGAGCACCTTCAGGCTGGCCGGGAACAAGAGGGAGTACTGGAGACTGTTTTCGTGGAGACGTCTCTTGACCTCTAGATAGGTCGAGCGCTGCTGCTGTACCTCTCGGGCGTAATCAGGGAACACCATGACCAGTTGGTCTTCCACTTGCAGGGGGCCCGCCACCCGGGCTGCGCAAAGCACCGCATCGCGGTCTCGGATATGTAGGAACTTAGCCAGCATCGGGCGTGGGGGAAGACCTGGTTTGGGTTTCCGGGCAGGGACCCTGTGAGCTCTTTCGATGGAAAAGAATGCTGACCGCTCCGACTCGGGGGTAAACGATCTGACCCAAGAGTCCATATAGGTTAGCGGGTCCGAGTTTTCAATCCCCTCCGGCAGTCCCAGGACGCGGATGTTGCATCGCCTCGAGCGCCCTTCCAAATCGATCGTGCGCTCCTCAAGTGCCGCCACTCGTCGCAGGACCTCCTTCATATCTGTTTCTTGCCTTTTCACCGCAGGTTGGAGTGTAGCCATGATTCGCTCACCCTCCTTCACTCTATCCACTAGTTTACGATGGTCGTCGCGGATTAGGCTGATGTCCGTGGTCAGAACACCAAATCGTTCCTCCATTGAAAGCCGGGACAGTTCGATAGCCGCCAGAACCTGGTCTAGCTTTGTTGATAATGTGGGGTCCGCATTCGGCGTGTTCGCCTGTGTCCAGGTCCTTGTGTGCGGCATTTTCTCGATGGCCGTTTCAGGGACGGCGGTCATCTGCGAGCCCCTTGGTTTCCCCATTGGGCCGAGGACGTTGCGTCGTCACGGGGTCCCGGAAATTGCAGGTCGTCGGGACGAGTGCTAGCCAAGTGGGGGTCTAGTGTCCAGTCCCCGTTGGGACCACGGCACTGCTGGGCTTGCCGGGGTCCGGTGGCACCGGTGGTGAGGTGGGGGACGACCTGCGTTGGTGTCAATAGGCGCACAGCAGTAGGCCCACAACGAGGCAGATGGCCGGCCGCACCCCTCCCCTCCTGGGTAGAGAACAGTCTTTGGCTGGAGTAGGGGTAGGGGGGGGGCTTAGCGGTAAGCGCCTGTGGGGCTGCGGCGATGTAGGGTTGTCCCAGTCGCGGCGTGCCACCGCCGTGTCCCTTGGGTGTCGCTGCCGCTGCTAGGAGGAGGCCAGTGTCAGAGGCTCTTTGGGCACCATGTTAGGGTCAGGCAGCCCAATCCGCCGGGCCGATGGCTGTGCCAGCTGTGCTCAGGCCGCTCCGCTTCCCTGCCCACGGAGCAGGTGTCCACTGGGGGGCCTCAGAGGAGGTCGATGGTCGCTGGGGTGTCAGCGTTGGGGGCCCCGGGAAGTGGGAGGGGAGAGGGGAGGGGCGGACACTCACCGCCCGCAGGAATCGCCGAGGTCGCAGGAGGGTGCAGGCGCCACGCTGGTACAATGTCCGCCGGTGCCCCTCAGTCCTCGGTGGTCGGGGCCATGATCGGGCGGGCATCCGATCGGGTGGGAGCGCTGGTGGGATGAGGCTCCGGTGTGGTGGCCGCCATTTCGCGCACCCGCAGGGGCGAGCCCGGTGCCGAGTGCCCCTCCGGGGGCGAGCCGCGCCGTCCACCCAGGAGCTGCGCAGCCTTGGTCCGCCTGCGTGCACCCTGGTCCACCGGTCTAGGTGCGAGGGTTCAGCGGGCTCGATTACTTAGAGAAATTGAGATGTGGCCGCCATCTTGCGGCTCGGCTCGCCGATCCCGTTGGCGGATCTCCTGTGCGGGCGCCGCACTTCAGCTGCGTTCGTGGCTCATCCGGAAGGTGCCTCTGGTGTGTAGGCACTGCAGGTGACTTTTTCCCGATGGCTGAGGCTCCCGGCGATCCTTGGAACGGCAGGATGCAAGCCCGATCGCGGAGCCTCAGCAAAACACAGCCGCCATCGTGGCTTGCTAAGCCACGCCCCTTGGACCCTACACTCTTTCTTTTGTATATAAATGCTGCAACCCATATTTTTTAAATTGTGAAAATGCCCCCCAGCGATAAAGGATTACCAAATACTGTCCCTCCTTTTTGTAGATAATACTTTGTTATTATCAAAGACTCCTCGTCTATAAATTCTCTTGGACAAATCTAACACTTTTTGTTTAGAGCATGGCCTGGAAATTAATAGTAACAAAACTAAGTAAATTGTCTTTGGTTCTAGAAGGAAAACTTCCAAGAGTAAGGTTTTTTAGGGGGGGAAGCATTGGACAGGGTACAGGGTTTGACTATTTGGATGCAAAAATGTTATGATTTTAAAACCAAGAGCAGGGTCTGTCGTAAGATTTGCCAAAATATCACCAACTTTTGCTACCCCCCCCCCCACCCCTTGAAGATATATAAGATTCAAGCTTGTGGTGGGGCTATGTATGGGGTAGATTTATTGGGGGCACTGTAACCTTAACACACTCGAAAAAGCTGAAAATTCCTTTATAAAGACCCTTTTGAGATCCCCACCAGTGCGCCGACACTGCTAATTAGACTTGGCCTAAACCTACGATTCATTTAGGACATTGCTATGCTGTGACCTATCCAATATTGGAAAGTGTCTGGACCAATGAGGATTTAGGTCCCTAGAGAGATTGCATTAGAGTCGTATTAGATGACCACCATGTTAGGAGGTTTCCATGGCTTGTCCATATTACAAATTGGCTACTTAAGTTTGGTCTGTAAGATTTTTGGCTGCAGCCTTCTGCATTACCCCATGGTGCTCGTGATAAGCCAGAAATGTCCTTTTGGAAATTTATATTAGGAGCCAAACTTTCTGCTGCATCCCCTGGTACCCTGGTAAACTCCTTCCTGATGTTTAAATGTGTACCTGAATATGAGTAATACCTGAATATGGTTATTAACCCTGCTGCACATGCACTTTATATAAAATTTAAATTGGGCATCTTACCATTGACCATGTTTACCCACTCCAGGACGAAAAAGGGAATTATATTGAATCTGTGCCAGATGGTTTGTCAAGTACCAGAGAGTATTGAACATTTTTCTGTAAGGGCTGTGCTAAACAGCAATTACACTGGATTTTTACTCTTTGTAAACTTCTCAGTTTTAGGGACCGCCACACAGCCCCTAGAGTATATAACACCAACTTTAAAGACCGTATGGTGTATTCAATCGCAAGATACCTCTCGGAAATATGGCACATAAGGATAAAGCATATCTTTTCACATCTAATATCATGCCTCAAATGTATTTATGATTAGTTTCAAATCCTTTTTATTGATGTTTTACCTACATTTATTTGCAGGAACTTAATTGACCTTATTTGCTTTGGGATTTTTTTTAATATACTCTACTAATTTTCATTCATTATTAGGGATTTTAAAATGTGATGAGACTTGTATTGTCGGTCTGTAATTTCCCACATGATTTTGTATTTCCAAAGAAAATGTTTAACATTAATTTGTATGTTTTATAATATCTCAATTCTAAATGTTTTACATTCTAACTTTTATGTCTCTATTGAACCAAAATAAAGGAAATATATCACTCAGTAGTCTGCGAAGCTGTCCTAGTAAAGCTCTATATCCACAACTCATTCTTGATTGAACTTTCTGGAGGGGAGGGCAACTAGGTATTGTTCAGCATCAACAATCAGGCATAACAACAGACATAATCATTCGAATTTTAAGAAGATCATTTGATTACTCCATCTTGAGATTTTGAACAAATGAAAAATACTGAATGTGGCATTCTGTTGCCTCTTTAAATGTGCTCTAGATTACTCAACTGAAGCAATTTCCTATTCCAGTCTCTACTTAAGTGGTTTGCAAACTTTTTCAATGTACTTCTCTCTTCAAAACATTGCTGTCTTTTCCAATATCCAAAATATAAACACAAGTGAATTTCATAAGACACGCCACTGAAAAAATTAGGAATACCCTTGGTATGCACACCTAAATAAAGGGGTGGAGATAACTGAAAAATTGGGATTTTGTTGAATATTTCTCCCGAAGAGCAGGTGCACCAACTATACTACTACTTATTTTGACAGAAAAACTGTTAAAGTACATGACACACTCTTCATGAAATCTCAATAATACCTTGGTCAGCTTGTGCTTGATTTTAGTCTAGGCCGCTGACCTCAGTTACAAGTTATAGTGGCCTCCATCTTTGAATTTCTTTCTCCATATCCTCCGCTGGACTTAACCGATAATTCCTGGGAAGTCTTCATGAAAGGTAGTTCATGACTCCATTGGTGATATTTCTTTACTCTGTTCCATTCTGACACTTTGAATTTTGTATTTATGGCGCTGATTATGGTGTTCATGACAGAGTGGTCCTAAACTGGACCTGATATAAACCACGCTCCCTCATTTTCCCTGAATGGAGGGGGACCATTAGAGTGACAGGTTTTACAACAGTCTAATGTAAAGGGAAACAAGGAATCTTTGAATGGCATTGACTTTGGGTGGAATGGAAAAACTTAAATTACCCTACGCATTGAGAATGGTTGCTGTTAAATGGGGGTCTTTCTTGGAGGGCACCAGGGGGAAACCTTGGTTCTCTGGGTGCCAAACATGAAGGTAGATGCTATGCACAGACATTAAGGATGATGAGCAAGGCTTACAGGAAGCATGCGCTGAAATAGTTGAAGATCATTGCAGGGTCTGAAACTTTCAGTCCTTTCCCAGGCCTGTCTCGATTCTGGTACTGACTTGCATGGGTCTTTGGTGAGCGAGAGGCTTAGTTGAGTGCTGTCTGCATAGGAGATCTGATGACGTCTGTGAGGGGAGTCATGTAGGTGTTAAGCAGGGTTAGGCTGAGGGATGATCCTTACGGAATGTTATGTTATGTTATGTTATGTTATCCTGATTTATTGAGCGCACAGCTGCCCCAGCAAAGGGGCGTCCTGGCGCTAGTGCAGAACAAAACCGGACAGGAGGTGGGAAACACAACACGACGGCAACAAGAACTAAGGGGCTAAGGGGAAAAGAAAAGTTTTAACCGCCTTCCTAAAAGCCAGGAGCTCATCGATGGCACGGATGTGGACGGGCAAGGAATTCCACAGTTTGGCGGCAAGGACTCGGAAGGAGCGGCCGCCAATCCTGGATCTCTTGAAACGGGGAACAGTGGCAAGGTGGAGAACAGAAGACCGCAGAGAACGAGCTGGAACATAAGGAGAAATGAGTTGCTGCAGAATCTGAGGAGAGGAAAGCTTATATATGATGCCATATATGATGTCTTTGGGAGCAGAGTCAGACATGAAGGGGGCAGCCTGATGCTCTGTGTGTGTCCTATGAGGAAGGAGGAGATCCACCTGAGGGCATCTTGATGCTTGCAAATGTTGTAGAGTCTGTTTATGAGGGTGTTGTCGGCGACTGTGTCGAATGCCACAAAGCGGTTAAAAAGGTTCAGGGCCACCATTTCTACATGGTCGAGGAGTGATCTGATGCCATCTGTGGCGGCAATCAGCACGGTCTCAGTGCTGTGGTTGTCACAAAATCCTGATTGGGAGGCGTCCAGCAGGTGGTTTTGTTCCCGGAATTCAGTGAGCTGCTGGTTGATGGCTATCTTGAGAACTATTGCCGGATAAGGGAGCAGGGAGATTGGACGATAATTTTTTAGATCATTGGGGTCAGTAGAGGCTTTCTTCAGGAATGGCTGATGTCTGCATGTTCCATCTGTCCAGGAAGGTTGCTGTGGTGTGAGCTGATGGGGGTTAGTTTGTAGAGGTGGAGGGGGCAGGGGTCGGTGGGTGTCCCGGAGTGGATTGAAGACATGATAGCTGAAGTGTTCGGGTGGTGAGCAGTGACTAGATGGTAATAGCTTGGCTGGTGTTTGCTGGTTGGTTGAGCTTGCCGGCATTGACAGAGGTGGGTTGGATGTTTAAATTGCTGTAGATGTTGGTGATCTTGCTGTGGGAGTGGTCTGAGAAGGTGTTGCAGCATTCTTGAAAAGGGTGAATGGTGTTTTCTATGGCTCTCGGGTTGAGAATTCTTTGACTATTTTGAAAAGTTTGTGTGTGTAGTGGGTGGTGGAGTCAATGCAGGTGGTAATAGCAGGTTTCTTGGCTTTCTTTGATGTGCCTGGTAGTTGCTGAGGGCTGCTTTGTGAGCAGCTCTGTCAGTGGAGTTCTTGGTGGCACACCATCGTCTTCCGGTTTGTGGCTGTTGCACTTGGTGGTCCTGAGTTCTGGGGTGTACCAGCTGGCATGTTTGGGGCTCTTGTTGGTTTTTGTAGGTTTCAGTGGGGCGACTCTGTTGGCGCAGTCGGTGATCAAGGTAGCGTAGTTCTGGACAGCCTGGTTAAGGTCTGTTGAGGCATCGTGCTGGGAGGTGGTGAGGGTTGTGACCACTGAGATTCAGTGACCTTGCTCCAGCTGTGGTGGGAGATTGGCTGTCTGGTGATGGTGTGCTGTGCGTTGGTAATGGTGAAGTGTACAATGCTGTTGTCAGCCCAAGTGAGTTCTGTGCTGTGACTGAATTTAATCCTGTTGCTGGAGGTGAAGATGGGGTTGAGTGTGTCTGGTTTTGTGCGGGGGTTCAGTGGCCAGTTGGGTGAGGCCGAAGTTGTTCAGGTTCTCCAGGAGGGTGATGAAGTTGGCATTGTAGGGGTGATTGATGTGGAAGTTGATGTTGCCAAGTAGGAGGTAGTGGTGTGAATCTATTGCTAGGGGGTGATGAGGTTGGGGTGGCATCGCAGAATATTGCTTGGGATCCTGGGGATCTGTAGGCTAAGGTGCCTCTTATTGTGGTGTTTGCATCAGTTTGTAGTAGGAAGTTGAGGTATTCCATGCAAGATGTGAGGTCGTCGTTGGAGATAGTGCATCTAATGGTTTCCTTGAAGAAGATGATGGCAATGCCTCCACCTTATTTGTTGGCGCCATCACAGTGTATCATCTTGTAGCATTCAGGTTTGGCGGTGGTGATGTCGGGGTCTGAGGAGGAGTTGAGCCATGTTTCGATGATAAAGGCTACGTCTGTGGAGAGGGTGGTAAGGGTGTCCCAGATTTAAGTGGCTTGTTTGCAGAGAGAGCGGGCGTTGAGCCAGTAACATTGGAGCGGTGACGGGGTTGTCTTGTGGTCCAGAGGGGTGCGGGTTCTTTCGTAGGTTGTGTCGCACGAGAAGTGGCAGTGTCGGCAGGTAAATGGTCCTTTGCTGGATCGTTGGGAGGGGAAAATACAGCTGTTTTCACATCTGGGGTCCAGGAGTTCCTTGGCAGTGTACCATCGGGTGTCGGGGTCCTGGCACTGGACATTGCACGCTCCCTCTGCACGCATCTGTTGCGTGGCAAGAATACACAAGGCAGTTTCCCAAAATGCGGGAGCTGCAGGCACCCTATATCCTGCGCCAGAGGTGTAAAAAAGATAGTCCTAGCTGGCCCCTCCTCTGTGGCTGCTGGGAAATGTATTGAGATGGGGTCGCCGGTCCGGTCATGGCTGGTCGGCATCTTATTGAGATGGGAGGGCGTCTTCAGGTAATGGCAGGAGGGCAGGCACCTCCTGCAAGAATATACAAGGCATCTTTCTGTGATGAGGGAGCTGCAGGCACACTATATCCTGCACCGGAGGCGTGAAAGAGTTATTCACAGCTGACCCCACCTCCGGTCTGGTGGGAAATGTAGTGTGGTGTGGCCATCCCACGGTTTGGTCACAGCCGGCCTGCATCTTCGGGAGCTGAGAGTCTTCAGGCGGCTTCCTGATATGCACTCCCTTTCAAGCTATTCACAATTTTACTTGAGGCTCTTGATGTTGTAAACAGTGTTCCTGATCATCATTACATCAGCACACAGCGTGAGTGAACTGCAGGCATTGTTGCTCCTACCCCTCCTTGACACCACCTTCTTTTCGGGCAAATTGGTGCTAAGAAATAGAACAGCTGTTTTAACACCCTTCCATGAAGGGCAATCAATCACTCTGTCTACTTTTTTGAACCACCTCACCCCTCAAAACAGGAGGAGAGGCTCCATTGCCTTGAATCAAAGAGGGCGTTAAGCTTTTGTACGGATTGCATGACAGAACATCAGGTGGATGATGAGACATTTGTCAGTTTTCAGGTGTAAAGAAAGATAGGGCAGTACAATGGAGAACCGGCTAATGTGGATAATCATCTGCATCAAGATCTGCAAAACACAGGCAGGGAAATAGTCCCCGTGAAAATCTCAGAGCAAGTTTCACCAAGCTGTGTTGACACAAGGGATGCCTGTTTTTGACATCTACCAGATTGCAACATGGGTGTTCCCTAAGCACTACTTCCTTGGCAGCCAGGTCCGATGAGAAGACCACTGTAGTATGTTTTGGTCTGCCCACCCCCAGAAACTCCACGTTTGGAAGGTTTTGCTTTGGTATCTATTCTAAGCAGTCTATGGTCGGAAGTATACTTAAGCAGAACAAGTTACCTATCTTCTGTAATGCTGTTTATAGCAGCTATTCGATATACCCACAGATTACTTACTGCACTCCTACCTCCATTTTCTGTGAGTGGGATCTTTCACATGTGAAAAAGCCCCGAATAAGTAATATTCACACTATCACGAATAATTGTTCTACACTCTGTGTCTGAGGGTGTGGATAAGGCAAGAGATAATAACACTGACATCAGTGCTCACATGAGGTGTTAAATTAGGCTGGCTCCCTTGCTTCCAGGGAGGTACGTAGCCAATGCAGTGCTGTAGGATTCCACCTGCTGGTGCAGGAGCACTGCTGTTGAAGTTCGCCTGATACAGTCTGGCACTTGGGGACATTCCAAAGTGGAGGAATCTATGGTTAGATAGAGTGTCCATCAGAAAGAGAGTTACAGATGGTAATTACCCTGGGGCCTGATTTAGAGTTTGGAGGTCAGAGTAATGTCAATCAGAGCAATGGAGTAAATTGCGTTAATTACTCCATCAGCCTAGCATACATCCCCTCCCACAAATTTAGAGATGTCTGCTGGTCCTTTGGACATCTCACTGCCCACTCCTAATTTTCAGGACTTTTGGATGGCTAACCCCATGGCCGGTACTCCATTGGGCCGTCAAATGAGTATGTAGAGATCGGAGATTAAGTAGGCTGCCCACCTGTAAATTGTGTGGGCGGACCGTGAGTTTGACAGAGAGCGTACTCTGTTGCCATTGTAACAAAGAACCCTCTCTGCCAAACTTTAAATCAGCCCCTTGTTCATCAAAGTCAAGATTCTATCGCGATGGAAAAAGTGTGACGGTTTCTACCACATTTTCCGAGCCAGGTGTAGCTTTCCAGACATATTGGGCTCCATGCATCAACGAAATAACGTGTCGCAAACGGGCGATTCACAGAATCTGCCCCTTTGCGACTGGTATTTTTGCATTTCGGATGCATCATCCCAAATGCAAAAATCGTAATTTGAGTAATCTCAGAATTTGCGATTACTTAAATTGCAATGGCATTTAAGGAATCGCAAATAGCGATTCCTTAAATGTAATGCATGATGCAAAATTGAAATAGCAATTTCATTATTAGGGGACGCAAATTACTGTCAAATTAAACTGGACAGTAATTTGTGAAAACTTTGAAAATGCACTAAAGTGCATTTTTCAAAATCACATGTTACGCACACACTTGCTCTTGGGGCGTGTGTGTGCAATATGTGGTCACATGGCTATTTCAGGAGTGCAACAGGGTGTACTTTTGGCACCCTTGCACCCTTGAAATTGCATGCGCAATTTGCGAGTACCTATTAGGTACTCGCAAATTGCGCATGCAATTTCCATTAGGAATGAATGGGTAGCAATTCCTTAATTATGACTCACAATTTGCGAGTCACAATTAGGGAATGTTTAGGAATCACAACATTTATTGCGATTCCTTCATGCATAGACAATTGCGATTCTTCAAAAATCGCAATTAAAGAATCGCTATTGCCTATTTTGATGCATGTGCACCATTATTTGGACAGTTTGAGAATATGTAAAAAATAAACTTTAAAACACATTCAGAAAGAGAGGTACATCTCTTCCTCTACGTTTAAGTTTTTCTTTCTACTAAGTCCCTCAGTCTTCTCTAAATGATATAGACTATACTATCGCAAGGCTTATCGAGGCTAGACAGCTTAATTTCTAATGTGTGAATATATTTCTTATACATTTGCAGCATGCAAAAGGAACTCCATTACACATTTAGCAATAGCTTGGTGGTTCACGTTTCACGCTACAATGCATGCATGCAGACTGCCTTTAGCAAATTGAATGTATTTGCAGTTACAATTGCAATAATAGTTTTTAGGATTTTGTTTTTCATGTTATTCAGCCTTTACTCTTTATCAAATAGGAGTTTTGTAGGTTTCTACTTAAAACAATAGCCACCCAAGACAGTGTAGATTTATTAAAGGCAGCTGATCACTTGCGGCTTTATATGTTGACTGCTGATTAATATCTACTATACATCAGAGTTTTATATATTTAGAAACTTATCTTTTGATGGACAACTTCTAAAATTACCACAAAGCAAATAACTGTGCAGTCAGATATGTAGCTTGAAGCCACATGCTCTGGGGTACCAATATAACTTTTTCTTTTTGTTTTACTTGTATGCAGGTGTCTATAGTCATTCTTCTTCATTCCAGTCCTATTGAAGTGAAAACACATCACAACAGCATTCAACAAATGAGTGACAATAAGATGCACTTATATTTCTATCGAGAGATGAAGAAGCGACTTCGAATAATGCTATTCTGGACTCCACAATACATTGTATCATGAATATCGTGTGTACGTAGGCATACAGATGGCTCATGAATTTAAACAGGTAATAAACACTTGTGCACTGATACCACATCAGGCTACAACTGTGAAGTTAAAAGGCTCTGTCCATTGGGACATCAGTTCCAGGTATTCCTATGAAAGAAGATTTTAATTTTGACAAACTGAGCTATTGAGAAGAAAAGGAACCCTCCCAAGTTAATATTTCTTGGGCTTCTTGAATGGAACTTCGGATGCTGAGGCCCTCATCATGATTCCCCATTAACCCAGCAGGGACATTCCGGGTTCTTAATTATTCGTTTATCTATTCGAATGGTGTCTTCTAAGGTTGTCTGTGAGCAACCGTGTGGTGATCCCACAGACAACCACAAACTCCCACAGATGCACACTGGCCTGTTTATAACACCCACCGGGATGTGTACCTAGAGAGGCCATGAGACACACATTTAGAAGCCCAGGCACACACGCATACACACTCGAGATGCAAAATGGTTCAGCAAAGTCTAGGGTGACTCTGCTGAACTGGCACCGCTCTTCTGGGCTCTGTGTTTGCTGAGACATATTCACCCTGTTCACCTCTTGCTGTGCGACTCACTACACTCCAGGAATGCCAGCCACGAGCAAGTAGAACAAACCCCAGATGGATTGAAACTCTAATCGGTTGATAGAGCGTACCTGCATATCTCTGCATTGCCTGATCTGTCTGTGAGTGTGTGCGGCACCGCGGGCTCTGCTCAGCCGGAACAAACAGCTGGACGTGGTGCAGCGTGTACATTATTGCCACTCCTGGACCTATGTGCAGTGGGATTGGAGGCAAACGTGTGGGAGGCCATGTGGGCTACTTGGCAATTAGCCAACTGTAGAGCCAGCCAAGTAGATTGGACATAGTTTCCAGGACTGTTTTGTGATCCTGGGCCATCCAATGTATCTGTTGGTGCCTCGGTTCCCTCCTTACGCACCAAAATATGAGCGCTTAGAATTCCAGTAATAAATTGCTAAAAGAACAAGCATTGGCATATTCAATAGGTCTCACTTTTGGGACCTTATAAGTATTTGGTTATGCAGCATAATATCCTTGGTGCAACAACATAAACTGTTGCATGGCTAAACACTTATAAGGTCCCAAAGGTGATACCTATTGGCTAGCTATGCCAATTCTTGTTTTTCTTATGCCCCTGGGGAGGTGACAGAGTAGAGAATGGGTGTTTGGGGGCCGCGGGAAAGCATTTTTTATCTTTGAGGAGGAGCTTCATCCCTATGCAGGCAGGTGGTAATAGGGGAAGGGTAGGTGGGGTGACACAGCCCCACAGGTTGTTCTCAGTCTGGAATCTCCAGCCTATAAATATCGAATCTGGAGTTTGAGGGACCACTAAATCTGGACACCGAGGCTCCCGAAAAATTGTAGTTGCAAGGAGCGGTGCAATACCCCGCCACACCCCCCTTGCAGATACTGCCCCGGCCAACCCTTAATGAGTGCCTTAGTTGATGGGCTGCACTTAACATCTTGTACAGGCAGTGACACAAGGAGTGGATGTTTATGTTTGAATGAGTAAACAAGCATAGGGACAGCAGGTAGTCTGAGAAGATGTCCATTTCAGGTCTAACTTGGGCAGGAGCCTTTAGGGGAACATCTCCCTGGAACACAAAAAGGATCATTTTCCGAGTTTCTTGGATGCTAAACCACCTGCATCTCAGGCTTCTTTTGCACATCAGAGCTATTTCAATCGTGCCTTCATGTGCTGCAGGCAGCTTTGATAACGAGTGCCTTATGAAGCCAGTTTTAGATGTTTTTCGTTTACTGATAGATTTTAAATATTTATTCCGGCTGATATAGAAAATCTCCCTCTCTTCTTTATGTTTTTCCCTCTCTGTATGTATCCGATCATGCTCATATTGACATTAATTTCAAAGGGGGGAGAGGGGGTACTTGACCATCATCTAACATTGAAATTACAGTGCGCCTGGTGGAACTTAAAAACGTAAAATTGATGCTACAGATTTTGCTAAACTTTTTTGCATGTCGGTTTTGAGTTGCCTCGAGTCATCAATTGGTCGCCCTGGGGAGACTAACAGAACCTATTTTACTGGTTGAAGAAGGGATGAGGACAGTAATATGAGCATAAGGGGAATCTCCCATATATGTCTTGAAAACCTGAGGCAGGCTAGGAGGAAATGTGAATTGTCTTTTTTCATGATGTTGAAGTATGTATTTCAAAAGGTGCCTCTCCTTCTGAATGAATATATCTTTAAACAAATGTGTCACTGTGACAGGGTCCTCTGCTAGCTCTCCCACCATAGAAGCACAAGTAGAAAGTACAGGCCCAATTGTTACTTTGTCATCCCCCTGACTAACTCTACTTTCATTAGCATATAAAACAGCCTTAAAAGTTATCCGTAATTGAGACACATCCACAATCTGGTGATTCTCAAATATATTGCCTTCAATACAGTTAGAGAATGGAGGAAGAAGAACAAGTGTGTAGATGGGCGGGAGCATCAGTTTTGCATGTGTAAGGGGCTGTGTATGTGCTTAGTAGGTACATGTATGTGATAGATGGGAAAAAAAGAATAGACATGTAAGGCAAGTCTGAAAGGGGGTGGAATTGTCATGTATAAAGTTTATGGTTTTGTGAGGTAGGATTGAGAGGTATATATTTAACTTGGAGTGTACGCTAGTCAGAATCACTGCTAGGTCACTGGACACTGCTAAATAGGTATGAAGGTGTAAGGGTATTATGGTTAGTCATATGTATCCTCCTATAAATCATAGGAAGATACAGGGCAAGACAGTCAGGTGCATCTTTATATATATATATATATATATATATATATATATATATATATATATATATATATATATATATATATATATATATATATATATATATATATATATATATATATATGGTCTTTAAAACAAAATTCAGCCCATTTTTCTCTGGATTGACAACACAGCTGTCGGCAAGATTTATGCTTACCATTTGTTTGTAAAATACATATTGTGCAAGGCCTGCTGCACTGCCCTATGGCAAAAAAAACCCATAAATGAGACCCATTCCCTATCTTTGATGTCACTTTCAGTTCTGGATGACACATTCAAATCACAAGCTTGAATTTTAAGAAGAAAACAGCTTAAAATATAGGTAAAGAATAGGTAAAGAATATGAGGAGAAAATGGTATTGAAGTCTCAACCATTTTGAGTAAGTGAGTAACAAAGCACCATTTTCTTGGAAAACAATGAACTCTTAAAATACCAAAATAGTGTGAAAGTTTAATTAGTCTTTCTTTTATGTCCACTTTTCCAGAAATGTCATGATGTACAGGTATACCTACTTTTGGTTTTGGAGTCCTTAGCTTAACAGTGTTCCAAATGTGTTTCTAAAGCATGAATAACCTTGCCTTTCAACTCCTTCCTTACCCAGGCTCCAGATAAAGCGTAGTGTGAGTGTACGCACTGGACTCATGACTGACCTATCTTTTTATGTGTGGAGTGCTCTGACCCTACTGTGGAGTCTCAGCAGTCACAAACTTACTATTAACTTGTGGCTGTTCCTTTGTGTATAATGGCTTAATATAATTTGGTGTAGCTTGCATCTGTATTTTATTTAATTCTTTTCATGTTACTTTTGACAACTAATTGTAGTCAGTCGTTCTGCCTGAACGTTTAATTTTTGGATTTGGTTCACCTACATAAACTACAAAACACTTAAGGAAATCTGACAGTATTTCTTGGTTTGTAGATAAAAGGGATTAATATTGTCTGTCTGCAATTACATATGATGCTTCCATCAATTGTGTATTGTGATTAACAGTTTGCAAATGAAAATGAAAACAGAAATTGTAACTTTTAGTTCATTGAATATATACAAATTATAATAAAAAATATAGGCATATTAGATATGGTGGTAGTAAAATGACAACAGTTATCTGTAACACTGTTTGATTTCCGAAGTATGATGTATCGTTTGGGACAATAGGTATTTTAGTCTGTATTTAAATCAATGCATTGTTTTTGCAATTCTTTCCATAAATTAAAGAATATGGATGGACATATTGTTTGTTGAATACAAAAATAAGATTAAAAAAATAAAATAAAATGAATATAAAAATGCTTTCCTCAGTACAAACATTACAGTTTCCTTTTATGTGTATGCAATTTCACTATCAATATCAGTCTGATTTGTTTGTTGTTATTTGCTTTGCTTTCTTTTATATCCCGACAAAACTAATTTCGAGACAAGGCTTGGTCCTTCTTCAGATCTGTACACTCTGAGGCTGAAAAAGGATTAACAGGAATAATGTTCATTTTGTACAGACAGGTTATTTTATAGTTTCACGAAATAGGAGACAAAGGGTGCATTCTGAGGATAATTTTCTATACACTCAACAGCAAATTTCAGATGGAATACCAGTTCTTCACTGTGGGATTCTGCCTAATATTCATACATGGTAGAATATCTTTCCTCATGTGTGAGACTCTACCTTTTATGTATGGAATACCCATGGTGAAGAACTTGCATTAGAAGTAATTTACTGTTGTTTCTCTTGTCATTGTCATCAACAAGAAGGCATCTCTGGATTTCCCAGCATTCATCTCAACAGGAAGTGACCCCTGCATTTCCCAGCATCCATCTATTATGGAATGACATCACTGCATTTGAAAAAGCAAAATCCTAGAGTGTCCCTCGCTTGTGTTTTCCAAGCTAAAGGTGACCAAGACAATGGTGTTACCTCCTGGACCATGAAGGACCTAGACTCGGAGCTCCCTTGCAATCAAGGTAAGTTACTCATGATCATGTACCTCTCAAATACACTCAAAAACTATTTGCATACCAAGTGTTTGATACAAAGCAGCTTGGGAGGATTTTCCAACAACTGGTAACCAGTGCCGCACACTCAAGGCAGGAAAGATGTGTGCTTGTTGCTTTACTTGTAAGAGGAGTCTAGAGGCACTGTTCTAAGTTTTTGTAGTCCTCTCATAGTTGATCAAGTTGAGCCCTGCCACAGACCATTAGAGCAGTCCAGTTTTGATAGGACAAGAGTGATGGTAGCATGAACCTTGTGTGAGAATCCTAGATGCAGTAAGATGTGTTGCAGTATTTTCATTGTGAGGAAGCTTGATTTGACTCCCTTATTCACTTGAGGAATCATTGACTGTTTGGCATTCATGGTACTTCCAAGGTTGTTTACCTCCCTTGATATTTTTGGAAGTGGTCCTAGATCATCAGCCCAGGCGCAGAGAGGTTTGTAGGTTTTCCAGTCACCACAGGTGAGTATCTCGGTTTTGGAGGCATTCAATGTGATGTCGCTCCATGTCATTGGAGGCAGATCCTTCTCCCTCTTGGGCCCTCAAGCTTGGAACAGCATGCCTGCTGAGTTACGCAAAATGGACAATGAGCAGTCTTTTAGAAAGCAACTTATGACCTGGCTTTTTACTCTTTTGCACTTTCCAATTTTAGAAGTATTTTTGCAGGGGAACATCCTTTACAACGCGGATGTTACCCCGCAGTGCAGTTACGACGCGTCTTTTACAATGCAAGTCGTAAGCACGACTTGCGCTGGAGGGTGTTCTAGGCTAAGGAAAGGAATAGATTTACTATTCCAACACCTACCCTACTGTACGTAGGCTGGTGTTGGAATAGTAAATTTAACTATTCCTAAGTCCAGCACCCCTACAGCGCAAGTCATGGTAACAACTTGCTTTGTTAACTGTAAAAAATATGAGGTGTTGAAATGAAGTAAAAAAGCTGCATAAGGGGGCAGCAGAAAGGCATGCTATTCTCCTAGATTTAGAGAGGAGGTGTCTAAGGGATAACCCCTGTGCAGATAATAAATTCATATTGTTTTAAGTAATTCTGACAGTCTCGCAGGGCTCTCGCGTGATCATGAATAGTAAATAGGAGTAGATGACTCTCTATTAGTAGGAAAACATATTGTGGTCCTTGTTTTTCAGATGAAGTGAGTAACAGATAAGTACTGTGATGAGTAAATAGTTAATTCTTATTTTCAAAAAATGTTATGAACACACTATAAGCAAGATGGCTCTTTTTAGAGCCACCCTATTGCAACATTATGTGATCATTTCTTGGTATAAATCCCTTTTATTTTTGGAATACTGACACCAGCAAGAGTCTCGCAGGAGGACACAAATCCCTGCTCCAACCTGTATATATGTCCAGCTCTCGCAAAGTTTCCCAAGCTGAAACATTCAAACTGTATTTAATACATAATAGCCCTGTATCATAGGGTGTCAGCATTAGACTGTGCAAGCACACAAGCCTCTGTACTGTATTCTTTCTCTGGATAAAGATTTTATATACCCCACTCTGTTTTTTTATATGATCCTGCAAGAATCTCATGAGATCATAAACAGTTTTTGTAGACTCTCCAATAATACCTTTTCACAGTATGACAAAAGTGCATAGTAGGGTGTAAAGAGACACTGCAGTCTTAGTAACACCTCTCCGTAGTCTCACCACTGTGTATAGTAGAGTATTGGGACAGAATGGCCTATCCACTGACATCTTCCATGAAGGTAACCCATGTGTAGAGTAGGGTGTACAGGGACACTACCTCCCCACTCATACCTTTCCCCAAGATCAGCAGTAGGCATAGTAGTGTAGGGAAGGTACACACCTCACATGTAAGACCTTACTATTCTATAGTAAGTAGAACAAGTACTGGATTCTCCACTGAGACTTCTCCCCAGGAAAATAACCATATATAATAGGGTGTGGGAATGGATTTGACTGTCCACTTCAGATCTCCCCAGGATGACAGACATATACAGGAGTGTGTAGGCAATCATTCTCCACTCCAGTAACACCTATTTCCAGAATAACATAAATATGCAGTATGAGGTTGGCAAGGTGTAGCCTCTCTGCTTAAACCTCTCCCTAGACCAAAAGGGGTACGTAGTGGTATATTGGAAGGAAGTGACCTGTCCGCTAACACATCTTACCAGAGTGAGAGGTGACTGTAGTAGGGTTTGAAAAAATGTATCTCTCTGCTCCAACCTCTTCACAAGCTGGCAGGTATGCATATTGGGCTGTAGGGAGGAACTGATTGGGACAGGTCAAACAGTCATACAATAGTCTTTGTAGTTTCCGGAGTATTCTTTGTTGTGAGTGAACTGGGATATTTTGGGCATCTGGAACAACAGCTCAAACACAAAGGCAGCCAACATGTGTCTCACCCCCTAGTGGTATGCAGGCGTTGGGCTTTTTCAAGGCTAAATACAGAGAAGTGCATCGTAAGTGAAAAAACAAAAAAGGCAAAGTTTGCTTTCTGTGACATCCATGTACCCACCTCCTAAGCAATCTCTGGTGTATCTATTCATGCACCTTTTAGGCCATACAATAATTAGTGAGTGCTTCTTTATTGCTTGACCTATGTTTCTATAACCACATTTCCACATATTCATGTAGACTTTGTGTGTAATTTATATAGCGCGCAGCTACCCCAACGGGGTGTCCCGGCGCTTCTGAGTGAAAGCAGAGTGATAGTCCTGGGGGAATTAACAAAAGAGAAAAGTTTTTAGTGCCTTACGAAAGGGTAATTCTTCCTGGATCATCCTAATTGCGATCGGGAGTTTGTTCCAGAGAGTTGTGGCACAGCCCTGGAAGGTTTTACCTCCAGAACGTGCTTTCCTGAATCTTGGTATGGAAAGCAGATGTTGGGAGTTGGAACGGAGGTTCCGAGAGTTACAATAAGGACGGATACTAACAGAGAGGTAGGCCGATCCCCTACCCCTAGTTGCTCGATGGGCTAAGGTCATGGCTTTGAATGCAGCTCTTTGATGGATTGGAAGCCAATGTAATGCTCTGCGATGTGGCGAAATATGGGTGCTTAGGGAAACCCCAAAGACCAGCCGAACAGCCGCATTCTGGACTGTAGACTGCATAATGGGTCTACTCACCTACTACTATGGAAGGCCTTGTGATTGCCTATCGAGACATTCCATGTACCTGATCCAGATATGGCTTCTATACCTCACATAGGAAGATGATCTATATTCCCAGCCAAGACCCTGTCATGTTTACTTATGCAATTGGAGGTGCAATTATTGTCTCATGGCACACATATGTGTAATTGGGATGCATGTCAGCCTGTACTGGGTTTTCTTATCCTTCGTTTAGCACGGACTAGACCTTCTTTAGGCTATGCCTGCTGAACTCTCACAGTGTTCCCTATTTTAAATGTTCTCTTTAGCTTTCTTTATTCCCACTGAGACCCATCATCCACGCATCTCTCCACCATTTTAATATGGCGCCTAATCTCACAATGAAGGCTAGATATTCTATGTTCCAGGGCACGACAGTGCCATGTTTATTTATTTAGACAATTGCTGGTGTTATTACTGTCCTGCACTCACATGCATAAGAGACGTATGCCAATATGCACTGGATTTCCCTTGTTTTTTGTTTTTAGCACGGACTTGACCTCCTTTCAGGTTGTGCCCTATGAATTCTCTTGGTGCTCCTGATTTTAATGTCTTCTTTACCTCTATTCATACCCACTGATACCTTCCACCCACAAATCCCCTCCCTATTCTAATATGGTGTCCAACTTCACAATGACAACCAGATATTTCAAACTTCATTTCACTTCCAGGTCAATAGCTCTTTCTGCATGTCACTCCCTTAACGCTGCACCGTCAATAGATACCGCAGAGACTAAGTAACGATCAACCATGCCACAATACTCTTTGCACTCCAGGCATGATGTACAACCTAGACCATACTACTGCCCCACCCCCTTGATGTTATCGTAGCCTTGCAACTACCAACACCGTACCTCATGTTGTACAATCAGGCACTACATGCTTGTTGTAGTTTATTCTTCTACATCCCAGGAAAGCATTTACGCTCCTTCACATCATTGGGGATGGCACACCTTGTTGTTCTCACATGTGAGTACTGTAACGCCGCCTTATTTCTTTTTAAGCTTCTTCCTAGTTTTATAACATGTTACTTATCAACTCTACATTACAGGTTGATCTTCTCCATATTTACGAATGCATGCACCCTACCGGATTACACTATCTACAGCATTTTTGCTTCGCTTTATCACATTTATTTTTAACGTTCACAACATCAGTCGAGGTTACCCCAGCATGCCCTTTATCACTGGCACCTTACAGCTCCATCTGATACTAAAACAAAACTTTACAGGCCATGTTTTTATTCTCTTCATTTTTTCTCCTGCTTCCCATGCTACTCTCTGACTTTACAGTACACTTGTTTCTGGCTCGGTCACAAAGGACTCTATAGGGACTAATTTCTCTGCACTATGATGATTTGCATCCATAAATTGAGAAGCCTTTCACACCTTTCAAACTCCACGGTTGGATAGCATAGTATTTAAAGAGCTCGCAAGGTGCAATAACTAAGCTGCCTTTGGTTTGCCATTTCTATCCTTCCCTATTGCTTTTGCACTCAAAACTGTGCTCACATCTAAGGAGTGAGGCCCCTGCATCCTGGGGCATAGCACGCACAAGCATCTCTTTGGTGTTGAGCAGAATCACCAGTTGTGGGACTCAGAGTGGCCCGCTTCATCGTCTGTGCCGTATCTCTCTCGTGCGACACTTGACTGCATGCCCATTGTGTGTGGTGTCTGAATCACAAGTTGCGACCCTCAGATGGAAGGCGCATCCATAGTAGTGCCTCATTCTACCTCATGCCGTACTACTGAACTTGTGACTGTGTGTGTGTGGGACCGGATTGTCTGGTGTGACTCGTATCATCGTGCACCAGCTGTTGTGTCTCATTTCTGGGAGGCACGGCAAACCCAACTGGAGGTGAATTGTGACTGGATTGTCTGGTGTGCCCTGTATCATCACATAAGTTGTTGTGCCTCATTTCTAGAGAGGGGATGTATTTTATAAACCAAATTGCCTAAAAGGAGCTCATCCCATCACCCAAAAATTCACAGACAAGGTGACAAATCATTACACGACCAATGCAAACACATTGGACTCAATGAAAAACCACCAGCACCAACCCTTTTCCAAAATAAACACTGCAAGAGCACGCTAACCCAGCTTTTCCATTCCTTCCAATAAATATCACACAAGTAATTTATGGACAGGGTCAAGGCAAGCATGCCTGTCAGCAGACCCTCTGACCCATGTCCACCACAAACCTTCAAGAAAGTATTCTAACTACCTCTGCTGCCACACCAGTAAGAAGAATCATCAACAATTCCTTGACTATGGTATTATTTCTAGAACATTTTAAAAAGTCATGCATGTGCCCATTACTAAAGAAAACAAACCTGGGACAAATTAACCCCAACAAACACAAATCAATTAATTTCAAATGGACCGTCCCTGTGCAAACTGATAGAAATAGCAGCATTACCTAGATGTCACAATTGATTGAAGATAATTCCATACTTTATGATTTCTAAACAGGAATCCGTCCATAAATATTAAGTTCCAAAAGATTTTGATAACTTCGCTGGGGTCCAATAAACCTGGTAAAGGGTAAATAAATAATTAAGCTTAAAATAGGCTGGTTTATCTATCTCACACAGCAGTGAAAAGGAAGCCAACCAACCATTGTATAAATCAATATTTTCAAAAACATTTTGCCATATGTTTTGAATGTCGTCCATAACATTGTCCTCTGCTTCAATTAACATTCGATACCACCAGGCTACCTCTTTATTGATTTTCTCTGTCCTCATAGCCTGGATTAACCAACTATCATCCTGGTGTTCTACCCACTGTTGTCCAGCCCACCAAGCTGAAAGTTGATAATATTTAAATCGGGTTAATTCTCCTCGGGTATATAGGGACAAAGATTCCCACGTCATCAAGTTACAGCCTGTTTTCAGATCTCCCCAATAGAAAAAGCCTGCTTGCTTCAATGGCAAGCTAAGCGCGTCATCTAGACATTCTGGTGTACCTGGCGAGCCCCAAATCGGAGAATAATCAGAATAATAGGTTACTCTCATCTTATTTCAAACAAAAACCCAATTTTTCACTGCCTGTAACAAAATCTTAAGTCGAACCTTTTTGAAAAATGTTGGATCCTCAAACTTGAACAAAAATTTACCCTGGTCATACCCGTATTCCCTCAACATAGCTCCATAAATAGAACCCAATACAGAATCATCTGGCGTCCTTAATAACATCCTAAAGTTTTTGAAGTGAAAAACATGCATGTAAACCCGTAAATCCGACAATGCCAAACCCCCCTTCTCCAACCTCCTTCTAAGCCTTTTCCAAAAGATATGGGCACCCTTTGATGCCCATAGAAAACTAACGATCTTACCCTGCATCTTACCAAGTTCTTTCCTTTCAAATGGAAGAGGTATATTATTAAAGATAAACATTATCTTTGGAAGGATGATCATTTTGATCAAATTCACCCGGCCATATATATTCAGAGGGAGATTTGCCCACCAATTCAATAGGTTCCCCACCTCATTACTAATGTTTTTCCAGTTTACGGTAGGAACATCCACTAACTTTTGAGTAATTTGAATACCCAAGTATCGGATCTGAGATTTGATCCCCGGAGTCACAGGTGTTTGATTCGAATATATATGATCTTACAACGCTAACAAGTACCACGCATGGCATTACTACGCGAATTTTACTTTGCATGTGTCTTTACCACGCAGCATTTTACAACGCATGTTTTTACACCGCAATAATAACGTTATGAAACATCTCACGTCCCATTGAAATTTAAATAATGATACTGATAGGCTACATAATTATTCAAAACTGCAGTACGAAGGAAAAGATCGATGTTTCAAACAATAAAAAACAACAGATTCCCTTACATTTAAAATTTCTTTTTTTCATAATGCGCCTAAATAATACCTTTATTAACAAAGTTTAGATTCTTATCTGACCCATGAACGTCTTTCACCGTCAGCAATTTCTTCCACCTACCATGGAAACAAGCATCAAAACACGTCTATCAAAACTGATAAAGGACTTCTATTATGACGTACACGTCTCCTTCTTGGTGAGGCTCTTTCCTTGTTCGTTTTGAGGCATTGTAGAGCGTTTTTTTACAGTTTTCTTCTTTATTTTTTATTATCCGCTTGTTTTTTTGTGGGAGGGAGACCCCCCCAGGTCCCCCAAGCCCCCTTTTTTTATTGGACCTTTTACTTACATGACACGCAAGATGAAGGAACGAAATCTGGAAGTAATTAAACTTGCGTGGTAATGGCGGTTGTGGAATGCACCCGTGTTGAAAAGACGTTTGCGTGGTAAGTGTGCCGTAGTAAACGTTACACGTGGTAATACCTTCTTAGTAAATGATGTTTCCCGTTTGATTCCACTCCTTTACTTCTGTTTTATCCCTGTTGACACTATAGCCAGAGACGTTCCCAAAATTCTCTGCTCTAGCTAGAAGTTTAGGAATAGAATGTGCAGGGTTTTTTGTGTATAAAATTAAATCATCTGCATATAATACCAATTTAGCCATAAAATTATTATATATAAACAGGGATATAGTAAGGTCTTGGCTAATTGATGCTGCGAATGGTTCAATGTAAATGTTAAACAATAGCGGAGACATCGGACATCCCTGCCTAGTCCCTTGCATAATCTTAAATGGATCTGTAAGTTCCCCATTAACTAAGACTACAGCTGTGGGAGCACTATAAATTACCTGGAGAGACTTAATAAAATTCTTGGGGAAGCCAAACTTTTCCAAGATGCCCATAAGTATGGCTAATGGACTTGATCAAATGCTTTGGCAGCATTGATTGCCACCATGGTTACTGGGAGTTTATAGCATTCTGTCAAGTCCATTATTCCCATGATTATAGCAGTGAGGTCATTGAGCTGTCTTCCAGTAATGAATCCCCTCTAATCTATGTGGATAATGTTTTTTATAATTTTGGCCACCCTAGTCGCCATAATCCCCATAAACACCTTATAATCCGTATTGAAAAGTGATATAGGCCTATAAGTTTGGCTATGAGTGGATCCTTATTTGGTTATAAAACTAAAACTATTGTTGCCCCATCCCATGATGCCGGGGCATCATCCCAGTCCCCCCATATGCTATCAAAGAGTTCTCTAAATACTGATATTAAACTGTCCTCTAATGTTAAATATTCCTCTACAGGGAGGCCATCTGGGCCCGCTGCCTTTCCTCTTGCCATCCTTCTCAACATGGTCTGAATTTCTTCCCCCATTATTTCAGAAGCTAAAGAGGAGATCTGGTCATCACTAAGAGATGGAAGCTCTACGCTATCCAGAAATTCCTTATTTTTTTCTGCCTCAGGATTGATCACCTCATTATATAATTTGGCCATATACCTTCGTACTTCTGCCCTAATTTCAACATTAGTAAGTAAAATCTGACCCGTAATACCCTCCCTCAAACTACTAATTTGATTTCGGACTCTATCTGTTTTAGCCTTCCAAGCTAAATGCTTACCGCTCTTCTCCCCATAAGAAAAGAAAGTTCTGAAGTTTGCTGACCTTCCATCTGTTTACTAAAATATTATCCAAGAAGCTCTTATATTCTACTTGAAGATTCTCTATCTCCTTGGTAAGGAGTGGAACCCTAGAAAAAGATTCTAAAGAGGCCCTTTGTAGTTCCCGCGCTTTACTTTGAATATTTTCAAGAAGGGCCTTCTCTCTCCTTCTATGAGTGCGATTCTTCCGAATCATAATAGATGTAATCTCTGACCTTAGAAATGCCTTATAGACATCCCAAATAATCTGTGGCTTTGCTGACCCTCTGTTAGCCTGGAAAAACGTCAAAGTTCCTGACGTAACTTTAGTTGAACCGCATCATCAAGTAAAATTGTCCGATCTAATGTCCATCTTATAGCTCCTCACTTTCCCTATTCAGGGTGACGTTACAATAATGGGTCAGAATCTGACTAAAACGTTTCACATTCAGAGACCAGATCATCCCACAAATCATCGCTGGTCGCCAAAGACCAGGACCAACTCGATAGTACAGGAGAACAAGCAAAATGAAGGATCGAGACCTAATAAAAACATAATGTGCCACCATCAAACTGAGACTGCCAATGCTACATCATACTCTTACATCATACTAGCCCCAGAATACAAATCAAAGGGCCGCCATGACATCCTCCACAGAGCAAACATACTCAAATGATAGAGGGGATCCCTGGATTCATGGGCTTAGTATCGGATGAAATCAAGGCTATCGAGTTCCTCCCACCAAGAGGAACACAACCATCGGAGGTAACTCTGGTGACATTCAAGGAGGCAAAGTGGGCATCCACGTTTTTGAACAACAAAGCAACCTTAAGGGAATGGGGTATTCGAGTCTACCCATACTCCTTGCCGGGCTACCCAATCACACTCCTCAACCAACTACCATCACCTAAAAAAACTAGGATAACAAGGCAGAAGGGTCAAGAAAAAACCTACTCAATTCTAAAAAATGCCTTAGGGCCAGAAGAAGACTGCAACATTCAATTCAGAGACGTAGCCACCAAAGACATTGGCCAAAGATGGGACTGGCTCCCAGCAATTTTATCAACTAAAAGCCACGAATGACCAGCTAATCCTATGATCACGCCAATCAGCACAAAAATTCCAGCGCAGCCACCACAGTCAGGAGCAGCATCCAACTCACCATCAGAACAAATTACCCTACTATGCTCCTGGAACATAAGCGGCTTACACCAAAAAATTGGGGACCCCGACACGCAATCTTTCTTGGGGAATCACTCAGTAATAGCACTACAGGAAACCTGGGCTTTACAGGGGTGCTCAGTGCTCGGGTTCACTGAGACATGGAATCCAGCAACCAGGGACAGTCGCTTTGGACACTCGAAAGGCGGGCTGGCAACTTATGAATCAAACTCTATAAAAGCCCGAATAACACAATGGCCCCTTAAGGAAGACTGGATCCTAGGGGTCAAGATCGATCCCTGGCGGAAACACCCTCCCCTTTTTCTCTTAAATGTGTACATTAACCCCAGTACACGCACAAAAAAGGTCCATCTGACTCGTCTAACCGAGATTATGAACGATATAGCCACGGACCAACCCAATTCAGACTGCATAGTTACTGGGGACTTTAACATCTACCTATTTCAGGGGAACGTAGCAGATAATGATGGCCCCCCTCTAATCCAAATCATCGAGGCCACAAAGCAAACTAAACCGCTAGTACAAACCCAAAGTAATCTAGGCGACCTATGCGTGAGCCAATTTCATAGTGCAGGTTATCTTGTTATCAACGGCAGAACAGCCGGGGACACTCCACCAAAGTGCACATGGACAAACGGCTCAAAGCAATCCCATCTGGATTACACAATCTGCACCGCACCCCTGTTAAATTGTATCATTGACTTTAGAATACACCCAAGAATTGAAAGTGATCACAGGCCCCAGGTCACAGTCTTCAACATAAACCCAGAGTATCACAAAATGGCACCATCGACACTTCAGGGAACTTACACAGAAAACTTAAAGCGCCTAAAGTGGACTGAAGAAATCAGTTTGAATATTCTTCAGGCAAGCTCGGACATAATAAGACTGGGCCAGGAACATGAGGCCAGTCCAACTGAACAATGGTCCATGTTATGCTCCCACCTGATTCATCTGTTCCCTGCAAGGCATCAAGCCCAAAGGGCAACCCCGACGCATCAATTTACATTATCTCAGACGACGAAGTCACTAAAGAAAGCGAGAAATAAGGCCCCGCGGGCACTGGCCAAATTCCCGGGAAACAGTGATTGCATATCCAATTATCAAACCTCACAAAAATCACTCATGCGAGCGATCAAAAAGGACAAATGGGCACATGAAAAGCAATTCTCGAGTAAACCGGTGTGGGAAAGTAAGCAAACAAACTCAAGGAAATTCTGGGCGCTTATTAACTGCACCAGTTAAGGAACAGTGTGTACGGGGTCGGCTAACATCCCGGAATCAGACTGGGCAAATTTCCTGCTCGATCACTTTAAGTCTCCTGATTATCCAAGCCCTATTGGAAACACCATCGTAATTGAGACCAGCCGAGGGCATGGTCCTTTGTGGAGTATAACACATGAAAAGGTCTCGAATCTATTGTCAAAAGCAAGATCTGACGGGGCGCCAGGCCCAAATGGCCTGCCACAAACTTTGTTTAAATCAGATATTACCCTCTGGTCAGGAACATTGGCCAATCTCTTCAATTACGCATTAAGAACAGCCACAATCCCAGAGTCATGGCGGGGAGCCATAATACACCCAATTTATACATCTGGATCTCAGGCACACCCGAGCAATTATAGACTCATTGCCCTCCTGGACATTGAAGCAAAACATTATGTAGGTCTTCTATTAGAGGACCTAAGGTTATGGGTAAAGGACAATAAGCTTTTGCCAATGAACCAGACAGGGTTTGTGGCACACTCAGGAACCCGTACCAACTTGCTAGCAATAACAACTGCAGTCGACAGGGCAGTTGCAACCTCAAGATTAGTTCATTGCTGCTTTGTCGACTTCAAAGCAGCATTCGATGGAGTCCCCAGGGAGGCCCTATGGGCCAAACTAAAGATGTGGGGGATTCCAGAGAAACTACTAGAGGGAATAATTCAGCTCCACACTAGGACGTGGGTGCGGGTGAAGCTGGGGACCGGCACACATCTCTCACATAAACAAATGACAACTAGAGGAGTGAAGCAGGGATGTGTGCTGGCCCCTCTCCTTTTTAACTTATTTGCAGCAGATCTGTCGGCGGTCCTAGACGACACTAATAGTCACTCTCCGAAGGTGGGTGGCATGACTCTAAGCAATCTTTTATATGCCGACGACCTGGCTCTGTTTAGTTTAACCAGGGTAGGGTTACAAAGACTCCTCGATAAACTGTTTGATTATACGATCAGCAACCAACTCGAGGTTAACCTAAAGAAAACGCAAGTAGTTACCTTCGGCAAGAAACGACACACAGGGGGCGGCTGGTCATTCAATAATGTTAGTTTAGAAATTGACAAGTCCTATAAATACCTAGGCGTCCACCTGGACTCAAAATGTAGCTACAAAAAACAGCGTAGAAAGATCGGAATTAAAGTAGTGACCCTAATGGTGTCACTAGGCAAACTTGCGAAAGATCTTTCCGGTCCAACCTTGGCTCCCCTTTTGGAGGTAATGAGAGCAAAGGTTGGCCCCACTTTATCCTACGGTGTTGAGATTTTCAGTGGTAAAATGAACACAACCCTGAACCCACAGACCACTAAAATTTACAAAGGGGTGCTCCGGTTGCCAAAGACCGCCTCTGCATCGCAGATCAGGTTGGAGATGGGGCTAATAAACTATGAGGCCTCAGCCACTGGGGCATACCTTAACCTGTGTCACAAGTTAAGACAAGCTGAGCCAGGTACTTTAGAATCCCTAGTCTAGCAAGAAATCAGCCAGATAAATCCGGGGGGTTTGTACGGACGTCTTTTTACAGACGCCATTAACCAAATGTCAGCAAGCGATTTGTGGGCCCCAAACCCAGGCCAGATAGCATTTAAAAAAGCTATAAAAAAATGTGTGAGAATGACTTCTTGTCTCACTGATAAAGCACTTTTTCTGAAACGTAGCCATGCTTGGGTCACGATATACTCCTACAGACACCCGGTCCCAGCCTACTATCTGGCCAGCACATATCCATTATACCTGAAACGCGGCTTTATTGCCATCAGACTGGGTGACTGGCGTTTCTTGCAGGACTTACTGTCATGGCGACGTACATCGGAAGATCTCTCCTGTAGAGGGTGTGGGGAAACAGCGGAAACCATGTTGCATGTAAGTTGCCTTTGCCCAGCCCTTAACACAGAACGCAGGTCCGGATTAAAATTAGAATGGAATAGGCTGGGGGTTCCGTCCTGCAGGCAAGCCATCATGGCAGCTCTGAACCCGGAAAACACAGTGCTAAACATAACATTTATAAAATTTATCCAGCGAGCATATCACATCTTTAACTTAAGGAGACCATGCTAAAGTGCTCAATCTTTCTTTTCTCACCGAAAACAGTATTAACTGGCATTATTCTCAGCAACGTTAGACATAATTTGGTTATATCCAATGCAATCTGGCGCCTTGTTTCAATTTTTGTGATTTTAAAATACACTATGAGATAAAATCCCTTTTTTTGTAATGTTTGTTAATGGATCGTGCCTTTATATCTACACTCGTGTTGTTATTCCTAGAAGTTTTTATTCTAATATTCGGTCAGGCTGTGAATCTGTAAATTCTTTTAAAGATATGTTTTATATCTAAATAAAGATTATTATTATTATTATTATTAAAAAAAAATCCCCTCCGATAACTACTGGAACATTAACTAACAAGAGGGAAGCCTCCAGTTGAATCAGAGACTGTGAGTTATCTTGATTTGGGCCATAATAGCTCACACATACCATAGCCCTATTCAGGATTTTATTATTAGCCATTACCCACCTCCCAGATGAGTCTGACGAATGACCTTCTAGTTTAAAACCGCAATTAGTTCTTATAATAATAGCGACTCCTCTTGTGTTGCCTCTCTGTTTTGAACTAACAATTTCCTGAACCCATTTTGTAAACATACTTAAACACTCCTTCTTTTCCAAATGGGTTTCCTGCAATAATATAATATTAGCCTCTGATTTTTTAAGGTATTCCATAATACGGGCCACTTTTTTCCTAGATCTCACCCCACTCACATTCCATGAGATGAGATTTACTAAGTTTTTAGTCATTGGAAAAAAAAACTCTGCCCCTTTTATTATAAAGCAAAAGCAAGTTAAACATATATTTTTACTTAATCTGACAGGTAGAGGATCCAACTTTTTCCCCCCTAATGCTCCCAATACCCTGTGCCCTTCTTCCCTCCCCCCAGGGAACCCACCCAAATATCTCTTAAGGCGCAAGCGCCATTCGAGCTATCCCCATGCTAACAAGGTGAGCCTGGTATCCTAGCACATTTTTCCACATATGTACCTATTTACACAATAGCCATTATTACTTTGACTTGCAAATCATAATAAATTCCACTTTTGCAGCAGGTAGCATATTACTCTAAGAAGCTCTGATTGGCTCTAATGACTTTGCCTGATATCCTGACTTATATTATTCTTTTATCATACTGCAAAACCATATTGCATGCTCATAAGGGCCTGAGGAGGGATCCTCTACGAAGCCCCTCCAATCTTACTTAACAGGGGATCAACTTCCTCAGGTTGCCCGAAATTATAAATTTTATTGTTCCACATGACTTTCAACATAGCCGGGAACTTCATATGCACCTGCGCTCCCTTAAGCCTTAATTCATTGATCTTTGAGCCTAACAACCACTGACGTTCTGCTGTTCTTTTACCCATATCTGAACAAATTGAGTATGTACAATCCCCATATTTAGATACCTAAGACAAGGTCACATAGTCAGGGAACATGGCGGCTGGCTGACGCCAGTTGTGAGACACCCTGTGTGTGGAGGAGTGAGCCTGGGTCCTGGATGCCGAATGCTGAACGTTGAACGCTGAAATCTCAACAATTTGAGTAAGTGAGTAAGAAAGCACCATTTTCTTGGAAAACAATGTACTCTTAAAATAACAAACTAGTGTGAAAGTTTAATTAGTCTTTCTTTTATGTCTACTTCCCCAGAAATGTCATGATGTACAGAAATACCTACTTTTGGTTTTGGAGTCCTTAGCTTAACAGTGCTCCAAATGTGTTTCTAAAGCTTGAATAGCCTTGCCTTTCTACTCCTTTTTGTTACTCAGGCTCCAGATAACGCGTAGTGTGGGTGTAAGCATTGGACTCATGACTGACCTATCTTTTTATGTGTGGAGTGCTCTGACCCTACTGTGGAGTCTCAGCAGTCACAAAATTACTATTAACTTGTGGCTGTTCCTTTGTGTATAATGGCTTAATTTAATTTGGTGTAGCTTGCATCTGTATTTTATTTAATTATTTTCATGTTACTTTGACAATTAGTTGTAGTCAGTCTTTCTGCCTAAACGTTTAATTTTTGGATTTGGTTCACCTACATAAAATACAAAACATTTAAGGAAATGTGACAGTATTTCTTGGTTTGTAGATAAATGGGATTAATATTGTCTGTCTGCAATTACATATGATGCTTCCATCAATTGTGTATTGTGATTAACAGTTTGCAGATGAAAATGAAAATATAAATTGTAACTTTTAGTTCATTGAGTATATACAAAATATGATAATAAATAAAAAATATAGGCACATTAGATATGGTGGTAGTAAAATGACAATAGTTATCTGTAACACTGTTTGATTTCCGAAGTATGATGTATCCTTTTTTAAGTTTTGGGACAAAAGGTATTTTAGTCAGTATCTAAATCAGTGCATTGTCTTTGCAATTCTTTCCATGAATTAAAGAATATGAATGGCTGTATTGCTTGTTGAATACAAAAGTAAGATTAAAAAAGTTAAATAAAAGAAATATAAAAATGCTTTACTCAGTACAAACATTACATTTGTCCTTTTATGTATATGCAATTTCACTATCAATATCAGTCTGATTTGTTTGTTGATATTTGCTTTGCTTTTGTTTATATACCGACAAAACTCATTTCGAGACAAGGCTTGGTTCTTCTTCAGATCTGTACACTCTGAGGCTGAAAAAGCATTAACCAGAATAATGTCCACATTGTACTGATAGGTGATTTTATAGTTTCATGAAATAGGTGACAAAGGGTGCATTCTGAAGATAATTTTCTATACACTCAACAGCAAATTTCAGATGGAATGCCAGTTCTTCACTGTGGGATTCTCTCTAATATTCATTAATGGTAGAATATCTTTCCTCATGTGTGAGATTCTACCTTTTATGTATGGAATACCCATGGTGAAGAACTTGCATTAGAAGTAAGTTACTGCTGTTTCTCTTGTCATTGCCATCAACAAGAAGGCATCTCTGGATTTCCCTGCATTCATCTCAACAGTAAGTGACCCCTGCATTTCCTAGAATCCATTTATTATGGAATGACATCACTGCATTTGCAAAAGCAAGCTCCTGGAGTGTCCCTCACCTGTGTTTCCCAAGCTAAAGGTGACCAAGACAATGGCGTTACCTCCTGGACCATGAAGGACCTAGACTCAGTGCTCCCTTGCAATCAAGGTAAGTTGCTCATGATCATGTACCTCTGAAAACACACTCAATAACCATTCTGTTGTAAATAGAAGCAGGAGCCTGGTATCATGTAGGTTACTTTATTCAAGTCTTCAAGATGGTAAGTTAAGTTTCAGAGAAGACCCACCAGGAGTGACTAGCTTGCCACTCAGCCTGCCTGGTTCCAACTGCCAGTTGTCACCAGGTCAAGCCCCAAACACTCCATGATGTCACCCACGGTTCTAGTGGTGACATCATGTGAGTGACCATGAAATCCCCAGAGGTAGAAAGAAGACAGGCTAAATATAACACATTCTCATACCAATTATGTGATACAAAGCAGCTTGGGAGGATTTTCTGACACCTGGTAACCATTGCAACACACTCAAGGCAGGAGAGATGTGTGCTTGTTGCTTTACTTGTAAGAGGAGTCTAGTGGCACTGTTCTGAATTTTTGTAGTCTTCTCATAGTTGATAAAGTTGAGCCCTGAATCAGACCATTAGAGTAGTCCAGTTTCGATAGGACAAGAGTGATGGTAGCATGAACCTGGTGTGAGAATCCTAGATGCAGTAAGATGTGTTGCAGTATTTTCATTGTGAGGACGCTTGGTTTGACTACCTTATCCACTTGAGGAATCATAGACTGTTTGGCATCCATGGTACTTTCAAGGTTTTTTACCTCCCTTGATATTTTTGAAAGTGGTCCTAGATTATCAGCCCAGGCGCAGAGAGGTTTGTAGGTTTTCCAGTCACCACAGGTGAGTATCTCGGTTTTGGAGGCATTCAATTTGATGTGGCTCCATATCATTGGAGGCAGATCCTTCTCCCTCTTGCGCCCTCAATATTGGAACTGCATGCCTGCTGAGTTACGCCAAATGAACAATGAGCAGTCTTTTAGAAAGCAACTTATGACCTGGTTTTTTCTCTTTTGAACTTTCCAATTTTGGAAGTATTTGTGCATGATCTGCATAGTTATAGCAGATGATATCAAAGCCATTGATGAGATCTGGCAGTGAACTCCTGTAGATGTTGAAAAGTATGAATGAGATGACTCAACTTTTATCTTGTGTATAATATTTGTTCTGTTGAATAGGCAGTATGTTATCCAATGAGAGCTGTGCCCTCTGTTCCACCTTTGTCAAATGTTTACATGAGTGTAGGATGATCCACTGTGTCAAAGGCCACTCAAAGGTCCAAGAGAAGAAGGGCAGCAACTACCTTCTGTCCCACTGCATTTTTAAGATAATCACAGATAGAAATTAGGGCTGATTCAGTGCCTTTTTCTGCCCAAAACCCAGTTTGGGAGTTTTGAAGTATTGATATCTGGGCAAAAACAGCTATTTCTCTGAATTTGCACAGGAACGGTCCATTTGCTATAGTTCTTTAGTTGCTGGGGTCTTGATAGTCCAGGTTAAGTTTTTTTAGAGGAGGCATATGTATGCTTTTTTTAGATCCTCTTGGAAAACTTTGGAATAATATTGACAAGTGTTCTTATTGGGATTGCTCCTGAAGCTGGCCTGTTTACTTGCTTTGACAAGATCCAGGAATTCAGTTGGTGATTGTTTTTTAAAGCAGCATAGTTGCTATGCTTGCCTTTAGGCTGGTGGGTAGTGTTGGGAATGGATTGGAGCTGTGTTTTTTTTGTTTTGTTTAAGTAGATATCCAACCTATTTGCTTTAGATTCGTAATGGTTAGCCAGCTTCTCATAAAAATCTTGAGAAAACCCAAACCCTAGTCCTAGGTATCAATTACAACCCTAGCCCTATCAACCAATAATAACCCAACCCCTAAGCCCAATAAAAACCTCTGTAAATCTTTTCAGAAGTTTTGTGAAATTAAGTGCCAAATATATTTGTATATTTTGACAGTTAGGCTTGTGAAAGTTTTGCGAGCGTCCCACGTGAGCACAAAATCAAAAATGGAGCTCTGAGATTGGTCGAAAGGAGTGTTTTTTTCAGTGAGACGTCACTCTCTTGTGGGAGCGAGAGGCTCTCTGGAGTCTCATAATAGAAAGTATTCTGATTGGTTGGCTGTTGGAATGTTAGAAATGAAATTGCCACCTTGACAGTTTACTGTGAAAAATTGGAGGTGTTGAAATGAAGTAAAAAAGCTGCATAAGGGGGCAGCAGAAAGGCATTCTGTTCTCCTAGATTTAGAGAGGAGGTGTCTAAAGGATAACCACTGTGCATATAATAAATGCATATTGTTTTAAGTAATTCTGACAGTCTCGCAGGGCTCTCGCGTGATCATGAATAGTAAATAGGAATAGATGACTCTCTAGTAGTAGGAAAACATATTGTGGTCCTTGTTTTTTAGATGAAGTGAGTAACAGATAAGTACTGTGATGAGTAAATAGTTCATTCTTATTTTCAAAAATGTTTATGAACACACTATAAGCAAGATGGCTCTTTTTAGAGCCACCCTATTGCAACAGTATGTGATCATTTATTGGTATAAATCCCTTTTATTTTTGGAATACTGACACCAGCAAGAGTCTCGCAGGAGGAGACATTCCCTGCTCCCACCTGTATATATGTCCAGCTCTCGCAAGAGTCTCCCAAGCTGAAACATTCAAACTGTATTTAATACATAATAGCCCTATATCATAGGGTGTCAGTATTAGACTGTGCAAGCACAAAAGCCTCTGAACTGTATTCTTTCTCAGGATAAAGATTTTATATACCCCACTCGTTTTTTTTATATGATCTTGCAAGAATCTCATTAGATCATAAACAGTTTTTGTAAACTCTCCAATAATACCTTTTCACAGTATAACAAAAGTGCATAGTAGGGTGTAAAGAGACACTGCAATCTTAGTAACACCTCTCCATAGTCTCACCACTGTGTATAGTAGAGTATTGGGACAGAATAGCCTATCCACTGACACCTTCCATGAAGGTAACCAGTGTGTAGAGTAGGGTGGAATCACTGACAAAATATCGAAACTACAAAAATCGATATACAAAATAATTGTCTACTAAATATCGATAACAAATACATCGACACTCTATATTTAACTAATAAACTACAAAAACATCGATGACACATCGCAAAACTAAAATATCGACTCAAAAAATATCGTACACATTCTGGACCGTATTCATTTTGAATCTGTCTTAGTACATCTGGTATAACCTCCATAGATGGAACATCATGTGTTTTTGTGTAGATAGAAGCAAAAACTGTGCCCCAAGTGTCACAGTCCTCCACATGTGGTGCGATCCCCATTAGGAGACAGATAGTCAGAATTCTGTGTTTTTCATGAGGGGTAATATCAGGAAATACTGCCTCTATCTGAGTGATTTTTTGAGCCAACCAGAATGGAATTAGTTCCCGTTTTGTGGGTGTTTTACCAAGACATGATTGTATATTCTGTGGTGTAATTTATTTGTGTTCCCCTGTTGAGGGGTGTTTTGTGGAATTTTAATTGCAGATTGGACTGTTAAAGTCCGCTTGACAGATTGGACCAATTGGACTAATTATCTATAGATTTTAATTAGTTGTTTTAACTGAACTAAATTTCTCTGTCTGACATTGTTTCAATGTCGGGGTGTGGTGTGTAGCTGGCTAGAACCAGCCATGTGGCTCCTGGTCTACCTAGTGGACCGAGCCTGGTAATGTGATTTTGATGTTTTAGGGCGCCATTAAACAAAGAGCAGGTGCTCTTGATATGTTAGTGGAATTTCAACTTCCTCGAAAGGAGAGTATTCCTCTGGAGATTCCGCTATTTTGTAGTAGTGGAACTCATGTGTTACAGCATGTGCTGCTGGAAAATGTATCCAGGAATAGAATACTTTTGTCTGCCGAAATTCATGTGCCTCTACCACAAATATGACTGTACCACCTCTTGATGTTACTCCATTTTCTATAAGTTTTATAGTTGTGTTTTTTCTTATATTGAACGGGATGATTATTGCATCCGGGTCGTTATTTTGGACAAGTGTGTCGTCATCTACGAGTTGAACTGCTAGTGTAGCTCTCTCCCTTTCGTCCTCACTGTCTGACATTTTTACTGACAGAAAGTTTGCAGAGCAAGTTTTGTGGAAACAAAGATTAGGTGCACAATATTTTGTAACACAGTATCCTTCAACGTTGACTACACCGAAAACTAATACATAGGAATCTCTTCCTACTAAGTTTCGGCGGATATTAACCTTTCACCCACTCCAGACGTCTATTGGAGTTTTTACGGGAAAAGGGGTCTGTGTGAAAAAGCACGACTGAGTTACTCTAGTATCTTGCGTTAGATTATCGCCTTACTAAACTTTGGGCGCCATGTAGTGTACTTCCTATATTCCCAATAGGCTCTGCGCATTGGAATAACATCAACGGCAGTTTAGATGTAGGACTGAGGTCGACTAGGTCTCTACTGAATATGTTAGACTTAATTAGGTATGCCAGCTAGCTCAGAGGTCACTAGAAACGTTCTCGAATGAACAGGGAGGAGTTAACTTCCCTGATTAGACAAGAAGGGATTAGCTTCTGACAACCGCATAAACATGACAACTTTGCTCCCTCCAGAATAAGGAGTATATCTCCAGAGTCATGTGAAAACAATAGATAGCTATTTCACTCAGTCAATCGTGCATACTTAGTTTCGCCAGAGTGCAGAGAAATAGAGAGACTGGCGTTTTCAACAAAAGGTGTTATTTATTGAGCAGTCTTCTTTCTCAGGCAAGAGAAGTGAATTGCCACAATTGCAATACTTATCATAAATTAAAGTGCGTACAGTAAAAGGAGTATTATGAAATAATACTGTAAAAGCATTGATATGGTTTCTGAGCCATATGATACTTAAAACGGATAAAATATGTACAATACATACAATGATAAAAGTTGACTAAACATACTCAACTGGTACCCCAGTGTACCTAACCTGAGCCTAGTACATGGGAAGGAGTAAGGGAGTTGCAGTTTAAGTTAAGTTAGTTTTGCCAAGAATCTGAATCAAGAATTCTCTAAGGATCTAATCAGCTCCGTACCTTGGTTTTAGAATGAAGGAGGTCTTGTATCTCGCTCTCAGGACTCGATCTCCCAGTAACCCGCAAGGGTTACGGGAAACACTGGAGCTGGATTTTCTCGGCAGGAGAAAAGACAGCGTCTTTCTCAGTGCGTCAAATGGGAGGGACGGCTTCCTTCGGCACTCGCATCAGCTGGGCTTTGGGTAAGTAGATAGCCACTCTGCTCCAAACCACTGTGTGTTGCTTAAGGCAAATGCTGGTATATTTATACCGGGAAGGTACTGTGTTTGACGTTAGGTTGGACATAAGACGTCAATAAGAACCGTCACTAGGAACTGGCAGTTTTTTCAGGACTCGCAGGAGTTCTAGGACAAATCAAAACAAAAGAATGGGGAATTCCCAGGTTGCTGGAGGTTTGGTTTGTTTAAAGAACTCGTTGTACTTTCTAGGAGTCTAAGGAAGTAGCCTTGCCGTATTTGGACTGCCTTTATTAGGATATGATTTGTTCTAACCACATGAGGGTATAAATCGGGGATATTTAATTAGGGTCCTAGATACGTTTACAACAATTTGGACTCTATTACCTGGCTATCGCAGTTACAATGGGCTACAAAATGGTTGAGTGGCAAGGGTCTGACAGATATAGCAACTGAGTCACCACCATGGACGCAGACTCAAATCTATAGTTTGTTTTATCCACTGGTGAAACTTCCCCTCCCAACGCAGATACATATTGAGCTGGCTCATAGATGTTACCAGAGGAGCCTACAACTTACGAAACGATTCAGAAAAGGGGGTGGTGATGGACAGAGTATCTGAATTAAGCAGAACACTCCTACCCAGTCCAAAGATCAGGGCTTGATCCATCACCGTTTTTTAGCTCACTGCACCATCCCAGCTCAGAACCTGGCTACATGCAAATTAGTCTGTCCCTGGCCCAGTGCATCATGGGAACAGGGCAGACCAAATTACCAAGCCAAGTCTTATACTGGGAAGGAAACAAGCTTCCGGGGTTTTAAAAAAAAAATTTTTTAACCGGTTTCTGGCATTTCAGCCCTGATCTCTTGACTGGGTAAGAGTGGTCTGCTTAATTCAGACACTCTGTTCATCACCACCCCCTTTTCTGAAATGTTTTTGACCACCACAAGTGTGGCAGGGTATACTCAGACATGAGTCCCTTGCTCACTGCACCACCAGGATTCAAGCAAGCCGGGCCGACGACGGCTGAAATGCCAGAAACCGGTCCCCGGAAGCTTATCTCCTTTCCGGTGAAGAATTGGCTTGGTAGTTTGGTCTGCCCTGTTCCCATGAGGCACTGGGTCAGACTAATTTGCATATAGCCAGGTTCTGAACTGGGGTGATGCAGTGAGCTAAATAACGGTGATGGATCAAGCCCTGATCTCTTGACTGGGTAAGAGTGGTCTGCTTAATTCAGACACTCTGTTCATCACCACCCCCTTTTCTGAATTGTTTTTGGCCACCACAAGTGTGGCAGGGTATACTCAGACATGAGTCCCTTGCTCACTGCACCACCAGGATTCAAGCAAACCGGGCCGACGACGGCTGAAATGCCAGAAACCAGTCCCCGGAAGCTTGTCTCCTTTCCGGTGAAGAATTGGCTTGGTAGTTTGGTCGGCCCTGTTCCCATGAGGCACTGGGTCAGACTAATTTGCATATAGCCAGGTTCTGAACTGGGCTGATGCAGTGAGCTAAATAACGGTGATGGATCAAGTCCTGATCTCTTGACTGGGTAAGAGTGGTCTGCTTAATTCAGACACTCTGTTCATCACCACCCCCTTTTCTGAATTGTTTTTGGCCACCACAAGTGTGGCAGGGTATACTCAGACATAAGTCCCTTGCTCACTGCACCACCAGGATTCCAGCAAGCCGGGCCGACGACGGCTGAAATGCCAGAAACCGGTCCCCGGAAGCTTATCTCCTTTCCGGTGAAGAATTGGCTTGGTAGTTTGGTCTGCCCTGTTCCCATGAGGCACTGGGTCAGACTAATTTGCATATAGCCAGGTTCTGAACTGGGGTGATGCAGTGAGCTAAATAACGGTGATGGATTAAGCCCTGATCTCTTGACTGGGTAAGAGTGGTCTGCTTAATTCAGACACTCTGTTCATCACCACCCCCTTTTCTGAATTGTTTTTGGCCACCACAAGTGTGGCAGGGTATACTCAGACATGAGTCCCTTGCTCACTGCACCACCAGGATTCAAGCAAGCCGGGCTGACGACGGCTGAAATGCCAGAAACCGGTCCCCGGAAGCTTGTCTCCTTTCCGGGGAAGAATTGGCTTGGTAGTTTGGTCTGCCCTGTTCCCATGAGGCACTGGGTCAGACTAATTTGCATATAGCCAGGTTCTGAACTGGGGTGATGCAGTGAGCTAAATAACGGTGATGGATCAAGCCCTGATCTCTTGACTGGGTAAGAGTGGTCTGCTTAATTCAGACACTCTGTTCATCACCACCCCCTTTTCTGAATTACAACTTACGAAAGGCAGAGTCCCTTATGCCCCGGCACTGCCACTTATTGGAATGCCCAGAGGCAGAGACACTGTGACAGATGTAGCACTGACATCCTGGAGTGAGGCAGGAGTAGAAACGCTGGGAGACCTGTACGTGGACGGTGCTCTTATACCCTCACAACCCTGACAGCACAGTGGTATTTTAGGTGGGTACTAGTTCCTTCTTCACACGGCTATCATACGGAAGATGACGCTAGCATGGGGAGGTTTGACAGTTGAGCCGCTGACACATTAGTTACTACAGTATCTACATGTCATGGGGAGGGGTCGCATGTGATCCACTGGCTAGTACAGGCCTTGCTTACCCACGTATTAAAACCACCACAGAGGCTCCATGCACGTTGGGCTGAGGACAGAGGCCGACCCTGGACTGACAATGAATGGGAACGTGTCTTAGCCAGCGCCACACACATACCACACAAATCGCTTATAAAAACATATATATTACATAGAGCGTACCTCTCACCGGATAAGATAAACAAATACTTCAACATCAACACCTCCGATTGTCCGAGATGCCGGCTTATAGGTGCCGACTTCCTGCATATGTTGTGGTCCTGTCCCCTGCTTCTGCCCTACTGGCGCACAATAATAGAGACACTTACTAACTGCACCAGCACCGAGGTACCTAACACGTGGGAGGTCTGTATCCTGGTATTTTATAATCGAACTAAAGCCAATGGCGTAAGCTCTAGATTTCGCAGTCTGGGCCTAATAACCACAAAAAGGTTGATTACTAAAAGAGGAAAGCATAAGGATCCCCCAGAGACACTCCGCTGGATAAAATCCCTAGAGGTGTGGGCACAGGCGGAAAGCTCCATCCTTCACAGGGAAGAAACGGCAGGGCTGCAAAAGTATCCCCTAGCACAATCCTGGGATAATATCCTCAAAGCCCTTACACATCCTTCTGCTACACTACATGCACCCTCTGCACAACAGACAGGGGTTACTACCTAAAACATCGCTCAGTGAAACCATCACGTTGTGAACGTCGGAGACCTCCATCACAACTGTCGGGTTGGGACGCGACCTCACAAATGCGTTGGTGACATTCCATGGAAGGGAACTTAGTCACACGTCGCCCGCACATCTACATCACCGTGCATAGAATAGGAAATGTGGCTCGCACTCACTACAAACAATCCGGCATAGCCACAGTTTAATTCGAATGGCACCTTATATGTTGATCTCATCCTCCTTCTGATACTTGATATCTCTTTCTTTTATTTTTCCTTTGTTTACTAGTTGTAGTTCAAATGTTCAAAAACTTAAGATGTCTAGCAACTCGTAATGATGCATACACATTTCGCCTATGAGACATTGTGAGTTGAATTTCAAGATGAGCTACGTATGTAACAAGTATCTTTAAGTCAACTGATATATCTGTACATTGACAACTACCGATGGGGCGATGCACACATAGGAGGTACATCTTGCTATGCCAATAGAGATAACAGTGTACGTAGGCAGTTGATGCCAATGATATTCTACACATGTATACCAAAACGAGTGCTGTAGATGCATAACTTGCTATGACTATATGATGGAAATACCCAGTTTTATGTATACAGAATCATAACAGCATTTCTTTCCCTATGAGTGTTATATGTACAATTATATGTTTCAAATGAACAAGAAAAGACAAAATGCAATAAAGATATTTAAAAAAAGAAATAACTAGGTGCTTTCTACATCGCATCTAAGGAATCGCAATTTGCGATTTCTTAAATGGAATCGCAAAATAGAGAATCACAAATTTTGCGATTCTCTAATTTGCGATGCCATTTTGGGATGATACATCCCAAAATGCCTTTTCCCGTTCGCAAACGGGCCGATTCTGAGAATCGTCCCGTTTGTGAACGGTAAAAGGGCTTGATATATATGCCCCATAGAAACGTATAGTAGTGTGAACACTCACGAAATATCATGGACTGAAATAAAATGGAGCTAATTTTCAGGCTAATGGGGACCACGTTGTGGTGATATATCCCATTAGCAAATATTATTTAGACTGCTTCAGCTGGTCCCACTTATAAAGAAGTATTCGAGTTCTCCTATGAGACAACGTTGGTTACTGGCACTTTGGTTGGGGAGTCGAAATAGTATTCATTATTTACCTGCTTGGCAAAATAATAAAACCAAGGATATCTGGCCAATATTATTGAATACTATTTGTGACAAAATGCCCTTTTTTATGGTCACCCCATTTATTTGCTGTATTTTGTTTCTGGTTTAATGACTCTGTATACCGGGACTCTGCTAACCAAGCCTTAGCACATGTGTTTTGACTCCTAAAACATGTTGAATAGTTATACTTCTATTTGACATACTTAGTTTACCTATAAGTCTCTAGTATATGGTACAAAGTGTACCCAGGCCCTGTGAATAAATGGTACTAGTGAAATGCAGCACACATCATTCGACACACTAAAGGACAGTGCAAACATGAATGTAGGCCTACCAATGTAGCTTGCCAGGGCAGTTTTAAAACTCCAACTTCAACCTGTCAAGTAATCCCATTTGACAGGCCTAAACTCTCCTTTTATATATTAATGCCACTTCTAAGTAGGCCATAATGCCTATAAGACAGGGTGTATGGTTTTTAAAAGTAGGACATGAGTTTTGATGAAGCAAGTTTACGCACGTAAAGCGACTTGCTTGATTAATTGTCTCTGCCTAACTGGTAAAGTATTAATAAACATGTTTTGTGTACTAATATTTACACCACACGACATAATAGGTATCCAAATGAAACTTATCTATGTGCTTTTACTAACTATAATCCGCTTGCACTAAAATGGCCGCTGCTACGCAGGATTTCTTACTGCCCATGCGTCTGTCATACTCACGTGGCATGACGTGTTCTCTACTTCGGAGGGAAATCTTTCGCTTCTGCACATTAGAACTAAGATGGCTGCTATGTATTCTAACACGCAAGAAGCTTGCACCGCTGCTAATGCCAAGCTGTTTGTTCTGCCTAATCCTAATGCAATAAGTTAAAAATAGGTTATTGAGAATAGAGTAGAGATAACTGTTATACAGAACATTCATTTATTCTTTGTCTTAAAACTATTTGTCTTCTATTTTTTGCATGTAACTTTTCGGGCCTAACGAAACCCCACTGCACCCATTTTGAACATGCGCACAAGATTCCACCAGTACCAGAGTCATTGGCATTGAACTGCAGCCAACTCCTAGAAGATGTCATGGGAGTATGAACTCTCGACCCCAGGAGAAGGAACTGGACTGTATGCTATTGTTATCATTGATACATTCATTGCCGGGTGGAATAAATAGTGCATGAGAAAAATAAATTGATGGGTGGGAACGTTAATATTAATATTCATCATAAAAGTTTCAGTTTGACATGGTGTGATGACTAAGCATGGGCGAAAAATCCGTTCCACTCGCGGATTTTGCGGATTTTCGGTAAATTCGCAATCCGCGAACTCTCGCAAATTTACCGAAAATCCGCAAATTCGCACGCAGTGGATTTTTTTGCTTGGTGATACAATATTGCGGCGTGCGGCGTTCACTTACCGTCATTCAGCGTTTGCCGAGTTGTTTTTCTCGATATTTTGCGAGTGATGTACCATTTTGGATCTTGCTGCGGGATCCCGCGGGAGTTTGGCGTCGCATCGCGAGAGTTCGCAATTGCGAACATGTAGATGGGGCGGGCAGCAACAATCTTGCACTCGCGAAATTACAAAATTTGCAATTCTGCACAAGAAATCCACCAGCAAGCAGCATATACCTTCTGAAAATGATGATTTTTATCAGAATAACTCCTCAGGTTGACATTTGCCTGCACTTTTTTTGCAAGGAGTCCATTTTGGAGGGGGGGGGGAGGAAGGAAGTGCCCCACAAAAAACAAGTTTTGCAAAACTGAAAGCACTCAGCAGGTGCAAAAGTTCCAACTCATCATCAGTAACCATTCCCTGTAGTGCTTCCTGAGGGGCCCCTCCAGAGTTCAGTTGCCTACTTGCAACTATTCTATGACCCTGCTGTGACCCTCACAGCAGGCTCATAGAATAGCTACAAGTAGGCCACAAAGGTCCTGGGAAAAAAAATTGCACTGCAACAGAAAGCAAATTACAGATAAGGAAGCAGGTGCCAGACAGGAAGTTTAAATTCAGTGACACATTAATCAACCCCAAATTAATTCATGTCAGTTGAAGCAGGGCAGGTGTGCTTGCTTTTCCCCCTCATAATCTACAGTGATGAACCAGAAATTAATTCATGTCAGTTGAAGCAGGGCAGGTGTGCTTGCTATTCCCCCCCATAATCTACAGTGATGAATCAGAGGGTGGCAGTGATGTACCAGAGGGTGGCATGGGTGAACCAGAGGATGGTAGTGGTGAAACAGAGGGTGCTGTGAACCTGTGATGATGAACCAGACGTAGAAACAACAAAGTCGCGACCGTTGCGAGCCGACAAGTAAGTTCGCAATTGCGAACTGGTACAAAACCCTCGCGAACTGGAAGAAACCCTTGCGAACACAAAAAAAAAATCAGCAAATTCGCGAGAGTTCTCGGATTTTGCGGATTGCGAATTCGCAAATACGCAAAATTGCGAACGCCAGATTCCCAAAGTACGCCCATGCTTAGTGATGACCTCTTCACGTCCCTTTGTCCAATCAAAATTGGGGATCCTTACACTTGCAACATTGGGGGGTGGTACACTGCCCTGAAAAACAGTATAACTAGGGTAGGCTTAGCTAGTTAATTTGTCCTACTGGTCCGAATAGCTGACCTGTCACAGACCCAACGCACACAATAGGTGATCGAGAACAGAGGTGCTGGCAGAGCCCTCTGTCAGAAGGTTCGAGACCCAGATAGGGGTTTGAAATCTGAAGTGCTGGCGGAGCACTTTATCGGAGAAATCGATAACTTTTCCAGGATTCTGGCTGTTAGCTGCAGAGGGGGAGTAACGCTGGCGTTGCAACTTTAACTGCGGGTGCTGGTCTTAGCCCTTGGTGGTCCCGTCCTGATCCAATTTGGCTGCACCTGTCCTGATTCTGACCTGCACCTGTTTGCCTTGCTGGCATCTGCACTTTGGGGGTTTTGTCCTATATCCCAGCCCGTGGCCAGGGTTGCTCTTTACACACCATTAGGTAACTATAAATACATGAGTGTGCATCATTGTATTGTTCCCTTTCTCTTTACCTTCTCTCCTGTTTTTATGCTTAAATAGCCTTATGAAATCACTGCATAATTTCATTCTAATCATTATCTTGCTAATTGAAATATTTCTTGTTGCCAATTATTGGATTATGACTTTACATTAGATAAAGAGTTTAAACTTTTCTCGAGTCTGTGAATATTAAGAGTGCAATTGTTATGTTTCCACCTATTTTCTTGGTAACTCCCTTGATCCAACAGGTCTCTAGGTATCAGTGACTAGGATTGGTAAGTCAATGGTATAGGACCTGATAGGTAAACACAACTGGGTAGAGTGCGTAATGGATTAACCTGTTCAAATGTTGATGATTTAAAATAAGTTTATGGGCCCAGGTGAGTATTGGTAAACTAGTCAGGTTAAAACACGCGCTCCATCAGTTTAATTTGGTAGCAGCAAGAAGGTTAGGGTTTAGTTAGGATAGGTAGTTAATTAGATAATGAGGTATTGATTTTATTGATTGATCAAACTGTTGTTGATATAAAATTGCTGTTTTATATATTTGAAATTGCATTTTATGTATTAACCAAAATTGTTTGTACCTGTTTAATGTTTTGTCTGGAATCCCCGGGGGCAGAATAAGCAGGTGGTAAATGGAAGCCACGCTGTAGTGAGGTCACTTACCTGTAGGAATTAAGTGCATGGTTAGGTAAAAAGGAAGCACTGTTTAGAGATTTTCTGTATGAATGTGTGAATAATTGATAGCAAAGAGTTTGCTAGCAAATCTTTTGGTGTGATATCACCTAGAAAGGGTCCCACAGAAGGAGTAGCAGGTTCTTCTGAGCTTGATTGATAGCAAAGGAGTTTGCTGGTGAAACTTTGGTCTTATGAATAAACCAGAAGGGTTTATTCATAAGGGAAGTAGCAGGTTCTCTAATGTTTGTGTGAAGGGTAGGCGGAAGGGATCTACTCATAGTGTATGAAGAGTAAGCCGAAGGGATTTACTCGTAGTGAGTGAAAATGATCTTTAATTTGAATTAGTCACTCAGGTACAGTGGCGAATTTTTTCACGTTGTCATTTAATAAGAATTTTCAGTTAAAAGTGAAAGAAATTACGTTTTCATATTACCTTGCAAAGGAGGGAGTCAGTCGCGGTGCTGCACTGACGTCACTCAGAGCCGCGCTGGTATTGGTTGAGACACCTAACATTTGGTTCAAGAGTAAGAACATTTACGAATGTCTGACAAAATATCGAAAACTAGAATATCGAAGTACAAAAATATCGGAACAAAATTATCGATGTCAAAAATATCGGGATCCTATACTTAACTATATATCTACACAAATATCGAATTTTTAATATCGACATACAAAAATATCGTGTACTTTTATATCGACCACATTTATATCGGAAAACAAAAATATCGCAATCTGCAAAATCTAATGACACTTACAAAAATATCGCAATCAAAAATATCGTGAACATAAATATCGGATTTAAAAATATATCGACTTTTGTTAACCTTTTTTTTACATAATTAAGGAACGCTTTATATGTTTTCACATCAAAAATAACATACAACACTTTTATTTCTACTATACAAACACCATAAAATCACATATTTTTTTAAAATCATTTAAAAATATGTCACCTACACATATAAAATTATTCTATGGTACTGTGTATACTTTTCAAATTAATCTTTAATTTTATATTCTAATACTAATTAATGTCAACAGAAATTCAAATCTACTAACTAACCAATCAGAAGCCTAATTTTTTAAATGAACCAATAGTAAAGTAATTACTACTGACACTCCCCTATATAAGCAATGAAAACGTAAGCACAAACTACTTGCCAAAAGTCACAGAAGGAGATTCATCTCTATCTGAATTGCTGCCCAACAAGTAGAAGAACGAGAGTGAAAACCTACTATTACATCTACTAAGTAAGTAAATAAAATATATCCTACATTATTTTCTATTTGTATTTACTTACCTGCTAAATACCCAGTGGCCCTTTGCTATTCATACTACTTAACATTCTAAATAATGATATAAAAATATTTTTTTTAGATACTACCACTACTGATAATTATACTCCAAATAATTGTGAACAAAAGATAGGAATACAGAATCAGAAAATTATGTAAGTAATTTGACATTGTTTCGTTTTATGCACATTAATCTAAAAACCCAGAAATAATGACTTTTGCACACCATCTTTTTATTTTTCTATAGATTCTGCTACAGAAAACTGCACTAATACAGAACTAAGGCTACAGTACTACATCTATAATCCTTTATATTAAGTAAGTACATGAAATAGAAAGTGTTTCATTTGCTAGTAATACTTAATTACCTGCTAAATAACCAGTACCCCTTTGCTATTCATTGCAGTGAACATGCTAATAAATGATCTGCTAGTATTTGTTTAAGAGACCACGAGGACAGATTATTTTACTCTAAATAACTGTGAACAAAGCATAGGAATACTGAAGCCAAAATATATTTAAAGAATAGCACATTGTTTCATTATGTCCACATAAATCTAAACACAATGAAATAATCATTTTTCGCCCACATATTTATTTTTCTATATAGATTATACTACTGAAATCTGCTTTACTACAGAACTGAAAACATCAGAACTATATCTAAAATACTTTGTCATAAGTAAGTACATGAAATAGAACATGCATATTTCGTACTCCTAATGATTTTCATGCTAAATACCCGGTGGCTCTTTGCTATTCATAGTACTTTACATCCAAAATAATAACATATTATTTTTTTTTTAGATACTACAACAACTGAATTTTCTTCTCAAACTAAGTGTGAAGAAAGCATAGGAACACAGAATCGAATAACTATGTAAGTTAAGTTACATTGTGTAATTTTGTGGTCAAAAAGTCTAAAAACTTACAAAATAACAGTTTTCCTCAACATATATTTTTTTCTCTGTAGATTCGACTTCTGAAAACTGCACTCCTCATTAACTAAGGACCCCAGTAGTATTTCTAAAATACATTTTAGTAAGTAAGTATTATGCAAATGCAATAAATGTGTGAAAACAATTCTAACATTTCTAACTGTTTTAATAATTTTCTATGACATATTCTTTATTTACAGAGCAAACACAGTGAATAGATATACAGACAACATACAGAACTTCACATTCTAAACAGCAGTAAAACTAATAACTAAGTAAGTATATTAAATGACATATTTACCACATGTTTCAAAAAACCTACCAACATGGTGAGTAAAGTAACTCATATGTTCCTTATTTTTTATAGATAACACTACAAAGTATTCTACAGAAGTTGAAGAAAGAATTAGACCTGCCAAATACCAACAACAAAAATTATGTAAGTATCTTCACAATGTGAATAATGAAGACACATCTTTGTAGTAAAAATGAGCTTTATAATTGCAAATTTACCTAAACATTAATAAATAATATACTACTTTCATATTTCTCTGACCAGCTACAACAACATCAAAAATATTTATCCTCAACTAAAGAAACAAGAAAGTCCAAAGTTTAGCTGTACATTGTAAAACACGTAAGTATAAACATTCCTACTTATCACTAACATAGATTATTGATCACATTTAAATTGATATTAACTATTATATATATTTTATAGATATACACAGTACAAAATGACCGAAGGAGCCAAGTTTGTGACCAGCCAAAAAGGAAAATTATTGTTATGCTACATGGGTTACACGTACACACAGGAAAAACAATATGGCATGAAAGTGAATTGGAAATGTTGCAAATATTATTCCAACAAGTGCTACGGCAGAGCAACAACAAAAGAAGCTACAGTACTATATACTAGGGAACATAATCATCCACCTAATATTACAGAAATAGAAGTCAGAACAGCCATGGAAAGTATAAAAGAAGCTAGTACTGGATCCCAAAAGCAAACTAATGTAATTTTGAAAGAAGCCATTCCAAAAATTCCCAAAACAGCCTCCACCCAAATGCCAAACATCCTATCATTAAAAAGAACAATAGCACGGACCAAAAAAGCGACAACTTCTTCAACACCATGTCCTAGAACATATCAGGATATTAGTTTTAGTGCTAACGAAATAATAACTTTAAATAAACAACCCTTTATAATTTATGACAACGAAAGCAATGATAATAGACTAATCATTTTTGGTACCAGTATGAATTTAGTCAAACTGCAGCAAAGCCAATATTGGATGATGGATGGGACATTTAACATCTGTCCCAAACCATTCTTCCAATTATACACCATACATGGCCTCTATCACAACTGCAATATCCCTTTATTATATGCACTATTGCCTAACAAAACCAATTCTACTTATATGGAATTATTAAATGTCATAAAACAAAAAAACAATGATTTCTCTCCGGACAAAATCATTCTTGATTTTGAGCATGCAATGCTCTCCACTATTCTAAAGATCCACCCACATACCTCCATTCAAGGGTGCTATTATCATTTCAACCAGTGTTTATGGCGACACCTGCAAAAAACTACCCTAAGTGTCGAATATGCGACAAATTCTTCTTTTGCTTTTCAAATAAAAAAACTTATAGCACTTGCCTATGTCCCTACAACAGATGTAGCAGAACATTATAATATTATCATAGACAGTCCATTTTATAAACAAAACGAGGCTAGATTAACTCCTTTTCTTGATTACTTCGAGGACACCTGGGTAGGCAGACTCCACAGATCTGGGCACAGGAGAAATCCAAAATTCCTTATTCCCTGGTGGAATGTGTACCATAGTACCCTTAACGGGGAGTCAAAAACTAACAATGCCGTTGAAGGTTGGCACAATGCATTTGTCCAATCAACTGGCAGAAGCAAACCTAGTCTCGAAAAATTCATAAAATGCCTACAAAAAGAACAGAGCTATCAAGAATTCCGAATGGACCAATCTGTTACCGAAATTGTCCCTAAAACATCCAAGCAAAATAAACAAATGCACAAGTACCTGGAAGAGCAGGTTAAACTGTACCCTAATACGAAAGGCATAGAATACCTAAACATCATAGCCAAAACACTACTGTAAATAAAGCCGAAACTGTTATTAAACACCAAAAGTAGCACCTAAATATGTGAAAAAATGTAACGTGAGCTTTTAAAATATTTAATGTATGCAATATATAATGATATTATTTTAATATATGCACACATTAAAACAAAATAATAAGTTCAAATCAATTCCGTAATAAATATGACATTACCCACCCACAAAAAAAAATAGAATGCAAACACTTACCAATGTAGTTCTCTATCCAAGAACGTCCATTACCACCAAAGTAATCCAGGTAGAGCAAAAGTAACCCAAAAAAAAATGTAAAAATACAACTGTTCCACAATTAGGAATTCCACGCGGTCCTTAGCCATCGAACTACCATAAAAACCCGAAAAAGTGGAAAAAAAGCAAGAATCGCTCCGGAAAACCCGAAAAACTGTAAAGAAGTGTTTGTAAATCACTGTAGGATTAGAAAAACTAACACTTCCTTTAGAAACAAAACGGAACTTCCGATGTTGCGAACACCTAGGAAAAAAACATAGAAAACAGACATTCCCACCCACAATATTTAACAAATAATGACAGAGTAACATATTAACATTGATGAGTTAATGTTCGATATACACTAAAATACTTAAATGAAGTCTATAAATAATTGGTAAACTAACTAACACGACGTGTATATACCATACGTAAATATGTAATTTCTAAATCTGAAACATAGCTCCCTCACATTCAACAGCACTAAATATAAGCTCACTAGTGTCAAACCATAATATTAATACACATATAATATATAAAATGAAGCTTACCTGCAGCAACGTGAAGTGTCTCCCAACCGCGATCAGCCCTTCTTCAAAATAACCCAAAACGACCAAACGCGGTTACAAAAGAAAGCACCAAAAAGTAAATAAAATAGTCCCATTAGTAAAATATAATACCTATACAGAACTAAATGTGTTAAAAAATAAGTTTTAATTTATGTTATGTACAAAAAATATATATTTTTTTCCTACAAAGAAATCATGATAAAAATGTACATTAATATAATAATGTAATATGATGAAAAAAATGTTGTTTATGTTAACAATGTAAAAAATTGTAAGTACATTGTCACAAAAAGAAAACATTTATTTTGTAAAAATGTTAAATGTTTATTTATATTGTACAAATGTTATCTTCACAAATGAAGGTGAGAAAAGCTGTACAGAAAAATATTATTGTTATTACCAATTTTTTCCTGACAAAACAATATGTGAAAGAGATAATTAAGAATATTAATGTCATATGAAAATGAAGATAAATAATAATGGTTCTGTATAGTTGTTATTAATTGTGCTTATAAAAGTTTATTTTGAAAAAAATGTCAATAAAAAGATATTATTATGCATTTATGTTATATGTTAAACTGTAAATAAATAAAAGTTATTAAAATCATGCTGAATATTGTATTTTATTATCTTACTAAAAAGGTATCAATGTAATAAAAAATAAAAATCTGCATATTACAAATTGGTATATGTTGGACTATAATAATGTAATGAAGAATATAAAAAATCCAGTGTACATTAAATTACAATACATGTAGCACAGTAATAACATAAATATTAATATTCCTACTATACTCTACAGCAAATGTTAATATGTACTATACACTAATTAATTTCTATAGATTATTCCAATAGTAGTGTACAGTAAATTAAACTTGATGTAATATTATATATGTTACAAATCCTGTAATTGATTAAATGACAAATACATATATATTTATCCTGTAGAACTAGGTACCAAAATAAATAAATAAACCCTGAACTCTACAAATAGTCCTTTACCCTAAAAACAGAACACTGACCCTGAACCCCAAAAATAGACCTTAACCTAAAAACTTAAAACTGACCCAGAACACAACAATAACCCCTTGACCCAAAAACTAAAAACTGACCCTGAACCCTAAAATTAGCCCTTTACCCAAAAACTTAAAACTGACCCTAAACCCTAAAATTAGCCCTTTACCCAAAAACTAAAAACAGACCCTGAACCCTAAAATTAGCCCTTTACCCAAAAACTGAATACTAACCCTAAACCCTTAAATTTAGCCCTTTACCCAAAAACTAAAAACTGACCCTGAACCCTAAAATTAGCCCTTTACCCAAAAACTAAAAACTGACCCTGAACCCAACAAATACCCCTTTCTCCACAAACTGAAAACTGACCCTGAACCCAACAAATACCCCTTTCTCCACAAACTGAAAACTGACCCTGAACCCAACAAATACCCCTTTCTCCACAAACTGAAAACTGACCCTGAACCCAACAAAAACCCCTTTCTCCACAAACTGAAAACTGACCCTGAACCCAACAAATACCCCTTTCTCCACAAACTGAAAACTGACCCTGAACCCAACAAATACCCCTTTCTCAACAAACTGAAAACTGACCCTGAACCCAACAAAAACCCCTTTCTCCACAAACTGAAAACTGACCCTGAACCCAACAAATACCCCTTTCTCCACAAACTGAAAACTGACCCTGAACCCAACAAATACCCCTTTCTCCACAAACTGAAAACTGACCCTAAACCCAACAAATACCCCTTTCTCCACAAACTGAAAACTGACCCTGAACCCAACAAAGACCCCTTTCTCCACAAACTGAAAACTGACACTGAACCCAACAAATACCCCTTTCTCCACAAACTGAAAACTGACCCTGAACCCAACAAATACCCCTTTCTCCACAAACTGAAAACTGACCCTGAACCCAACAAATACCCCTTTCTCCACAAACTGAAAACTGACCCTGAACCCAACAAATACCCCTTTCTCCACAAACTGAAAACTGACCCTGAACCCAACAAAAACCCCTTTCTCCACAAACTGAAAACTGACCCTGAACCCAACAAATACCCCTTTCTCCACAAACTGAAAACTGACCCTGAACCCAACAAATACCCCTTAAATAAAAGATAATTAAGTACAATAAAAAAATAATTAACCAATACAAATTAATTTTTCTCAACGAATTGAGTAAATAATACATTAGACTATATAATATAAATTACTGAACTAATTAATAATAATTAATTAACAATTAGGTGTAATGTAGGGAAAAATATGTACATTTATTAATTATTGTTTTAATTATTAACAAATTACTTCCCACCCTTATCCCCTATAAACCCAATAACCCGCTCCTAAACCTAAAAAATTTATTTATTAATAATATATTTTTCTACTTGTAGTAAAACAAAATAAACAAATATCTACATATATAGTTGAAAATATATATTAGTTAATTATTAATTAAAATTTATAAATTATCAATTAATAATTAATTAATAATATAGACTATATGATCTTAATTAATTAACTAATTTTTTATAATTAATTAAATTATTTGTATAATTTAGTATTTGTTATTAACATATATTATTGAATTATTTATGAATTATTTCCCACCCTTATCCCCTATAAACCCAATAACCCGCTCCTAAAACTAAAAAAAAGGTTTTGCTAACTTTTATTTTACTAAATGTATATATACAAAATTATCAATTATCTACATATTATGTTTAAAATATATAATTCTAATTTAATAATTAATATTTATTAATTATCAATTAATTATTAATTAATAATATAAACTATATGATCTTAATTAATTAACTAATTAATTATAATTAATTAATTTATATTTATAATTTAATATTTGTTATTAACATATATTAATTAATTATTAATAAATTACTTCCCACCCTTATCCCCTATAAACCCAATAACCCGCTCCTAAAACAGAAATAAAATTATTTTAAAATTTTTATTTTACTAAATGTATAAATACAAAATTAACAATTATCTACATATAATTTTTAAAATATATAATTCTAATTTAATAATTAATATTTATTAATTATCAATTAATTCTTAATTAATAATATAAACTATATGATCTTAATTAATTAACTAATTAATTATAATTAATTAAATAATACGTATAATTTAGTATTTGTTATTAACATATATTAATTAACTAATTAATTATAATTAATTAAATAATACGTATAATTTAGTATTTGTTATTAACATATATTAATTAATTATTAATAAATTACTTCCCACCCTTATCCCCTATAAACCCAATAACCCGCTCCTAAACATAAATATGTATTTTTAAATATTTTATTATTTATTGTTTTATTTATTATAAATCAGCTTTTTTATAACTTTCCCATACCATTATTTTGATTTTTCCTATACTATAGATTATTTCCATTACTACACGATATTTTTTTTTTCCGATATTTTGACACTCGATATTTTTTCTGTCGATATTTTTGCATACTCTTCTATTTCGATATTTTTGTATCCGATATTTTTGCATACCTATATTTTTGTCCTACGATATTTTTACTTCGATATTTTGTCTTTCCGATATTTTTTTTTCGATATTTTGTCTGATTACCATTTACAATATACAAGTCAGCACAACAGATTTAAAATTGTGGAAAATAGTAATCAATAAACAACAGAAAAAGAAAAAAGAAAAGGGAGAACAAATAGAAGAAGCCTTTCATTCAGAAAATTCACTATTTATGGTATCAAAAATAATTATTTATTAAATATAATCTAAAAATCTTGAACAGAAATGCTCAAGGCAAAATGCTGGTGTACAAAAACATATCACAATCCAGACAGGTGGCAAACAGAACAATACATGTTACAATAAAGGTACAAAATAGATGAACATAATGTGTTCTTATAAGGTTTTGGCCACATAGGCGTCGACGGCTTTTAAACCGCCGTGTCATTTTACAGTCATCATCAGAACTCACAATTCACTTGAGCGTTACAAATCTATATGATAAAAATTTATAGATACATGGCAAGGGGGTGTCCCCGAAAATGGGTGGAAGTATGGTCCAACTGGAACAATTACCGGGGGGGTATCTGCGAGCCTCCGTCTACCACACAGGCGCGCGCAGAAGATCTGTAAGAATCCTAACGACCTTGTGGTTCCAGGTGCTTAGAGCTGGGAAGTACAATTGCATCGCCTGTGCAGAGGTGAACTTACCGTACTCGACGAGATGACCGTGTGGGGGGGTGGGGGGTTTGTTCGATTGTTGGGGTTCATTTTACGATATTCTTGAAACGTACGCTCATGTTTATGGCTATAAAAAATGGAAAATCAGACCTACACTATCCTTCTCTAAACAGTGTGACACCTGCCCTTTACCACGCCGCCGTGCCCCCGGGATGACGGCTTTGGGCTGTGTAATATCTGAAGCAATGCACGTGTTACGTACTGCGTGGCCAGCCAGAGGGGTTGTAGGCTGGAATCTGTGTACCATGGACGATCAAAATAAAGGTCTTAAAAAAAAATTCAAAAAAAAATTTATAGATACAATTACTCACAGTAGACGTCTTCGAGAGAAAAGGCTTCAGAGTCAAAACTTGAAAGAAGAAACCTAAGTGGTCTCCTTGAAAGAAGACTAGGGCCTTATTTAGATCTTGGCAGTTTGAGTCTCGCTGTCACTTTTTGGGTGGCCTTCCTACCTGCTGGCTTGGTGGTCTACCTGCGCTATTTACATGTTAGCAGGTCCATAGATGAAGACCACCGCCGCCCTGTCGAAACTGCCAAAAATTATCAACCGCGTTGATGACGGGATAGGCAAAAGCAGCTGTCAGAGGGGGGACCATCAGTTTCCCCCCGGGACAATCATGATGTGCCTCCCCGCTGACGTGACTGTGGAGGGCAAACCTCCACACCTGAGTAAGCAGGTTGAAAGGGATATAAGGCAGGAACACACCTTTTCTCAATTTCATACTTCCTTTTCTGCCATGGACCCGATCTTCCAAGTCCTGCCACTTCTGCTGCTGATTGATGATGACCAAAAAAAAACACTGTCATGGATACAACCAACAGAAAGCTTCACTTTTACCTGTTACCTGTTGACTTGACTGCTAACATTGGCACTGGACTCATTCCTTTATAAATCTATCACACCTATATTATCACATTGTATTTATTAATTTGGTACAAGCTGCCTTAAAACAAATTGACATTTGCACAAAAGAGTCACTATACAGGTGTGTTTAAATAAATCTATTAAATTGTCACATTAAAAACATATATGCAACACGCATCATTGGGATAAGTGCAATCTAACATGATGTATAAATGGAACTAGACAAGGTGTAACCTTTACCTTATTAGTTATTTGTCAAATCAATGTCAGGCCCAAATTTTAAGTATTCAACATATACATCCATGTAACATTTCTCCTTCTCTACTGCATGTACAGTACTGTATCCAGTTTGGATAGTCACAATATTGTATAAGGTGTAATGCATATGTGCTCGTACTGTTCAGTAATCAAGATGCAAGAATAAATTCTCCAAATATATTTTAAAATCAATTATTTGGTGCACGTGGCCATTTCTATGATGAATGCCTGCACCTAAATTCAAATGACCATAACACATAATGTTAACCAGTGTATGCATTTAACAAAGTAGACAATGAAAATTATTGTGTATGACTTGCCATCATTGTAAAGAAAAATAAGTACTTCAAATTTGAGTCAGAAACATTGCTAGGAATGAAATACCTGCAAAGGAAAAATAATGCAAGGACTAATTTACTGAAATCAAAATAATGGGTTTATTCCCAAAAATGTGAGAACTCTCTCAAATACTCCAAAAGGCAGTCCATAACTTGTTGCAAAAGTCCTGTGCACAGTTGTGCATTGGCACAAGCTTGCCTCTCATTTCATTGCCAAGTGGAACCTCCTCAGGAAGGGGCATCTAGGGGGCAGAGCAGACACCTCACCCACCTTACATCGGAAGGGGGGATTGCATTTGGGAGGGGTAGTTTTGAATTTAGTAGGGGTGGTTTCTGTTTTGGAATGGGTGGGTTGGGATGTGGAAGGGCTAGCTTGTGGTGTGGAATGTAGCTTTTAGTGTGGTAGGGTGGGGGGTTGGAAGGAGTTAGGGCAAGGGCAAAAAGGACACCGTCTACAGGAACATGGGTAGGATGTTCTACAGGGAGTTGGGTTTGTGAGGTAGAGAGCGTGGCAGTGCCTGTGGGTGCAAACATGCATGTTTGGGTGTGTCTGCTTAGTAGGTGTCTGTTGTTTGATTGAGTGTTTGTGTTTGTGTTTTGGGTGACAATTCTAAGGTGTGCCTGTGTGTGGATGGGTGTGCTTTGGAGGTGCTTGCTGTGGTTGTGGTACACATGGATGTGGTAGTGCATGTGGATGTGGTAGTGAGTTCAATGTCTGTGGATGTGCTGGTTGCAGGGTGGTGCATGTGGGTGTGGTGGTTAGGCATGAGCGGATTTTGCGGATTGGCAATCCGCGAATTTGCGGATTTGCGAACTCGCAATCCGCAAAATCCGCGAATTCCCGCGAATTTGCGGATTTTTTTTTTTTTTGTGTTCGCCCGTGTTTCTGCCAGTTCGCGAGGGTTTTTACAATTTCGCAATTTGCGAACTTACCTGTCGGGTCGCAAGTTTTGCGAACTTGTTGTTTCTACGTGTCCAACCTGTTTGGGACACTCTTCTTCATCACTGCCACTCTCTGTCACCACTGCCACTCTCTGACTACTCATGCCACCCTCTGGCCCACCCATGCCACCCTCTGTTTCATCACCACACCCTCTGGTTGTCCAGTGTACATTATTTTCGGCAAAGCAAAGCACACCTTCCCTGCCTCAAGTGACCTGAATTAATTTGGGGCTGATTAATGTGTCACAGAATATTTTTTTAGCTGGCACCTGCTTCCTTAGTGCGCCCTGATTAGTGATCTTTTGCACTTGCTAAGTGCTTTCATTGTTGCAAAATTAGTTACAACACCTGCCCTGCCCCAACTGACAATAATGAATTAGGGGCTGATTAATGGATTTTAACTTCCAGCCTGGCTCCTGCTTGTCTCCCTTAGCTGTAATTCATGACCTTTGTGGCATATGTGTAACTATTCTGAGGTTCAGAGCAGGGTCACATAATAGTTTCAACTGGCAACTGAACTCTGGAGGGGCCCCTCAGGAAGCACTACAGGAAATGGCTAATAATGATGTGCCTGAACTTTTGAACCTGGTAAGTAGTTACTTTCAGTTTTGCTTAGATCGTATTTCTGCAATTTCGCACTTATTCGCGGGGCGCGAACTCACGCGAACAGTGCGAGCAGTGCGAGCAAAATCCGCTGCTTGCGGATTTGCGGATTTTGCAGGAAATTCGCAAATCTCGCGGATTGCGGATTACCCGAAAATCCGCAAAATCCGCGAGCGGAACGGATTTTCCGCCCACCCCTAGTGGTGGTAGGTGTGGTCTCTGTGGGTGTGCTGGTTGTAGGGATGGTGTATGTGAGTGTGGTGGTAGGTGAAATGTATGTGAATGTGCTGGTGGTGGTGCATTGGGGTATGGTGGTAGGTGCTGTATCTGTGCTGGCGGTGGTACATGTGTATGAGGTGGTAGGTGGCATGTCTATGGGTGTGCCAGTGGTGGTGGTGAAGGTGGGTGTGGTATTGTGCATGGTGTCTGTATGTTTGGACGTGCAACTGTGTTTTATGTGGTGCTTGTGCTTCTTGTGCCTGTTTGAGTGGGTGCGTGCAAAGGTGTCAGTGTGCTTGAGACAGGTCTGACGATAGGCATTTGGGATGGGGTGGCAGGTGGGACAAAAGGTTGGGATGGTTGGGAGGCTGTGATCATGAGTAGGCTAGAGCTTGAAAATACCTCTTTAGGCCATACATAGCACTGTAAATGCCTTCCCGGCATGCTACCATTTGTTGCATATGGCAGCCAAGCCCCTGGATAGCATTTGTTGGTGCAGTGTGACCATCAAAGATGTTCCAGGGGGGCGTGGTTTGGACGCCGATGGCGGTGGTCGCCTGAGAGCTCGGCTCCGAGACCGAGCCCGCACTTATCCTGATTTCCGAGGGTCTTAAGCGCCCCGAACCCCGCAAACTGAAGAGAGCGGTGGGGCTGACTCGGCGGGGCACCTGAAGAACCCCGAAAACCAACTGATCGTGAGGAAAATCGAAGCTGCAAAGTGAGCGGAGTGGAGCTCAAGATGGCGCCCGCTCCGGCTCTATAGGCCCAGAGGGAGCATCGGACCGGGAGAGACCGCCGACTCCGTGCTCATCCTCTTTCCATCTCTTCCTTCGGAGGAGCGGCGGTCCGTCTGACTGCCCGGGGGGCTACGGACACCGGACGCTCGCTGGTCACTCTGTCGGCGTTGCGGAGGCCCTCGATGCCGGAGGGCGTGGCTGGAGGCGCCGAGCTGCCCGAGACGGAGCGGACTTACCCCGTCTATATCCTGAAACTAACAGCGTGAGTGTTCGACGCCATTGAGTTCGGACCCCCTTGGTTCCTGAGGAACATTGCGAGCAGCAGTACAGCACTCGGATAGTCTGCCGGAGGTTCGGCGAGATTGGTGGTTGAAGACCGAGGCCTAACCCGAGTCAGGCGGGGCACCTTCTTCCCCCCCTCTGTTTGCTCCCGGAGGCGAGGTCATGGCTCACCACTGGACGGCCGACTGGTGGGGGAACTCCGCACCACTACGCTGGGTACAGATAACGGCCTACGACAACACAGCTCTACATCCGACACCTAAAGACATTTTGCTGACCCCCCTTCCTGGCAAAATGTCTGTTGAGTTCCCCGCTTCAAAGCACGGCCGCCATGGGGAAGCCAAAGGGAGCTAAAGGTCGCACTCAAGCCGTCTTGGACACGGAGGCTCCTGACAAAGACGACCGGCAGGACCCGGAGAGATCCGGGGGCCCTCACCTGCAGCAACAATTTGATAGGATCCTGGAGGCGATCGCAGACACACGATCGGCCTTACAACAAGACATTGCTCAGGTCGCGACGAGTTTGGGCCTGCTCAGAGCGGACCATGGTAAACTCTCAGACAGGCTCAAAGAAGTGGAGAGCTCGGTGGGAATCTTGGAACCCGCGCAAAAGACCCTGGCCGCCACCATGAAAGATGCCCTAACCCGGATCGGAGACTTGGAGAGACGAGCGGAGGATGCGGAAGGGCGTAACAGGAGGAATAACATCCGTGTGGTGGGCCTACCGGAGAAGATTGAAAATGGCGACATGGTGGCCTATCTGGAGAATTGGCTCCGGACTGTGGTGGCGCCTGAGGGGCTCTCCTCCTTTTACACTCTGGAGCGGGCACACAGGGTACCGGCCAGGCCTCCACAACAGGGCCGATCCCCGCGCCCGGTGGTGGCGCGATTACTGCACTTCTGGGACAGAGATCTCCTCCTCAACGCCACCAGACATAACGGCCCGTACCAGGTGGAGAACAGTCAAGTGAACATTTTTCCAGACTACACCTACGAGACCCAGCGTAAGCGGGCCACTTTCCTGGCGGTCAAACGAGAGTTGCGGAGCGAGGGCATTCAGTACTCCCTGCTATTTCTAGTTAAACTCCGCACCATCCTGGATGACACGACCAAATTCTTCGAAAACCCGGAGGATGTGTGCAATTGGCTTGAACTATACAGAGCTGGCAAAGATGGCTTTGGTTCCTCCTTCCAAACGACATCGGAGGCTGGGCGACAGTGGAGATCTAAGAGGCTTTGGGGCTGCCGTGGCAGACCGGGCAGACCCTCGACGGTGGAGACCGCGGCCGAGCGGCGAGGAGTGTTGGAGATGGTTTCCAACTTGTCCAGCTCCCAAGGCGGACCTATCACGGAAGACTCGGAACCTGGCGGAGGTGGGGGCCAATCGGACACGGAGGACTCTGAGACTGACAGTGCGAACTTACCTGTGATTACTCCTGACTCGGCAGAAGGCCTACTAGATGGGCAGGGATGAACTCGGGTGAGATGATTCCATTTGGGTGAGGGAGCGTGGCGGAGGGTGGGGAAGACCCTGGAGGAAGCTGCTGGACAATGGATTACCGGGTGGGTTGGGGTAGCTTTTTCTTCCCGATCTTCATGATCTGGAGCTCTGTCAAGTCTCGGCAGCACTGAGACACGGTGACCCCCTATCGGCACTTGACCCCCATTCAGCCCTTAAGGCACACCTGCGGTGGCTACCGTAGGGTTAGTTGAGAGGGGGGATTTCAGAGGGTACGGTTTGGATGGGAACTAGATGGTACTATTTGGGACCTGTTCTGGGGAGGGTGGGGGGGAGTTTGCGGCAGGGGGAAGTTCTGTTGTTGTTGGGGGGGAGACCGCCATTGGTGTGAAGCTAACTGTAAAACTGTCTATAATTGAGCATTGCTGGAGGAAACTAGATGAGACACTATGGGACAATGGCTGATGTCACTAATTTGAAATGTATCAGTTGGAATGTGCGAGGCCTTCACACCATGTCCAGACGGCATAAGATCCATGCTTACCTAGTGCGCAGAGGGGTGCAGATTGCGCTGCTACAGGAGACACACCTTACTAAATCTGAAGGATTGGCGCTGCAGCGTAGGTGAAGAGGGCAGGTATACTGCACCACATACTCAGCTTACGCGAGAGGGGTGTTGATATGGGTGCGAGCTGGGGTGCCCCTACAGGTTGCTAAATCCGTGGTAGATCCGGAGGGACGATACGTGGCAATTTCTGGCATATTGGGGGGGGTAGAGCTCTGAACGTTTGTTGCATTTATGCGCCTAACGTGGACCAACTCGCTTTCTTGACTGCGCTGTCGGGCTCCCTTGCCCGTTTCCTATCGGGGTCCCTCCTGATGGGAGGAGACTTTAACTCGGTGGTGGACGTTGATCTCGATCGATCGCATCCCCCTCTTCCGGACTCACCAGTCCGACGGGTGGCTAAAGGCAGGAGGGAGTGGCAGGTTCAATGATGGCTGACGGACATTTGGCAAGCACAGCACCCATATTCCAGGGACTACTCCCACTTCTCTGGCATGCATGAGCTGCATGTGAGACTAGATGGGCTGTTAGGATCGGCGGAACTAGTGTCTGCGACCCTGCGGTCTCAATACATGGCCAGGACCATCTCCGATCACAACCCCCTAATAGCAGATTTTCGATGGCTTCCGGGTGTCCCTAGTGTACCCACTTGGAAGCTGCGCCCGAGATATTGGAGGATCTAGTGTTCAGGATGGACCTGGAGGCCAAAATAGCTGAGTATTTTGTGGTGAACGAGGGCTCGGCTGGGACGCGGGCCTCAGAGTGGGATGCTTTTAAAGTGGTTGTTAGAGGTTATTGCATAACTAAGAAGGTGGGAATGAGGCGGATCATCCTCGACGACCTGGCCAACGCTGACCGGAAACTCCGCGAGATGGAGCTTCTCCGCCCCAACCACCCCGAACTTCAGGAACAAACCTCAGCAGCGAGGGAAGCAGTGGCTGTAGAAGTCGAACGCCTGCGTAGCTTCGACTATAAGGCTTATGTAACCAGGTCGTTGACGGAGGGGGATACATCGGGAGCACTCCTAGCCTGGCTGGCCAACCCCATGAGACACACCACCCCAACGATGACAATGGGTACCGCGGAGGGCACCAAAGTATGCACCCAGCCAGAGATACTTGATTGTTTTCTGCGTTACTATGAAAGGTTGTACCGCAGTAGACTAGCACAGGACACTGTCCAGATTGATGACTACTTGCAGGGCTTGCAGATCCCCGCACTGGAGCCTGAAATAGCGAAAGACTTAGGTAAAGACATAGAGCTCGGGGAAATCCGCAGCGCCATAAAGGGGATGGCGAGAAACAAGACCCCGGGTCTCGACGGGCTCCCGGAGTTCCACCTACCTGGACCTCCTGGCTCCCCGACTGCTGGTGGTGTATAGGGAAGCGAAGCGCCTGGGACGCCTCCCCGGCTCGATGTGCGAGGCCCTAGTGGTCCCCCTACTCAAGCCTGGCAGGGAGGCCGGTGGCCCGGCGTCTTATCGACCGCTTTCGATGCTAACGGTAGATTATAAAATTCTGAGCAGCATACTCGCGTCGAGACTGTTGGGTCACATGAACTCCTTAGTGCATGAAGATCAGCCGGGATTTATCCCCAAACGCAATACGACTATGAATATTCGCCGCCTATTCCGCTTACTAGAGGAACCCCACGTAGAGGCCCCATGCCCCCTAATTCTTTCAATCGACCTGGAAAAGGCCTTCGACAGCCTAGAGTGGGAGTATTTACGTAGAGTGCTGGCACACTTCCGTCTGGAAGAGGGGTTTATCCGATGGACCATGGTACTGTACGCTTCGGCAATGGCCAGAGTGAGAGCGGGTCCGCTGGTCTCCCAACAATACCCAGTGGAACGAGGCACGAGACAGGGTTGCTCGTTGTCCCCCTTACTCTTCGCGCTCGTGGTGGAACCACTGGCACTGTTGTTTCGGACTGGGGCCTACTTCGGAGGGTTACGGACCTTGATGGGGCAGCAATACATCTCCCTTTATGCCGATGATCTGCTACTCTTCCTTGAGGACTCGGGCAGTGCCCTGACCGGGGCTGATACGGCCCTTACGACCTTCGGAGAGATCTCGGGTCTCAAAGTGAATTGGGCCAAAACCTGTTTGTTCCCGGTTGAAAAGGGGGAGTCCAGACCTGACACCACCAGAGAGATTAGATGGGAGCCTAGCTGCCTCAAATACCTAGGAGTATATGTGTATCATGACCCCGCCGATATCCTAGACGGCAATATAGCCCGGTGTGTTCGCGCACTACGGGGCAGTATGGGCTTTTGGGCCACTTTGCCGCTATCGGTGGCTGGACGCATAGCACTGCTGAAAATGGTGGCACTCCCTCGGCTGTTATATTACTTTCGGACGCTCCCGATCTGGATCCCGCCGGCCACCTTCCGGTCCCTAAATTCCATGTTAGTGGCGTTCCTCTGGGGATCGGGCCGCCGGAAGAGTGGCACTCAAGACCCTGATGAGGCCGAAACCGGAGGGGGGTCTAGCGGTGCCGGACTTCGAAAAGTACTATTTAGCGGCTCAGCTACAGACGTTTACCCAGGAGGTAGCGAGGGAGTTCCGAGGCCCAGAAGAGAAGAGCGGAAGTGGTATGCCCAGACATGTTATATCCTACATTACACTGCGACAGCGGCTAGCCTTGAGGGACCTCACACACGAAGAATGCACCATACGTTTGTGCTGGAACCGTGTCCATGGCCGAGCGGAGCTGAAACACCCATATGCTCCGGAGATTCCGCTGGGGATGCTCACTACCTTACCGCACGGGGGCGACTGGTCGCGCTTAAGGTACTGGGAAGGCGCAGGGCTACAACTGGTAGGTGACCTCAATGAGGATGGAGTGTTGTTGCCCTTCCGGGAGATTCTGGACCGCTTCGACATACCCCGGGGCGATTTCCTGCTTCACGCAGCAGTCACTCGGGCGATCCAGACGCACTGGCAGAAGGATATGGAGGAGCCGCCAACATCACCGGTGTGTCAATACGCCATGATGTCGTCGGGGACGGTCAAAGCGGTAACGTGTTTGTATTCCAGATTGGTCAACGAGGGGCTGCCCCCGCTCAACACACTCAGGACTAGGTGGGAGGCTGACATTGGGAAAGACATACCGGAGACGGCGTGGGCACAACTAATGCGTCGAGCCTGGAAGGGAACGCGCCACGCCCGGTTTCAGCTGGTTCATTTTTACATACTCCACCGGGCCTACCTGACCCCGGAGAAAATCCAGAAATATTTCGCCTCGGACACGGCGGCTTGCCCCAGATGCCGAACGCCTGCAGCGGATCTCATATATATGCTGTGGTCCTGTCCAGCGCTGTCCTCGTACTGGCTGCTGATAGGCGACACCCTTAATGGAGTCACTGGAAGGTCCCTGGCCTTTGACGCGGCGGTAGGGGTCCTACATTGGTTCCCTCATACTCCTAAGAACAAACTCTCCAGTAAGTTCATTGATCTGGGGCTCATTCTGGCAAAGCGGGAGATAACCAGGCACTGGAAGGCACGAGTTGGTCCAACAGGCAATAAATGGCGCAATGAACTCCTAAAGTGGGCTATGGGGGAGAGCACCCTGAGGTATCAAATGGCGAGGCGGCAGCAGAACGAGAAGGCGCTAGAGGCAGCACAGGAGTGGGAGACGTTAGTACAGGCCTTGCGCGATTACAGCTCTTCCAGCGACTCCGAGAGTGATGATGTGGCACAGCCTCAATCCCAATAGGAATATATCGCACTGATCTTCTATACAGCAGGAAATGGTTTCCTTCCACAAGCTCTTACCACACATACAGCACACCGTTGGCGGGGCAAGGGGAGGGGGGTGGTGGATAGAGGTAGAGGGAAGCGTCAAATACTCTTACTGTCATTGTTGTTTTTTCATACCGCGTGATTAGTCCTTGGTCCTCTGGGGAGGGTTGGGTTGGGTGGGAAATAAGGGGAGTTTTCAGGATTATTTATCCTAAGCATAGACCGCATATTACAACTACAGGAATCAGGATAATGGTGAACAGTCTCCAGCCCCAGTTCTTAACGGTGTTCCAGAACCAACCACCAAGCGACCATTCTTCCTGTTCCTGGTGGACTTCTGAGGAGAGTCTGTGAAGATGTTCGATGGCTTTGTACACAGAGGGGGAGTTGTCCGGTATGTATGTACAGCAGCTGGACCCAATAATGCGGCATGCTCCACCACGGTCCGCAAGAACCACATCTAGGACAAGGCGGTTCTGGAGGGCCACCAAGCGGACCGCTTGAAGCTCGGCGGTGTTTTTAGCAAGGATACCAGCTGTGATGTTCATTGTTGTCTCAACTGCCTGAGTCAGATGTCGGATGGCACGGCTGTTTGCCATCGGGCCCCAGAGTGGAACAAGTCCCTTCATAGCATCGAGGAACTGCGCTCCTGTTGAGTCGGCTTGTTCAATGTCCTTGGCTCGTTTTTGTCTATGATGATTCGCTGGAGCCACATAAGTCGGAGGAAGGATGAAGGAGATGAAACAAGTGCCCCCCCAGCCTTTGGGGAGCCAGGTGTAAGCCTTTGTGCCGCAGACGAAATACATGTTTGGGGACGACACAAAGGAAGGTGGATCAGTGGAGTCCAAAGTTCTGGTTAAACGGCAAGCACTGCGGCCTACCAGCTGTGTCCCAAGCCCTTCTATGCACATGTGGCCTGTGACGTTGATGACTGACAGGGCCACAGTCAGAGTGGCAGCCGTTCGTTTCCGCAGGTAGGAGAAGGTGGGTCTGGTTGGATTGTTGAACACCTGCATTTCAATTCGTTCTTTAGCAGGGATGTCCATGTGGATTGAGTCGTTGGAGGTCTGCGGGCAGAAGTGTGTCTTTGTTTTGTTTCGCCAGACCCCGTGGAAGAAATGCGTTACGGTTTTGCTGGAGGTGGCATTGTCCTTATAGCTTTCTTGCAGGAGGATCAGCCAAGCAAGGCAGGAGCCATGAACTGAGAAGGGTGAAGGGATGAATGGTATCAAGTGTCCAGTGGCGTGGGGTAGCAACCCACAGATCCAACAGTTGGTGGCATTGGTGGCGAGATTGTGCTGGTGAAGTAGCTGTACGAAAGAGTTATTCCAAAACTCCTTTCGCCTCTCTCTGAGTTGAGGAGAGAGCGAAATCAGATAATGTTCCTTCATGGTGGTAGGCTGAGCAGTGGTCAGGAATGTTTCGTGAGCAGGTGCATTTTCTTCCATAATCCAGAGTGTGGTCATGAGGAGAAAGCAGAAAAGGATTGTGATGAAGAGTGCAATTGTCTTTGAGCTGTGGAGTCTGTCTGTTCTTGGGTTTCTGTAGTGGGTATTTCCTGTTGCTTCCATCATCTTCTTATCTGGTGCTTCCATCATCTTCAAGGTGCTCGGTAGCGGGCAGAACCACTGACTTCGTTTAGCTTCTCTCCGGGTGACCCTTGGTGGTGTTTAGGTCACAGTTCTGAGATTTAACTTAGTCCGTGGTCTACTTAGCCGAAGCTCCCTCCTTTCGACGCAGGAAATACCCTTCTCCGGATGGCACAGTGGGATCAGAGAATTTTGAAAGTTCAAGTGCTTCGGTATCAGGATAGCAGGTTAGTGACGGTCGGTCCTTGTTCAGGAGCTCTTCTTGGTTGTCGATGTTTTCTGTCGTGGCCAGGGTCGAGGAGACCTTCTTACAGTGGTGTGCGTGCAGCCAGTGCCGTTTCCCCTCCACACGAAGAGCCGTCCGGGTGGTGATTAACACTTGCCAGGGGCCCGTCCACCGGGGTTCCAAACTCTTCGACCGCTGAAAGTTTCGGATCAGCATGAAATCTCCAGGTTGGATGGCGTGACCCGGACCCCTGGAAGCATCAGGGATGGCCTGCTGCACCTGCTGATGAATGACAGACAGAGTTTCAGTCAATTTATACAGATAATCAGACATTAGGACGTCCGGGACGTCATGAATGGAAGTTGGTTTCGGTGCAGACCAGACACTCATGGGTCGACCGAAAACAACCTCATAAGGTGTCAAGTGATGTTTGGTGGGGGTGGAACGCATCGATAGCAATGCCAGTGGGAGGGCGTCTGGCCATTTCAGACCCGTGGTAGCCACTATCTTGGCCAGTTTAAGCTTTAGTGTGGCATTGTGTCGATCGACAAGTCCAGCAGACTGGGGGTGGAAGACTGCGTGGAACTTCTGCTTGATGCCCAGCCCCTTTAAGATGAGCTGGACGACTTCGGCTATGAAGTGGGGGCCATTGTCGCTCCATAAAATACGACAAAGGCCGTAACGGGGGAAAAACTCCTTTAACAGTACTTTTGCAGTGGCCATAGCAGTGTTGTCACGGGTTGGGTATGCTTCCACCCATTTGCTAAATGCGCATACCACAACAAGTACATATTTCAGGCCTTGGCATCTGTCTGGGTCGATCAAATGTGTTTGGTCTGCCTGATCTGTCGTTAGTCGTGTCATTTGGGGGCCCTCACTGCTGTCCCTTATTTCTCGGTCCACTTGCTATGTCCTTGGGGTCTTTGTTTCTGATTATTTCCAAAAGAACCGGGCACTGGGATTTCCAATGGCCAGTTCCTTTACAGAAAGCACACTGGTCCTCTCTAATGTCTGTACGTCCAATGTGGGGAGTCAAAGTGCGGTCCTTGGGAGGTGCAGTCTTAGGGACGTTCGTCTGATAGTTTCCCCGGTATTGGTCGCGTCCTATAGTCACCCCTTGCAGTTGTGCAATCATCACCCTCTCTTTCTAGTCCTTCTTCTTTTTCTCTGTTGCTCTATCATTTTCATTTTTCTGATGTTCATAATATTGGGCCATCTGGAGGATAGCCGTAGGTTTGGAGGCTGCCCAACTACTCTCGCTGGCCTGCAGTTTCTGGGAGACCTCTGGTGACAGACCCTTAACATAATTCTGGACAAACAGATGGTGTCCGGTTGCAGTGGTCATGTCCTGGCCGCTGTAATCGGAGAACACCTTTTCAAACCGGGAGAAGTAGTCCGATACATCCTCCTGGAGTTTCTGGCGACAGGCCGTTACTATCGACCAGTCCACTTTCTTTTCTGGAATCAGGGTTTTTAATTTCTGTACGATTTTATCTGGGAGGTCTAAAATGGATTTCAAAGGCTTTTGTCCAGGTTCTCGTTTATCAATGCCATCGAGTTGTGACCAGGTATGTCCAAACAGCTCAAGGTGGTCGACTTTCCGGATTTGCTTCCACACATCAGCTGGTAGACATAACCCGAAAAACAAGTCAATGTCAGCCAGGGTCATAATCGTTGAACCTAGGGCTGTACCTAATTCAGTATAGAAGGCAGTGGGGTTTTTACGTAGGTCAGGCAGAGATTTCCGGAATGTCAGAATCTCTTGCCGGTCCCATGGCTGGTAGACCCAGTTGTACACTACCCTTCCTTTTGCATCTTTGTGGTTTGCATCATCGTTAGTCCCTTCACCTCGTGGAGGAACCCAGTAAGGGGCAGCCTCTCGTATCGGCATCATGGCATTAGATTGCTCAGTTTGTGGTTCGGTCGCCACGGATGTCGTGGGTTTAGTTCCCGATTCTTGTTCAGTGAGGTGGCGGAAAACCTCAAGCGTACGCATAAGGAGGTCCGTCACATCACACTCGCCCTCATCCCCGATATCGACCTTCCGGTACAGAGTCGTTAGGCTCTCGGGACCTTTGTCTCGATATCGGTCCTCGTATGCGTTCAAGACATGGTAACACAGTCGTACGGTAAAATGTCGTCTGTGACTCCCTGTATACGAGTTAAACATATCCGTGATGTACTCTTCATCTTCCTTCCTTTCTACCAGTGTCCTTGCTATCTTGTCAATCCCTGCTCGCTCATCTTTGCTTAGTCTGCTTGTTCTTGCAGAACCAACCCTTTGGGTCTCAGGGTCGCCTAACGTTGTCGTTTGCGTAGTATCTAATACAAGGAGTTCGGCCGGCACAGAGGCCATGGGGGCCGAAACTGTGGCGCTACTCTCGTTTGTACCTGGGGGTGGTGGGTGCTGTGCTAAGGGTTGGGAAGGGGCATATGGAGGGGGCATGTAGATGATCGGAGGACATAACAGCAGATCATCGTTGGCTCGTTGTTTCAAGGGTAATTCAGGGTAGAGCGTGGAGGACGTTCTAACCGGACACTGGCTTGATGTTTCCATTTCTAGTTTCTGTTTGGCTTCCTCTCTTTCCTTTATCTCTTCTTCTAGTTTCTGAGCAGCTAGGTGGGCTGCTTTTCGCAGCTCTTTTCCCAACCTACTCTCAGTTCTCTTTTTACTTTGTTCAGTTTCTTTGCGCCACATGCCGAAACTATCAAGCATAGTGGGCGTTGTCTTGTTTTTACCAAGGGCTGTTTCTAGCGCGTTTATTTTATCATCATCGAAGGATTCTATCAGTGGCCACTGGCTTTCTCGATCCTTTTTCTTATATTTATGCCACAGCTTGCCATAGGCTATAGCGATCAATCCATGCTTCATGAACATGTCCTTATTAGGGGTGCCTTCCAGTGGAGCCGGATGGTTAATCTCTAATAAGCGGTCCGGGCTAAACAGGCTACCAATCAGTGGGGAGAAGACAGGCATGACGGATCACAATGGGGACAAAAGTCAGCACTACCTATCTTATCACTGCGTGCAAAGACTAGACAGAATATTTCTATTCTACGTTGTTTGCAGGCAGTGAATACCTCATGAACCAATATCGAACAGTCAATGTTCGGTCAATCAAACAATCAGTGGGGAGAATAAGTAGGCCCGCAAAGGTCTGCGTTACCTACCCTTTCACTATCTGCAAAGAGGGAACCTGTTCTTTCCTGTTTGCAGACAGCGAATCTCCAAACAAATCAACAAAGAGTAATACTAGTATTTTCCAAACAATCAAACAATCATTTCGCAATTCGTCGTGTTTACACGACCTTACCCGGACCGCATGGACAGTTTCTTGTCTTCCGAATCCAGCGCCCGATCGTCCTCTTTTCTTCGTATTCCTCGCGGCATTCCTGATGGTTCCCAGTCAGGACCGTAGATCACTCGAGAGAGGTCTGTTCGGAACCAGTGAAGTTCGGATGATCGGCTGTCAGACGAGGGTCTATCGGACAGGTCCACTCCCGATCATTGCAGTCGTTCACTCTGTCGTCAGGACCTCTCCCACTGGATCCACGAGTCGCTGATGGGCCCCACGTTTGGGACGCCAATTGTAAAAGGTGGGAAGCAACCAATAAACAAAGGGGCAGATTTATGAGGCTCTTGCGCCACGTTTACGCCGCTGTTGCGTCACGCAAGGCGGCGTAAACGTGGCGCATCCCTACGAACGATTTACAACGTGACGCATCTAGGCAGATGCGTCACGTTGTAAAGCCCTGCGCCGCTTGTGGGCGTTCCGGCGCAGGGTGGGCGTTCCGGGGCAGGTGCGCCTCGCAAAAGTGGCTGAGTGAAATCTATGAGATTTCACTCAGTCACTTTTAAGCCAATGCTGCGTCAAAAGCCTGCGCCTGCTTGAAGCAGGCGTAGGTCTTGACACAGCATTGTTAAAATGGGGCACCCCCGAGCCTTGCTGGAGCTGCGTCGCGCTTGCGACGCAACTCCAGCAATGCGCCACATTTCCCGCACAGATGCGTCACGCATCTGTGCCGTTTTTGCACCATGGTGCGCCGCATTATAAATGCTGCGCACCATGGCTGGCGGAGCTGTGGCGCACTGTGGCGCATGTTAACTGGCGCATCCCTGGGGATGCGCCAGTTAACATAAATCTGGCCCAAAGATCCTTAAGTATTGCCCAGCGGTGTCGCCTCTTTAACCCACAAAATATTAATCAATGAAGAGGCAGGCGCTGGAGACTGGAAGGCAGGAAACAAGGGGTTTATTCTCTCCGGAGGAGAACACATCAGTTCGGACAGCAAGTATCGTCACGAGGTGCTCTAGCCGCATCTCTGAGGCTTGGCCTCTTATACACAAGTTTATGATCTTTATTGCATGTAACACATTCGTGCAATGCTTTGAAGTATGAAAGGACATCCTCGGAATCTCCCCTTCAGGCCCGTTCCCACACACATTTACAGTTGAAGTCCCACCCCGGTCACAACAGGTGATGATTATCGCGCAGCTGGACATTCCGCCAATTCACGGAATGTGTGGGGTTGATCGGATCTCATAGGGTGGGGGCTTTTATCAATTCGAGGGTCCTTTAATGGGGGAAGCTTCCTACTGTACGGGGGGGGGGCAATAAACAGTATCCGCAGGGCCAGGTGGCGGCCTGGGAACGAGGAAGACAAACGGGCACACAGGAAAAGGGGGTTTGTATCAAAGGACCTGGGACCATGAAAGGAATGAAGGGAGGTGTCGCGCTGGGAACAGGATGGGATTCCGAGGCAGAGCTGCGCTGAAGAGGGGTTTATGACCCAAGGCATGTGAGAGCGGGGGGGTTGTCAGCGTGCGGGGGATGCCTGCGAGGTTAGGAGAGAGAGAGAGAGAGACGCGCTGGCTATCAGCGAGGGGCAGGGAGGCCATGGTGCTCAAAATGGCTGCCGCTTACGTGCACGAATGGGCTCAAAAAGAGCAAGATGGCGCCGATAATGTTGACGTTTGCAGCCTAACTTTTAACACTCTGGGGGGGGTTGGGTTGGGTGGGAAATAAGGGGAGTTTTCAGGATTATTACGAAAGCAGAAGAAGATCGCTCATTTATTCGGATCGACACCAGAAGACTACCAGACCCTCATGCGTGGACTCATCGCACCCGCCGCCCGACCTTCGGGATGTGGGCTGAATGGCTGCATATAAGGGATATTCCCCCACGGGGGTCTTTTTCTTATGATTAACATTGATGATATCTCTCTGATCTGCTATGTAACTTTGGCTGATTCCTGCAATAAAAATATATTTAAAAAAAAAAATAAATCAAAGATGTTCCAGAGGAGGTTGATAGTCTTCTCACTCAGTGTAGCTGTGGGGATAGGGATGAGGTACCTGGAGCGAAGGAGACACCACCCCTTTTGGGGATGACTTTGGCCAACTGGGGTGTAGCAAGAGGGAGGGTAGAGAGGATACTCTGGGTAGCGGACCAGGATGCAGTTGACAGACTTCCTAGGTAGTTGGTAGAAAGTGCTTGCTGGAGAAGGCCTTCAAATTTGTTGGGTAGCTAGCAGCCGCCGTTGCACTTCCCTCACCCTCCATGCCACTGGGTCCCTCAGTGTTAGTGGTTTCAGCACCAGAACCACAGTGGCCAGCTTCTTCCCTGCCGCTGTTGCCATTGCCTCCTCAGCCTCCTCCAGATGATGCTGAAATGACATATACAATAGTTTTAATGAAACTATGTAAACAGAACTTATAATGAACCTTGAGCACAAAGCAGTTTCAAAGTTTTCATATTTCACTTGCTTCAAAGCTCTCAACCTTTGGTTCTGCATTAGCATAAACTCATGCATGTAGGCAATATTTTGAGAAACCATTTGGTCACAGTTTTGCCATTCTCCATGATAGCTCCTAAATCATGTATGATCTTGTCTCTTATCCATGATTATGTCTCTCCAGGAACTATTTAACACCTCTGAATGGTTGAGCTTTGTTGTTTAGGATACGAAACTGATGTCACTAAAAAGGATATCAACCAAAAATACCTTTGTACAGTGTGTTCACTAGGCCATAACATCTACATACTTTTCATTCTCAATAAGTAAAACATGAATAAATGTGTGTTGACAAATACTTCAATGTTGTACCAATATTAGACTAAAATGAAAGCAGGTTACCTTTGGCATTTCATAAGGGTACCACTTACTTCAAGTAGCTAAAGTATATGTCAAATGTAAAAAATTATAAATGGAGTCTGTACTGAAGTAGCTAAGCAATGTATCACATACTATGTGGATACCTATGCTGTTTAAGACAGTAAGAAACAAATATTTGAGTGGATTGACAAATTACTTCTACAGCATAAGTTAATACATAGCCCTTAAAAATGTCTAATACACTTCAGTACAAAGCATATTTTGACTCCTAAATATCTCTAGTTATTTGAAGTTTGCTGAATTATTGTGAAAGTGTTTCACTAAAGATGCAGGCTTTCACTGTAGTCAAAAATGTGTAGAGCATTGCAGTAATTATTACATATACTGATTGATATATGTGTATATACATGTATATATATATATGTATATATACTCATGTAAGACCGAGTATGCCGTATGTGTTTTGGTCTGTAGTTGCGGCAAGCGCTATGTTGGGAGCACAATCCATCAAGCCCACATCAGAATTCTCCAACATCTGCGCGCGATCACAAATAATGACCCAACCTATCCAGTGGCCAGGCACATTAACACACAACATGAAGGGAACATCAAACATATCTCCTATTATGTTATAGACAGTGTCCCCAAGAATCCCAGGGGAGGGAATCGTAGACTGGCCCTAAGACGTCTAGAATCAAGATACATTATCTTGCTAAATTCAAAGATTCCCAATGGCCTGAATTCGGACGAAGCTCTAACTGTACATTTATAATCCAGTGAGAGGCCTCTCCTTTTCTATAATCCATTCCATGAACAACTCTGCACACACAAATATATTGTGTAATTAATTTTGTTTGTTTAAATTTTATTATTTGAATTTGTATGATACATAATCATTAACAGTATGCCATGAACAGTTATAAGAGATATTGCCTACGGTCATGTTAATTTTATAGAGTGTACTACGCCACTTTAGCAGTCCTACATACCTGCCTATGATTCACTTACTCCACTGGGAGACGATGTGTATCGATATATGAGTGAAACAACAATATGATATTGTAAATTCTTTATCCAATGGGAGAATTGGCACTAATGAGGAAACTTTAGCTAACACAAGTTAAAAACAAAGCCTTACCTCATGAGGCGATAAATAATAGGCTATCTAATCTAAGCATTCTATGTAAATGACTAGATGCTAAGTTCGAGACTTGCTTTTTGAGTAACGGCATGACACTACTATTTATTTTGATCTGTTGACTCATGATAATATAATGTCTCTAAAATGCAATAACCATGTTCTGGCGTGAGAATGTTACCGACTATACATTGAATTTAAATGTATAGCGGGTTGCGAAACGATGTGATGTTTATTATGTACATAATGTTACAACATAGTTAATCGAGTCGAGATGCGTTTCACAACCATGATGCACACTGAAGCAACATATATAATTTCTTAATATTCGCTGTTTATTATTAGTTGATTGGAATGTTATATTTATTGTATGGTTAACATGGTAACTGTACCATGTTGTGGAGGCAACCAATTCTTCTATGTTCATTAATGCCGAGTGCATGACTCATGGTAACTATGGTAACTGACATCCAATCATGCCATAGGTCCTGTTTCTGATGTGTCATCATGTCATGTGTTAGGTAAATTAATGTTACTTACAGCAGAGTAAGTGAGCAAGGCGGAGGCTTCCGCCAAAACGTGTCATGTGCAGCATGTTGGATTAAATACTTTTCCTTGAGTTAAATTCATGGAGTCAGTGCCTTCCTTTCGTCGTTTGGGAATTTGGATTGGTAAACAATATATATATATATATATATATATATATATATATATATATATAAATTCACTGAAAAAACCCTAGGTTTTACACACGTTATAGTTAGGAAGTAGCATTTAAAAAACCTATGAAATTCAGTGAAAAAACCATAGGTTTGACACATGTTATAGTTAGCTGGACATTTTACTCATATAAAACCAATGAAATTCCCCGTTATAGTTACTTCAGCTAACTATAACTCGCGCGCCCGCAATGCACTGCTGATGACTTCACATATTACATCACTCATGACATGGTCAGTGACATCACTCATGACATCACTGATGACATCATCCAGAGAATGGGTTAGTTCTGAAAATTAAATATGTTTTATATATGTATATCTGAAGGTTAATGGAAGAAGAATTGAGCATATAAGTGTATAAATAGCTGCTTTTTAGGTGAAAAATAGATTGTATTACTGACTGATTAAGTATATCTTGATGAGTACATGGGCTAATGAGTAATGTTTAAATATATACATATCTGTATCTGTCTCTCAGTTTCTATGTAAGTGGCTGCATGTGTTGGTGAGTAGCTATATGAGTGATACATAATGTCTATATAGGTTATTATTTGTTTGATTATTAGTTGGAGTGTCTGAGTGTCTAAGTGTCAATATGCTTCGTTGGGAGATCTTATGTAGTGCATAAATGCATGAATGAGTGACTTACTGTTTGTATGTGTTGTAGGCAGCATATATGCTAGACTGTATGGGTGAGTGAGTTTGTGTGGTAAAAGGCATATAGGTTATTATTTGTTTTTTTCTGTATGAGTGTATATATGACTGTCTAAGTGAATGAATAACTGTTTTATTAGTGTATTTCTGAGTAAGTACATATGTTTTAAACTAGTACATATAACTTATGTGTGAATAACTCTATGGTTGAGTGTCGGTGTGTAACAGGATGATCAGGATGTATCAGTGTATAAGAACATATGATGACTGAATACATATATGAGTGACTGTATATAATATATGATTGACTGTATATATCTGTTGATGAATAAGTGGTTGTGTATATAGATCTTCGAATTACTAAATAGGTGTGTTTTAAGTGGCATTGATATAGCTATTGTATTGAAATTGTTATTTTCTACTTTTTGAGTGTGTGTAATAAAGGTTATATTAGGGTGAGTGAAGGTCTGCCACTCTTCCACAAGGATGATGTCATCAGTGATGTCATTTGAGATGTCATTAGTGATGTCATGAGTGATGTCACTGACCATGTCATGAGTGATGTAATATGTGAAGTCATCAGCAGTGCATTGCGGGCGCGCGAGTTATAGTTAGCTGAAGTAACTATAACGTGGAATTTCATTGGTTTTATATGAGTAAAATGTCCAGCTAACTATAACATGTGTCAAACCTATGGTTTTTTCACTGAATTTCATAGGTTTTTTAAATGCTACTTCCTAACTATAACGTGTGTAAAACCTAGGGTTTTTTCAGTGAATTTCATAGGTTTTTCAAATGCTATTTCCTAACTATAACGTGTGTAAAACCTATGGTTTTTTCAGTGAATTTCATAGGTTTTTTGAATGCTAGTTCCTAAGTATGAAAGATATACCTGAAATAAATATCGACATACCAATCTTACGTGCACAACTGAGTGCACGCACCCACCTAATTATTTCATAAGTGCTTTCCAATTTAAACCTAATGAATTTCTTCATAGACCAATGAAAGAACTTATAGTACGTTAAGACACTGAACCTAGGCTTTTTTTTTGTCATACAAACCTTTTAATTAAATGGAGACGATTTTTTTTTAATCATTCGTGCGTGACTGATTGTACACACCTTAATATTTTTTTTAAAAAATATAAAAGGTTTTATAATTTAATAATTGTATACTTAAATCGAGCTCTAAAAATATGTGAAATCCGTATGTGTTTGAATTCACTTCTTTTCACGTTTTTAAACTTCACTAAAGAACATCGCTACTTCTAAATCACGTTCGTAACTAGATAGTGTCACTGCCTACACATCCTGAGAAGCGCATGTAAAGTCATGTGACTTGAAAACAACACTTGCAATTGGTTGTTGGTACTTTCTATTCTGGAATTTACACGCAGCACTCCACCCACTTCCATCACTTTCTTTTCTACTCTCAATAGAGAACAACGTCGAACATCTTCCCGAAGACTTTGCTGCAATGGCTACCGTTCCGCATTCATCTTCCGAATCTAAAGGAAATGAGCGACCACCTTTGACTAGAAAAACGGAGGCCACGCTATTACCATCAGAAGTGACCAGCACATCTTCTGCAGAACGACCTGTATCTCCATTGAGTGCTGAGATGGACTTGAAACCATATCTGGCGAACGTGCACATGAAATGCAAGAACTGTGGAAAACTTCTTGTATACGGAGAGCAAAGATTTATTCTAATTAAACACAAAATTGAGAGTCATAAATGCTCCAAGAAAAGTTAAATTTCTTCACTTTATTTGGATAGTATGACATACTGAAAAATGTCGTAGCAACTTTAAGAAATCAAAAGCATCATAACACTTGTTTCCAAAAAAAAAAAAAAAAAAAAAAAAAAAGTTCTTTTCAGAACTAACTCTTTGTACCAAAATGAGCTCCAAGAGCATATTAGCTGATATTTTCTCGCCGCTTTCTTTTACTGCGCGAACGGGTGCGCGCACCCACCTATCGCGTAGAGGCAGCGACACACGCATGTGAAGTCATGTGACTTTAGAACAACACTTCCAATTAGTTCTTACTAGTTTCTATTCTGCAATTTACACGGAACACTCCACCCACTTCCCTGGAAAACCAGTTTATCGAGAAACTTTTAAAGCCTCCTCTTATGAAACATTCGACATCGTTCACATAGCAGTGTAGTAAATAGCACTATATACACTCCGTCCCTTAATAATAAGAGACTTATTGATATGTGAGAACAACTTTTGTTTTCACGCGATAATGTGAAATGCTGAATTTTCTTTCACACACATATATATTACTATTCTCCTTCGAACACTAACACCGTAGAAAATACCACCAATAGCGGTGATATTTTTTACACCGAGAACGGGCGATTTGTATCGCTTAGAGCCCTCACAATTATAAAGTTTTATTTCCTAAGTCTCTGATCTCCAACTGTGCAACGTGGTTCCCCTGTGTCGTAATGAGGTCCATAGACAAAAACTACAGGGCCAGCATTATACACATGCACAGAACCACAAAACCACAAGAGCCACCATGTTAATATATATCCTTAATATAATAAACCTCTGAGAATGGATACATATTTCCGTGGCACCCCATAACAGAAATTTGGCGTCCTCTGACTCTGCTCCATTACCAAACACCCTAACCCCCCGCCCCCCTCACTCTTCACTAAACTCCGCACTCCACCCCACCGGACCCCCTATTACAAACCCCCAACCTACCCTCCCTGCCCAAGCCCACCATGAACCTCAAACCGCCCCTGGAAAACTTATAAGACACAGGATTACTAAAACTCAAAGAATAGGCAACAGGCAGATAATCTAAATAGTACATAAAGACACATATTTTTTCCATAATACTATTGAAAAACATGTTCTATTTTTTATAAATCTATCATGTATCTGACCCTCTAGAACCGCTTTCAAAACGTGAACTATAAACCTCTACATTTCATTTTCAAACCATACACTTTCAATTACATTATTTTTTTTTTTACAATTCATGTAATGATACACACCTTTTCTAAAATACACCAGTCCCTGTTATTTATAAGGATTTATTTTCAAACTTCATCAGTGATACTTTCTTAACATATAATGAAAATCACTGTAACTTTTTAAACGACAATGCTAACGCGGTAAAAATAACCCTCCATTTGCTTTCCTTTAACCGCATGCGCGCTAGCGAAATTCCGCTAGCGCGCTGGGTTTTTCAAAATCGCACTTTGCGTGACGAGCTGGGCTCGTCATCAGTGTGCGAGCGGGCTACACCATGACGAGCCCAGCTCGTCATGAGTGTCGAAGGGGTTAAGAATGCAGACTATCTACCCCACGCATACGTTTCTTGATATTTGCATTTGGCAGCGAATACCGACCTTGAATCGGAAGACATGAACAAGAGCTCCATTGTCACATTTAAAACTGAACGTAGCATCTGCTCACACACATATCTTTCACTTAGCTAACATTCACAGAAAACAGCATTGACGTAAAAAAAATTGACCTTGCTTTACAACTTGCTCAAATGACTCCCTTTTTTTTTAACGCATCCTCCACTTCAAGACTGGCTACTTTTTTGATAACTACTAAGCAATATTTAAGTGACTAGACTCCTAGAAAATTTATCAAATCATTCTGCTCCTCTCCACTGCATAGCCGGCGACCCAATTCTGTGGAGTTGCTATACAACCGGCAGTGCTGCGCCGTTTCCTTTACCATCTTGGGAAATTCAAAATGGATGTCCCTCCTGCCTTCGCAAATGAGCCGGACCACTTAGAACTATTTCGACAGAGAATGCTTCTGTACTACGGTACCTTAGCACTCTCAACTTTGAATACTTCATATCGATTATCATTTCGATATTCGTATTTCACCTGTGTGCAGCCTGTATTTCATTGCCTGAGCTGTGATTTCATGTGGGCCCTGGACTTATGTCTCTGCAACTTGGAACCTCCTGAAGCGAATTACAATCACCTCATGAATCCGTTACTTGATCATGAACAGCTTTGTTACAACGGAGGGTTTATGGCCTTTGCAGCGATACAAGGAATTCTGGGTCATTGGAATATATTCGCAGCGGCGCAAGATTTCCTAACAGAGAGCTACATCGAAAACCCACCGAGCTGCCCTATGATGGTAAAAGACGCTCCAATAATGACAGATCATGAATGCTCCTTTCATCTTCTCAATTGGATGGCTGACATGTTTTCAGATGATAACAGTGATTTCCTGTTAGAAGCAGTTGCTACCTATTTTGCCTACACAATGGATGGTTAACTCTTTCCTAACAGAGAACTACATCGAAAACCCACCGAGCTGCCCTCTGATAATAAAAGAGGCTCCGATTTTAACAGATCATGAGTACTGCTTTACTCTTTTCCATTGGATAGCTGACATACTTTCAAATGATAACAGTGATTTCCTGTTAGAAGCAGAAGCTACCTATTTTGCCTAAACAATGCTTCAATAACTCTTATACAAGCCATTGACGTCCTCATTTCCTTTTGCTTCCCTATATTCTTCACGTTCTTTTCCATATTTTCTTTTGAAGAACAGACCTATTGGCTTTACTAACAGTGGACATTATGATTTCGTGCTGGTTAAATTTTGGTGTTTTATGTGGACTACATTTGTTTCTTCAGCTACTCGATTTTCAACTTTATTTTTTTACAGTCTAATGTCAACAATTCTATTGCATATCTTATCTAAGGTTATTTCAAACGTACTTGATGCATAACTCGCTAATATATGCTACATGTACCCTAATTAATGTGTAAATTTTAAACGAGTTTTTTATAACTGTAAACGCCATTTCGCATCTCAACTGCTTATTTCCGCCTCACACGCCTCTACTCCTTTAATGTCATATAAAATTATGTTTTTAAAATACTTTACAGAAAAATATGTTCTTTCAACAATATTTCCATTGTTACTTGTGCTGTATTTCAAATGCAATACTGCAACCTTCAAAAGATATCTCAATACAGTAGTTCTCCTCAATAGTGATTTGCGCAGCATCCAACAGATTACATACATGCACCTCTTACCATTTTATCGCTTTTGGCGCCTTTTTTTTCCCCTCACACACTGACATAACACAAACTTGATAGTGCTTCGCATGTAGACAGCTGATTGATAAAGTAATGATGTATAACCACTTGCATTTTCATATATCGTTCCCTAACTGAAAGGCCAGAGACCTTCTTCCATTTATTAAAATATGATATACTTCCTTATAAGAGTGTACAATGTTTTTTTCCAACTATATTCATTTTTCTTCAACTATAGCGTTTGTATTCCATGTACTACTGCCAATACCAATTACTGTGTTTTTTGCAATTTCTGTACTTATATTACATAATGATTTGCCTTTAAAACAGTACATTTCTAAATAAACATTTCAAATATTCACAGTTTCTCTTTTAATCCATAATCTCAACTGAAATGATTTCATATTGAAAAACTATTCATGGGTTCCACATAACCTTAACTGTAGTCACTGAGGACCTTATTTATGAAGACCTTCCGCAGCCGGTGCCTCATTTTTTAAAATGGGAAACAGTGACGCACCGGTGGCGCAAGGCCTTCATAAATAAAGTCCTGAATGTTTTCTTTTCTCGACCTCACTTACTGATACTAGAACCTGCAAGCCAATTACGGCCCGTGAACTCTTTCTTAGTAGGTCGCGCACCGTACAGACAGGTATACCACTGTTAAAAAAATTTTTTTACTGTTACCAAGCACCGCCACAGTTCCGCTTCACTCAGAGTTAATCACTGCTCCCACGCTTCTACAGGCCAGACGCTATGTCGTATTTCTCTCCTTATCACCCTTTCATCTCCACAATAACAAACAGTTCTCCGCCTGCCACCACAGAACAGAGTCAGATGCAGAGGCACCAAAGAGTGAACCCATCACCAACTGCCATCTCCGGATGTTTCCATGGTTACACCTCATTCTGCACCTTGCTGAAGGCACAGGTCAAAAGTTCATGTCTCAACTTTCTACAGCAAACTAAGAAGACTGTTTTCCCTCCAGAAACACCTGCCAATCCACAGCTCTTTTACATGTCTTTTTTTTTGACACCCAATAGTACTTTTCGTTTAACATAAACATTAACATGCAACGTACTCTTCAATCTCCACTTATTACAATCAACCAATCATTTTTATTTTTTTAACCACACCCAGCCTCTTCCTTTTTCTTTATTTAGAATTTCAACTTCTAACTACCATTCCACTTCCAGAACCGATCGGAGGACGACTACAAATCCCTTGAAAATGAAGGTCTGGCTAATAGGACACAGTTATATTCACTGGAGTGAAAAATATGCAGTAAGCAGACGAATTTGCAACCTCGGCTTACCAAATGTACACATAACATGGATTGCCAAAAGAGGATTGAAATGTCACCAATTGATTCCATTGGTGAGAACTTTTATGCATCTCCCAGAACCAGACCTTATAATTGTGCACTGTGGTGGGAACGATCTAGGCACAATCACTGGGGTCGGTCTGGAAATGCTTCTAAAAGACACCTTTCGACAATTGATGACACTTTTTCCTCGATCTGCCTTGGTATATTCCAATATATGCTAAAGACAGAAATGGAATTGGTCCAATCAACATTGTGCACAATTTGAGAAAGCAAGGAGACATGTAAATAAATCTGTTTCTGCGTTCCTCAGAGATTATAGCATGGGTTCTATTTACCACAACAACTTGCGATACCACATGCAAGACGTCTATAGGAGAGACGGTGTTCATTTCACGAATGAGGGAAACAGAATCTTCCTCTGCAACATCAGGCTCTGCATCGGTACTTACTTATAAATGCAGAAAACACTCAATTAACACAAGGGCTCTTTTCAGAGCCACCTTATATCTAAGCACTCAAACTTCTGATTTATCTCCATTTTCACACTCTTGTAAATAGGTATGCGCGACCGGGTGCGCGCACCCCGTATTTTTTTCGGAAAAAAATTATATCTTTTCGCTTTTAAGGGCCTTACTGCACACCCCGAGAAAATCTACGCAGCAAGACAATCTCTACCTTCTCCCCTTTCCATGTTTCAATGCTTTGAAATGAACAATATATTTACTCGCAGTGACAAAATGTCGGACAAAACTTCCTGATTTCCCTCGAATCGAACGTTAACAGACGTCACGCAGCAAAAACAATTCCGCTCACGCGCAGCCGCTTGAGTGCGCGCACGCGTGCGCGCCTATAGATATATAATTGACTTTAACTTTAATTTTCTCAACTACTACTGAACAGATTTACACCATTCTAAAAAAAGCGTAATCTGCGAACCGGACTCTACAGTTTTGCCAAATTTCTTATAAATCCATTCAGCCGTTCGACCTGTAGCCGAGTCTAAAGGTCCTATGGAAAATAACATGCAGAAAACACGTTTTGGGACCCCCCTTATATCTCAGCCCCCACTTGACCAATCCCCCCCAAACTTTCAGGGAAGGAGGGCAGCGGACCGAGCCATCTTCTTCGAGAAATTCGCTAAGATTCTTCAACCAGGGCCAAAGTTATTCCAAATAGAATGTTGAGGATTTCCTATGGAAAACAATCCTAACTATAACTACCTACTGGCGAACGCCAGTAGGTAATATATAAACTTTACTTCAAGGATTCAAATGTAAATCACAATATGCAACTTATTACCCATTTATGCATGTCTACATTTGTTGTGAGTTGGGCCTGATTTTGAGTTTTCCTGATGGGATGGAAAATTCCATCTTCCAAAACCCCTTTAAGTTTCCCATTGTTCTCCATCATTGATTTATCATCTGAGCATGACAAAGAACAGTTAGAAATGGTGTTAGGTATGCATGACTCTGTTGCCAATGTGTACACATTCAAGTCTGTGTTTCAACAAATATTGTATGCCTATCACAATTGTTTGTCCAAACACAGACTGGCTTACACGCATATTTGTGTAAGACATAATGTAAATCTGTTACTTTTAACATGTATGAAACAGTATTTCTGATGCTAAACACTATTTGAATATGATTTGATTCATTTAGGATCATATATTCACTATTGTTCGTGTAGAATTCCAACTTACTACTGCAACATTTAGTACATCCACTGTATCATAAGTGCATAGTTTGCTATGTCACATGTCAAAGGGCTACCTTTACATCATCTACAATAGTGAAAGAGCATCACATCTTTATCACATCAAAGAACCTGATGTATCGTGTGTTCATACAGCCATGGGTCTGCTCAGAACAGTCCTTTGATTGTGAAAAGGAATCAGGTGGGATCCGTTCCAACAATAGACAAAGCACATCAACATACACATTGTTGAAAACTAACATCTTCAAGAACTCTTTTTGTGTGTTGGACATGGATCATCCTTAATGTTGATGGGAAAAATCCTTGCTGTTAGCAAAAATTAGTCATGCAACATGTAAAACACAGATAAGAACATATCCCCTTCATGCTGCTGTTGGGTTCTCAACTGCCCATCGAGCTCCCAATAGGCCCCTGCAACAATGCAGGCCATTTCGGAGGGTCAGGGTGTGACCTACACACTATCCCCTTTGGGAGGACTGCCCAAGCTATACTTCTGCTGACTTTCTGGTCCAGCTATGTAGGTCCTCCCACCCCTTCCTGATGAGTGTTAACCTATATGAATACAAGAAATGAAACACAGAATAATGGTTTTGTGACTTTGTGTTTGTCTGAATTGATATGACACAATTTTACTACATCTATCCCAAGCATGACTCATAATTTACCACACAACATGTGTATTTTTTCATGCTGACCAATACAAATATAATAATACACACTTTTGTAGTGGCTTGTTGGCTATCCTCATCCCATGTCTTAGCCTAAACTCTCTAATCCAGGCATGTGACAACATTTAGCCCATATTCTGTGATGTGACCTACTTCTGATCAGTGCAAAACATTGCGAACTACTGAAGGCTATACATAAATTCTTATGACACAGTGAATATACTCGCCACTGGGAGCAAGGGACCTGCAATTTGGACATAAAGCACTTTGAAATGGGAGTGAAATCAAATGAAGAGTTAGCTCAAGAAGTTAGGTAACTCTCCATTTCAATTGCTGTCCATTTAAAAGCGTTCAGGGGCATGTTTTTAAGCACACCTCAAAATAAGACTTGGCAAGAATATATGTTTATGACAGATTTACCTCAGTGCTTCAGTTGTTTGTCCATGTGACTGAGCTGCAGCCTGGCCCATGATTCGGAATGAGCGGGGGTCCTGCTAGCTGCAGCTTGATGATCATGATGTCACATGAACACAGCCTTCCCTCAACTTTTATAATAAGACAATGGCCTTGTGCACATCTAATATGTGGCTGCAAGGCTGGGCGCTACTATGAATGGGTCTGGGATCTACTGGTATCTCCCAAAAACTGTTTGGAGTCCCCTGATCTAGGTTAAGTGATTTGTGGGATACACATGACTAACATCAATTTCATTTGGTTTGTACAGAAAACATATTTGTTTACAGTTGTAAATAGTATATAATGTGTTTTCTGATTTACATGATGTGAGTTTTTAACAAATCACATGTAAAGCAAACATATACATACATACATATATCTCTATATGCACACCAACATTAATCTCTGGCTTTAAGCACAAAAAACATACTAATGCTGATTTTTAACGCTGTAAAGTGCTTACAAATGCCAAGCATCATTTTCGTTTGTAAGGAACAAAATATGATTGACAGTTAACATCAATCACTACACTTCACTTAGGACCTCAAATAGACATACTAGAAACATGTACGTATTCCTCTGGTGAGCCATAGAGCTTAAACAAAGGACTTCCTTTGGCAGGAAGACAGAGGCTCCCTCAGCTGCTTGACCTGGTATTGCTCCCAGAGATCACAAACAGCAGCAAAAGTGAAGGAGGTAAGTGAGTTTTTCCCAACTGCAACATACACAATCTTCACTGGAGATGGACACAGTGGTTGTCCTTCGTACTTTGCTTTCACACACATTAGTCTATGGCTGTGTCTGTCATGGAGTAGACTGTGGAGCCTATGCGGTCGACTTTCACCTTAGAAGTCTGGTTACAAATGTCCTGATGACGAGGTTAGGTAAACGCCATTTTAGAAGGTCAAATAGTGTTTTTCAGACTTTTAAGTATGTCCCCACCTCTCAAAATGGTGGGTAGTTTGTTCACATAATCAAACTTCGACGAACGCTCATATGTGTTATAAGAAAAACATTTATATGTAGTGAGTTACTGTGGTTTAATGCAATATTTGCATGGTGTTGGAAACACCTCAGTTAACGGTATTTTGTAATAAAAAATAATTTAAGTCATTGAATGTGTAAAAATACATTCAAAATGTCTTATTTCCACATTCTTTCATATTTACTTTATTGACAGCTACAAAATGACATTTGTGAAGTAGAAATGACAAAAAATGAATGTTAGATTTAAATGTTTTATTGCCACATATCTTTTTAGCACAACTTTACATTTGTGTTAAAAAAATGATTTATGTGGAAAATGTTACAATATGTTTACAATTCTTCCAATGCAGACATTTAAACCCTGGGAGAGTGAGGAAATGACAGACTCAAGTGCACCCTCATTTCCCGACCTTGCCACCATGGAAGAACAGGATATTATCAAAATAATCAGATTGAACAGGCAAATTATACTGAATTTATTTCATCAGCTGGAGCCAGATTTCTGCCTCACAACAGAAATCCCACATCTGTTACCACCAATTGTCAAACTCATGGCAGTTCTCCATTTTGTGGCCACAGGATCATTACAATACACTGTGGCAGTATCTAGTGGAATATCACAACCAATTTTCTATGGTGTTCTAAAATAAGTTCTTTCGTCAATGATGAGACACATCAACAGCTCCATCCAGTTTTCACAACATGAGGATTTCTTGAATGTGAAGGGTGATTTATATGCTTTGGGTCACCTACCACATGTGGTTTGACGGATTGATGGCATGCATATTGCCTTTGTGACACCGAACACCAAGGAACAAGTCTACTGGAATTGGAAGCACTGCTATTCAATCCATGTGCAAGTTGTCTGCTTAGCTGATCTGTACATCACAGGCGTCTGTGCTCATTTCCCCAGATCAGCCCATGATTCCTTTGTACTATGGAGCAACAGATTACCCCTGCAAATATTACAACTTGGACATGAGAAGGCCTGGCTTGTTGGTAAGTACAATCTGACATAATATTGTTTGGGTAATTTCAAGAAGAATCATCTGAAATGGTGTAAAATATCTTGGCTCTTCTTTTTTTTCATTTAGGAGACTCAGCTTATCTTAACTGACCATGGTTGTTGCCACTGCTGAAGAATCCAACAACGCATGGGGAAGTCTGCATCAATGAGGAATATTGAAGAAAAGGGAGGCCATTGGAGTGGGCTTTCGGGCTCATCAAGGCCAGATTTCATTGTCTGGACAAGACTGGTTGTACCTTCCTCTAATCACTCAACAAGGTCTGCCAAATCACTATGGTGACCATAATAGTCCTGCTACGTAACATCCCTTACTTTGCAGAGGATAGAGACCATGAAGAGCCACTGGTTGAGAATCCAGAAATGCCAAATGAAGATGAGAGTGGTGAGGAGGAAGGAGTTGACTTACGTCAGGAAGTCTTTAACAACTTTTTTACATGACTGTAAGTATCTATTTACATATTTTCACATTAACTGTTAAAATAACTATAGATGTAATGAGGAAAAAAGTATGTGCTAGACATTTGTTAGGAGGCCAAGTTCAGTGAATTCCAAGCCACATGCCTTTGTTGATCAAAGTTTTGTCACACTGACTTCTGTGTTCATATATGATTGTTTATCTCTGATTGTGTTTTTGGAAATGTGTCCTCAAAAAGATGACATGGTAATGTGTACATTTTGTCATGTTTCATTACTCATCTTTTTGTTTTAATACGTTGAAAGGTATCATCACCATGCCATCTTCATTTGAACATTTCAAAGTTGTGACATTTGCAGTTATATCGTGCTGTTTTGAAGTACAAATGGACCACTGGTTGATCCTGCAAAAGGCAGACACAGACTGTTGGGTGTACATATCTTGTATCAAGACAACCTGCACAGTATTTGTATGGGCATTTTGAAGATTGCATTGGACTTATTCTCAGTCGTGCGTTCGCACTAAGCCAGTATATGTGCCATCAACTACACAAACCCCATGTAGTAATGAAGCCAAAGCATACTAAAATCTCTTCACAAATCCTAAATCCTCATTTAGTGTAATGTGTATGTGTCTCATCATTGTAGGACAAACTTCATGTAGCACACTACTTAAAAATTGTTTGAGACATTCTCCCAGACACTGGGGCAGTGTATTGGAATAAATACTGTACATCTTGGAGCTTAATTGTAAAACACCACACTGTCTAAATATCAGTGAGGAATTCTTCACCTGCCTTTAATTAATTCTGTTCCCACATCCAGTACTTTAGCTGGCATCAGCACCGCCTTTTTTGTATCTAAATGTAAGGAAATGTTGTCTTTGTGTATTTTTATGATTTCACATCTTTGAATGACGGCTGTGATTCAAAGAGGATTAGAGCATGTTTTTTCAAATTTTTAAGCACTAGCACTTTGCATTTTTAAACGTTATTCATGATTATTGGCCCACTTGGGCAGGACTTTCGAATCTAGAATGTCTATTTGACAGAGGAAGTGTGCAATCCAGTTTGCTAGTAGAATTGAGTCAGCATGTCCAGAGGTACTATTTCGTGGTGTCCTGGTTTTATGACAGGTTTTCTTAGAAGGGTCTTAATTGGCCGCTAATTACCATGATATTGTATGTATTGTTGTAGGACTAATTTTATGACAAATGTATACTGATGCTCTTAGAATACTGTCATTGTAATAATATGTTAACTTATTTAAAAATGTATTTATTTAAGTTGCCATGCTGATTTAAAATGTTTATGATTACATGAATGTTTATTGCGTATTTTGCACATGTATATTGCACTCCCACAGGGAGGATCAATTATGTACAGGCTCTATAGCATCAGGTTCACTACCCTAACATGCAGTGTAACTGCTATGTCTATTATGCACTTTCCACGTGTGATTACTGCACTGACACTTTAAAAATGAAAAAACGCTTCCGAAACGCATCATGTGATCAAGACCTTGGAGGAGGCTGAAACGCGTTATGGCGGTGGTTCGGCATTTTCTGAATAAACCTGTTTTCTGCACCATACCTGGGTCTGCCTTCTCGTCTTTGGATGCTGGTGGCGTGAAGTGTTGCGGATATATATATGTATGTATGTGTGTGTAAATGTTATGCAGCACCCCAGTCAGAGAGCCCAAATTGGAATTGAGATTCTCCATCTGTACATTGTGCTCCCTCTACAGCTGCCTCATTTCCGGGAGCTCTATAAGAACCTGGCCCATCATCTCTTGGGACTGGTGGAGGGATCCCCAGCTTACACATTTACAATAACAAAATGTTTATTTTCATCAGACTTTGATTTGTGCAACTCATGACAACAGTTCAATTACATGACAAGAAAAGGACTTCAACACAAACAGTTTTCAATAGAAGACACTATATAGGTATTGTTCAGTCAATAACACTTTACCATATGTGAAAAAAAGTTTGAAAAGTTAGAATGGGCATAAATACATAGCAATATGATTTTCAAATAACAGAAACAAGGCATCATGGCAGTTGTAGTTATTTCAATGATACATTCAGTACACTTGAACATACCTTGTGTAACTCTGCAGTTAAAAGAGAAAGTACATGCACTTACAGGCACTAGAACATCACATAAAATGTTATTGCTAGTAAAACCTGTTATCGTAAATGCAACTCAATACATTCAAATAGAAAAGTCAAAAAATATTTAAATTCTATATTTGGGTTTCTATGTAAAATTAATAGTACTGAACACATTAACAACAGGTAACTTCAATATAAACAGGACATTTAGGTTTAGTAACACACTGCAAAGTGCAACTTACCAGTCTCCACTCCACCAGGGATTCATGTCAAGTCTTCGGGATGTAGGATCTGCAAGACCTTCTCCTATCAAGGAAATAGTTGTAAGGTGAGTCCGGGAGAACCATCACCAGTTCTCTGAGTCTCTAGGTGATGCTTGGAGGCCAGAGAATGCACTATAGCTCACAGGTCATTCCACCTCTTCCTAATTGCCTTCTTTGTGCACAGGTTGCTTGCTACAGCATGCACTCTGTCAACTATTCAGACCCACATGTCCATTTGTCTGAGATAGGTGTGTATTTTGGACTTGGGCTCCACACAATTGTGTCTTTACTCTTATGATTTTATCCACCATTACTGACAATTCTCCCTCCTTAAAACGTGGATTGTTATGCCCTCACATTATGAAATTAAAAATTTACCATTGTCATTTCCCACTCAATTTTTTTTTTAAAAGAGAGCAAATGAACAAGTAACAGGAAAAGCAAAATGAAAACATGACTTGAATGTGAAATCACTGTGGATGAATGTTGTGGTACTGTGGAATGGCAAAGGATCATGGTGGTCTGAAATAGAATATGTTTTATAGTGTGGTATGCAAGTGCAAACAATTAGTCAAAACACAACAGGTTTGTAATACTAGCATCCAGCCTATAGCCACAGGAATAGTCCAATGCTGACCACATACCACAAAGGATTCACTCCATCAGCACCCTGCTGACAGTGACAGAGTACTATTTGCCAGCATTGGATTCTGCTGTGTCAGCAGTGGAAGAGATATGTAGCAGACAGAAAACTCTGTCCACGCAGATGGAGAGTCATCCTGCAGGCATCTAATGGTTGGTTGGACCGCTGACATCTCGACAGAGGACTTGGGACCACTGCAGGATAGCAGTAGTAGCACCAAGATCAATTTCAGGCCCTAAGTTCGGACACAGAGATCTTCAATGTGCGAAGGCACCAATATTATCAAGTCAGCAAGGAACCTTCCTTGGGTGAAAATTTTGTATTTCTCCCGCTCAGTGCTTTCACGTCAAGACATCAACAGCTTTAATGGGATCTCATCATACAGCTATTTGGTCTCATGGAGACCTTCTCGGACACAGCGTGCTGCATTGCCACGCTGAGGATTTTTGACTTTCATTTCAGAGATTTAGGCCCTGTTTACAAGCTAAGGTGAAAAATAATCGCCGCTAATAAACAATGTTCTCTCTAATTTCTTTCCTCTGTGTGTGGCAGTGGAGGGTCTCTGTGCTCTGCAACCATGGCTATGTGCGCCAGGAACCAAACCGCGTGTGTCTGCGGCGCCAAATGGCACTCAAAACGTTTACTTTAAAAAGTGAAAAGATGGTGCATTTTCACACATACAGAGCCAAAATAAGGGTCTTAAAGGCAGTTTGCAAACTTATTGTATTGCCTGTATTTTCCTTGCTGTGTCTCTGACTGCTGTTGTCTGTCTTCCCCGCTGCCTGTAAGTGGCCCGTGCCCCTTTTTCTTTCCTCTGTTACCCTCGCTGTCCCTGTGCTGTCTCTGCCTGGTCTTTCCTTCTGTACCCCTTGCTGCCTGTGTCTCTGCCCAGTTTTCCCTTCTGTTCCCCTTCGCCTCGCTGCCCCGTGCCTCTCTGCCCGTTCTGCCTTCTGTTCTTAGCTGCCCCTATATTTCTGTATTCTGTATTTTGCCTCTGTGCCATTAGTTTTTTGTGCCCGTCTGCCCTCTGTGCCACTCTTTTTTTGTGCCCTTCTGCCTTATCCACTTTGTTTTCCCCTCGTTTTTTTGTGCCTTACAGCCCTCTGTTCCACTTCGCTTTCCCCTCGTTTTTTGCCTTTCTGCCCTCTGTCCCACTCGTTTTTGTAGCTTTCTGCCCTCTGTTCCACTCGTTTTTGTGCCCTTCTGCCCTCTGTCCCACTCGTTTTTGGGCCCTTCTGCCATCTGTCCCACTCGTTTTTGTGCCTTTCTGCCATCTGTCTCACTTGTTTTTGTGCCTTTCTGCCATATGTCCCACTTGTTTTTGTGCCCTTCTGCCCTCTGTCCCACTCGTTTTTGTGCCCTTCTGCCCTCTGTCCCACTCATTTTTGTGCCCTTCTGCCCTCTGTCCCACTTGTTTTTGTGCCCTTCTGCCATCTGTCCCACTCGTTTTTTCCTTGTTTTTTCCTTGTTTTATGCCCCTCTTGACTTCTGTTCCGCTCGTTTACCCAGCCAATGTGCCCCCTAAAGTACATGCTGTGTTTGGAAAGTGTCTACGCTTTCGTGAAGGGGCTCCGATTAACAGCAATATTTAAACAAAAGGCCACAGTCTGCCCCGCGCTACCACATAGCCACCAGCCCCCAACCTCCTTACCTACACTCGTCATGTTCGCGCCGCTCCCTTCTTCAAAGCGGCCGGCGGCGACACTCTTGCACGACATCCTGTGTGCGCGCTCCTAGCGAGTCGGTGCACGGGGATGTCAGGAGAGGTGCGCGCGCGCCCTAGAGGGAACGGTGCTTATAAATAATGATACCACGAAGTACGTTATTTCTCAGGTGCAATAAATAACATCTATTATAAGTTAATGGGGGAAACATTTGGATTTTTGTGCATTAAACAATATACAATATGTTTTTCCTTATTACATTTCAGCAAGTTTGATAATTATCAAATGCGTTAAATACCTTCAAACTCTTAATTCTGACCCATGAGTAAAAAGGAGTTTACGCATGGGTCCGGAATATTACAGGGAACTCGTGATCTTGCCCTAAGTCTGAAGTTAAAACCTCTGATTTGGTCAATCCTGGTTTCTGTATCTGACCCGGTCCTCCATAGAGATTACTCTTAAATTACATCTAGAATCGATACTGGTGAAGCACAACAATTGACCTCAGTTGATGGTAAATGCTTTTTTGTTGTAGTTTTTGTTTAGAACTTTAAACATGTAATCTCTTGTTCCCCACTTTGAAGTTTAGTCATTTTTGTATAATCTTGTTCTTTAAATTATTCTCTATTTTTATCAATTGGATTACACAGGTTTAAGCCTGACTGCTCTATGCTACAGCTACCAAGGGTTGAGGTCAGGTTTAAATTTTGGAAACCTTTACAGGATTTAATAAGAATAGTAACATTACTTGTGTTGAAGTACTATTCAAATCTATATAACCCCACCGTCTAACACTATTACATCAGAAATGCATACGTATATTGGAATGAATTTGGAAACTCAAAGATGGCAAAAACTGCTATTAAAAGACAAACATTGTAACATACATTTGGTCTGTCGGACAACATTTGAATCTTTAATATTTGCACCATAGTGACTTTCCTCATTTTGGAGAATATTTGAAATCCTCTTCGGGTAGGATTGAATATTGGCATAATGAATGTCTAATTTTTCATGTCTTCTTAGTGACAAGCATCAGATGGCAAGGAGAACAACAAACTTTTTTAGTAGGAGTACTGATCAGGGAAGTGTGGAGAAGAAAAAAAATTCACAACAGCACTGTTGAAAGTATAGGAGAGATGAAGAAAATAAGACAATGTAAGGCATTGCAAAAAACTGGTGCTCAGCCTTGTTCACAGAAGCAATGGACAGAAAAAAGTGGGACAAACAAGTTGAAAGAATAAAAAGAGTTGCCACACTAATGAGTAACAGAAATTAACCGAGAGTATCTATCAGAAAACAAATTGCAAATAAGAGTATGATCACTAAAGAGAAGAAAACAGACAGCATCATTGAAAAAATTTGATTATTGTAGACAGTGCAAAAATAACACTGAAGGTAAGTGAAGGAGTACTCAGGAAGAAGAGAGATAATTAAAAGAAAGAAAGAACTGATAATAAACTTTTTCTAAGAAAAAACGAAAACAGCGAGGAGAAAATAAAACACCACTGAGGAACAAGGATGTAAAAAGAGATTAAGAGATTAGGAGGAAGAAGTCACCCAGTATGCATATGTTGGTTAGGATATGAACTGGGGCATATCTATGTAGAAATTGATAACTCAGAGTAGTCAGTATTGAGTAGGCGATAAGGAAAATCCAAAATCAAAGTAAACTCATTCCTGCTTCATAAAACAACGCTGAAAGCTTGCAATCAAACTGAGCATATGTACGTTTTTAGAGAATTACCTTTGAAGCGCTTGAAGTATCCTGACTCCCCTGCCCTGCAGCACTGAATACCTCTATTTTGTCGCTGTCTGCAAGGAATAAACATAGTCCAACTGTCAACTTCACCGAGATATGTTATCCAGGAAAGGCGCCAGGCACACATTTTTTCGGGCAAGAGGATTCTAACTTTCTAAAAGCAGCATTTTCAAACTTGTAACTTAAAATACAATTTAGCATAAAAGAGTATTTTTTGTTGCAATGTCTCAGACTTCAAACATGAAATACTTACCTGTTCGTAATCAAAAGTTACCACTTATTAAATATAATAAGACAACCCAATGGCATCTCATGGGAGAGGTAGGCATCATAGTAGTGAAAAACACATTTAGAAGTGTTTCATTACCATGACACATAAAACTTAAAAGTACATGTCCAACCTTTTAAATTCAATGTACCCTGCCCTTTGGGTTACCTAGGGCCTTTCTTAGCTTTATGCAAAAAAGGGAGTTTAAGGCTTGCCAAGGGGATTATATTGCCAATTTGAATTGGCAGTTTAAAACTGCATTCAGGCTGCAGTAGCAGGCAGGGGATACATTTTAAGTGACTACTTGAGTGGGTGGCAAAATACGTGTTGCAGGCCCACTAGTACCATTTAATTTACATTCCCTGGGTAATTTACACCACTCTACAAGAGATTCATAAGTGAATTAAATATTCTGATCAGGCGTAAGCCACTTTTACCACATTTGAAAGACAAAGCATAGGCACATTAGCACTAGATATCAGTGGTAAGGTACACAGAGTCATAAGGTAAGCAAAAATAAATTCAGCAAAAATAGGAGGGTGAAGAAAAAAGATTTGGAGGAAGACAACCCAAAGGCTGATAGGTCTAACCCTTGGTTTCAATATGGAAGCATAGTAACAATGTGTATTTTTTAAAAAAAATCATTTTTTTTTTGTGATGTATTGTAAAGAGTGCTGCACCACTGAATGCATTTCTTTTTACGAAACAGAAAGTGAATGCCACAGTAGAGACTGCAGAAAGTAACTAGTGCTTACGAGAGCACAGGTTACCTTTTTTTAATTTCACTGCTTTTGTCACTCTGAGGCCAGGGGCTACAAAGGTAGTGATAGGGGATCGCAAACAGCAAGCCACAAGTCAAAATTGCGACCCCTAGTAATCCTGAAATGAAGTTCATTCTGGTCGGTGATAAATAATTGTGTTTATAAACCATTAATGCATACAATTACAAACAGCATGTAGGTTGGCTATGCAGCTGGTGCTCACTTCCAGGGTCGGTTTGGTAGGATTTCCCTTGCCCCCTTGAGGTCCATCCAGTGATCAACCTGTTGGGTCTGGCTACTGTGTTGTGTAGTTCCTACTAATCCGTAGGATCTGCGAATTGCTTGGACAACACAAACAAGGTGCTTGGTGTCAAGAGTGGTTCCGGACACCCCTGCAGGGTATGTTGGCCTATAGACCAGCTAGCTCACAGTGCCACCGTAAGCCCCCCTCATCTACAAGGGAACAAATGGTTTCTGGCAACCACTGAACATGACAACCCTGACCCTTCAGGGATCGTGGAAACTGTACAGATCTTTTTGCTCAGTCATTGGTGCTCACTTATTATCAGAGAAATATACAGAGAATACACAGGGGGACATTTTTAATATTATTTATTGAACCAATGTTATTTTTGCATAAAATACTGTGTTGCAATGATTAGTAGACAGAAGCAGATAAATGTGATTACAAGCATCAAAAGTGGTAATAGTTGATATAGTTCTACCATGTTACTAAAACAATGTATATATGCAGACATATAACACAAAGCAGTAATTGAGCGTACTCTTACCATCCAAACCCTACTCTAAGTTTACTTATTGTGTGTGTGTGTGTGTAGGTGTAAAGCCAAGAATCCCTCCAAGGGACGATCCAACCCCATTTCCTGATGGGATAGAACTGGACACCCCATACGAGATGTCAGACTGCTGCGTGGTAATTTCTCAGCATGCATGTAGCTCTCTTTCTGAGGAAGTGCCTCCTCTGCTAATCTAGCAGGTAGCTCATCTTTTATAATAGAAAGCAGCATCGTGATGTACGTGTATAGATTAGTGATGTTATGGGTATTTAGATAGCCCTGTTGCCCCGTGGATGAAGATAGTGATGGCATTTGTATATAGTGCAAAACTAGACCTTGTACATGATGTTCAGGACGTTGTCATATTGTTGTGCGAAGCTAGATGTGTAAACAAGTTTAGTTTCAGGGAAACTAATCCAACATTGTCGTGCACGCAAATATGTGCAAAAGGTGACAGCTGGAAATGTTATTTGTGAGGACAATGTAAGAAATAAGCTGCTTGACTACATGGGCCTAACTCAGGAATGTAAAAGCAGGAGAGACTAAGAGCAGCTACTACTTTCCTCAGCACCTCCTTAGCTATGCCCCTTAGCTTGAAGCACTTTTTTCATTGGTGGAAGGTGGTAGAGAAGATGGAAAAGCAAGCCAGCTTCTCCACCCTCCCTCCCACAAACTCTACTCCCCCGACCAACAAAAGCAAACAAACCAGGAGGATTGACTAACATTGCTTTTAAAGACTCCTCTTTCAAACCCAATTTCCGGATTCAGTTTCAGACAATTCCTTTGTCTATCAGTGCTTCTATGTCCAAGAGAAGCTTTGGGAGAGGGAGGAGCTGTGTGTCTGTGCCTGTGCCTGGCAAGGAATCGGACACTATATGAATTTTCTTTCACCTAACGAAACCATAGGAATAGTGTTTGACTCCTGTGTCTGACACTCAGTTTTGCACCCCAGCAATGAGCTTGATGCTATTTGGAAACAAATTCAAACAGCACCTGGCTCCTCACAGGGGTGCAGACACACAAGTATATAATCAGAGGCTCTGTAAGGAGCATGGGCACTGTTTGCATTGTTCTAATCCAAACAGCTCCATTTTCTCACAAGGGCATTCCAATGGATGCATGGACCTCAGGTCATCTGGCACACACGAAAACCTACCAACCAGGCACATGGTTCTGGGTCCTGGGTGATGTGACTTGAGTGTATGTTTTGCCCAGGTCAAACATTGTTTGAAAAAACTGAATTGTTTCATATCTCTGTGACAAAATGCCATGTAATTGGTGGAGAACAGCAAAACTCTCACCACCCACTGTCCCCACACTTCTACCAATAAAAACAATGTCTCACATGTGTGTGTGGCTTACATGTGTGGGGGGCTTATTGTCACCGACAGGACTAGACCAATTTTGTGACCATGTGAAGTTAAAATAGAGTCAATATGGCATTCACATGGTCACAACATTAGCATATGCCTGTTCCATGCAACAGCCCCTGAACATGGTGGGACTTCATTTGTTTTAAGAAAAGTGGCTAAAAATGTAATTGTATGACTTTTGCCATTTGCCTGAAGTTATGGAGTTTTTTGTCATAAAGAAAGGAAGAATTGTGATTTGTTTCCTATATAGTGATGGGTGGGGGGGGGGGGGGAATACTGTGTGATAAAATCAGTTGAGTTTCATGAAAACCGTATCACCATGTGGCTTCCTGTGTACTAGTTTTCAAAAATGTCTAAGGTTGATGGCTTTCCCTGAGTGTGACTGACCATGCACACAAATGCAACATCTCTCTTGCAACTCCTCCATCAAAAACAGTCTCTAGTATCCAGTGTGTGGCTCACTGTTTTGTCTGAACCCCTGTCAGAGGACTAAGCGGCAAGCAGGAGCTACTGGACGCAACTGTGGTGGTGACTCCTGATGTCCCGGGCCTGACTTACTATGGGTCCTGAGCAACTAAACCAAGTACCCCTCCAGCACTTGATTCACAGTGGCAGTGATGGTTGAGCAGTAAAAGGCTTTTTTTCAGGGGTGGGGTAGATGCAGGGGGTGAACGAAGGCTCATATCTCAAAATATGTTCAATGACAGCAATAAATGATTTTCAGTCAAATACTTGCTGTTATGAAAAAGGAGTATTTATATATGAACACAGAATGAAATACACCATACACACATGTCACAAACAGACCTCCTAATGTCAGTACTTAGATAGGCAGGTCTAGGAGTCCCACTTCCTTCCTAATGCTAATGTTTATTCCCCATTCACAATAGGTTACATTCAGGCTAGGTCATCCTAGAGATTTGAGTCACGTTGAGTCCCACGCCAACTATCTTAAAAGTCAGAAGTGCTCCCATGCCGGTGCTAGGAGGCACACCAAGTTCCTCTGGAGCCACATGATCAGTCTTACCCGCTTTCTCGAGGTTGCTCTGTCGGATTCCATGGGAGCATTCCACTCTCAGGCATTGAAGAGATCTGCAGTAACTAAGAGAGTGAACAGCACTGTCATTTTTGTAGGAGCAGTGGCAGGTCGTCCCCGTCACTTACTCCGATGACATTCAAGTTCCTCTGAACCTTCTCACAGTTAGACGGTGATCATGCGACTTCAAATTCTTCACGCTTGGCTCAGGTACTCAAAGGACACCAAGGTGTCCCTTTTTCTTGGTATCAACTAAACCAGGTAAAGCCTCTTGCTCTATCCCGGCAGCCTCCATTGGCATATGGGGTTGCCAACTTTACTCCACACAAGGGATACAGCTGAATCAGCACATGGTAATGCACCCTTCACAGTGGCCCCGTCTCGCCTCTGGGGTCACTGACTTTACTTCGCACACTAATCAGCAAGGCTGTGTCTCAGCTATAGAGACTGTCATGCCTGAATTCCACCACAGGTATATTATAGACTGCCAAAGAATATTCACACCTTGCCCCACTGAATCTCACCCTCCAATAACTATGTTAGAGTGCGGAGGCCTCCAGGAGGAAGGATATGAGCTAGAGAAGACAGGAGCCAGTAATGGATCCAACCATCAACGCCTTCTATTTATTTATTTATTTACTGAATGGATTTGTAGAACGCCTGAATCACCCCCTGAGGAGTATCTCTGTGCTTAGGACAAGGCTGCTGGCAGGCTGAATAAAAGGAGTTAAAGTGGATTTAAGAAGTTTCCTAAAGTAGAGGTAATCAGGTCAGAGCCTCAAATGAATGTGCAGCTGGATCCAGTAGAGGGGGCGAGGTCTGAAAAGGATTTACCACCTAATCTTGCTTTCCTAATTCTGGGGAGATGAGAGTTCATGAGGGAGCGTAAGGCTTAATCTTCCTAGAAATATAGGATGGGCCTTTGTAATATAAGGCTTAGTAGACTGTGCAGCAACCCTTAAACCTGACGCCCTTGCGAATTGGAAGCCAATTAAGTTTTTGTAGTATGGGGAGGGACGGGGCTTTGAATGGAGAGTTCATAACGAGTCGTGCAGCAGTATTCTGAATAAACCTGTAACCTGCTGATGGATGACTCATTGGCAGAGACCAGGAGAGCATTGCAATAATCGAGACGGCTCATGACCATGGTCTGGATGAAAGTTTTTCGCATGTAGTCTGGCAGGAGAGGAAAAACTCGGCGTAACAGACCAAACACATAAAAGCAAATGCTAGCAGTGTGAGTGAAATGCTCCTTTCATGTTAACGCATGATCAAGCGAATGCCCACGTTTTTGACTGAGTGTTTGGGATTAGGGCACGAGCCGAGCGCTGCTGGCCACCAATTCGGGGGCCATAGAAGAGAGCCGTCTCCAAAGAGCATTATCTCCGTTTTAGCAGAATTGAGCTGTAAAAACTTACTTTTAATAATTTGCAATAGCAGCCATTCCTCCTGAAAAGGTGGACACAGCCAGGGAGGAAGATTTCTCAAAAGAGAAGAGAAGCTGAGAGTCATCAGCATAAGAGACGGGCAGATACCCATGGGACCTAAGAAGGTTGGCCAAGGGGGCAATATAGATGTTAAACAGTGTAGGGCTCAACAAGAGCCCTAGGAACACCCTTAGTCAATTCCATTGTCTTTGACCGGGAAGGACCCAGATTAACAGTCTGTGTACGATCGGACAGGAAGCTGGTCTTCCACTGCAAGGACATTCCACTGAGCCCAATCTCCTTCAGTCTCCTCAACAGAATAGGATGCGACACCGTGCGAATGCTGCAGAGAGGTCTAACAGCACAAGAATGGTGGAGTGGCCACTATCTAAGTTCATTCTGATGTTATCCATGACCTCAAGTAGGGTCAACTCCCTACTGTAATTGAGCCTAAAACCAGATTGAGAGAGGTCCAGACAGCTATTATTTTCGACATGGGCGGATAGATGTTGATTAATGTATTTTTCCAAGATTATGCTGAAAAGAGGTAATGGAGAGATGGGTCCGAGATTGAATAGTTCTTCCATGGAGACCTTGTCATACACACCAAGAATGAAACCCTCCTATTGATTTCCACATTGCCAACTGCCTCTCTGTATATATATATAGGTTTATACCTAGCAAAAAAATGTTTATTAAGAATCATAAACGTAGATTAAGAGAGTGACATTTATATATTCATCTAAAGGATGCATGCAAGAAATACCTATGTATGGTTACCTGGTTATTGGAATATTTTTTTCCATGTCCATCACATTTCTTTCATGTCCATAAAATTGCAGAACTGTTACTTCACGCTCTGTTGTAGGTTTCTTCCTCCAAATAAGGTAGAACCAAATGCTGATCTTTCATTCATTGAATTAAATCTTAGAACAGTTCTATCTTTAGTCACTAGATGGCAATATTGATCCTTGCTGAACACAAAGAGAATCAACTTGTATTGATAACACTTTCTGAGCCCTAGACTCTATAAAACATAAAAGAAAAAAACACAAAGATTATCAGCTCGGCAAGCTTCTTCAATCTTTTAAGTAATTAGCAGCACTTCCTGAGTTCCAGTCCTTTAACTCTCACAAGATAAACACAAAAATTATTGCTAGAAATGGGGTTTCTTGATGGCTAGGACATCCCCCTAAACCACAGAAAACCCACCACTCTAGTCAGAGCGAATAAGTTGCATCCCACTCCCCCCGTAGCTTTGCACAGAGCAGTCAGGCTTATCCCCAGAGGCAATATGTTAAGCGTTTGCACAACACATACACACCAGTGACACAATGAATACACCACAAATAATACATCACACAGTAGTGTATAAAAAATATCCATTGTATTATGCATAAAATTACACTAGGCGTTAGAAGCATAAATCACTATACCACTAGGAACTTGTCATAATTCACGTTGACCGCTTGTCAAAACATAACAAGTTAGACGCTAAAAGGAACACCGTATAGGTTGCACATGTTTTAAGCACACTGTTGTAAGTTGAATAAGACTCTTGACAGGCTTCTTAGGAATTAGTAAATAGATTTAATTACCAAAGTAGAAGTCAACACTACATCTCTCCAGCTGACCAGACTTCAACTGTTCAATCTAGAATCCCACAACCTTGATGACATGGGTAAGAACACTGATGGGTTCTACACAGAACAGCTGGGTATGGACATAAAAGAAAGGCTGAATAGAACTATAAATAAACAAGAATAATATTTACAACACATCTCTTTCCCTTGGAGTGAATGTAATTAACATAGAAATAAAGTATAGCATTTTTAAGAAAAATGTGACAATGAAATGCAAATCTATTTTTTAACACAGATAATCATTTACATAAACAGTAGGTCGGCGTGACCTTGAACTCCTAGCATTGTTAGACACAGATGGAACATTCCCAAGAGAGTCACACCTCGAACCCGCATTACTCATTTGGTGTGAAGCATCTCCACCACCTTCCTCCCTTCTACAATTAATGACTTCACGATTAGTGAGATCATCTTGAGTAGACAACATATACCCACTATTACTCAAAGCACCTTCGCAATTATCAAAACTCTTTGAGTTTCCCTTCTGATACATAGCAATCCTTCTATAATTACATTTCTCACCATTTTTTAACACCACATAATTGGATGAACTTGTTCCACTAAAAATGGTCCTCTATATTTAGTGAGACCTTTTATAATTCTTCCTGGCTTAACCTTAACCATGTCTCCAACTGACATAGGAGTATTGTACCCATCCGCCTTTCTTATCATACAAAGTTCTCTCATTACAATTCTTTAGCCAAGAAGGAACTAGCTTAGTTCCAGGTCTCCTTCCTCGCATCATTTCAAATGGAGACTCTTTATCATCATTGTGCGTAGTGGTTCTGTATGCCCAGACCATCTCTTGTACAGTCTCATTAGAAAAGCTCCCTGTTGAAATAGACATCTGTAAAGTCCCTTTAATAACCCTATTGACTCTCTCACAAAGGCCATTGCCCTGTGGATTATACCGAGATGTCCGATGGTGTTTAATACCACAACCTGACAAAAAGTCTTGCAACCTTTTAGAAATCAGTTGTGTCCCATTTAAAAAAAAAAAAAAAATTTCAAGACCTTTATTATACAAAGTGCATGTTACACAGCTTCCAGCTTACAACCCCTCAGGGCCAGCCGCGTGAATCAATAACTATATGAACATTTTCAGATGAACACAGCCGTATGGCCGACAGCCCTAGGGTTCGGCGGCGTAAATTGTTTCATTGCAGCACTCACATTCAGCAAACCATTTACTGTTATAGATGTACAGGTCTGTAGGTTGTTTTTTTTTTCCTTTAGTTATAAAGCTATGGTGGTACTCGTCAATGTCGCCAGGTGGATTGTAACCCGTTCCCACTAATAAGTGTTATGGGTAAATGTGTCGGCGAGGTTCGCCTTCTAAGCGGGCGCGGGGCGTTGATGTTATAGGGTAAGTCTGTGCGACGTCGCAAGTTTGTCAATGAGCGAGTGTCTATGTAGCTTATTGTTCCTAGCAAGAGAAGTTTATGTTGACGGTGGTGTTCAGTCTGAATCACCTCGGCCATGACTGTTACTCTCAAAAGCCCTTAGGTACGTGGCGTGTCACCGTAGCTGTGATTCGAGCAAGAGAATCAGCATTGTACAAGACAGCCCGGGTCCACTTGCCCATCCTTAGATAGTACGCGCAGCAGTCATCTCTTTCTGGCCGTTTGCTAGTGCTGCTGTGGTATATCATCTATGAGAAGGAACGGGGTCCAGTGTGTAGGCTGGGATGTGATAACTTAAGATGTGCGTACAAAGCGTGCAATGCGCTCGTGAACTAACTTCAAAGAGCCTGGTCAAAAAGAAAGGGGGACCAGCGCATCAATAAAACATCAGAACAATAACATGGGGAGTATGTGCAAAAGGGGAGGGGGAGCGTGGGCGGATGTATCCATGTGTTTAAGGGAATAAGTGCAGTGTCATTGTGGCGGGCGGGTGGGGGGTTGCATTTTGCGGTTCGTGCGTGTATCAAAGGGGGGGTTGCCACCATGAGGGCGTACCGAGTGCGGCACTGGAGCGCAATCCGTGGGATAGTCCACGGTCAGGGTGCATAGTAAAAGTTGGATGTGTGGAGGTGTGGGTGGGGGTGGGGCGATGAGTACTTCATTGCTGAGCAATCGGATATGTATTGTGCGCTTTTCGGAATGTGGGCTCAGCACAGGCGGTGTTCAGTGCGTTATGTGCAAAATGGCAATGGTGCGGGGATGTGAGGGGGGAGTAAACAAAATGAGGGGGGTTGGTGGGTACAAGCGCGTCACGTGGTGTCCACTGCAGGGGGGTGTTAGACCTGGCACCTTGGCGTGAGTTTCCCTTCCACTTTTTGCTGGTGTGCCTCCGATGCTTTGCTGGTTTTCCGATACTCAGGGCACTGCGCCACGGCCGACCCGTGCCGCAGTGCAAGTGCTCCCTACTGTAAATTGTACATGTGATTGATGTCCATGATTGGTTCATTGGATTTACTGTTAGTCCCTAGTAAAGTGCACCAGGAGTGCCAGGGCTTGTAAATGCCAATACTGCTAGTGGGCCTGCAGCGCTGGTTGCGCCACCCACAGAAGCAGCCTTAAGATGTGTCTGGGGTCCGCCATTGCAGACCCCGCGTGCAGTCTCGTACTGTCATGCCGGCTGGGCAAGTGCACCCACTCGCCAGCCCTAAACCTTCCCTTAACTTCATATTAGTCACCCCTATGGTAGGCCTGCGGGCAGGGTGCATTGTCGGTGTAAGGTAGGACAAGCCCTGATGTGTGTGGCATGTCCTAGTAGTGACTTACAACTAAATTCGTATTTCACTATTGTAAGGCTACCTGCTTCCGTTAGGCCAGAATGGGCTGCTGGAATTATTACACTCTATAATCCCAGCAGGCTCAGGGAGCATGGTAGAGAGTCGTGGTTAGTATGCCTGAACTCAGAATAATAAAATATTTCTTTTAGTAAAGTTTATTTTAATATCCTGTGTTTGCAAATGCTACTTTTAGAAAGTTAGCATTTGCTTGCCTAACCATTTCAGCCCGCCTCTGCTGGTATGTGTATCTGACTGTCTGGGATGTGTGAGTGACAGGGCTGGGGGATGACAGGTGGTGAAGGCGCAGATTACACCTTAGTGGGAGGTAGGAGTGGCTCTTGACTCTGAATCTTGCTGTGCTCTCCCACCACAATGCTGGCTCCACCCTCCTGGGGAGCGACTGATGACTCAGCCGACACCTGGCCCAGGAAGGGCGAAGCCTCATCAACAAGGTACTTCTGGCTGCCCCTGTCCACACAATGCTGGCTCCACCTCCTGTGGGGCGTCTGATGTGCCTGCCCCTCACACTGAAAGCAGAAGCCGGATTACACCCACCAGAGTACTCAAGGACTGAAAGTGGCTATGCAAAGGCCCCCCTGGCCTGCGAGAACAAAAGAAATGCAGTATAAAAGACGGAGCCTTGCTCCTTGTAAATTAGATCCTGTTTGGGCTACAGAAGGAACTCTACCCGACGAGAAGGACCGGGAAGGACAAGGAAGAGTGCTGTCTCTTGCCTGTGTCTGGTGCCTTGCTGCAGAAGGAGAGGAAAAGGAAAGACTACGAGAAGACTTTTGCTTTGTGAAACTTTGTGCCAAACTCTGCTGAAAGATCTCCAAGGGCTTGCTGCTGAACTTGCCCCCTGACCAGCGCCCCAGGACCAGTGGGCGCTACCTCCTGAAGAAAGTGCCTGTGTGTGCTGCTTATCGCTGCAGTACTGACAGAGGGGTTTGGGAGCGCTGGGCAAGCCTGCCACGCTCCCCGTAATCCAAGGCATCGACATCCCCCCAAGCACCGTGACCGGGGCCCAAAGCAACAGCGAGAGCAACGTGAGGTCCAGCCGCCGCTGGCCCGAACACCGTGACCGCATCTGCACCGGGAGCCCGAGAGCAAAGTGAAGGAGGACCCGTCCGGTCCAAGCTCCCGAATTGACTGCGCTTCAAGCCATCAATCCACCTGCAAAGACGGACAGCCGCCCTGTGATAACCCCCCTCTGGTCGGTAGCCTGCCCGACAGCTCAGCTGTGAACGCACAGCTGCAACCGGCACTTTGGCTGGGTACGTCCTGCACTTGGGGACCGTACTGCAACTTGCCGCCACCACACCGCCGCCGCCTCCAGGGTCGGAGCGAACGACGAAGGAAGGACCCTGCCACCACAGAACACCGCCGCCCCGGATGACCCGTGACCTGCCCGGCTGAGAGCCGCAGCGAACAGCGACCCCGGAAAAGCAACGCGACGTGGGACAGCTCCCCCTGGAAGCCGCCCGCTCCACAAGAGTTTGAAAGGTACTGTGTTGTAACCTCACGGTGCGAGCGTCCTGCAACCCGAGCTCGCACCGCGCTATCTGCTCCCAACGCGAGCCGCCTCTGAAACCGAGGCTCGCACAGCTCCTGGTCCTCGAGGCCCGAGCTCCTCTCTGAAGCGAGCGGAGACAGCGGAAAGCGCATTGAGGCGCTACGAGACACTGAACCTTGTTGAACCTGGGCAGAAGGCCCAAAAGATTACTTATTGCTAAGAAAGAATTGTGGCAACCTGAACTTGAGTAAACTGGAACCGCTATTGAAAGTTTGACAACTGTATTTACAAGCCTGCTTGAAATTTATATAAAGATATATATTTTTACAAATACAGTTTGGTGTCATTGTGTGGTGGGTTGGTTGTGATGGTGTAATATTGCAAATGTTTAACCCTATGTGCCCCAAAGATTAGCCTAAGACTGCTTAAGCCACACTACCTAGAGGGTAAGCAGAGGTTGTCTGGAAGGTAACCCTCAGCCCTGACGAGGAAGAGAGAGTCCCTGCTTGTCGCTAGTGCTACACTGCGCCAACTAGAGCCTCCCCCTTCCTACAGGGGGTATGGGCGCCGGGCGCGGACCCCTTCACGTGATCCCCTGTTCCAAGCATTTCTGTTGGAAGGATTGGAAGATGTCGTCCCAGTGTTGTGCAATTGGGAATTTCCTAAGTCCTGCCGTCTCTTCCCGTCGTAAGACTGTGGCCTCAGCTCGCGCCCAGTTTGTGAGGGATAAGCTCCAATGTCGTATATGTGGAGGTGTGTCGGCTTTCCACCGCTTGGTAAGCAGCCGCTTGGCCGTGATCAGCCCGAGATCCCAGTATCGGGCCTGTATCTTGTTTAGCTTTGTGCGTTTGTACAGTCCCAGTATACAGGCCTCCCAAGTCCTCGGCACGTGTTTGCCAGTGCAATGCGTGAGCAGCGCTGTCACTTCATCCCAATATTACTGGAGGTCGGGCATAGCCAGAGCATATGTAGGAGGTCCGCCCCCACCAAGGAGCAGCGTTTGTAGGTGGTGTTCGTGACCGAAAAATATCTGTTTATTTTGTCTGGGGTGAGGTATGCACGGTGTAGTATTTAGAGTTGTATGATTTTGAAGCGAGGATTGCGCGGGATGTTAACCGGTCCAATTAGCACCATTGCCCACTCCTTGTCTGTCCAACCCCTCCCTCTGTCCGCCGCCCATTTCTCTCTCAGCTGCATGGTGGTGGGTTGGGTGTGAAGCAGGAGAGCCTGCGCTAGCCAGTGTATTTTGTGGGAGCCGTTGCTCATAACATGAAGGTATTGTGTAAAGTGGTGCATTGGTAGCTCTTCGGACATGCCGCCCCAGGCAGCAGTCAGCGTGCGGATGAGGGACGCGTGCAATAGGAACTGTCCAGTTGGGAGAGATGTATCCTCTGCAAGGTTTGCGAAAGGGAGGAGAGCACCGTCGGCGTATAGGTCCCCCAGCGTTTCCACCCCCGCAGTGGTCCAGCTGTCTAGTATTACATTCGTCAGCGCCCCGGTTGCTGTCGGGGTGCCCAGTAGAGGGAGTATCGGGGCATATGGTACCGTCGTTCGGGTAAGATGCAGGCATCGCAGAAAACATCTATGCGCTACCGCAAGATACAGCTGCGAGGGACGAGGAGCCCGAGTCAATGGATGAAACAGCACGTGTATCTGCAATGGAGTCCAGACCTCAACATCCGTGGCAGTGTCTCCTAGATTCCTACCACCCAACCATCCGGACACCCACTGCATCTGCGGCGCCAGGTAATATAGTTCCATGTTGGGAACTGCTAGTCCTCCCGCTTCAGTAGGCATATATAGCTTTGTCAGCGCAATGCACAGTCGGCCCTTATTCCAGATCAGGTCGCGAAGCAGGACTTCGAGGTCCCGGAACACCCGGTTGGGGACGTAGGTTGGGATATTGGCGAAGTAGTAGAATAGCCTTGGTAGGACTATCATTTTCGCCAGGGCTACTCGGCTAGGAACGTTTAGCGGTAAAGTTTTCCAAAACCCAATTTGCGACCGGATGGATGCAATCGTCCTCATCAGGTTCCCCTCCAATATGTCTGCAGGGTTTCGGTAGATGTGGATTCCCAGGTATCTGAACGCCGTGGGATACCATTGTAGTCGTTCGCCACCGATGTATACCTCGCTCTCGGGTGCATCCGGGTCAAAGGAATAGGCCCAGATTTGGCCCAATTGACTTTCAAACCCGACATCTCCTCAAAGGTGCGGAAAATGTTGGCGAGGGACGCCGGGACATCAGTCAAATCTCTAACATAGAGGAGGAGATCGTCCGCATATAAAGATACCGTGTGTAGGCCATCCGCCATCGGTATACCCCACTCTGCACATCGGGACCTGAGAATTGCGGCCAGGCGTTCCACGGCCAAGAAAAACAGCAAGGGCGACAGGGGGCAGCCTTGTCTGGTGCCCTCTGCACGCGAATAGAGTCAGAGAGCAGTGTGCCAGTGCGGACGCGAACTGTGGGTCTACGGTAAAATAAGCCAACCATGGCCTCGTAGTCGTTCCCCAATTCGAATTTGTCCATGACCGCCCACAAGTATGGCCATTCTACCGAATCAAATGCTTTCTCTAGGTCAAGCACTAGACATCCGGCGTGTGGCCATTGGTGTGCGGCGTACTCCTGTATGCGGAATAGGCGACGGATGTTATAGGAGGTGTGGCGCGTTGGTACAAACCCATTCTGGTCGTGGTGTACTAGGGTTAGCACTAGGGGGGTCAGTCTTCGGGCTAGTGTGGAAGCGAGGATTTTATAGTCTGTATTGAGGAGGGCCAGGGGACTATAGGAGCCCAGTCGCTCACCATCTTTGCCGGGTTTGGGTAAGGATATAAGGGTAGCTTCATTAAGTGTCGGGGGAAGGGAGAAGTCTTCTGTGGCTGCAGTGTACATTTTTAACAGCTGGGGACTGAGGATGTCCGAGCTGGCCTTATAGAATTCAGCTGGCAAGCCGCTGGGCCAAGGTCAAGGTAGGCAACTGCAGGGGCGAGAGATACTCGGCTATGTCAGGCAGTGGGTAACTTAGCCGAGAACAATATAAGCCTGTGTAGTGATCTATGAATGCCTGTATTTGGCGCTGCGTGTAGAGTAACCTTCCCCCCTCTACCTGTATCGCTGATATTGGGGTCGTGCGGTCCTCTCGTGCAATCAGCCAAGTCAACAGTTTGCCAGGTCTGTCACCCTGACGATGTGCGCGAGCAGAGTGTGCCGCAAAGTTGATATTGCCGAAGCACTCCAGGAGGCGGCCATGTTCCGCTTTGGCCTCAGTCAGGCGATCATATGCACCTCCCACTGCGTCCTGTTCATGGTCTAACAGTTCGGTCTCTAGTCATGTCAGGTTATCCTCTAGCTGTCGTCGCATGTGGCCTTGTGTGCCTAAGCAGTGTCCTCGGGTCACCACCTTAAATGCGTCCCATTCGATCTGGGGGGAGGATGCTGTATCGGCATTGTTCTCAAAGTATTGAGCTGTTTGGGTGAGTAGGGAGTCGCGGAAAGCCGCATCTAGTAGGAGGTCTTTTTGGAGGCGCCAAGTGGGAATAGGTGGGCGTGGATGTTCCCATGCGATTTCCAGTGTGTGGGGGTTGTGATCTGAATGTGTGCGGTCCCTATATTGCGTGTCTGTGACTAACGGGAGAAGGTCAGCGGTGATCATGTATCTGTATAAGCGTACATGTAGGGCATGCGCACCCGACCAGTAGGAGTATGTCCGTGTTGTGAACTTGAAACGCCACAAATTTCATGTAGCACTGTTACAAGAAATACATTTAAATAAGGCAGAGGTACACGCACTGCACCGCAGATGGCGTGGACAACTTTACGCCACTGAGTATTCCTCATTCGCTCGCGGGGCGCTCCTATGGATCCGACCTCGTACCCCATGGGTGGTTGCCGATACAGCATCCTCCCCCCAGATCGAATGGGACGCATTTAAGGTGGTGACCCGAGGACACTGCTTAGGCACACAAGGCCACATGCGACAGTTGATTAAGGTTTTCATGGTGGTGTGTGCCTGGGCATTGGTTGGGGGTGTGGAAGATCTGTCTAGAGTCACATCTAGGACACAGTTGTAATCACCCCCCAGAATCCACGGGATCCCATTCCAGGTCGCCAGCGCTGTCGAGGGGCGAGCAAAGGAATTGCCCTGATCAGTATTTGGGGAATACAACGAGGCCAGCACTACAGGTTGTCCATCGAGTCTGCCCCGAGCCATCACGTACCTGCCCTCTGTATCTATATGCGTGTCCATAACCACCCATGGGGTACGAGGTCGGATCCATAGGAGCGCCCCGCGAGCGAAGGAGGAATACTCAGTGGCGTAAAGTTGTCCACGCCATCTGCGGTGCAGTGCGTGTACCTCTGCCTTATTTAAATGTGTTTCTTGTAACAGTGCTACATGAAATTTGTGGCGTTTCAAGTAAGAATAGATCTGGTAGCGCATCGACGGTGTGTGCATGCCCCTGACATTCCACGTACATATCCTGATTTCAGCCATAATCGTCACTTGTGTAGGAATCACCGCCTCCATCCAACCTCCATCCCTCAGGTGTGGTCTCCCATTGGTCCCTTGGCATCCCTTCCCCGTTCAGACCAGACACAAGCACTGTCACATGTAGGAATAACACAGGCAATTTCCTGAGGGTGGGGGCAGGATAAAAATCATACAATCCAAACAATGCAAAACAGTAACAAATACCAAAAGGTTGGTCTCACAACATGTTGCCGTCCAAACACTCTAATGAGTTAAATAAGCTATACAAGCCTAGGGGGTGGTAAGTGGTTGGCATCAATAGCGACTTTGTAGTATTGTTCACAATGAGGAAAAGAGGAAAGGAATAGGGGGGGGTTACTTCCCACCCCGGGCCGTGGAAAGAATGCCACAGCTGGAGGGTATCCCCGAATGCCAATCCACCCGAGTGAAAAGGAGAGTGTGTCCGCTTACAGTAACGTGGTGTAGGAGAGGTAGTGTGGAGGCACAAGTCATTGGCAAACAGTGTTCGCACGCCGCTACAAGAGTTGTAGCCATGGCAATGGGAGGAGTGTCTCAGTGTCACTTGACAAGTGCGTAAGGTGTTTGCAAAGGGTTACTCACTGCATCTCGTCGGCGCCATTGTTTGCAGAGCAGCGGGTCTCACCCTCACCCGTCTCCAACGAACCTCATGTATATCATGATAGGTCAAGGCAGTGCCATTGAGACCAGCCGCTGCAAAGCTTCGAGTCGAGAAGTCTTGGGGGGTTCCCCTCAGGCCAGTAGGTCCGCCGTCTGTGGTGTGATGTCGGGGAGATCGGCGGACTGTTGAGAGTCCGGCAATCCATAGATTGCTTTGCCATCGCTGGGGAATGCTCGTGGGCTGGTATTCGGTGCGGAGGAGGGTGCTGGGGAGCTGCTGATCTCCTAGACTTTGCGTAGTGCGTCCTGTTGTTTCTGTAGAATCTGGTCCGCCGGTGGGGGAAACGCTGTCGCCTCTTGTAAATGATGTGGTACGGGCGATTTGTGTCGGCGTCGTCGTCTCTGCCCTCTGGAGTGCAACATCGTGGCGGTGCCTTTAGTCTTCCTGGATGTCCCCTCCACTCCACCATCCAGCCAGGCCTCAACCTCTTCAGGATCAGTGAAAAAGTGTGTTTTGTCTTGCGCCACTACTCGCAACCGAGCCGGGAAGAGGAGTAAATATTTAAGACCCATCTGTCGCAATCTGCGCTTTGCCACCAGAAAGGAGTGTCTCTGTCTCTGTACCTGGATGGTGTAGTCAGGAAAAAACATCACCGTGGCGTTATCAATCCGGATGTCACCAAGTTTCCTGGATTCGCGCAGGATAGTGTTGCGGTCCCTGTAGTTGAGGACGTGGCGTATCAGCGGTCTGGGATTAGAGCCCGGGGGGAGGGGCCTTGTAGGGACGCGGTGCGCTCTTTACACCACGAAATACGGCGACAGCACGCCCTCCGTCAGGAGGCCTCTCAGCCAGTCTTCCACATGTCCGGTGGGGTCGGTCCCTTCCCATTTCTCGGTATGCCAACCAGTCTAATGTTGTTCCGTCGTGCCCGTCCTTCCGCGTCCTCCGCCCGTTCTTCCAGGAATTCCACCCTGTTCAGGAGGTCACGTACATGCTTTTCCGTTTGACTCACTCGGGGCTCAAAATCAGTCACTGTGCCCTCCAATGTCGTGGTACGGTCCTGTAGTTTCTTATGATCAGCCTTTAGATGAGTCAGGTCAATCGCCACGTTATCTATCTTTGCTTCCAGGTAGGTGTGAGTCTGTTGAAGAGACGCCTCTAGGCATTCCATCACGGCCAGCACATTGTCCAATTTCGATGTCACAGCATCAGAGGCCATCTTGGGTGATGATTTGGTTTGCTTCCCCTTAAGCGATGCGCCACCTGTGCCTGTACGTGTCCTCACACCCCCAGACATGAGCAAGGTGTTGCGTGGAAACGTCCTCTATGTTCGATGCGTGTGAGTCTAGAGGGTAGAGCAGCAATAGGTGCGTTGGCGTAGCCGGGGCGCTAAACTGTTGATTCTTGGGAGGGACACCGAGCTGCGCCCAGGGGTAGATCACAATTGCGGCGTTATCGAAGGCCAGCCACCAAAACTTCAGGCCTTGGGCATGTGGGCAATGTTGCTCTCAGCCGTGCCAGGAGTGTCAGTGGAGCAACAGCCCAGTTCTGTCCTGCAGGCAGCTTGGCCAGTGGCAGTGCCCTAGTAATTAGGTGTGGGTCAGTAGCTCGAGCGGGAGGAATGCACACCCGGCAGGATAGCGTCGCAGGGTAGCGCTACGACACGAGGTGGAGGTGGCCCTTTGCAGTTCTTCACGTCTACCCACAGACACACGGTCGTGGACGTGGGTGCACCCCACTCAACCACCGAGTGAGGCAATCATGTTGTCTCGTCTGTACCCGCGGCGTGTGTCCATTTCCAGCAGGTGGGGGGGGGGGGGTGCGGGGGAGATTTCCAGGTGTCAGCGCCGCCGTGTCAGGGATCGGCCATCTGTGAGTGTTCCTCAGCTGCTCGCCGCCCGCGTGCCCAGGCTCCTTACCCCCAAAGCCTGACCTCGTATATGGCGGCCAGCGAAGTCGGGTCGCTGCCTGCGGCCCCTTCCAGCTCTTCTCCGTCACCAGGTTTGGCCACCTGAGTGTGTGGTGCAGGAGGTGGTCAGAGTCCTTCTCTCTCCGATGTGGCTCTTATGGGCGGTCAAAAGGAGTTGGAGCGCGTCTTCACAGCCACACGGGGCCAGGGTCCAAGATAGTCCTCTTTACTCAGCTGCAGGTGTGATGCGGGTCCGTTGAAGCGTAGGGTCTCGCCACCAATGTCCGCCGCGGGCAGACATCCGACGAATCCTCCCGAATCCTCACGGAGGTGGTGTAGGGGTTGCTGTACTGTAGATGAGAGGGGACCGCCCAGTTTCCGTCTTTGGATGGCGCCAAGTAGGCCGCGCCGTTGGGCCTCTTGCAACCGCCAAAGCCTCGGCCTCACGTGGTTGGGCGCGCCGGGGCGGGTTCACCCAGCGCGGATACGGTCGCACCACTTCTGCCGGTGCGGTTCCCAATATGCGAAGAGCCGCAGACTCGGCTGGTGCTTTGGTGGGGGTTGTCTCCGGGTCCGCTCACAGCCGCGGCTCAAACAGGATATTAGAGACGGAGAAATGGCGCCGGGAAGGGGAGCTCAGATCGGAGCACTACCCTTCCACGTCCGTCGCCATTGCGCGCCAAGCCACGCCCCCATCAGTTGTGTCCCATTATCTGTTATGATAACAGACGGAACTCCTTCCTCATTAAACATGTTTTTTAGAAAACTAATCGTTCATTCAGTAGTAATGTCCTTAGCAAACTTTACTGTTAGCCACTTTGAATATACATCAATTAGCACCATTGAAAAACGACTATGAAAAGGAAGATCATCCATGGGACCTATGAAGTCTAAGCATATACTATGCCAGGGTTTGTCCACAGAAACAATGTGACCCATTTCTTGTGTGGAAACTACTTTCAACCTTTTCTCACCTTCTTTGCAGCTAGTACATTTTTCTACCCACAAAGCTATTTCAGAATCTATGGCAGGCCACCAAAAAATCATTTTTAACCCTTCTTTGTGTCAAGGTTTGTCCCAAATGTCCCTCATGGGCTAAATTCACAATCCTTGATCTTAAAGAAAATGGTGGAATGAATTTATCTCCTCTCATTAAAATGTCTTCATTGATTACAGATAGTTCTTCAATAACTTTCAAATAAGGTTGCACTGGTGGCAAAACACAACTTTCTTTGGTGGCACATTTTTGCACTAGGCCTACCACTTTAGCCAGAACAGAATCATCTTTTATTGAAGAAGACCACTCTTCCTTTGTAAATGAACCTTCACCAACAGACAAAATATCTTATATATATGCAACAGCTACCTCCTCATCCTTCTCTTCCAGATATACAGTACCACCTGAAACTGGAAGTCTTGACAGACAATCTGCCTGCACATTTTTCCAACCTGGAATATAAAACAATTCAAATTGATATTCCTGAAGCCTCGAAGCTAGTCTTGACAACCTCGGTGAACCTTTACCTGCCCCACCTGGCGCAAGGATATTAACTAAAGGTTTATGATCAGTATAGATTTTGAACCTGGTGCCCCATAAATATGTTCTGAAGTAATCCGCCCCCCCATGCGGCTGCCAACGCTTCCTTCTCTATTGCTGAATAATTATTTTCTGATGATGACAAAGGTCTAGGGGCAAAAGCAATTGTCTTATCTCCATCACAGTGCCTGTGTAACAGAATAGCACCAATTCCTATGTTACTCGCATCAACCATCAAACTTGATGAAAGTTTTATATCAAATGGTGTTAAGACTTTTGCCTCACAGAGTTCCTTTTTAATGTTCTTGAAACAAACCATGTGCTCCTCCCCCAAACAAATGTCACCCCTTTCTTCAACAAACTTCTTAGAACTGCTGTCTTCTCAGAGAAGTTCCTCACAAACTTCGCATAGAATTCTATGAGACCCTTGAAGGACCTCAATTGATCTTTATCTGAAGGATATGGAGCCAACTCAATTGCTTCTAAAAGGTTTCTTTTAGGCTTGATGCCCTTAGATGATATACCATAGCCCAGGTATTCTATCTCCTCAACTAGAAACTGAAATTTTTCCTTCCTTAGTGTCGAACCAGCCTCTTGTAATCTATTTAAAACAGAAATAAGTTTCTCATTATGCTCAGCAATACTTCTCCCAAAGATGAGTATGTCATCCTGAAAGAAAATAGCTTTTTTGATCCCCTTAAAAATGTCCGTGACCATCCTCTGAAATACACTGGCCGCCGAAATTAGGCCAAAAGGTAACCTTGTGAACTGAAAAGTGCCCTCGCTGGTAATGAATGCTGTCAAGTGTTTCGATTCTTGATGTAAGTGTACCTGATGATAGGCACTTTTTAAGTCTAGTTTTGTGAAATACTTAGCACCTTGTAGAGTAGTAACCAATTCACCTATTTTAGGCAGGGGAAAAACGTCAGCTACCACACATTTATTCAAGGATCTGAGATCAACACAGTATCTTGTATTTTTATCTGCCTTCTGCATGATCACCACCCGAAAAATCCACCTAGATGCCTCCACTGGTTCAAATATTCCTGCCTGGAGCATTTCTTCAATAATTTTTTGGACTTCCTCCCTTACTACCAAAGGTACTCTCCTAACCTTGTGCTGTACAGGTATGGAATTATCTTTCAAAATAATCTTGTGCACATATCCCTTCAGTTCTCCTAATTCCTCTTTGAAAACACTTTTAGCATTATCCAGAATTTCAGTGATGTCTTGATCTTCCACCACCATGTTCTGAACATCTGCTCTTGGATTCACTCTAATGTTCAGATCATATTGGTGCATCCACCCCAAAATTGCTGGACACCATCTTTTGATATATACACCTTACCGTACGTTGAGCGATGCTTAAAGCAGATGTTACTATCAAAGTAACCTAGAAACTCTATACTCTCCCCTTGATTCCCAGTGGGATTTATATCGCTCTCAGATAATAATTTGTTGCCAAATGTTGTAAGTTGAATAAAACTCTTGACAGGCTTCTTAGGAATTAGTAAATAGATTTAATTACCAGAGTAGAAGTCAACGGTACATCTCTCCAGATGACCAGACTTCAACTGCTCAATCTAGAAACCCACAACCTTGATGAGATGGGTAAGAACTCTGATAGGTTCTACACAGAACAGCTGGTTATGGACATAAAAGAAAGGCTGAATAGAACTATAAATAAACAAGAGTAATATTTACAACACACACCATCATTGTGCATCATATGCGGATCCTAAAGTGATACTTATTAAGGTTTAGAACAGCATAAACCCTAAACTCAGGACATGAACTGCAAGAGAGGACACCTGAATCCTCGCTGCTGACCATCCTATGCAATCCGGAGTCAGTACCCAGTATCCTGCTATGGCAAGAATCTGCATGACAAACATTATAATGTCAGAGCATGAGATGCGGAATAGAAGCACATATAGTGGAGTGGTGTGGCTCACTGGTTAGAGGCGGCAGACCTGGGAGCAGAGGACGGCCCGGGACCAGGGTTCAATTCCCGACGCCGCAGGGTCGTGGACCAGGGTCAGCGGACTTGATAATTCTCACCTCGGTGCCTACTCTAACCAGGGATCACACTCGGCAACTCTGGGCATTAGCTTGCCTCATCTCTACAACGGCCCCCCACATTCGCCGGGGATGCCTGGTTTCACCTTGGAGATACTCAGTAGGGACCATCTCACAGGGATAGCCGGGACGGGTTCCCCAGCGGTCTACAGCGCCACGACGCCTCAGGGCAGCAGTGCGCTTTACAAGACCACATACATACATACATATGTCATCAGAAGGGAACCACCCCAAAATCACCTGACATCTTTAGGTCACAGCGCACAGTGCTCCTTTTACAAGTTATGCGGTACATAGTTAGGATGACCAACCCTCTGTAATTTTCACGGACGGTCTGTAAATTAGCCCTAAAGTCGGTTGTCCGTGACAGAAGTCCTAATGGACGGCATTTGTCCATAATATTAGCCTCTCCCTAATAGGCCAAAGTTCATTCCAACAATTGTGATTCCCCTAGTGGCGGGAGGGAGTCTCCTGTGCTGCATTCTGGAGGGAGGGGCAGACGGCTAAAAAGAAAGAAGGATTCTTGCTCGAGTGTCTGCTTCCCCAAAGAAAATCAAATGTGTGTAATCAGCAAATATAAAGGCCGCTTTGGAGCCGGTATTGTTTTAAATTGATGGAGTCACTTCACACTTCCTGATAACAGGCAATATCTGCTACGCACGAGACCATAACTTTAAAGTTCGCTTTGAAATGCAGTGGGCCCTGTCTCACAAGGATCTCACATTGGTGTAATAATCACAGGGAAAACTGATTTTCCCCAAGACTGCACTTCTTGTCTTCTGCCTGTCCTCAGAAGTGTCAGCCAGTTCAGTTCACTTTCTGATAGACAATAAGAGAGGATGTTTTGAAAACGTATGAGTGATGACTGCAAGGCTCAGTCATTTTGCTTGAAAACTCGGACACACCAATCATTCTCACGTTCTGGCAGTTATTTGTGCTGGGTGTAATTATTTATCCCTCTGAAGTAAAAATGTGGTGTAAGCGCATGATACAGAAATATTCATCGTCACCTTTGCCTAACCCCCTCACACGCTGTTTTTGCTTGGCTGACCTTTTTTTGATAGCTCCTAATACCGAGGTCTAGAGGGTTGCAACACCTGAAAGGAATGCCTGCAAGACAGCTCTTCTAATTATTCACTGATATGGTTCCAATTTCGATTTGAGTGCACCGAGAAACAAATGGAGTCTATTACAGGTGTTGGTGAAGTAAAGTGCTGCTGCGTTGTTGTTTTAATGGAGGAATGTCTGTTTTTGCCTCATTGATTCTGATGCAGGCCTCATTCACTATGTACTCCTCACTTTGGGACTCCACCATCCTCTTCTCTTAAAGGAACCATGTAGTGTAGAGAACAAGCTGTTCTCTTTGCCCAGTCCTGCATCTCTAACAACAGCCAGCAACATGGTCTTTTGAGAATATTTGATGACGTTGGCTGGGGTTTTGAGATCTATTGTGACATCCTTCATAGATGGCCCGTTTAACACTTACAAAGTGTTATACATCAAGGGATCACTGTATCAGTTCAGGTGGTGCAGTATGCTGCATACACAGCCTTTCCTCTCTGTGTGTAAAGATCTCTGCACATGTCCATTGTCTATGACTATAGGCCCTCTTACATATGTCTGAATCTGTGGTGAAATTGGGTTAGTGACATAATGATATGGGAATATCATTATAATTGACAATATTTGTAAATGGGACTGTATGAGCCTGCATCATCTCTCAGCTCTATGCTCTTCAACATCTACATGGCCCCCATCGCCGTCATCGTCAGACAGCATGGGCTCAGCATCGTATCCTATGCCGACCACACACAGCTCATCCTCTCACTCATGAAGAATCCTGAAGACACCAGACTCTGCTTCCAGGACGGAATGAAGAGTGCTGCAGCGTGCATGAAGGACAGCTGTCTAAAGCTCAACTAAGAGAAGACCGAGGTCCTCGTCCTCAGACCCTGGTCCACCACCTGGGACAACACCTGGTGGTCGTCCGCCCTCGAAAACCCACCCTCCCCCACCAACCACACACAGAACCTCGGCATCATCCTCAACTCCTCCCTCTCCATGAGCCGCCAGATCAACGCCGTCGCCTCCACCAGTTTCAACTGCCTACGCATCCCCTGTAAGACCTTCAAATGGATCCCCAAAGACTGCAGAAGGACCGTCACCCACACACTCATAACCAGTAGACTTGACTACGGCAGCGCCCTCTAAGCCGGAATTAACAGAACTCTTCTACACAGACTCCAAACCATCCAGAACACCACAGCCAGACTCGTCCTCGGAACTCTGCGGTGCGAGCACATGACCCAACACCTAAGTGACCTCTACTGGCTCCCCGTTGAGAAGAGAGTCACTTTCAAACTCCTCACTGATGCCTACAAACTTCCTCAACAACATCAGACCCAAATACCTCAACAAGAGAGTCTCCTTCAACGCACCCTAGAGAACCCTCTGCTCCGCCGACCTCGCCCTGGCAGAAGTTCCCCAAATCCGCCGAAACAAAACCGGAGGTAGAGCCTTCTCCTACATCGCAGCCAAGACCTGAAACGAGCTCCTGGTGAACATCAGATGCACCCTGACCCTGCACACATTCAGAAGGGACCTCAAGATCCGGCTCTTCGAATGATCCGGAGCCGCATCACCCTCAAAGCGCCTTGAGACCTTCACGGGTGAGTAGTGCGCTATATAAACCCCTGATTGATTGTGATTGATTGATAGCCTGCAGATCTTTGGTGCAATCTTGCTAGCTCGTACCCACCAAATACCTTCCCTGAAGGAAAATTGAGAGAATAGGAGGGAGATATGATGGGAAATATGCGAACTATAGTAATGGAAGAGACATGGGATGATATGATAAAGGTATGAATTGTATATGTATTTTATTATTGTTACACTAAATATAGAATTTATACCTTTAGCGATATACTTCCGGTGACATCACCAGGATCAAAAGTCACATGGCGTCTCTGCCGGCAACACATTAAAGGCCATATGATGTTACTTTCTGAGATGTCACTTGGGTCAAAGGGCATGGGATGTCACTAGGGTCAAAGGGCATGGGATGTCACTTTCGCTACCCCATGCATTTTGGTGAATCAACATCCATGGCACTAGGTAAAATCTGTATATTAGTTAAATCTATAATTTAGAAGCACTTTTTATCTTTAACCAAAATGTATATGTGCATTTAGTGGCAGCCTATATTATACTGTGTGCAATGCTCATTTACAATAATGACTTAAACATTCAGAGTGCTTTTAGGGATCTCCTAGTGATAAAAAATACACAAGTCACTTTTCCCTACTACACCAAACAGGATTAATGTATGTGACCTCTGGTTGCAAACTTATTCATCTGCAGTGAATGCATTAATCAATAGAGGTTTCATATCATACAATAGAACATTTTCTACTGATTAGTTTAACTTTGATTTATGTTTCAGTTAAGAGGTGCATTATTTTATGTGTAGTTACTTGACAGTGAGAGTTTAACAAAATAGTCCGCGGCGGCCAGCTCGGTTAAACGCGTGGGCGGGGCGGGAGTAGGGAGAACATAATCAGCCACCTGAATTTAGCATACCTAGAGGCAATCACATAAGGAACATAGTGAATATATAGTACAATGTAGAAAATAGTAAATAAATGCATTGAAAAAGTTGTGAGGTAGGGCCTCTCCTTCAATGTGTCTGTAAAACTGACCTTTTGTCCTGAGTATTTATCTTAAATTTTGACCCTTTGTCCTGAATTTTTACCCTTTGTCCAGAATTTTTTACAGTCCTGTCCAGAATTTGCCTCCATGTCAGTTGGTCACCCTATATATAGTTGTCAGAGTACAGGGTACCGGGAAGCCGGTGCACTAGTTATACCCATTCTGAGAGTTTCCATGTGAATGCCCTCTCACAACTAAGTGGGCTCCTAGGGTTTTACCCAGCATGGCAGAAAAAAAACTGCAAAAAGCCTCCATGTAGGAGCAATGGCCTGCAACCGCACAGGCTGCTGCTTCAGGCGAAATGGACACATGAAGGGCACAGGGGCCGAGCTGGACATTCATCAAGGGTTCTCCTCCTGCTCGGTTACCTGGGGAAAGGGCCAGTGTTGGCAGGAGCTTCCCTGGGCTCTTTCTCCCCAGGACTCCTGGCAGCCATCTTCTCGGGACCACTATCAGTCTCGCCCTGCTCTCCTCGGCAAGAACTTCCGCCGACGGGCACCCTCCTCTAGGCAGGTGGCCATGGCATAGGGCTGTAAGGTTTTTGGCTTCCTGTTGCGGTTGACCCTACTCCCTTGGAACGTGAGCATTGACCCCGCAATGCTGGGGAACGGTCGGGATTCCTTACGGTTGGCGTGTCGTGCTGCACCTCGGGCCACGTAGTAGAGCCCCAGCTGCAGACAGATGAAGAGCGTTGCAAGGACCACGAAAGGGAGAGGGAGAGCGCTTCCCCCGTTGAAGCTCTCCCCTCCCATTGATCAACTACGGCGAAGGAGTACAGTGCCCAACCAGCCTCCAAAGATGCTCTCCACGTTCTATATGTAGAGCAATAAAGCGCTTCCCAAGCACTCGTTTTTCAAATACAGAGAGTAGGTTGCCGAAATCTGCAAGATCACTGGGGCAGAAGTTCAAAGTAAAAAGTTGAAGCACCAACACAGGCAGACAGGCCAGCACATCTAAGCAGGCAAAAGGCAGAGATGGCAGTTCCTCCTCACATCACCACAGTGTCTTAGGGAATCCAAAGTCAGGGAGCTGCTGGCAGCAGGTTAATAAGCAAGAAAACAATCCAGTCAGTCCTTTGGCCACCCAGCAAATAGCAGGTAGCAGCGCCACAGCAGAAGAGCAGTCCAGTTGAGTCATTTGTGCAGCACAGGCAGTCCTTCTGACAGAGGTTTGGTTCCAATTCTAAAAGTGCTCCAGACCTGTGGAGTCAGAGCCCATGTACTTATACTCTGATGTCTGGCTTCTAGAAGGAAGGGAGAAGGTTCCAGCAAGATCTGGTAAGTCCCAGGAGTTTCCCTCCACCCTTGCACTGTCTCCAGATATAAGTAAGGGGTAAACAAGCCCTTTGGGTAAGGGCAGGACACAGCCAATACAAATGTAAGGTGCCAATGCCTCTCACTCTACCAGCCCAGGAAGGCCATTCAAAATGCAGATGCAACCCTGTTACACCCATCCCTCCCTGTGTGAACGATGTCTGGGAGGTATGCACAAGCTGAGCTGTCGCTCTGCCCTAGATGTGGATTGGAGTCAGGCTGCAAAGAACATAAGAGTAATGAGCACAGAGAAATTACCCTTTTCTAAAAGTGGTATTTCTAAAATAGCAGTAAAAAATCCACCAAAACCAGTAAGCTTGATTTTCCACCACTATTCCAAAAATACTAAACATAGTAGCTCTACTCCTGTCACATCAGAAATTACCATTGAAAGATATATCAGGGAATTCCCAATGCAAACCTATAAGAGGAGCAGGCCTCACAATAGTGAGAACCCAAATAAGCTGGTTGTCACTACCAGGACATGCTACACAGCTAAGGCACATGTCCTACCTTGTACCTACACAACACCCTGCCCATAGGGCTAGGTAGGGCCTACCTTAGCTGTGACTTACATGTAGTAAAAGGGGGAGTTTCAGAGGTGGCAACCATTTTAAATGCCAAGTCACTGCAACAGTAAACTGCGCAGGCAGGCCCTGCAGTGGCACTGAGACAGGTTTCAAGGCTACTTTTGTGGGTGGTCAAGCAGCACTGCAGGCCCACGAGTAGCAGTTAATTTACAGGGATACCCTTGTACAAGGAACTTCCAGGTAAATTAAATATGCCAAACAGGTGAAACTCAGTTTATCACGTTTACGAGAGAGAGCGCATGCACTTTAGCACCGAGTAGCAGTGATAAAGTGCCCCGAGTCATAAAACCAACAAAAACAGGCCAGAAAAAATGCAGGTGAAAGGCAAAAGGTTTGGGGATAGCCCTGCAAAAAGGGCCAGGTCCTACAGATATTGACATCCATCAACTTGAGCAATCCTTTACATAAGTAGCAGAAAAATCAAAACCTGTTTTCCTCCAGACCAGCAATCAAGAATCCTTGAAGCAGAATATCAGGAATTGCAGAGATAAGGGCATCCTCCTTCAGCAGCTGCTCCAACAACAACAGTTGGGAAGCACTGATTTATGTTCCATCTCTGCTTAAATAGTCACCACAATGAAACACATGACTGCAAACTGAACCACCAGACCGCAGATCCATAGGTACATGCAACATGACTGCCATGTATGTGTAAAAGTTTAATCATACTGGATACTTTCTTGTTTCTTGAATTCATACAGCAGTAACTGGAAGAATAGAATACTGAGAAACATATGTTAAGGCAACCACCATCTGTCATTTCACCCTTTCTCGTCCTGTCTCTGATTTCAAATAAGGTTGTATTTAACAAATTACTTCTTAGTCCTGACAGGCAGTGATGTAATCTTCACTGCGGCCCCCCTCTGGCATATTGTGTCGCCAGCTTTACTTCACACATTGGCTATGGCCTAATCAGCACAGCAGTAACTCACTCCTCACTGCAGCCCCCTTTGACATACATGGTTGCTGACTTTACTTCACACGGAGACAAAGGCCAGATCAGTGCACCAACAGCTAGCTTCACAGTGACCCCCTCTGGCATATGGGGTCACAAACTTGAATCTGCACATGGGAAATGGCCCAATTGGTGCAGCAGCCACTTCCTCACACCTTGAGACAGGGATCCACTCGCCAGGATAACCCACTGTCTTCGCTGTCTCCAAGCGCTCGCTTCTTCATCACAATGCATGCTAGTCTTAGCTAGTAGGCAGGTGCTGGCGCTCTAGACTCCAAGGCAGGAGGTCCTGGATTTCCCTGGGTGATGTCCACTCACCCAGCTGGGAGACTGCCATACCATAGCTCCCAGCCCTAGGCACAAGTAGAAGTATTGCAGAGCTTCTCTTCAAACATCCAGACTTGCTCTTTGGCAGTTGAGCCTCAAGGTCCCCTTCTCAGAATTATTTCAAGGAACAAAATTTGATCTACTATCTGAGTCTTTGGACTTTGTGATGGGGTCTGCTTCCTTTTGAAGTGCCCACTCCTCTTCTATACCCTTCCTCTAGACAGAAGCCTGTCACAGCAGGTGTGAATCCAAATCTGATATCACTACAACATTGGCTATGGGAGTGACTAGAGGTTCACACCTGAATGTCACCACAGTGATATATGCATCAAAATATTATCCCCAACGTTGCAGCCCTACTCTTTATGATTCTCTTATCTGCCCCATCTCCTACCCTAAGATGTGCGCAGGCCCACTGCTTTCCAGAGATCTCCTTCAGAATCAAAGAGCACCCTTTGAAGGGTATTGAAGAGTATGGCAATTTTTTCCTCCAGTATGTGTCCCACTCGGCTCACAGGAATGCAGCAATACCATCAATCTATTTGGGGAGAATCCTCTACTACCTTATGTTTTTCAAGTCAGCCCTGGTTCTCCCAAAATGGAGCCCAGATTGTACCATATATTGTACAACTTCCATGTATTGTACCGGCATAAATACACCCAAAGCATGCATGCAACCAAAACATGCACAGCGCTACATACTAAATTGATGTAGCCTAGGGGTGAGTGAAGCACACAGAAGTGGAACTTTACATGAGTGGACCTGTAGTCTTCACTTCAGTAACACAGGCAAAAAGACCTGTTCACTCCTACTGATCACTACATAGCATGCTAGTAAACTCCTGGTAGTGGTAGTGACTTTTCACTATCATGCAGGTAGAGCTTTAGGTGTCCTGCTGGCCAGCAAAACTGCAGTCTGTGAAACAGTCCTATGTTATGGAGCACACACATTATCCATGTTCACCCATGGCACCAAAAATCAGCACCAGGGATCCCTATATCATTGCAGCTGTGGCACTCTGAGCAGTAATACATGCCCATCACTATGTAAGGAACATGGATCCCTGATAAACATGCTCAAAATCATGTAAACCCACAAATTATTGATAACCCCACACTCAGAACACCAAAAGGAACAGAGATTTGGGTCAAGTCTTGGATGTGACATGTTCCTGCACAAGAAAGAATGGAGGATATTAACGTGTTTTAGGAAAGAAAAAATCCACCAAATGTCATGTTTAACAAAATATTGCAGCTAGCCGAGTAAGGTGAGGGAGGTATAACATGCAGCGATATAAACCTTATAATGTGTAGATGTTAAAAATATATGGTTGTGTTTTTTCCTCTTCAGCACTCGAGGGTTATATCTGACCAAGTGAGGGGTAACCTAAATCGGAATTTCACCTGCAGGTGCTTTAAAAAAAATCCAAAATGCGCTGCACACAGTTTATATTACCTGTGAGCACCCGGAACCCATAGAAAGCCAATACGAATCTATGACAAAATATCGACTACAAAAATATCTACCTACAAAAATATCGCAACAAAAATATTGATTACATTAATATCGAGATCCTACTTCCTAACAAGGTAAGTACAAAAATATCGAAAAAAACATATTGATGTCAAAAATATTGTTTTTTAAAAAATATCGTTTTTTTAATTTAAAAAATGTAATATTAACAAAATAATACTTATAAATGTAATACACATATTTAAAATATATTATAATATTTAAAATTAATAAATAATGTAATAAAAATAATAATAATTAAGATATAATACATAGTGTATACTTCATTAATAATACCTCTAATGAATTATTTTAAACTTATAAATAAATGAAAATATAATAAATTACAAATAAATGTATATACATCAAATATTAATATAAATAACAATTAATAAAAATGTAAAACAAATAAAAAAATTAAATACATTTTGGATAGCGTACGGGTAAAAATTACTATTCCCACTCCAGAGAGTGCAGCAGTAGGGAAAGTGTTGAATAGCGTAGGGGTAACAATTACTATTCCAACTCCAGAGAATGCAACAGTAGGGAAAGTGTTGGACAGCGTAGGGGTAACAATTACTAATCCCACTCCAGAGCGTGCAACAGAAGGGAAAGTGTTGGATAGCATAGGGGTAAACATTACTATTCCAACTCCAGAGAGTGCAACAGTAGGGAAAGTGGTGGATAGCGTTGGGGTAACAATTACTATTCCAACTCCAAAGAGTGCAACAGTAGGGAAAGTGTTGGATAGCGTAGGGGTAACAATTACTATTCCATTTCCAGAGAGTGCAACAGTAGGGAAAGTGTTGGATAGCGTAGGGGTAACAATTACTATTCCAACTCCAGAGAGTGCAACAGTAGGGAAATAGTTGGATAGCGTAGGGGTAAAAATACCATATTTATAAATACATTTATTTTTTTTAAATAATAAAAAACGTAACTATTAAATAAATATAAACCATTTACAAATACCAATACATAATTATTAAAAACATGATTAGCAAAATATATTTAACTAAAAAAATGTATAAAAAATACCATTTAATAATATTTAATTACCAATTTATAATTAATTAACAATTATATAATTAACAAAACAATTAATTAAAAAACATTTTTACTTAATTACATTTAAATTACTTCCCACCCTATTCCCCTAGAAACCCACAACCTGCTACAGAACATAATTATCAATTAATCAATTAATTAAAATAAATTACCAATTAATCAAAAATAATTATCAATTAATTAAAATTAATGTATTATTCCTACTAATTAATAATTAATTCAACATAATTAAATGACTTCCCACCCTATTCTCCTAGAAACCCACAACCTGCTACAGAACATAATTATCAATTAATCAATTAATTAAAATTCTTTACCAATTAATTAAAAATAATTACCAATTAATTAAAATGAATTTATAATTCCTACTAATTAATAATTAATGTAACATAATTAAATTACTTCCCACCCTATTCCCCTATAAACCCACAACCCGCTACAGTACTGAAATACAAAATTTAATTAAATTACATAAAACTAAATTAAAAACATAATAAATACATAATAATATACACAAAAATAATTTAAAAATCGATATTAGTGACATAGAAATTATTAACATCGATATTACTAACATCGATATTTAAAACTTCGATATTACTAATATCGATATTAAATCTATCGATATTACTTACCGTCTATATTATGTCCCTTTGATATTTAAACTTCGATATTATTGTATATCGATATTTAAATATCGATATTTTGTCTGCATACAAGCCAATACATATCTGGTATCCACCTGCTCAGGAGATTCAGAAGAAAAATCTGTGGACCCATGTCTTAGCAGGGATATATTCCTGAATGAGTGAGACAGGAGGTATTTACCTTGTTTCAGGGCAAAAAAAACCAAATATGGCTCGCATGAGTACACAAAGCGACCAAAAATATATAATTGCTAGAAAAACCTAATGCTGATTTTTTTTATAGCACCCTCACAGAGGTGACTAAACAACGTGGCAGTAAAATGGGCAAATTATGAAATTCATAAAGTTTCTCAAAATTATACATTATAGGATTTAACATTTTTGTTTTTACCCAAGTGAATATCTGTAGTTCTCAAATCCAGACAGGTTAATGTAGTTTGGGGTGATTTATTGTAGATGGTTACAAGATATGTAGATCATATAGATAAGTCCAGTACAGGTCCTGAACTAGCCCCACCAGGATCAGCCAGCATGCTTCTGAGCCCATTCTCAATTGTGGCTTTTCTTTACTGACTCCCAACATTCCATAATACATTATCACAGTAACATTCCACTAGCTGAGCAAGTGGTGGAAAATGGCAGACATAAACATAGACGGGATACTAGGATACTACATTTCCCCCTTTCTTAAAAACAAATAAGATGGGAACCGAAAAGGGAGAACCATAAATGAGAAAAGGAAACTAGGAATTAATGATGCAAAGAAGAGAACAACAAGGAGAGAACAAAAAGAATAGGTGGGAGTAGAAAAAGAGGAAGCGACAGATGAAGAAACAGATAAATGCAACCAATCCTCACTTCTGTAAATAAAACAGAAAAGGATGAAAAGACACAGCCAAAGAAAAGAAGAAGAAAACGAACAGACGTGAAAGCACCAATCACTACCCTCTAAACACACTTACTGGCCAGGCAGAAATGGGAGGAGGCAAAGCCTAGCACAACATAACAAAACACTGGACTACATCCAGACAGACACAAAGTGATGAAGGAAGAGGACCCAGAAGAGGAAGAAAGAACCCAAAAAATGCACTGTGATAAAGGAAAGAAAGAAAAGGAAGTAAAACTAACAAGGAACAAGAATTCACAGATGAAAAGGAGAAAAGACATCAAGAGAACGACAGAAAAAGCGGGAAAACAGAGAGGATGAGAGAAAAATACAAAAAGATCACTCATACTTCCCTGTTATAAAATGATCATTGTAATATATTATAAACATAACATTGCAATGCAAAATTGACAATATAATAAGAATAAAATACATAACATTGAGTCAAATAGGACTAGAACCCATGAGACACACTCTAAATGAGAGTAAATATGTAACCAACGTTTATGAAAATGAGAGGACTATAACCCAAGACCGACCCCTACATAGAGGAAAAAGAGTCAAAATTAATACGAATGGGACTAAAACTAATTAAATAATAGCCCTTGTAAAAACAACTTCAAATGGGTAGGCACCCATAACCAGTCCCTAAGGATAGAGATGGTAATTTAATGCAGCAGGACTAACACACATGCATAAATACCCTGAAAACCGTTAAAAAACACCTAAAAAGGGCAAGTATATTGCGAGCAAATGGGACTAGAACCCATTGCTATCCCTATATAGAGATGACTAACAAGAAGATTGCATGCATATAAACAGTAATAATGAAGGCTTGAAGGTATCTACCTAGGGTCCATGTAAACCAAAAATAATGAACTCTTGATGGCGTGTACCTAGAGTCCATGTACCTACATAAAAGAATGGGACTAGAACCCATTGCTTTACTTATGTAGAAAAAATTAAAATGTAGAATGCGCATGTAAACTAAAATAATGAACTCTTAACAGTGTGTATCTATGTCTGTGATGGAACCCATCCAAATATACTAAAATTTGGTAAATATAACCTGCCAGTTGCTCACCAAACATTTAAGTATCTAGGAATCCAGATATATAGAGCGCAATCTGATCTACTCGATGGTAATATATCGAGAGCAATTACTGTAAAATGCTTGAGCGTATCATTTTGGACAGCCCTGCCTTTGTCAGTGATGGGGCGAGTCATCATTTCTAAAATAGTGGTACTCCCTCATCTCCTATATTTTTTTGCAAACTTACCCCTAGTTTTTCCTCGGTCCACCTTTCCAACGCTTGATACAATACTGCTAGAGCCTATATGGGGACCTAGCCTCGAGAGACTGCAGCTGGAATCCCACAAGGGCGGATTAGGGGTACCCGACTTTAGAGCTTACTATTATGCATGTCAGCTTCAATAGTTGTCTTATTGGATGGCGGGTAGGAACTTGCAGGAAATAGGTTTCACGACCCAAGATCTGCAGTGAGGATCTCTACACACTCTACTGCTGCAGAAAGTAAAGTTCCCATTAACTGCTCGCCCACTCCTTAAGTCAGCACTTCACTACTGGAAAAAAGCTCTGCTTTACACCGCAAGTGTGATCCTTTATGCCAGTAATATCCCACCATTGGTACTGCCAACCACTAATGGCAGACTTACGAAGACTCTGCTACTTGCTTGGTCAGAAGCTGACGTGGATGAGGTCGGGTCGCTGTTTGGTGATGGAGCCCTCCTCGACCATGACACCTTGGTACAGGCACTGGCATTCCAGATCAACTTTACCTAACTCATGCAGCAATATCCCACTATGTTCGGCAGACATGGGCACCTCTATGGCATAAGCCCTCACAGCACGAACTGGTCAGATCCTTATACTATATGAGTGAAAGCAGCCATTTAATTAAATGGCTCTATGTTGCTATTAGGGCACAGGCCTCCAGTCCTCTCACTGCGCTTAAAACTAAGTGGATGGAGGCAACTGATACTGTGTTAACTGATGAAGCATGGGCAAGTATCCTAGAACAACCCAAGCGAGTATTCCGCACCGCTAAATTTAAATTAAAACAATGTATGGTACTACACAGATCCGATTTAACCTCAAAGAGACTACACCACATGTTCCCTGATGCTCAACACTACTGCCCATGGTGCAGAGCTGAGGAGGTGGAATTTATTCACATGCTATGGGCTTGCCCTCAGCTTAATGCTTACTGGGGGGGAGATGATCTGCACTTGGGGAGATCACACAATTACAGATTGCAGATAACATCATGGAGTGTCTATTGCAGGGGTCTCCAAACCGGTCCTGGAGGGCCAGATCCATGCCAGATTTTTTGGATATCCCCATTGAGATACATGTAGTAATTTAAAAAATCTGGCATGGATCCGGCCCTCCAGGACCGGTTTGGAGACCCCTGGTCTATTGTGTCTCCGCAAGCGCAATAGCACTCTGATGGTTTGGCTGCGCTTCCTGGATCTTGCCCTAATACTGGCCGTACGAGCTATCACCATGAGGTGGAAATCCCTTAGAGGTCCTACTTTACCTACTTGGCAGGAAGAGGTGGTACGCTGGTGCAGTGCTGAAAGTCACATCATATGCCGATGATACTCAGCTGCTTTTCCCTTTTGACAAATTTACACCTGCGGTACAGCTGGCCTTCTCCTCGGGAATGAGAGCTATCTCACACTGGATGAAGAGTAATTTCCTCCAGTGTAACGTCGGAAAAACAGAGATTTTGCTCTTTGGTGGGGCCTCTTTATTGTGGTCTCCCGAGTGGTGGCCGCCTGATTTTGACACCACTCCTGATCCTAAATCCATTGCTAAGAATCTAGGCATTCTCCTGGATCAAGCCTTAACACTGAAAGAGCATATTATTCAGACAGCTGGTGTCTGTTTCCACACTCTGGGACTTCTTCATAGAGTATTTCCTCTTCTTCCAGATTCCACCAGAAAGACTCTGAATCAGGCACTTATAATAATCCGGTTGGACTACTGTAATGGTCTGCTGAGCTCTGTTAGTGAGACCTCGATCAGCAGACTACAGGTGGTCCAGAACACGGCAGCATGGCTAGTCATTAATGTGTCCCTTAGGACTGCTTCCCACCCTCTTTTGGCACAGCTCCACTGTCTTCCGATATGCCAGAGGGTAACATTTAAAATCTGATGCACTATTCACAAGGCGCTTTTAAACCTTGGCCCCACCTAGCTGGCTGAGAAATGTTTGCTCTATTGTCTTTCTAGGTCTCTCCGCTTGTGTTCTAAACGTTTGGTAGAGGTTCTCCGTATTAAAAGGGCAAGACTAGGAGGAAAGGCTCTTTCCTACATTGGTCTGCGCTATTGGAATGAGCTCCCCTTACATCTACGACAGTGCTCTAACCATTTACAACTTAGGAAGCTCCTTAAGACTACTCTCTTCTCTTGCTGATTCAGGCTGAAGTTGTATTCTTTCTGTGCGCCTCATCCGAAGCGCAGAGATACTCCTTTGAGAGGCGATTCTGTCGCTATGCAATTAAATAAAATAAATAAATAAATAAATAACATAAAAGTGCAGCAATTCAATGCGAAGAGACGCGTGGACTATGAAAGCATCCCATCTCCTTGGAATGTAATCTTATGCTGGAAGTTTCAAAACACTGAGGGCCAGATGTAGGTAAATAGCATTTACCGATTCGAAAATACCGAATTTTACCGTTTTGGCATTTTCGAATCGGTAAATGCTATGTAGCAAATCATTCGGTAAAAATTACCAAATCGTTAAGATTCGGTATTTACTGAATTGGTATTTACGGATTTGGTAAATGACATTCATTCCTATGGGCCTGGAGGCCTTCGGTAAAAGGGGAAAACATTGAAGGGTGGCAGGGTGTCACTTTGACACCCTGTTGCACCCTCAATTGTGTATGGGTGAACATGTTGCAGACATACATGCCCTAAGGGCATGTATGTCTGCAACATGGCACTGAAGCAATTTGCATAACATTGCTTTTTGGGGTGTTTTCGTTATTTACCACCAACTAGTAATTGGTGTTAAATAACGAATCCTAACATGGGATAAGCACTCATTTAAGTACTCCCTACATTAGGAATTCGGTAATTTACCGAATCGGTATTTAAGAAATCGATAATTTACCGATGTGGAGGGTGGGGGTTTTTATTGTTTGGTACTGAGGTTGTTTTTGGAGCCATATTACGTATTGAGCTCAACATCATTTTATCACCTTGTACATATTCATGTTGTCAGTGATACATAGAATGCTTTAATTTAATTCACGCTAATGTAAGCGAATCTCTCGATGCATATTGTTACCATTTGTGTACAGTAAGAAAAAAGAAAATAGAAAATTGACACAACGTACTAGATATGTCAACTTGCAATCACTTTATGGTACCTAATTAAAAAACGGGGTGTATCTAGAGTCTATGTACATACGTACAAAACCCAACACACAATCCTATGAAGGATATAGTGTAGAAAAACAGTGACTTTGTAAATCATCGCCGGTGAGCGACAACTCACCCGAAAGGTACTTGACAAGAACATCCCTTGCGTAAGGGTAACTATGCTTACTAAATAAATGGGTAGCTAAATCCTCCCATGTGTAAGGGATGTAACAATAAATGTAGATGTGTAACCATAATTGTACAGATAATAGTAAGCATTAGACATAAGTGCAAAGAGTAAAACATTTACAACAGAAAGACTAAAACAATTTTAACAATGTATGCCCTTATAAACAGCTCCAGATACAGTATCTCCAAACATAGCACATTTGAAATAGGAGCGCAGACTTGCTACACCATATGTACAGGTAGTCGATGATCACATGTGAACAATGTCCCACAGAAATGCTGAAACATTCTTGAGAAATTGTGAAATGACACAATAATGGAAAGGGGCGACCACTCGGTCCCCCCGAACGTATGGTAGGGTGCCCTGACCCCCCCGGGAAACCATTTTGGGCGGGAGGCGTGTCTCGGCTGGTATGCCCGAAGCGGCGTAGCCGGGGCACGCCTTTTCCCGCCCAAGAGGGGTTGTCCTAGACACCTACACCGTTGGCCACGCCCCGTAGGTGGATCGGAGGAGGGTACACGCCCTCCTGAGGAAGAATAAAAGAGCAACAATCTAAGGAAGCATCCTCTTGTTCCTGTGCTTGGAAGCTGCACCTCCTCGTTGCACGTGAGCCCGAGACGGAACAAGGAGCCAATTTTGAGAACTTGTAATTTTTGTGTTTCTCTTTTCAGTGATTCCGAAACTTTGGATCCAGGTCCTCGAGTGAACGATGCCTGGCAAGAGGGTCGCAAAGAAGGTCGGGACCGAACAAATGCTTCGCATGCTGGTGAAGGACATGGCGAACATGAAGAAGCAGATGGCAGCAATGAATGGTAGACCGAAGAAAGTCATCGGGCCAGCATTGCCGGGAGTAGTCCCTGCCGGGAGAGGTAAACGGGCCAGGAATAGGGCGGCTGGGGGGGAGGCCCCGGTTCCCGAGTCACCTCCGGCGAGCCCGGTCAGTCCTGTGGAGGCCCCAGATCCGATCCCGAATGTGGGACAGCCGATCCCTGTGGTAGTTACACCCGTTAACGGGGGGGATATGCCTCCCGAGCTGGCCGCCCAGTTGGCAGCGTGGTTAGGCAAGAGCAACGAGGGTGCGGTGGCACCGGGAGACATGGCTGGGGAGGCCAGGTTAATAATGAAGCAGTTGCGGCAATCGAGAGATGCTGCGAAGGCACCTTGTCCTCTTGTTTCCCCGCAGAATCCATCGGGACAACCGGCGTCGAGCGTTGGAACAACAACAACAACAGATCCAGCAACTGGTTCGGGTAAGCAGCCGTTGCCAATGGCGGGGGAGGGATCGTTACCCTCAAGAAGGGAAAAGGTGGTCCAACACATCCCAATTGATGTGAAAGAAAGGATTTGGGCGGATAAACATGTGAACATGTTTTCGCTGTTGACCGATCATTATGAGATAGAACACGTTAGAAATCAGAAGGAGTTGTTACATCCGAGTGTATGGCGTGCCAAAATGGCGGGTTTCAGAGTGGATGAAACGATTGCTAATTGGGCCAGAGCATTTGGGATGTTTACTGCAATCATGGGGGAACGTAGGCCTGAAGTATTGTCGGAGTTAGCTTGTTACCAGACACGTATAATGGAATTTTATGAAACGTATGAAGGAAATCAATGTATGGGTTATGATAACAAATTTCGTAAGGCCAAGGAGCACGACTCATCCCTGACGTGGGATTGTTTTGACTCCATTTCCTGGCAGAAGCAGGTTATGCCGAACACGACGAAGTCGTCTTCTTTCGGCGGGAATGGGGCGGAGCCTTCCCGCCATAATTTGGCGGCGCCCTTTCGGGCGGGCGCCAACAGTAATCAGCACACAAAGAATAATGGGAACTCGGGCGGAAAAGGGGTCTGTTGGAGCTTTAACAGGGGCAAGTGCACTGGGCCACAAGGGACATGCAAGTTCAGGCATGAGTGTGCAGGGTGCGGACAGGCCTCACACCCCGAGAGTTCGTGCAGAGCCAAGAATGGTGATACAGGAAGTAGAGGAGGGGCCAAACAGGTCTAATATCGACCGAGGGGCACCGTTACCTACTCCCGTTGATATCATGGCAATGATCCCTTGGCTGAACGAATACCCTGATCATGGCTCCGCCGGGGTGTTGCGAGACGGTTTCTCATATGGTTTCCGCATCCCGGCGGGGGATTTTCGGGGGGAAGCACAGTGTAAAAACCAACTATCGGTTCAACAAAATACAGAGGTGGTACAGGCAAAGATTGGAAAGGAGGTGTCCCGTGGTCGGGTTGCGGGTCCATATGGGAATCCGCCAGTTGTTGACTTTGTTTGTTCACCATTGGGAGTAGTCCCCAAGAGGGACCCGGGTGAGTTCAGGTTAATCCATAATTTGTCCGCTCCTAGAGGTCTTTCGGTGAACGATGCGATTGACCCGGGAGTTTGTTCGGTGCGGTATGCATCCTTTGATGAGGCCGTCGCCATGTTGAATCGCCTGGGGCCCGGAGCGCTGATGGCTAAATCAGATATCGAGTCAGCGTTCCGGTTGCTCCCGGTACACCCTCAGGATCAGCGTCTCTTAGGTTTTATGTTTCAAGGACGCTACTACATGGATAAATGTATGCCGATGGGTTGCTCCATGTCCTGTGCGTATTTTGAGAGGTTCAGTACTTTTTTTGCAATGGGCGTTCACCAGAGCCACGGGCTTTACGCAGGTTATGCATTATCTTGATGATTTTCTGTTTCTGGGGGCAGCTGGGGACACGGAATGTGCACAGGCTTTGAGGGAATTCTGTACTCTCATGAAACAATTTGGCGTCCACTGGCACCAAGGAAGACAGTAGGGCCATCTACTTCACTCGAGTTTCTGGGATTTGAGCTCGATTCTGTAGAGGGGTGCTTCCGTTTGCCCAAGGAGAAGGTAGTCAAATTTAAGGCCTCGCTTGAAAAGTGCCTCGGCGAGAAAAAAGTAACTCTCCATCAGTTGCAACAAGCTGTGGGTCAGCTTAATTTTGCCCTTAGAGTGATACAGATGGCTCGCCCCTTTTCCCGCTCTATCGCACAAGCCATGGTTGGCCTCAAGAAGGGCACCACCGCACAAGACTGTCAGCAGAGGTTCGCCAGGATATGTGCATATGGCTGGCATTTCTGGCGGATTTCAATGGTCGCGTTGTGTGGAACAAACTGCCAGCTTCCTCCGAGGAGCTGGGGTTGTGGACCGACTCGGCAGGGAGTGTGAGCTTTGGCGCCATCTTTGGTAATCAATGGTCGGCACGAACATGGCCGGCGTGGTGGCACGATAGTGGGCTCACAGGTAACATTGGGTTTCTTGAATTGTTTCCCATTCTGGTGGCCTTGAAAACATGGCCAGAAGGGTTTCGTGATCGCACTGTGGTTTTCTGGTCTGATAATATGTCCGTTGTTGAATGTATCAATAATCAGGCAGCACGTTGCAAATGGATTTTGAGATTGCTGAAAGAAATTGTCCTACTATGTATGAGACTAAACGTCCACTTTAGGGCAAAACACGTGCCTGGGGTACTAAACCAGGCGGCTGATGCACTCTCTCGTTCCCACATGCAGGCCTTCCGGGGTCTTCTGCCCTCAGCGGACTTGGTGGCGGCACCATTTCCCGAAGCTCTCTGGTCTCTCGGTGCCCCGGATTACAAAACCTCGTGGGAGAGAGTCTAGCACCCAGGACAAGGAAGGCATATGAAGGGGCGTTCCGTTCCTATTGGGAATTTTTGGGTTCAGCTAGGGGGGAGCATTGGGGGCAGGAGGAGTATGTCCTGAAATTTCTGGTATCCCTACATCAGGCAGGCCGATCACTGGCAACAGCCAATAGGCACAGGGCCGCCATTGCCTTCATGGCGCAGGCTCATGGCATCCAGGACCCCACATCGTCCTTTCTCGTAAGAAAGGCTCTGCGTGGGTGGCAACGCCTTGAGGGTCGTAGAGTGGATGAGAGGCACCCGATAGGTTTAGAAAGGTTGTCTCTGTTAATGTCCGTACTCCCTGCGACATGTTCATCGCAATCAGAGACAGTGCTGTTCCGGGCCGCTTTTGCATTAGCATTCCATGGGGCTATGCGGGTAAGCGAACTGGTAGCGAGGAACAAGCAGGATACGGGGGGAGGTCTGTGTCGAGAACACGTTCAAATTAAGGGTGAGACGATGGTAGTCTCAATAGCCAGGTCCAAGACCGATCAGGGAGCGATCGGGGACTGTGTAGTAGTCCAGCGGATTCCAGGGTCTCCCATGTGCCCGGTAAGATGCGTGGAGGAGTATTTAGCGCAGAGGGCGGCATCATGGGGGGGAAGCTTGCTGAGGCACACCGACGCCACCCCACTGACTAGGTTTCAGTTCCAGCGGGTGTTAACAATGGCAATCGCGGCAGCGGGCTTGAACCCGAGCGATTTTGGGACCCATTCCTTCCGGATAGGGGCTGCTACAGAGGCTACAGCCAGGGGTCTGAGTGTTGAAAAAGTGAAACAGTTGGGGCGTTGGTCCTCGAACTGTTATAAAAGGTATGTGCGGTTGCACATGTTGTGAAGCTAATGTCATGCACTCACGCTTCTTGTTTTCTGTTTGGTTTACAGTTTCGCGAGCAGGCTTTGCGGGGCGGACTGTGCAGTTGACCCGACACCTGGGGACCAGCGGTCAAAGATCACCGGCTGAGGGAAGAGTGGTGTGGGTCGTTGGCCACTCATACGTGAGGCGAGCCGCGGACGTATTCAAAGCAGGTGACATGATTCACGTGGCTGGGGAATACGGGTGCAGGGTGACCTTCCACGGAAGGGGCCGACTCTGTATTGACCAGTTTCAAAATTTTATGGAGGGACTGCTAGGGCGGACAAGGTCACCGCCGTCTGTAATCATAGTACATCTTGGGGGCAATGATTTGGTGACCATTGGTCGACGAGTACTTCTCGAGGTAATTTTATCCACAGTGAGTTGGTTGGGGAGAAGGGTTCCGGGGTGCACGATTGCATGGTCACACATGATTCCTAGGAAGGTGTGGCGAGGGGCTCTCTCTGTGTCAGCTTTGAACCAGTCGGTAAAGAAGGTTAATAACAAACTTAGTAGGTTGTTTCGTTCAGGCCAGTTGCATTGTATTCCACATGGATGTATTCGGGGGGACCATATGTACCTTGAAGATGGGGTCCATTTGTCCCGGGAGGGGAATGTCTTACTCATAGGAGACTTCATTGCGTGGTTAAAGAGTTTCTGTAGCCATGACCTTTAGTAGGAGTTTGTGGGGGTTCCGGATAGCCGGTCAACTATCCGGCCTGTGGCGGTAAGGTCATGATCGGTGAGCAGTAATTGGAAGATCCCTAGAGGTGGGGCGCCACCCATTATGGATGGGAGCGCCCGGGGGGAGGCGGCCATTGGCCCCTCACACGGGGAGGCGGTACCCCTCTAAGGATGGGGCCGCCAAAAGGGAAGGCGGTCATAGGCCCCTCCCAAGCGAAGGGGGGGCTACGGGCCCCTCCAGGGAATTTCCCAGGGCCAAGACATCAGCGAAGGCGGATGTGGTAAGCAGTGTGGGGTGGGAGGGGGGTCTACGCTACCTTCTAGACACCTCACACGAGTCCTCGGACGACCACTAAGATGGCGTCGAGTAAATATCGGGCCCCCGTTAAGACAAGGGAAATTGGAAGTTGGCACAGAGGTACAGTCCTCTGTGCGCCCGCCCCTCACAAGTAAGGGGGGGAGTTCTGGTATTAGGGATCTGACACCGGTTACGACCTTGCCGTTGGCTCGTAATGTTAGGATGTACAATTTAATTTTGAGTATATGCATTTGCAGGATGTTTAGAATCGGCTAGGAGAACCTTTGTATTAGAGCTGTGTTAAGGTTAGCCAATAAACATCGTAATGTATGAAGGAAATTGTACATGATATGAAACTGTTATTTTAATGTTTTGATTTTGTTTCATATTTTAATAAATATGGCCGGGAGGGTAACTCCCTCCCGCCTTCCAAAAGTCAAGAACTGTGTCCGTCTTCCCATCCTTGGGGATTGTGTTGGGAGGGGGTGACGGGTACCCCGGCCATATGGAAAGGGGCGACCACTCGGTCCCCCCGAACGTATGGTAGGGTGCCCTGACCCCCCCGGGAAACCATTTTGGGCGGGAGGCGTGTCTCGGCTGGTATGCCCGAAGCGGCATAGCCGGGGCGCGAGTTTTCCCGCCCAAGAGGGGTTGTCCTAGACACCTACACCGTTGGCCACGCCCCGTAGGCGGATCGGAGGAGGGTACACGCCCTCCCGAGGAAAAATAAAAGAGCAACAATCTAAGGAAGCATCCTCTTGTTCCTGTGCTTGGAAGCTGCACCTCATCGTTGCACGTGAGCCCGAGACGGAACAAGGAGCCAAATTTGACCCACCCACCAGCCCCTTATGGCAACGATTAGTACTGCAGTAAAGTCGATTAACGGTGATATTATCTCGTTTACAGGTTGTTTTAATAAAGTTTGGACTGTCTTTTTTAGGTTAATAAAATGGTTGCTATTTAGCATGTTCTTAAGCGAAGTATCACAGCCTAGTTGAATGATGTGTTACTTGTGTAAATAAAGGTTTTCTTGAGTGATATCCAGTATAACCGTTTATTCCGTCCTCATTAGGTTAAAAATGTCGTATTTATTTTGGTCGGGCGGTAAGGTCATGATCGGTGAGCAGTAATTGGAAGATCCCTAGAGGTGGGGCGCCACCCATTATGGATGGGAGCGCCCGGGGGGAGGCGGCCATTGGCCCCTCACACGGGGAGGCGGTACCCCTCTAAGGATGGGGCCACCGAAAGGGAAGGCGGTCATAGGCCCCTCCCAGGGGAGGAGGGGCTACGGGCCCCTCCTGGGAATTTCCCGGGGCCAGGACATCCGCGACGGCGGATGTGGTAAGCAGTGTGGGGTGGGAGGGGGGTCTACGCTACCTTCTAGACACCTCACACGAGTCCTCGGACGACCACTAAGATGGCGTCGAGTAAATATCGGGCCCCCGTTAAGACAAGGGAAATTGGAAGTTGGCACAGAGGTACAGTCCTCTGTGCGCCCGCCCCTCACAAGTAAGGGGGGGAGTTCTGGTATTAGGGATCTGACACCGGTTACGACCTTGCCGTTGGCCCGTAATGTTAGGATGTACAATTTAATTTTGAGTATATGCATTTGCAGGATGTTTAGAATCGGCTAGGAGAACCTTTGTATTAGAGCTGTGTTAAGGTTAGCCAATAAACATCGTAATGTATGAAGGAAATTGTACATGATATGAAACTGTTATTTTAATGTTTTGATTTTGTTTCATATTTTAATAAATACGGCCGGGAGGGTAACTCCCTCCCGCCTTCCAAAAGTCAAGAACTGTGTCCGTCTTCTCATCCTTGGGGATTGTGTTGGGAGGGGGTGACGGGTATCCCGGCCATATAAAGGCATGTTAAATCCCATTTTACACAGGCAGTCAAAAAATGTGGTGTGCCTGTCACTGGGATAGTGTGGACTGAGTTCAAGTGATAATAGAACTTCTTGGAAAGTGGCAACCAGAAAATTAGGGCCAAAATATTCGATGGCAGCTGACTGTCCACCAAAAGCTGTCCAATGCAAGGAAGCTAGGACACAGAAATTTGTAGGCCAAGAAGAAAACATCGCAGAACTTGCCGAGAGGAAAATGAGAAATGTGCCCGATTCCTTCCTGCTGCATGACGACGACGTTGCAGATAACTTTATTGCGGGCCACAGAAAGAAAGAAAAAAGAAAACGAGGTTGGCAGAGCGTAAAGAATACATGATGGAAAAATATACATTATAGGATTTAGCATTTTTGTTTTTACCCAAGTGCATATCTCACATTGAAACACCTTGCGAGATATTAACAGAAGATTGCTTGTCGCAGAAAATGTATTTGTGTCTCGTACAACTTTTTTTATTTCTTTATTTATTTATTATGGGGTTTTGCATGCTTATTTTTGCTCAGGATATTTTTATTAGAAAGGAATGTTTCCATATGGCAACAAAGCAGTGAAAACATTAGGTGCATACAGATCAAGTGGCATCAATGAAGCAAGGTGTGAGCAATTAAAGAGATGCCAGAGACCGGTAACTCACATTTCTCTATAAAAGTGTAATTTCACACAAAAATTGTGGAATTTCATGAAATTCAAGAAGAAACAATAAACGATGTTGCCCAGCTCTACTTATCATCTAACTGCTAAATCCTGGGTTTCAAAACTCTGGCTGTTTAATTGATAGGCAACCATCAAAAAAACTGTAATTGACCACCAGGACAATCCAAAGTCAATAACAGCACTTTTTCATAGACTTCCACATGATGCGTGTTTCTTCTCGTGGTGATGCCACTTGAGAAAGCAATTTTAGAAAAACCTGCAGAGATGTTTACACTCACACATTTCCTGTTCCATCAGAGTCTTGGATAGATTTTCCAGCCTTTCCCGGTGTTTTGCCATTCTCTCAATCTATACTGCAATTTTTTTTTTGCTATGTCCACTATATTTTTTGCTAGACCCCAATTCTAAGTTTGCATATCAGTTTGCGTCCCCTTTCTCTGAGTTTTTAACTTCGCACACTTTGATCCATTAGGGTTTATCGCACATAAAAAGAAACAAATCGAAAAGTAAGTCAATGTGATGGTGTGTATTGCATTTAAGACCAATCATCCTCTCAGCTTCTTTATAAATGAGGTTTAGCCCTGCTGGCATCACTGCTAAAAATAAATAGAAAAGGCACAAGGCTTATGCATCCTTCATGTTAAACAAGAACTAGTGTGCGGCTCTACCTAGTCATTTCCATAACCTGGAGCTTTCTTAAGAGTGAACACTGGCACTGAGGCTGTCTGCCTCATACAGCTCTGTCTCAATGACCTTCAGTCTCCTTCTTCTGTAGGAGGCCTTCCAAGTCGCTATTCTCACCCCAGGCAGCCCTCATGCTGTCTGGTGCAAAACACATTTTTAGAAAAATGTACATTATATGTGGTTCATAACATTGGATATGTTCATGTTTATTACTAACTTTTGTATATGATGTAAATTTTTCTAAAAATGTGTTTTGCATCAGATTAATGTATGAATTCATTTGCTGATGGGGCGTGGCTTGGACGCCGATGGCGATGGTCGCCTGAGAGCTCGGCTCCGAGACTGAGCCCGCATTTATCCTGAATTCCGAGGGTTTTGGGGCGCCCCGACCCCCACAAATCGAAGATCAAGCTGAGACCGACTTGGTGAGGCACCTGAGTGAACCCGAAAAGCGACTGTTCTGGTCGAAAAGCGAAGTTGCGGAGGAAGCGGAGCGGAACTCAAGATGGCGCCCGGACGTTCTCGATTGACTTGCCGAGACCCTCGGCCCGGAAGAGTCTGCCAGCTCTGCACAAGCTTTATCCACGTCTCATCTCTCGGAAAGACGACCATCCACCCGGCGACCTGGGAGTGTCCGGACACCGTGGACATCCCCGGACAGATTGATAGTCGGTTTTTTTTTCGGCGCCGGTTGATCCCTGGCGGCCGGAGGTCTTGGCCAGAAAAGCAGAGCCACCCGAGACCATCGGCTATACTCTGCCGAGATCCTGTATTCACCTGATCCCAAGGAACTTTATAGGCGACACTACGACATGGCCCTGCGGGAGTCCTGGCTGCATTCTTGACTGCAATCCGAGGTCTCCCCTGAACCGACGGGCCCACGTCGATTGGTGCTGATCGCCCCCACTTCCCCCTTGGTGGCCTCCGGGGACTCAGCGGTGGTTCATCTCGAGAGATCGGAGTGGTGGCAGGATTGGGGACGATCGAAGGCCCTCTTCACCGCGGCCGCACACCGGGAGAGCAACAGCCGACGCCCATAATTGGTGGGTAGCCTGCCGAGCTTTATACTGCAGGGCACGTCTGCCATGGGAAAACCAAGAGGACCTAAAGAGACCACCCCAGCCGCCTCGGACACGGAGGCGCCGGATAAATAAGATCGAGGTGACCCGGAGAGTTCTGGAGGCCCTCACCTACAGCAACAATTCAATAGGATCCTGGAGGCGATCGCAGATACGCGATCTGCCCTACAACAAGACATCGCCCAGGTTGCGACGAGTCTGGGCCTCCTCAGGGAGGACCATGGTAAGCTCTCGGACAGAGTCAAAGAGGTAGAGAGCTCGGTGAAGGTCCTGGAGCCGGCGCAGAAGACTCTGGCTGCTGCGATGAAGGATGCCCTGTCCCGGATCGGTGACTTGGAAAGACGGGTGGAGGACGCTGAAGAGCGTAATAGGAGGAACAATATTCGCGTAGTGGGCCTACCGGAAAAAATCGAGAATGGTGACATGGTGGCCTATCAAGAAGCTTGGCTCCAAACTGTGGTGGCGCCGGAAGGTCTGTCCTCCTTCTATACTCTGGAGCGTGCACACAGAGTACCGGCAAGACCGCCTCAACAAGGCTGTTCCCCGCGCCCGGTGGTGGCGTGCTTATTGCATTTTCGAGACAGGGATCTGCTCCTCAATGCCGCCAGACATAATGGCCCTTACCAAGTGGAGAACAGCCAAGTGAACATTTTTCTGGACTATACCTATGAGACCCAACGAAAGCGGACCTCCTTCCTAGCGGTCAAACGTGAACTGCGGAGCGAGGGTATACGATACTCTCTCCTCTTTCCTGCGAGACTCCGCATCATCCTTGATGATAAGACTCAATTTTTTGAAACCCCGGAGGACGTCTGCACTTGGCTTGAGCTGTATAGGGCTGGCAAAGATGGCTTCGGATCCTCCTTCTAGGCGACGTCGGAACCCGGACAACAACGGCGATCCAAAAGACTTCGGAACCGCCGCGGTAAACCGGGCAAGCCCTCGACGGTAGAGACTTTGGCTGAACGGCGAGGAGTATTGGAAATGGATTCCAACCTATCTGGCTCCGAGGGCGGCCCCATCAACGAAGAATTGGAACCTGGCAGTGAGGGGGCTCACTCGGACACGGAGGACTCGGAGACTGATAGTGTTAATTTACCAGTGGTTACTCCGGACTCGGCTGAGGGCATGCTGGATGGGCAGGGATGAACTCGGGTGAGCTGATTCCATTTGGGCGGGGGTCTGTCGCGGGAGGTGTGGAGGTTGTAGGACTTGCTGCTGGACCATGAATCACTGATGGGGTTGGGGGGCCTACTCTGCCTGACACCTGTGATTTAGTGCTCGGTCTAGTCTCGGTAGTCCGAGACTCGGTGGCCCATTGCTGGCACCCGGCCCGCACTCGGCCCTTAAGGCACACCTGCGGTGGGTACCGCAGGATTAGTCGGGGGAAGGGGGTTTACTGAGGGTACAGTTTGGATGGGATCTGGATGGCGCTATTTGGGTCCTATTCTGGGGTGGGTGGGAGGGAGTTTGTTTCAAAGGGAAGTTTGGTTGATGTTGGGGGGGATGGCCGCCATTGGTGATGAATTGAATATTGACTGCTCCATGTCTGAGCGTGGTTGGGAGAGCCTGGATGCGGCAATTTGGGACAATGGCTGAGATCACTAATGTAAAATGCGTCACTTGGAATGTGCGATGACTTCACACTATGTCCAGACGACACAAAATTCACGCTTATCTAGTGCGTAGAGGGGTGCAAATAGCGTTGCTACAGGAGACACATCTCACTAAGGCGGAAGGGACGGCGCTACAGCGTAGATGGAGAGGGCAGGTTTACTACACTACATACTCAGCTTATGCAAGAGGGGTGCTGATATGGATAAGGGCTGGGATACCCCTACAGGTTTCCAAATCTGTGGTGGATCTGGAGGGTCGCTACGTGGCTATCTCTGGCACACTGGGGGGTAGGGCACTGAATATTTGTTGCGTTTATGCGCCTAACGTGGACCAGCTAGCCTTCCTATCCGGGTTGTCGGGCTCCTTGGCCCATTTTCTGTCGGGGACCCTTCTGCTGGGAGGGGATTTTAATTCGGTGGTGGATGTCGACATTGATCGTTCACACCCCCCCTTCCGGACTCCCCGGTCCGACGAGTAGCTAAAGGCAGGAAGGAATGGCAGGCTCAGTGGGGGCTGACAGATATTTGGCGTGCGCAACACCCCGATACTAGAGATTATTCATACTTTTCTGGCATGCACGAATTACATGTGAGACTAGATGGGTTTCTAGGGTCGGCGGAATAGTGTCCGCGACTGTGCGATCTGAATATTTGGCTAGGACCATCTCGGATCACAACCCCCTACTAGCGGATTTCAGTTGGTTTCCCGGGGTCCCCAGCGTACCTACTTGGAAACTGCGCCCCAAGATATTAGAGGATATAGTCTTCAGGGCAGACCTAGAAGATAAAATTACTGACTATTTTGCGACCAATGGGGGCACTGCTGGGTCGAGGGCCTCGGAGTGGGATGCTTTCAAGGTGGTGATCAGGGGCTACTGTATATCCAAGAAAGTGGGAATGCGTCGTGTCATCCTTGATGGCCTGGCCAACGCGGACCGGAAGCTCCGCGAGATGGAGCTACGCCGCCCCGGCCACCCAGAACTTCAGGAACGTACTGCTGCGGCGAGAGAGGCAGTGGCGGCGGAGGTCGAATGATTGCGCTGTTTTGATTATAAGGCCTATGTCACCAGATCGCTCACGGAAGGGGATAAGTCGGGCGCGCTCTTAGCTTGGTTGGCCAATCCCACGTGCCGGACCTCCCCGACGGTGTCCATGCGTACCGCGGAGGGACTTGAGGTGCATACCCAACCGGAGATACTTGATTGCTACTTGCGCTACTATGAAGGGCTATACCGTAGTAGACTGACCCGAGATCCTACCCTGATTGATGATTATTTAAAATCCTTAGAGATACCCGCACTGGAACCTGACATAGCGAAGGCCCTGGGCACCGATATAGAACTTGGGGAAATCCGTAGCGCCATAAAGGGGATGGCGAGAAACAAGACCCCGGGCCTTGATGGGCTCCCGGTCGAATTCTACTCCACCTACGTGGACCTATTGGCACCCCGACTATTGGTAGTCTACAAGGAAGCGAAACGCTTGGGACGACTCCCCGGCTTGATGTGTGAGGCCTTGGTAGTTCCCCTCCTCAAGCCTGGTAGGGAGTCAGCTGACCCGGCGTCCTATCGACCGTTATCAATGCTAACGGTCGACTATAAGATTCTAAGCAGCATATTGGCATTGAGGCTGCTGGGACACATGCACTCCTTGGTGCACGAAGACCAGGCAGGATTTATCCCTAGACGCAATACGACCATGAATATTCGTCGCTTATTTCGTCTGCTAGAGGAACCACACACGGAGGCCCTGTGCCCCTTGGTCCTATCGGTTGACCTGGAAAAGGCCTTTGACAGCCTGGAATGGGAATATTTGCGCAGAGTACTACTGAGTTTCGGTCTGGGAGAGGGATTTGTCAGATGGACCATGGTGCTCTATTATTATAACAAATCGTAAGAGAGGGTCCGAGGGAGGTGTTTAATGACCAAACAGGCTAATACCCCCTGTGTAACTACCTAAATAACAACAAAGCCTGTAGGTCGAGTGGAGCTGAGATATGCCAATTAACACTGGTAAGAAATGCACAGGAAAATTTGAAAAAAGACTATCAACTGTTGCTGATTAAGTCCTATCAGCCCACCTGATGGCGGAGCCTCATCATCTAGGACTTCCAAAACCAGGTCTGTGTGCAATCACCCAGTTAGTTATCAGCAATGCATCACAAGACCAAGGTATGGTTACCACAGTTGTAAGTCCTGATAGTGGGACTGATATGTGCAGTGCAAGAAATTCAAAAAATGTGAAGTGCGTTAAAATGGCTATCGAGGCAAACAAAGACCTTTAATAGTGTTTGCCTGGACGTCAGGTTAAAAAACAGTGGACTGACAGTGTGAAAGAATCACTGTCTAACTTGCTTGGTAGAAGTCAAGACAAAGATCGAAAAAAGGGGCCAACATGTTTCTGCCTTATTGTGAGGTATCACTGGCATTCGTCAGGGCCAAGCTATACTCTGCTACTGCAAGGGCACTATAGTATGTGCTCAACTAAGAAATAAGAAAATAAACATAATAGTGATCAATTAGGAACCATCCTACCACATCTTCTCAGTTAGTGCTGTTGATGCGATAGGTCTTTCCCAACAATTTGTGGGAAGTGGACCTCACCTCACCCGGCAACTGCTCGGACGGATAAGGCACCGCTCTGTCCGTCGGTACCCTTCGGCTCGTGATTCCGCCTTGCAGTAGCAGAGTATAGCTTGGCCCTGACGAATGCCAGTGATACCTCACAATAAGGCAGAAACATGTTGGCCCCTTTTTTCGATCTTTGTCTTGACTTCTACCAAGCAAGTTAGACAGTGATTCTTTCACACTGTCAGTCCACTGTTTTTTAACCTGACGTCCAGGCAAACACTATTAAAGGTCTTTGTTTGCCTCGATAGCCATTTTAACGCACTTCACATTTTTTGAATTTCTTGCACTGCACATATCAGTCCCACTATCAGGACTTACAACTGTGGTAACCATACCTTGGTCTTGTGATGCATTGCTGATAACTAACTGGGTGATTGCACACAGACCTGGTTTTGGAAGTCCTAGATGATGAGGCTCCGCCATCAGGTGGGCTGATAGGACTTAATCAGCAACAGTTGATAGTCTTTTTTCAAATTTTCCTGTGCATTTCTTACCAGTGTTAATTGGCATATCTCAGCTCCACTCGACCTACAGGCTTTGTTGTTATTTAGGTAGTTACACCATGGTGCTCTATGCCTCGGCGTCGGCCAGGGTGAGGGCGGGCCCGCTGATCTCTCAACAATACCCAGTGGAACGAGGCACGAGGCAGGGATGCTCGTTATCCCCACTGCTCTTCGCGCTAGCGGTGGAACCACTAGCGTTATCGGTTCGGACCGGAGCTTCTTTCGGCAGACTGCGGACCTTATCTGGCCAGCAATACATCTCTCTATATGCCGATGACCTGCTGCTCTTCCTTGAGGACTCGGGTAATGCTCTGGATGGGGCTGCAGAGGCTCTCACAACCTTCGGGGAGATCTCGGGCCTTAGGGTGAATTGGGCCAAGACTTGCCTATTTCCGGTTCGAAAGGGAGAGCCCAGACCCGACACCACCAGAGAGATTAGATGGGAACCTAGCTGCCTCAAGTACCTGGGGGTATACGTGTACCATGACCCCGCCGATCTTCTAGACGGCAATATAGCCCGCTGTATTCGCGCGCTGCGAGGCAGCATGGATTTCTGGGCTACCCTGCCGCTTTCGGTGGCGGGGCGTATAGCACTGTTGAAAATGGTGGCATTACCCCGGCTGATATATTATTTTAGAGCGCTCCCGATTTGGGTTCCTCTGGCCACCTTCCGGCTCTTGAGATCCATGGTGGTGGGGTTCCTCTGGGGGTCGGGCCGCCGAAGGGTGGCACTCAGGACCCTGATGAGACCAAAATCGGAGGGCGGCCTAGCGGTGCCGGATTTTGAAAAATACTATCTGGCGGCTCAGTTGCAGACCTTCACCCAGGAGATAGCGAGAGAGTTTCGAGGTCCGGAGGATGGGAGAGGCAGGGGAATGCCCAGACATGTGATTTCCTACGTTGCACTACGCCAGCGCTTAGCTCTGCAAGACCTTACGCTCGAGGAATGGACTATCCGGTTGTGCTGGAATCGCGCCCACGCCCGGGTGGAGCAGAAACTCCCATATGCCCCGGAGATTCCATTGGGGATGTTAACGGCCTTGCCGCACGGTGGAGACTGGTCGCGCTTAAGGCATTGGGAGGATGCAGGGTTGCAGTTAGTGGGAGATCTTTATGAAGACGGGGTGTTACTGCCCTTCCAGGAGATTCTGGACCGTTTTGACGTTCCCCGAGGTGACTTCCTCCTTCATACAGCTTTAATTAGAGCAATTCAGACGCACTGGAAGAGAGGTATGGAGGAGCCACCAACGTCGTCGGTGTGCCAGTATGTTTTGATGTCTTCGGGGACGGTCAAGGCAGTCACGTGTTTATATAATAGATTAATTAATGAGGGTCTGCCCCCGCTTGCCGCACTGCGGAACCGTTGGGAAGCCGACATAGGGAAAGATATACCGGAAACGACATGGACACAACTAATGCGTCGAGCCTGGAAAGGCACGCGCCACGCCCGGTTTCAATTGGTTCATTTTTATATACTTCACAGGGCCTACCTGACTCCGGCGAAAATCCAACAATACTTCGCCACAGACACGGCGGATTGTCCCAGATGCCGAGCACCCGCGGCAGACCTTATTCACATGCTGTGGTCCTGCCCAGCGCTGTCCTCATACTGGCTTCTGATAGGGGACACCCTCAATGGGGTCACTGGGAGAACCTTGACTTTCGACGCGGCGGTGGGGATCCTACATTGGTTCCCGCATACCCCTAAAAATAAAATCTCAAGCAAATTTATAGACCTAGGGCTCGTTCTCGCTAAAAGAGAGATAACCAGGCATTGGAAGGCAAGAGTTGGTCCAACGGGAGCTAAATGGCACAACGAACTCCTGAAGTGGGCCACAGGGGAGAGCACTTTGCGATACCAGCTGGCGAGGCGACAGCAGAATGAGAGGGCGCTGGAAACAGCATTGGAATGGGAGACATTAGTGCAGGCCCTGCGAGATTACAGCGCTTCCAGCGATTCCGAGAGTGATGACGCAGCACAACCTGAGTCCCGTTAGATGTCCATAACACTGATCTCTACGCAGTTACCTAAGGCTTCTTCCCACAAGCTCTTTTTACACATACAACACACTGATGGCGGGGTTGGGCAGGGGGAGGGGTTGGGCTGAGTGGGTGTTGGGGAGGGTTTGTTCTTTTAGGATGATTTAGAAATGCAGACGAAGGTCGCTTGTTTATCCGGATCAGCCTAGACAATATACCGGATACCCATCTGCGATTTTACGAGCAGACGCCGCCCGACCCTCGGGTTGTGGGCTGAATGGCTGTGTATACAAGGTGTTTCCTCACGGGGGATCGGTTGTTTTTCCTTTCCACTGAAGATATATCGCTGATTTGTCATGTAACTTTGGCTAATTCCTGCAATAAAAATATATTTAAAAAAAAAAAAATGAATTCATTTGCTGATTTTGTCATGTTGCAAGCTGTTGCTAATAATTTGTTCACAGTGTCTAAGTCAATTTTTTTCTTTAAGTGTATGTTATTGTGAATTGTATATACGTGTAAGTCACATGTGAATTTGATAAGTCTATGTTTCTTTTTCGGTCCCAAAAAAATTGTTTTCATTAACTTTAAAGAAACAGGAATGGTCTAATAAAAATTCCATTCGGACAGATAAAACAGTTGACTGTTCGTTACTCCTTGAGTAGTAGGTGTGTACGGTAGTACGTAGCAGGGTTCATTGTTTTGTGTTCTGAATTTTGAATAGCCCTACCTGGCCCTGGTCCTTTGGGCTTAACCCCTATAGGTTTTTGTATTCAGGATATGGGCATAAAGCTCTGCCCATCTTTTTAATTGGCTCCTGTCTGGTGGCTTTTCATTGGTCAATAGGCTTAGTAGTCCCTCCTTCATCAGCTCCACACAGAGTAAATCCTAATCCGAAACTAATGTAATAATTATTTTGTCGCATTTCAAATCTACTGATTGTATATATGGACACAGCTATTTGAATGTACTCGTACTGTTTTGTATGCAATGCATTATGGGTAGGGTGGATTTACCATATCTTCTGCAGGTTGTGACCAAAAGAGGTCCCCTTTTGGCCACAAATGGTACTGCACCCTGCAACATGGCTAGTTAAAACATTGCCATTGATAATGCCAATAACCCCAACGTTGTAAACATGCAGTGCTGGTGCCTTGCTCACTAGGGACCTCTGCGCATTAGCATCCACACATTTACCTTAAATGACATTAGAGTCAAGTCAATTTTATTGTATGTTTAATAAAAACCTTTACAAACAGTGAAAAATCATTGAAATGTGCACCATATAATAAAAACATTGGTGGGAACCGACTACGGGAAATCAAAAAGGTCTTGCTTTCCTAGTGGATGGGAAACACGTTGAACATGTGGCAGGATAGACCTTTATAGGTAGGATTAAGCAATAGGCCTACAGCGCAAGACACAAGACCCAGACCTAGATGCTAAAAAGTGGACAGAGAGAACTGGACTTGTTGAAAATGATTCTAACCAGTAAACAATACATAAAATAAGACCAGCTATACCCAAAAGAGTTTCAAACAGTGTGCAAATTTTGCATGGCTCGAGCCTAAGAGTGGCAGTCGAGATGGGGATAAAAGTTATTTTGCTCGAACGCTGCCCTGGTGCCCTGGTGCAATGCAGACGTACACTGTGGAGCGAATTTGCACAAGGAGTGTCAGCATAGGGTGCATAGAAGGAAACCAACTTACACAAAAGTGTTATGAGCTATGTGCAAATTTCACAGAGCAAGGGCCTGCGTGTAAACAGTCAACTGAAAGAGACTGAAGAGAAGAAATTCTCATGTTCAATGACTGGCCTGGTGCAGTTCAGACTGTCAATTTTGTAGCAAATCCGATAAGTAAAGTAAGCGCATGGGGCATTTAAGAGTGACTGTGTTGCTGCAGCACTAGTGCTGTTGACTGAAGCCAAGGAGTTTCAAACAGTGTGCAAATTACAAGCCTAGGTATAGAGTGGTCAAAGTAGGAATCAAAAAATTAATTTGCTTAAATGCTGGCCAGGTGCAAATCAGACAGTGAATTTTGAAGTAGCTCTATGCAGAGAGTGCCAGCATACAGTACATAAAATGGGAAGCCAACGTTTCACAAGGGGGTTATAAGCTGTGAACACATTTCACGGAGCAAGGGACTGGATATAAAACAGTCAACCAGAATTGAGAACGAGAGTACTCTTATTCAATGGCTGGCCTTGTGCAGGCCGTCCAGTGTGTGTTGTAGCAGATCAATTGAGGATGGTAAACACAGGGACCTATGAGTGCAGCATTTAAGAATGTGGTGCTGCATCACTAGTGCCAATGACTGAATCCAATTTAATCAATACCGTCCAAAGAAATGTAACAAGTTTAATGTTTCTGGCTGTTTTCAGGCTGGCAATTACAGCCTGCCGGCTGGTACGCACTCCTCCCCTGTTGAAGTCGGCACGGAGAAGGGTTCTCCTTTGCTGAAGTAAACGGGGCAATGCATCAAACATGAATTAAGGATTTTTTTCCATGCCCGCATAGGTGGCAGCTTGTGTAATAGGAGGCAGAGCGGCGCAAGGGTGGAAGGTGAGGAAGAACATTAGAGTCCCTGCCTCTATGACTATGTGACCCTGACCTGGTAACTTCATTCTCTCCTGCCCACCCATTCCACATTCATTCTCAAGCCACCAATCTTCCACAACGCTTGTGCTATCATTAGGCAACCCTATAGTTGGTATCCCAACAGCTCCACCACCTAACATTTTATTCAACAAAGCATTCCTCTTATTTTATTCCACCATTTCCCATTCTCTACTAGTATTGCATGCCTGGATAGCCACACCACTCATGAAGCTGTGAATAACTTTGAACTGCTTCTTCTCTGACTATGTGGCATTTTAACTTTCACCACATCTCCCACCTTAAACTGTATATCTTTCACTCCGTTCAATGCATCATATCTCTCCTTACCTTTCCTCTGGATCTACTTGGTGGTAAGCTACCCTCAAATAGTTTGTGGAGAATACCATGGCAACGCCCACTTGGACCAACATCTCCTGAATCTTGGGACGGGGAAACAGTCCACCAAGATATTTGTATTCAAAGAACTGAGGTAAACACAGAGCCTCATGTTCCCATTCTTTTTCATGGCCACAAAGATAGATGGGATCCACTGGGAGTAGTCAACGTGTTCTGGGAACTTTTCCAAACACAAGTTGTTCAAGTGCTCCTTCAATTGACTCCTCAAACTCAATGGAACATTCCTGACTTTGTGCACTACCGGTTCTGTATTTTCCTTCAGCATGAATTCATGCCTAAATCCCGTGACCAAATCAGTCTTCAAACAGCAACTTGTGGGTGTCTAATAAATTGTCCACTGGCTGTAAAGAAGGGACAGGAGTGACTAAAGAAATTAAACATCCAGTGCCCGACATCAAACGCCCACTGATTCTTCAAATCCAGAATATTGTATCCTTTCCTGGCTGTATATACTTTCATGGTAGCCGTGTATTGGGATGCTACTGTTTGCGGGAAAGTAAACCATTAGTTCAATTCTGTGCCCCCCAAATGCCACTGAATAGATGTGAGGAGGTGATAATTGGACTGTTATCCATTCAGACCAGAATAAATAATTGGTAATACGAGAACCAGAGTCCACTGTAACTCCCCCTTTTTCTTTCCCAATGCCAATATCACAAACCGGGGCACAACCTTTGGGAGAGCTTTGACTTGTCTCAACCAATTTGACTGACAACACCACTCTGCTGTCCAGATTTTCCACTTCTTCACTATGATTTCTTGGGGTTTAATCATCCCTGATTAACACCACTTTCTGGACAACCCTTGGAATTAGCAAATGTGAAGCATATCTGAAGCAAGTATTTTTTTCCTCCTTTTCTGTTGTCTTTTACCATGCATGCTTTCAGATTAGGTTTTGAAAATGCTGCATTGACCTCCTCGATATTCATAAGGTCCTTTCCATTTATCAATTCCTTAGTGGCCATCACCGACCTTTCCTGGCAACAATGTTAGTACTGCTGTAATTTCACTTCAATAAAGATTAGGAAATTGTCTTGGATTGCTTAACAAACTTCAGAACAAGGGAAAAAAGGCTTCCTGCTGTGTAAATTGCCTTTGTTATAGTAAGTGTTTATTTGAGGCTCCCAGATAATTGCTTTCACAACAAAATGCCAGTCTGAGCCAATACCAAGGTTTTCTTTACTTGCAGCAAGATTCCCAGCTGCTAGGTAATTGTTTCTTCAAGATGTCGGTTGGAGCCTTGCAATGCGTACCATAAATAAGATTTTCTTCTCGTTGGCTATGTGACAGAGTGGGAAGTTTAATTAACTTTTTGGCTATGTGACAGAGTGGGAAGTTTAATTAACTTTTTTTTGCCTGCTCCCAGCTCAGATAATTGCTTCCTGATCTGACTGCCTTCACCTGGTGTCAGTGAGAGTTAACTTAACAGTGAGTGTCGAGTTGCACGCCCTTGGCCAATCCTTGTGCTTACATATGCTGCCTCAAAATTGTGCCACAACCGCTGGGCCCCTTAACTGCAGCTTGCTACGGTGGTTGCACTAAAATGTGGCCATTATTAAAAGCTGTGAGGAAGTCATCCCTTTTACCCTGATTACCCCTTATTTTTGACTGATACTGGTGGTTACTGACTCTGATTGTGCTTTAGGCTCTTTTAACCAGACAAAGAGCTAGTGCTCTGTTTAAAAGGTATAGGTAATTAGGTGTAATTACAATTGGCATGTCAACCTACCTGTAAGTTCCTAATATATGGTAGGGCATGTAGGTTTAGAGGCCCAGTAGATTGAATGCACTGTGCACTACTGTGGTAAATGTAAATGTAATGTGGCGTATTTGTATTCCCCGAACAGGGACCCGGAGGCATCCTGGGGCTTGTACTCCTACCACAAGGGAACCCCTCCTGGCTTTTCCTTGTGGGGTGTCCACTCCTGGGCATCCCATGGTGAAACCAGGCATCCCTTGTGTATCAGGGGGCCTTTGTGGAGACTAAGCAAGCTATTGCCCAGAGTTGCAGCGTGGGACCCATGCTTAGAATCGGCACTGAGGCGAGAATATCCGGTCAGAGGAATTTAAGCCCGAAACCCGCTGTCAATTTGAAAGCCAACACTGCCTTGCAGGCTGCTTTTAAAATTAAGTTATATGCACATTTGACCGTGGAATTAATGGTACTTCCAAAATCTTAAACAACCTAATTTTTATGTAACCTAATTTTTATGTATAAGTCACCCCTAAGGTCTCTGCTAGCTGCCCCAAGGGTAGGATGCCTTGTAACTATAAACAGGAAAATCATAAAAGATGTTTTATATGCCCTGATGAGGAGAAAAACTGCCAATTTCTTATTTACCCATTGATTAATAAAGTATAACTACTGAAAGAAAGGAGCTAAAAATATACTTCAAAGTATCATAATGATAGTTCAAATAAATCCAACATATTGCCACTGTTAGATTTATTATAACTATTGTTAAAATTGAAAAAGTCAATGCCAATACGAATAAAGATGTATTCATGAATAAAAACGAAATCTCATCTTTATTGTTGAATTAGCCCTTGGTAAACCCCCCTCTGTCAACCCCGTCTCAGAAATACGTAGTGAGGCAGGCCCTGAGACTCAGGCCTGAGGTCACTGATTGACAGATCACAGGTGGAGTGGTATGTAGCCAGCAGACAAACGCACAAACAGGAAATTGCAGATCAATCCCACAGATAAGAGCAATGACACCACAATGGTCCAAGAAGATCGGGCCCATGGCTGGACGAGTGCACATGTTCCCAAAAACCAGTCAGATGCCACATTATGGGGGTCATTACGATGGCGGATTTCCCGCATACTCCGGGCCGGCGGAAGCCACCGCCGGCCCAGAGGATGCGGGAAATCCGTCGCGGAGGCTTGAAAGACCCACCGCCAAATTAGGATGGCTGGTGGGTCTCACAATCTGTCCTCCGCTTTTCCGCCGCGGTCGGAAGGCGACCACGGCGGAAAAGCATTAACATGGCTGGCGGTGTCTATCAGACACCGCCATCCATATTATGATGAAGTACAAAGTATGCTTTTCCACGGCGGCTTTTCCGCCGTGGAAAAGCATACGAAGAGCCACTTCGGGCCCGTTGCGGGCACCCTGGGTGAAGGGGGGGGTGGGGGTGCACATGGGAATACCTATGATACCCCTCTGCATTTGTGTGGACAAAGCGGCAGGCACCGCGCGGTGCCTGCTGCTTTGTGCACGCAAATGCCGTGCATGCATTTTTAACAATGCGGCGGGTGCAGCTTGAAGCTGCACCCGCCGCAATGTTAAAGATTGAGGATGTGACCGCCTGGGTGGCGATCACATCCTAATTGCACTGGAGAGAACTCCACAGGCAATGCGGAGGTTCCCTCCTACTCTATGGTGGCAGACGGACTCAGGTCTGTCCGCCATCATAATCGGAAAGTTAGGAACCCTCAGCCAATCAGGACACAACACACACAGTACACACAGTGATCACATGCACCCCATGCTGGACATTTGGACAAGTTACTCTCTGGACGCATTGTGTCCACGCAAAGTCGAGGCCCAACTGGATTCCTCATCCAATACAATCATTTATGGATCCAAAGACAGAGGTGCACATTCCTTGCCAATAGATAATCGCCTTAACTATTTTATTGTGTTCAATGAACTATAGAAAATTCTATGTTAGACAAACTGTGAATTGAGACTGTCCTGTGACTGTGCTCCCAGATGCATTTTTTAATTAAACAAACTGTTCCTGTTTAGCCAAACACCTCTTGTCTCTTGTTTTTCCGATGTATTTCATGTTCAAGCAAATCTATCAAAGAAAATAAGTTATAGAACTGCCCTGCTTTGATTGGTCAACCCCTGCCAGGATTAGCCAAGTTGTCTTAATGACGTGTGAAGTGACCTGACTAGAGGCAAAGGATTTCCTGTGGGACGAGAACTGTAAACTGCAGGGCAAAAGGCAGGATGGGGGTGGAGTAGCCAAACTGTTTTTCAAAGAGGAAATGACATTTTAGGGCAGCACAGGCTTACCCCCACATTCTGCAATCCCAGTCAGACAGGAGTCCCTGCAATTAGATTATGGGAGGGGATTGTTAGGGAAACTTAGCCACGCCAGTGGGATGGCTTAGCCAGATCTAATGCCCCACTTTGGAGGATGTGGTCATACCTGAGGGTGGCACCCTGCACCCCATTGGTCAGGGGTTCTCCTCATCTTGTAACCCAGGAACTGCCACTAATTATGGGAGTGTTGCCGAGCAACTTACATAGTACAAGTGACAGGTTAATTGAGCTCCACCTGCATCATCTCCACCAAGGAAGACCCATCTGGAATGCGTCAAATGGACTTTTAAGGAGTTGGCCAGGAAACATAGTCCAAATATTACAAGGACCATCTCAGAACTTCTATCTAGACCCTTAGATTAGTGGTTTGAACTCTTTGAATCCTCAAGTGAAATTTCAGCAAGAAGTTCCAGAAGTTTGGAGAAGCTTGGAGCAACTTTGGTTAAAAGCTCCGTAAGATGATGACCCTTCTACGAGAGTCAAGCCACTGATGTGGAATTGCGACCAGGCTCGACCTGCTCACAGCTCCAGAGTTCAAGACTTCCAGGATTTCACTGAGGCCTCACACTGAACCAAGCCACTGCTGTTGACTCGAAACTCGGCCTGACAAGTAGCCACGCTCAACGTCAAGGGAAAAAGCTACAGAAAAATGACAAAGAGTAAGATTCCGGACCCATTAGGAAGGCCTCCAGACAGGTTCCTGAATGAGCAAATCTGATTTGGAGTCTATGTTTCCGAACGAATCGTCCTCCATTCCGAATGACCAAGTACGATGCAAAGATCTCATCTGCGCCGACTGAATAGTGTCCGAACCCGATCATGTCAGTCCAAGTCGTTGAGAGCTGAATCGTGCCATGCAATGGGGTCGGCTTCTGAATGAGTGAGTGCGATGCTCAACTCTGACAGCTGTACTGACTCATTTTTGTTGAGACAAAAAGGCTTTAGGAATTGGACTTCGGGGGGCCATAGCAAGCCCCCTTCACTTGGGGCCCTCCGAATTGGTTGTGGGGGGTGCCCATGGGTCCCCGTTCCAAGCATGCACAGTGTTGTCAGTGTGTCAGGCACCATTGCACCTCTTTTTGCAATGGGATCCTGTATACGTGATCGGTACACAGGCTGCCATAGAGTTCAAAGGAAGTCCAAGCGAATTGAGTCTGTCACTATACGGATGCACCAGAATCGGTCTCACGAACTCCCAGAGCGTGATTTGCTTGGAAAGCACTCCAGAACAGAGCCATTCGGAGGGCTTTCCTAACGGATTCGGAATCGGGCTCTATGAAGATAAAAAGTTAATTGGGGTCTCCGGCTTAGTTTATCCGATCCAGGCTCCATTGTGGTCAGTCTTAAACTTTGACTTTGTCCCGATCAAGCGCGACCAGATGTCCAAAGTTGGTTCTTTTGGCTTATAGGCACTAGAAAGTGTTAATTCTTAAAAAATCATATCTCTGGTTTCCACACCTGTCTCCTAAGTTAAGCATGCCTGCTCATTGCTAGCTATCAAGGGAATAATTTATTGAGACCTTGACTGGACCTTATATTGTGGCCTTATTGCAAGTGGTAGGTCCCTACCTAAACGTACTAATAAACCACATTCCAACAGTTGGTGTTCAGCACTGAGGATAGTACCTATGCTTAAACTACACCATCCAATAGTGAAGTGAAGATCTTTAAAAATCCAGTAAATTGACGTGTAGCAAAATTGCTTTTTGAATTTTTGGATTTGTACTAAACTGTTTTAATTCATCTCTAACTTGTTCTATGTCTGATTTGCAAAGTGTTTTTGTGACCCAAAACTAGGGAGACTATAGAGCTTGATCTTGCTAACCTGTCAAAACTCTCAGTAGCTGAGCTTAGGGTACAGTGCAGGTCCATGGGGATTCCTAATGTTAATAAGATTAGGAAGGGAGAACTGATTAGGTCCCTTAAGGTCTGGACAAAGACAACTCCGAAGAGTGAAGGGGAGGGGAGAATTACCTCTCCGACAACCTCCAGGTGGAAAGTGTTGACATATCAATAACTTCCAGGACCAGGTTAAGACTTCCAGTTCCGGGAGGGAGAGAAAGCTCCTACACACAGGAGGAACTAGAGCAGTCCCTTGAGGAGAGACAGATTCAGGTTCAGTCAGAATCCATAGCTATAGAGAAGGAGATGCCTGACACAGCCAAGAAGTAGTGGGCAAGATAGGAAGAGAAAAGAAATGATGGCAGCGATAACGATCAAGACGCTGAGATGACCAGGAGTGGTGGGTTTGATCCCAGGCATCCCAAGGGAATAGTTATCATTAATGTTGAGGGGGCGCCATTGAAAAATAGCTGACTGCATGTGAGAGGGCCCTTAAGATGAGAAGGGTTCACTCTAAATATTGCTTTCACTCCCGTGGCAGTTGATACCAATAGCTGGGGGGATAGCTACTGAACCTAGAGGGAGATGAGGCAGAATCCTACCCACACATGAGGGGACGTATGAACTTGCATTTATATGTCTACAAATTTAATATACTGCACCATGGCTCATGGGCTTAGAGGGCCTATCTTAGGGGTGACTGACATATATTATAGATAGTGTGTTGACCTTGCAAACTCATGGTGAGAGCTAAGTCCAGTTGTTAGAACAGTGTGCACTGTTCCTGCAGCCTCCAATTGCAGACCTGCTGTCATCTGTTTACTTGGGTCACTAAAGGTGGCATAAATAGCACTTCAGGCCCCGGTGACCCCTTTAACACCCACACCCTGGGTACACTTGGTACCACTTAACTAGGGACTTATAAGGTAGCTTAAAGTCCTTGTCAATTAAAAGTACCAATTTGCTACATCGTGTATAGGGAGAGACCACAGGAACTGGCACCTGGGCTGCAGCTACAGTGCACCGTCAGAGTCATAAACCAGCAGGTAGTAGTCCAAAGGGGGCAACCAGCTGGGTAAACCCTAGAAAAAGCTTGTTTTCCCACGCACATCACTTAGCCATAAGTTTTATTATTCTCAAGAAGTCTCTAAAACCACCTCAGGTCATCGTAAGCAATTTCTTAACCTGCTCATTGTCCTTTTAACCTAATGCAAGATATGATTTTTTTCATTCATATGTTTTCAAAGTTACCTACAATAATAAGACTATGGCTTATGAGGATCCTCTCAAACGACGGCAATTCTTAAACCACTGTAAACAGGAAGCTTTGGTAACATCAAGATTGGATGTTCCTTGAACTTTTAATGTCTCCAATTGGAGATCATATTATGTTGATGAAATACTGTTTATGATATTAAAATTTTCCATTCTCATCTTGACTCATTTCTTCACACAATTCTCTTCCTTACCGGTATATGTTTTATGTTTCTGCTTGTCCGCCTGTTGTATATATCCTTATCAAATTCAACATCCGGACCTCCATCTCCATGTTGTGGTTCCTCCACCTCTAATTGTTTGTGTACATGATAGGCATGTTGTTATGCTTTCTCTCCTTTTTTAATTCCTATTGGTACCTGTTTATTCTGCTTTTCTACCTTCTCTCTTTACTCCTCCTATTTGATCCCTCCTTCCCCTTATCTTGCTCTATTTTCTTTTCATTTCTTCTTTCAGGTTCTTCATTTCTTTCTCTTCTCTTACTTTTATCTACATTTGTTCTCAACCACTTCATGCCGATGTTGCAAAAAACCCATACCAATGCTAACGCACCTGCTAAACTTAAATATAATTGGGTGGGTAATATTTTCTTCCCACCATCCACCAGAAAAAAGTGCTGTTGTTTCTCTTTGTTCCAAAAAATAAAACTTGTTCATATATCCCAAGACATTGCTATAGAAGGGAGATTGATATTTGTGCAGCTAACCATTGAAAAGATTCAGTCACATTAGTTAGCATATATTTTCCACCTGAAGCTGATCATGCGTTTTGGATTCACAAGTCCTCGAAACTAACGTAATAGGCTGATGACAACCATATTTTTGCTAGAGTTTGCAACAAATTATTAGACCCACCTCTTGACAAACATTCTACTGTCAAATATATTCCCAACACTGAAAAAAAAAAACAATCCTTGAGTGATGCTTGGAGGCTGGCTAATCCTGACACACAGGAAGACACTTTTCACTCACCAATCCATGGACCCAAAACTAGAATAAACTATGTATTTCTTAGTACATCCTTAGCACAACTAATAAGGCATTCTAACATTGGCCATATCCTAATCTTGGAGCACACACCGGTAATAGTTGACATAGATTTTGTTTTACCCTCACAAGGCACACGCATTTTGAGATTCAACAATACACTGTTATCTGACCACTTATCGGCACAATCTTCTCATTCCTTTGCAGAAGATATTTTTATAATTAACACTACTCCAAACAAGCCTTTCCACATAGTTTGGGACTCTTTTAAAGCAGCAGCTAGGAACTTCTTTAAACGGTTTGCTGCTATGAAAAATAGAGCAAACACAACAAAACTGAAGGAGAGATTGTCTTCTACTGAACATCCTGAACAATTACATCATACTTCTTAATCATTTCAACATCTGGATGCACTAGTAAATGCTAGGTTACAATTCAACAAATAGTGCTTTGTACATGTGTCTGATTTATTTCATAATTCCTGTTCACTATACTATGGAGGTCAAAATTTAACGGGTAACCCCATAGCCAATTGTTTAAAGATTAATGTAGAATGATTAAAAGTATACATACTAACACTCATGTATTAACATAACAAGACAAACACATTTTGCAATCATTTGTAGATTATTATCAAGCCCTGTGTTCTTCTGAACTGCTTAACCCAACTGAAAAAACATCTGACTATATTTCCTGTTTTACTAAAACAGTTAGCTCTGACATTGATCTTCCATTATTGAACATAATGTCTCTTTAGACTAAATTACCTGTGCAATTCATTTATTAAAAATGAATAAGGCACATGGTCCTGACAGCTTTTCAATCAAATATACATTATTCATATTTTTTAATTCCCAAATTGTGTGCTCTTTTTACTCTCTTCACATATTCTGCAACATTACAGGGAACTGTTCAAGACACCTTAATTTGCCTTATTCCCAAAGACGATCAAAATCTTATATTACCACCCTATTTCCCTACTTAAAACAAATTATAAGCTTTTGCCAAAATCATAACCCTTCAATTAGAATCATAACTTCCTAAATTATTTGGCTGAGAGCAGTCTGGGTTTGTTAAACGTTGTTCTTTCTCTGACAATGTAGATTATTCTTTATAATATTATGTAAATCTTCTTCTTACAAATATCCCCTAGAGGATGTCACTCTTGATGTGGAAAAAGCTTTTGATACAAGGAATGGGAAATTGATGTATCATACTCCTAAATGGTTTAGTGTCAGCCCCAAAATATATATATTGTGCTACAGCAAACAAATGATGGATGGAATGCTGACAATTCAAACATTCTCCCCAGTTAAAAGATCTGGGTTAAATCCATTGGTATTTTGCCCACTAGGCCACCCCAGTTTGGACCCAGCCATATGGAAATCAGTCTTGACCCTGTGCCCCATGGGAACAGTCCAGATCGAACTGCCAGGCCAGGTCCTCCATGGATCGGAAACAAGCATCCTGGGATCAGTTTCAGGGTATGTCACCCTTCTTCAGCCAGGCTAAAATATATATAGCAATCAGTAGATCTTGTATAAAGGCAATAGTGACTCAGCATAGTTCCTAAGGAATATACATCACTGCTTTGCATGATTCCACTGTGAACAGCATGTAAGTCTGAAAATCTCCATTCAATCAATTGGCTTATTGATCAAAGGTTTGTGGGCTTACACTCCATACACTATTGTCTTTATACAATATCTATTGATGTCTATATAATTTAATTGGATGTCATGTATAAGCCCTAAGGAGGTTTGTGTATTATGAGTGAAACACAGTGGCTGCATGGCTGTTTTTTAATGAAAAAACTGGGTGAACAATAATGAATAGAATTTTACTACAATTGCCTCAACATTGCTGGAGCCTTCATTTAGGAATCAGTGAACTATTTATGGTACGTTGTCTCTCCATTTGTGCATTATTTGTGATGATAGGACCTGCGTCAGGGATGTGATGTGCAACAGAGGTTCTGATGGAGCTGCGACGTGAAGTCTGTGCACTTGGGAAGTCCATGCAGCTGAGGCAATGCGTTGGCTCTGCCCAGGCTTGTGCTGTGCAGCAGACAAAATGCATCTGTTTCTGCTGGATCCACAGATGAGCACCAGGCCAACTTCTATGGGTCCAGGACTGGGGTGGCATCACTTGGTAGGGTTGGACTCACAGTTGCAGGGTCCAGGTGCTGGTTACACCTTGGAGTCACTCTGGTGGTCCTGGGTAAAGCTTCCAGGTCCAGCCCTTCTCTCCTAGGTATAAGGTCAGGAGCCAGCAAGTCGGCACAGCAGGCAGCCCTTTGAGCAGCAATATTTCTTACAGGCAGAGTCTTCTGCAGATCCAGAAGTGTAATGAAGAGTTGGTGTCTGAGGTCCAATATTTCTACCTGGTGCTTCTTTTGAAGTGGAAGAAGCTTCTAGAGGTTCCTTTTGAAGTGCATAGGCTTCCTGCCTCCCCTGACCTATCTCCAGACTAACTACAAGGGGTATGCAATCCTTTATATGAAAGCAGGCCACAGCCTATTTAAGTGTTAGTAGAGCTCTGCCCAGCTCCACCCTCCCATCCTGCCAATCCAGGAACACCCAAGTCCTCTATTGTGTGCGAGTTTCTACGAGGAAAACACAAAGCCCAACTGCCAACTACACCAGTCATGTGACCCAGAGACAGACTGCAGGCACTAAATGGCTAAGGTAGGAAAATGCCAACTTTCTACAAGTGGCATTTTCAAAATTGTAACCACAAATCTGACTTCACCATGGAAGGGGATTTTTCATCACAATTCTAAAAACACCAAACATGAACTGTTTACCTGTTCCCATTTAAAAGCTACAGCTTATTAAATGTAATAGGTAATTCAAATGTTATCCTGTGCGAGAAAAAGTAATTTAAAAGCTTTTCACTATCAGGGTATGTAAAACTTAAAAGCACTTTCCCAACTTTTAAGATATATTGTACCCTGCCCTGTGGACTGTTTAGTGCCTAACCTAAGGATGACTTCCTGGTGGCCAGTGGAAGGCCTTAGGTTTCTATCACTGTTGCTCTCTGTCTGTCTTCCCTGTACTGCCCATACTGTCTTCTGATGTCTGTGACTGCTGTGCCTGTTTCCCCCCTGTGCCTGCATTCTTATCTGTGCCCGTTTTCTTGCCTCCTGCTCGTGCTCGTTTTTTGTGCCATCTGCCCCCTGATTGTGCTCGTTTTTCTTGCCTTCTGCCCCTGATTGTGCTCATTTTCCTTGCCTTCTGCCCCCCCTGATTGTGCTCATTTTTCGTGCCTTCTGCCCCCTGATTGTACTTGTTTTTCTTGCCTTCTGCCCCCTGATTGTGCTTGTTTTTCTTGCCTCTTTTCCCTGATTGTGCTCGTTTTTCTCGCCTTCTGCCCCCTGATTGTGCTCGTTTTCCTTGCCTCTGTTCCCTGATTGTGCTCTTTTTTCTTTCCTTCTGCCCCCTGATTATGCTAGTTTATCTTGCCTTCTGCCCTCGATTGTGCTAGTTTTTCTTGCCTTCTGCCCCGCTGATTGTGCTTGTTTTCTTGCCTTCTGTCCCCCTCGCTGCCCCTCATTTTTCTCTTGCCCCCCGTGTCCACTGCTCACCTCCCGCCACTGCTGCCCCTGCGCCCCGCCCCCCCCCTGTGCCTATTCGCTATCTCCGCCTCCCACCTGCTCCTCCTTCCCAGCTCCCCTTCAAATGGCGGCAGCTGGGCGGCCGCGCCGCTGGCGTGCTAAAGGCATGCCTAAGGCAAGCCCGTCTGCGCCCGTCCACGCCTGGACCACGCCCAGCGCCAGAACCCCTGGACCCCCGCAAATGCCATGACACCAGACTCCACTACGACACCAGAAGCCTCCACGCACTCAATGCCGGCCGAAACCACACCTGCTTCTAGGTCAGCCTGAAACGGACCCACAGACCTTTCTCCCGCCGCACATGCAGCTTCACCTGCGACAGAACCACCAAATCTCCAAGGACTAGACCCAACCACCTCGGCTGCATATTCCTCAACAATCGCTCCGCACGCAAACACGTTGTCGAGCTCTGGGATCTGCTGGACACCTCCGCCCCAGAGGTGGCCTTCCTGACTGAGACCTGGTGGAACGACTCCTCGGCGCCTGACATCACCATAGCCATCCCGGAAGGCTACAAGATCACCCGCAGGGATCGCGCCAATGGAACCTTAGGAGGAATAGCCATCATCCACAAGTTCACCCTCAAGGTCACCACCCACGCAGGCGACACCTTCGACATCGCTGAACACCTGCACTTCCGGATCCACACCGACCCCAACACCACTCTCAGAGGAACACTCATCCACAGAACCCCCGAACCCTGGGCTCAGTTCAGCGACTCCATCGCCGACCTAACCAGCACCCACACACTCACCTCCATGGACTACATCCTCCTCGGGGACCTGAACTTCCACCTCGAGAACAACAACTCCGCCACCCTGATCGACAACCTCGCCAACCTCGGCCTCAAACAACTCGTCACTGCACCCACCCACACCGCCAGCCACACACTGGATCCCATCTACTTCACAGGCATCCACGTCGCCTTCGAACACACCACGAAACTCCACTGGACCGACCACCGCTGCATTCATTTCACCTTCAAGAAACCAACGACGCACCACCGCACTCAACAGCTGCCTCGCCACTGCTGGAGCAAAGTCACCGAAGACCGGCTGATCACCACCCTCGACCATAACCCACCCACCGACCCCAACCCAGATGCCGCAGCCCGCAACCTCAGACAGTGGATCGACGACTGCGCCAACACCCTCGCCCGCTCAAGAAACCCTCCAACAGCCACACCAGCAAGAGAGCCACCTTGTTCACCGACGAGCTCCAGACCTCCAAACGTACATGCCAAAACTGGACATAATATGGCTCCGCAAACGCACACCGGACAACCACGCAGCCCACAAGGACACCACCCGCAGACATCACCAGCTCATCAGATTAGCCAAGAGATCCTCCTTCAAAGACTGCTTGGACAACAACGCACACGACAGCAAAGAGCTCTTCAGCATCGTAAAGGAACTCTCCAACCCCAGCGCCAATGACATCCTGCCCTCACAAGAACTGTGCGACTCACTAGCCATCTTATGCCACCGCAAGATCGCTAACTTCAATGACAGCTTCAACACCACAACCACCCCGACTACGCCTGAATCCACTTCCCCTGCAAACACCACCAGCCCCATCCGCCTGACCTCCTGGTCCAACGTCAAAGGCGACGAGATATGCAAGGTCATGAACTCCATCCACTGAGGATCTCCGTCAGACCTGTGCCCACACCACGTATTCAACAAAGCAGTTGCAGCCATCGCACTCCAACTACGGAAGGTCATCAACATCTCCTTCAAAACAGCGACATTCCCGGAAAGCTGGTAGCACGTCAAAATCAGCGCCCTCCTCAAGAAGCCCGAGGCGAACCCCAAGAACTTCCGGCCCATCTCCCTGCTCCCGTTCCCAGCAAATGTCATTGAGAAAATCATCAACAGGCAATTGGCCTGCCACCTGTAAGACAATAACATCTTGGACCCGTCCCAGTTCGGATTCAGATGAAACCACAGCACCAAGACAGCCCACATCAGTCGCCATCTAGACAACGGCGAAACATCAGCCCTCATCCTCCTGGACCTGTCGGCCGCCTTCGAGGCTGTCTGCCATCGCACTCTAAAGACACGCCTCCTAGAAGCTGGAATCCAAGAGAAGGATCTTGACTGGACCACGTCCTTCCTCCCCGGCAGAACCCAGAGCGTCCGCCTCCCACCCTTCCGATCCGAACCCACTGACATAATCTGCGGCATCCCCCAGGGTTCATCCCTCAGCCCGACACTGTTCAACATATACATGGCCCCCCTCGCACAAGTGGCCCGCCAGCACGACCTCAACATCATCTCCTAGGCCGACAACACCCAGCTCATCCTCTCTCTCACCAAGGACCCACACACCACCAAAACTAACCTCCACGAGGGAATGAAGGCCATCGCCGTCTGGATAATGAGCAACCGTCTGAAGCTGAACTCGGACAAGACGGAGGTACTCATCCTTGGACCAACCCCCTCAGCCTGGGACGACTCCTGATTGCCGACCACACTGGGAACAGCACCAACACCCACCGACCATGCACGCAAACTAGGATTCATCCTCAACTCCTCCCTCTCAATGGCTAAGCAGGTCAACGCCGTCTCCTCCTCCTGCTACAACACCGTATGCTCCGCAGGATCTACAAGTGGATCCCAACCGAAATAAGAAGAATGGTGACATAAGCCCTCATCAGGACCTCGTCAGCAGCAGACTGGACTACGACAATGCACTCTACGCAGGAATCACAGTCAAACACCTACAATGACTACAACGCATCCAAAACGCCTTTGCCCGACTAATCGTCAACGTCCCCCGCCATAGCCACATCATCCCCACCTGAGAGACCTACACTGGCTCCCCATCAACAAGAGGATCACCTTCAAGCTCCTCACCCATGCACACAAAGCACTCCACAATGCCGGACTAGCCTACCTTAACAGCAGACTCAGCTTCCACACCCCCACGCGCCAGCTCCGCTCTGCCGGTCTTGCCCTCACCGCTGTCCCCCGCATTCAGCGAACGACCTCCGGCGGCAGATCCTTCTCCTACCTCGCCGCCAATACCTGGAACACCCTTCCTACCCACATACAGCAGATCCAAGACCTACTCGCCTTCAGAAGACTCCTCAAGACCTGGCTCTTCGAGCAGTAGTAGCACCCCCTCCCCTCAGCGCCTTGAGACCCTCGCTGGTAAGTAGCACGCTCTACAAGTACCTTGATTGATTGACTTATAAGTATTAAAAAGGAAGGTTAGGGTCACGCAAAATGTTTTCTTTGCCAGGTAGAAATGGCACTTTAACCCTGCCCGTACAGGCTGCAATTGCAGGCCTGATACATGTTTACAGGGCTTCTTAAGTGGGTGGCACAATAGGTATTGCAGACTCTCTAGTAGCATTAAATATACAGGCCCTGAGGACATGTAGTACCACTTCAATAGGGAATTATAAGTACATTAAAATATGCCAATTGGGGATAAGCCATTGTTACCATTTTTAGGTCTCGACCTTAAGCATTGCTTAAGCAATGCATGTTTGTCGAGATTTCTAGTAAGCGGTCCGAAAAGTCTACCGAAACAGCAGATTAGACATAGTTCATGTGATGTATGCGCGTGCACAAACCAGCCATGAACCAGCCACATCACAAACCACCATTTGTCTGTGCCTTGCATCAGACTTCAAAAGATGCCGCTCCCCCTCTCCCCCATCAGCATTTGTCTGTGCCTCGCATCAGACTTCAAAGGCTGCCGCTCCCATGCTCCCCCATCAGATGTTCTTACACGCTAAATCCCTTTTCTTCATACTCTGTCACATCCTTAGCTGAGCTTCACCTCACCCCTTCCTCTGCCCTGCCCCACCCACCTCCTCTGCCCACCCTGCCCACTTCCCTCCCTAAAATGTCTTTAGCTTCCTGTTTCCTCTCTCGCTTCCTTGCTTAATATTGCCCTCCCACACAATAGCAGCATTTACCTAGTTGCTTTCCACCGTCGCTGCTTCCGCCCGGCCACCACCCTCCTACATAAACACAGCGTTTTACTTATTAGATAGGCTCCGACACAAATGCTGTGTTGAGACGCGCTGAACTCTCAGCACACACGGAGTGAGCTTGTTTGTCGACAGTACTGCTGTGAACCTTGCCTCAGTTTCTGTCCACTTCCTTTCTTCCGTTTTCTGCTTACTGCCTCCGACCATCAAAACTGTAGCATGGTGTCCTCATACCAGTTCCGAGCTGCCTCTCTGCAGGCCCGCAGATGCTTTTTGTTGGGGAAGTCCTACCATGTTCAGAACAATAGCCAGGTACGTAAAACTTCTAAAAAGAAAAAGTTAAGCAGGTCCGATACGCAAGAACAGAAAGTCAGTGTTCAATTCATTTCACTCAAAAATGCAAGCTATGTGTAGTGCGTTCTTTAACCCAGCTGACGTTCTCAAATCCCAGCCCCCTCTCTCACGATGGCGCTCGGGGGGGTGCTAAGTAAGTCTGCTGTAATAGAAGCAAACTGCCACACTGCAAGTAAATACTCCACAGAAGCAGACAAATGTCACATGCGCACAGCCTGGTAGTTGCATTTTGATGGAAACACGCAACCGTCACCATTCATAAAAATAAGTTAAGAAAAAGCAAATTCAGTGGGTCTGCAAACATCCACATTCACTATTTGAGGCAAGCAGCTTGCCCTCTACGGATTACTTCCTTATTTCAATGTTGACTCTTTTCTTTCACTCTTCAGTGTCACACAGAGGCTACACTGCACTAGCCATACTTCACCATGTCTGAGCTCTGCCAGCTGCAGCTGAATCATTGTGGTGTCCATCAAAGGGGGTGTCTGGGTAGCACATAAATGCACTTTTCGTTCATCTTTTCCATTTTTTCCTACCTTGTTACCTTCACTAGTAAAACACCTGCTCCCCCACCAAATCACCAGTCCACTTCTCTTCTTTCCCACAACTCCCCTGTATACCATGTTTTTTTAATAAGCACAGTTTACTTGCCAGGGTTCCCTTCCCTATTCCCTATTGCGCTTGTGTTTATTCCTTCAGAGCATTTTGCACCAAGTTGTGGACCGCATTGTGAAACCACTATGCATTGCATTTACCTGATGTCTCATTTATAATTGCACAATAGCTTTTGTTTTAACTCCACCCTCAAACTCCAACTCCACCCTCCAACTCAACCTGCCAACTCCACCCTCCAACTCCACCCTCAACCCTCCAACTCCACCCTCCAACTTCAACTCCACCCTCCAACTCCAACTCCACCCTCCAACTCCACCCTTCAACTCCAACTCCACCTCCACCCTCCAACTCCAACCTCCAACTGCACCCTCCAACTCCACCCTCCAACTCCAATTCCAACTCCACCCTCCAACTCCAACTCCAGCCTCCAACTCCAGCTCCACCCTCCAACTCCACTCTCCAACTCCACCCTCCAACTCCAACTACAGCCTCCAACTCCACCCTCCAACTCCACCCCCCAACTCCAATCTACAACTCCACCCTCCAACTCCAACTCCACCCTCCAACTCCAACTCCACCCTCCAACTCCAACTCCACCATTCGATTCCACTCTCCAACTCCACCCTCCAACTCCAACTCCACCCTCCAACTCCATCCTCCAACTCCACCCTCCAACTCCAACCTCCAACTCCAACCTCCAACTCCACCCTCCAACTTCATCCATCAACTCCACCCTCTAACTCCACCCTCCAACTCCAACTCCACCCTCCAACGCCACCCTCCAACTCCAACTCCGCCCTCCAAATCCACCCTCCAACTCCATCCTCCACCCTCCAACTCCAACTCCACCCTCCAACTCCAATTCCACCCTCCAATTCCAACTCCACCCTCCAACTCCACCCTACAACTCCAACTCCACCCTCCAACTCAACTCTCGTACTCCAACTCCACCCTCAAACTCCACCCTCCATCTACAACCTCAAACTCGAAACTCCACCCTCCAACTCCACCCTCCAACTCCACCCTCCACCCTCCAACTCCACCCTCCAAATCCACCCTCTAACTCCAACTTCACCCTCCAACTCCACCCTCCAACTCCACTCTCCAACTCCACCCTCCAACTTCACCATCCAACTTCACCCTCCAACTCCACCTCCACCCTCCAACTCCACCCTCCAACTCCAGCTCCACCCTCCGACTCCAACTCCACCCTCCAACTCCAACTCCACCCTCCAACTCCACCCTCCACCCTCCAACTCAAACTCCACCCTCCAACTCCACCCTCCAACTCCAACTCCACCCTCCAACTCCAACTCCACCCTCCAACTCCACCCTCCAACTCCACCCTCCAACTCCACCCTCCAACTTCACCCTCCAACTCCACCCTCCAACTCCAACTCAACCCTCCAATTCCACCCTCCAACTGCAACCTCCACCCTCCAACTCCAACTCCACCCTCCAACTCCACCCTCCAACTCCAACTCCACCCTCCAACTCCACCCTCAAACTCCACCATCAAACTCCACCCTCCAACTCCAACTCCACCCTCCAACTCCAACTCCACCCTCCGACACCACCCTCCAACTCCACCCTCCAACTCCACCATCCAACTCCACCCTCCAACTTCACCCTCCAACTCCACCCTCCAAATCCACCCTCCAACTCCACATTCCAACTTCACCCTCCAACTCCACCCTCCAACTCCACCCTCCAACTCCACCCTCCAACTCCACTCTCCAACTCCACGCTCCAACTTCACCATCCAACTTCACCCTCCAACTCCAACTCCACCCTCCAACTCCACCCTCCAACTCCACCCTCCAACTTCACCCTCCAACTTCACACTCCAACTTCACCCTCCAACTCCAACCCTTCAACTTCAACTCCAACTCCACCTCCACACTCCAACTCCAACCTCCAACTGCACCCTCCAGCTGCACCCTCTAACTCCACCCTCCAACTCCAACTCCACCCTCCTACTCCAACTCCACCCTCCAACTCCAGCTCCACCCTCCAACTCCACTCTCCAACTCCACCCTCCCACTCTAACTCCACCCTCCAACTCCACCCTCCAACTCCATCCTCCAACTCCACCCTCCAACTCCAACCTCCAACTCCAACCTCCAACTCCACCCTCCAACTTCATCCATCAACTCCACCCTCTAACTCCACCCTCCAACTCCACCCTCCAACGCCACCCTCCAACGCCACCCTCCAACGCCACCCTCCAACTCCAACTCCACCCTCCAAATCCACCCTCCAACTCCACCCTCCACCCTCCAACTCCAACTCTACCCTCCAACTCCAATTCCACCCTCCAATTCCAACTCCAACCTCCAACTCCACCCTACAACTCCAACTCCACCCTCCAACTCCACTCTCGAACTCCAACTCTACCCTCTAACTCCACCCTCCATCTCCACCCCCAAACTCGAAACTCCACCCTCCAACTCCACCCTCCAACTCCACCCTCCAACTCCACCCTCCACCCTCCAACTCCACCCTCCACCCTCCAACTCCACCCTCTAACTCCAACTTCACCCTCCAACTCCACCCTCCAACTCCACTCTTCAACTCCACCCTCCAACTTCACCATCCAACTTCACCCTCCAACTCCAACTCCACCCTCCAACTCCACCCTCCAACTCCAACTCCACCCTCCGACTCCAACTCCACCCTCCAACTCCAACTCCACCCTTCAAATCCAACTCCACCCTCCACCCTCCAACTCCAACTCCACCCTCCAACTCCACCCTCCAACTCCAACTCCACCCTCCAACTCCAACTCCACCATCCACCCTCCAACTCCAACTCCACCCCCCAACTCCACCCTCCAACTCCAACTCAACCCTCCAACTCCACCCTCCAACTCCAACCTCCACCCTCCAACTCCAACTCCACCCTCCAACTCCAACTCTACCCTCCAACTCCACCCTCCAAATCCACCCTCCAACTCCAACTCCACCCTCCAACTCCACCCTCAAACTCCGCCATCAAACTCCACCCTCCAACTCCAACTCCACCCTCCAACTCCAACTCCATCCTCCAACACCACCCTCCAACTCCACCATCCAACTCCACCCTCCAACTTCACCCTCCAAATCCACCCTCCAAATCCACCCTCCAACTCCACATTCCAACTTCACCCTCCACCTCCACCCTCCAACTCCACCCTCCAACTCCACCCTCCAACTCCACTCTCCAACTCCACGCTCCAACTTCACCATCCAACTTCACCCTCCAACTCCAACTCCACCCTCCAACTCCACCCTCCAACTCCAACTCCACCCTCCAACTCCAACTCCACCCTCCAACTCCACCCTCCAACTCCAACTCCACCCTCCAATTCCACCCTCCAACTCCAACTTCAACTCCACCCTCCAACTCCAACTCCCACCCTCCAACTCCACCCTCCAACTCCACCCTCCAACTGCCCCCTCCAACTCAACCCTCCAACTTCACCCTCCAACTTCACCCTCCAGCTTCACCCTTCAACTCCACCCTCCAACTCAACCCTCCAACTCTACCCTCCAACTCCAACCTCCACCCTCCAACTCCAACTCCACCCTCCAACTCCACCCTCCAACTCCAACTCCACCCTCCAACTCCACCCTCAAACTCTACCCTCGAACTCCAACTCCACCCTCCAACTCCAACTCCACCCTCCAACACCACCCTCCAACTCCACCCTCCAACTCCACCATCCAACTCCACCCTCCAACTTCACCCTCCAACTCCAACTCCACCCTCCAACACCACCCTCCAACTCCACCCTCCAACTCCACCATCCAACTCCACCCTCCAACCTCACCCTCCAACTTCACCCTCCAACTCCACATTCCAGCTTCACCCTCCAACTCCACCGTCCAACTCCACCCTCCAACTTCATCCATCAACTCCAACTCCACACTCCAACTCCAACTCTACCATCCAACTCCACCCGCCAACTCCAACCTCCAACTCCACCCTCCAACTCCACCCTCCAACTTCACCCTCCAATTTCACCCTCAAACTCCACCCTCTAACTCCACCCTCCAAATCCACACTCCAACTCCAACTCCACCCTCCAACTCCAACTCCACCATCCAACTCCAACTCCACCATCCAACTCCACCCTTCAACTCCACCCTCCAACTCCACCATCCAACTCCACTCTCCAACTCCACTCTCCAACTCCAACTCCAACTCAAATTTCAACTCCAACTCCACCCTCCAACGCCATCCTCCAACTCCAACGCCACCCTCCAACTCCAACTCCACCCCCCAACTCCACCCTCCAACTCCACCCTCCACCCTCCAACTCCCACTCCACCCTCCAACTCCAATTCCAACCTCCAACTCCACCCTCCAACACCAATTCCACCCTCCAACTCCACCCTCCAACTCCACCCTCCAACTCCAACTCCACCCTCCAACTCCACCCTCCAACTCCAACTCCACCCTCTAACTCCACCCTCCAACTCCACCCTCCAACTTCACCCTCCAACTCAAAACTTCACCCTCCATCTCCACCATCCCACTCCATTTTTACCCTCCAACTCCACCCTCCAACTCCAACTCCAACCTCCAACTCCACCCTCTGCCTCCAATTCCACCCTCCAACTCCCCCCTCCAACCTCCAACTCGACCCTCCAACTCCAACTCCACCCTCCAACTCTAATTCCACCCTCCAACTCCAACTCCACCGTCCAACTCCACCCTCCAACTTTACCATCCAATTTCACCCTCAAACTCCACCCTCTAACTCCACCCTCCAACTCCAGCCTCCAACTCCAACTCCACCCTCCAACTCCAACTGCACCATCCAACTCCACCCTCCAACTCCACCCTCCAACTCCACCCTCCAACTCCACTCTCCAACTCCACTCTCCAACTCCACTCTCCAACTCCAACTCCAACTCGAATTTCAACTCCAACGCCACCCTCCAACTCCAACTCCACCCCCCAACTCCACCCTCCAACTCCACCCTCCACCCTCCAACTCCAACTCCACCCTCCAACTCCAATTCCAACCTCCAACTTCAACTCCACCCTCCAACTCCAATTCCACCCTCCAACTCCACCCTCCAACTCCAACTCCACCCTCCAACTCCACCCTCCAACTCCAACTCCACCCTCTAACTCAACCCTCCAACTCCACCCTCCAACTTCACCCTCCAACTCAAAACTTCACCCTCCATCTCCACCATCCAACTCCAACTTTACCCTCCAACTCCACCCTCCAACTCCAACTCCACCCTCTGCCTCCAATTCCACCCTCCAACTCCACCCTCCAACCTCCAACTCGACCCTCCAACTCAAACTCCACCCTCCAACTCTAATTCCACCCTCCAACTCCAACTCCACCGTCCAACTCCAACTCCACCCTCCAACTCCACCCTCCAACTCCAACTCCACCCTCCAACTTCACCCTCCAACTCCACCCTCCAACTCCAACTCCACCCTCCAACGCCACCCTCCAACTCCACCCTCCATCTCCACCCTCCAACTCCACCCTCCAACTCCACCCTCCAACTCTAATTCCACCCACCAACTCCACCCTCCAACTCCAACTCCACCCTCCAAATCCACCCTCCAACTACAACTCCACTCTCCAACTCCACCCTCCAACTCCAACTCCACCCTCCAACTCCAACTCTACCCTTCAACTCATCCCTCCAACGCCAACTCCACCCTCCAACCTCCACCTCCAACTCCACCATCCACCCTCCAACTCAGCCCTCCAACTCCACCCTCCAACGCCAATTCCACCCACAAACTCCACCCTCTAACTCCACCCTCCAATTCCACCCTCCAACTCCACCCTCCAACTCCAACTCCACCCTTCAATTCCACCCTCGAACTCCAACTCCACCCTACCACTCCACCCTCCAACTCAACCCGCCAATTTCAACCTTCAACTCCAACTCCAACTCCACCCTGCAACTCCACCCTCCAACTCCACCCTCCAACTCCACCCTCCAACTCCAACTCCACCCTCAAAATCCAACTCCACCCTCCAACTTCACCCTTCAACTCCAACTCCAACTCCACCCTCCAACTCCACCCTCCAACTCCAACTCCACCCTCCAAATCCAACTCCACCCTCCAACTTCACCCTTCAACTCCAACTCCAACTCCACCCTCCAACTCCACCCTTCAACTCCACCCTCCAACTCCACCTGCCAACTCCACCCTCCAACTCCAACTCCACCCTCCAACTCCACCCTTCAACTCCAACTCCACCTCCACCCTCCAACTCCAACCTCCAACTGCACCCTCCAACTCCACCCTCCACCCTCCAACTCCAATTCCAACTCCACCCTCCAACTCTAACTCCACCCTCCAACTCCAGCCTAAAACTCCAACTCCACCCTCCAACTCCACTCTCCAACTCCACCCTCCAAATCCAACTCCACCCTCCAACTCCACCCTCCAACTCCAATCTACAACTCCACCCTCCAACTCCTACTCCACCCTCCAACTCCAACTCCACCATTCAACTCCACCCTCCAACTCCACCCTTCAACTCCAACTCCAACTCCACCCCCCCATTCCATCTCCACCCTCCAACTTCACCCTCCAACTCCATCCTCCAACTGCCCCCTCCAACTCCAACCTCCAACTCCAAACTCCAACTCCACCCTCCAACTTCATCCCTCAACTCCACTCTCTAACTCCACCCTCCAACTCCACCCTCCACCCTCCAACTCCAACTCCACCCTCCAACTCCAATTCCACCCTCCAACTCCAACTCCAACTCCACCCTCCAACTCCACCCTCCAACTCCACTCTCGAACTCCAAGTCCACCCTCTAACTCCACCCTCCATCTCCACTCTCAAACTCGAAACTCCACCCTTGAAACTCCACCCTCAAACTCCACCCTCCAACTCTACCCTCCAACTCCACCCTCCACCCTCCAACTCCACCCTCCAACTCCAACTCCACCCTCTAACTCCAACTTCACCCTCCAACTCCACCCTCCAACTCCACTCTCCAACTCCACCCTCCAACTTCATCATCCAACTTCAATCTCCAACTCCAACTCCACCCTCCAACTCCACCCTCCAACTCCAACTCCACCCTTCAACTCCACCCTCCAACTCCAACTCCATCCTCCAACTCCACCCTCCAACTCCAACTTCACCCTCCAACTCCACCCTCCAACTCCACCCTCCAAATCCACCCTCCAACCCCACCCTCCAACTCTATCCTCCAACTTCACCGTCCAACTTCACCCTCCAACTCAACCCTCCAACTCCGACTCCACCCTCCAACTACAACCTCCACTCTCCAACTCCAACTCCACCCTCCAACTCCAACTCCACCCTCCAACTCCACCCTCCAACTCCACCCTCCAACTCCACCCTCAAACTCCACCCACCAACTGCACCCTCCAACTCCACCCTCCACGATCCAACTCCAACTCCACCCTCCAACTCCAACTCCACCCTCCAAATCCAGCCTCCAACTCCAACTCCACCCTCCAACTCCACTCTCCAACTCCACCCTCCAACTCCAACTCCACCCTCCAACTCCACCCTCCAACTCCAATCTACAACTCCACCCTCCAACTCCAACTCCACCCTCCAACTCCAACTCCACCCTCCAACTCCAACTGCACCATTTAACTCCACCCTCCAACTCCACCCTCCAACTCCAAATCCACCCTCCAACCCCAACTCCACCCTCCAACTCCAACTCCACCCTCCAACTCCTCCCTCCAACTCCAACTCCATCCTCCAACTCCAACTCCACCCTCCCACTCTAACTACACCCTCCAACTCCACTCTCCAACTACATCCTCCAACTCCACCCTCCAACTCCAACCTCCAACTCCAACCTCCAACTCCACCCTCCAACTCCAACTCCACCCTCCAACGCCACCCTCCAACTCCAACTCCACCCTCCAACTCTACCCTCCACCCTCCAACTCTAACTCCACCCTCCAATTCCACCCTCCAACTCCAACTCCACCCTCCAACTCCAACTCCACTCTCAAACTCCAACTCCACCCTCTAACTCCACCCTCCATCTCCACCCTCAAACTTAAAACTCCACCCTTGAAACTCCACCCTCCAACTCTACCCTCCAACTCCACTCTCGAACTCTAACTCCACCCTCTAACTCCACCCTCCATCTCCACCCTCAAACTCGAAACTCCACCCTTGAAACTCCACCCTCCAACTCCACCCTCCAACTCCACCCTCCACCCTCCAACTCCACCCTCCAACTCCAACTCCACCCTCTATCTCCAACTTCACCCTCCAACTCCACCCTCCAACTCCACCCTCCAACTCCACTCTCCAACTCCACCCTCCAACTTCACCATCCAACTTCAACCTCCAACTCCAACTCCAACTCCACCCTCCAACTCCAACTCCACACTCCAACTCCACCCTCCAACTCAAACTCCACCCTCCAACGTCAACTTCACCCTCCAAGTCCACCCTCCAACTCCAACTCCAACTCCACCCTCCAACTCAAACTCCACCCTCCAACTCCACCCTCCAACTCCACCCTCCAACTCCACACTCCAACTCCACCCTCCAACGCCACCCTTCCAACTTCACCCTCCAACTTCACCCTCCAACTCCACCCTCCAACTCAACCCTCCAACTCCAACTCCACCCTCCAACTCCAACCTCCACTTTCCAACTCCAACTCCACCCTCCAACTCCAACTCCACCCTCCAACTCCACGCTCAAACTCCACCCTCATACTCCACCCTCCAACTCCAACTCCACCCTCCAACTCCAACTCCAACCTCCAACTCCAAACTCCAACTCCACACTCCAACTTCATCCATCAACTCTACCCTCTGACTCCACCCTTCAACTCCAACTCCAACTCCACCCTCCAACTCCACCCTCCACCCTCCAACTCCAACTCCACCCTCCAACTCCAATTCCACCCTCCAACTCCAACTCCACCCTCCAACTCCAACTCCACCATCCAACTCAACCCTTCAACTCCACCCTCCAACTCCACCCTCCAACTCCACCCTCCAACTCCACTCTCGAACTCCAAGTCCACCCTCTAACTCCACCCTCCATCTCCACTCTCAAACTCGAAACTCCACCCTTGAAACTCCACCCTCAAACTCCACCCTCCAACTCTACCCTCCAACTCCACCCTCCACCCTCCAACTCCACCCTCCAACTCCAACTCCACCCTTCAACTCCACCCTCCAACTCCAACTCCACCCTCCAACTCCACCCTCCAACTCCAACTTCACCCTCCAACTCCACCCTCCAACTCCACCCTCCAAATCCACCCTCCAACCCCACCCTCCAACTCTATCCTCCAACTTCACCGTCCAACTTCACCCTCCAACTCAACCCTCCAACTCCGACTCCACCCTCCAACTACAACCTCCACTCTCCAACTCCAACTCCACCCTCCAACTCCAACTCCACCCTCCAACTCCACCCTCCAACTCCACCCTCCAACTCCACCCACCAACTGCACCCTCCAACTCCACCCTCCACGATCCAACTCCAACTCCACCCTCCAACTCCAACTCCACCCTACAAATCCAGCCTCCAACTCCAACTCCACCCTCCAACTCCACTCTCCAACTCCACCCTCCAACTCCAACTCCACCCTCCAACTCCACCCTCCAACTCCAATCTACAACTCCACCCTCCAACTCCAACTCCACCCTCCAACTCCAACTCCACCCTCCAACTCCAACTGCACCATTTAACTCCACCCTCCAACTCCACCCTCCAACTCCAAATCCACCCTCCAAACCCAACTCCACCCTCCAACTCCAACTCCACCCTCCAACTCCTCCCTCCAACTCCAACTCCATCCTCCAACTCCAACTCCACCCTCCCACTCCAACTACACCCTCCAACTCCACTCTCCAACTACATCCTCCAACTCCACCCTCCAACTCCAACCTCCAACTCCAACCTCCAACTCCACCCTCCAACTCCAACTCCACCCTCCAACACCACCCTCCAACTCCAACTCCACCCTCCAACTCTACCCTCCACCCTCCAACTCTAACTCCACCCTCCAACTCCAATTCCACCCTCCAACTCCAACTCCACCCTCCAACTCCAACTCCACTCTCGAACTCCAACTCCACCCTCTAACTCCACCCTCCATCTCCACCCTCAAACTTGAAACTCCACCCTTGAAACTCCACCCTCCAACTCTACCCTCCAACTCCACTCTCGACCTCTAACTCCACCCTCTAACTCCACCCTCCATCTCCACCCTCAAACTCGAAACTCCACCCTTGAAACTCCACCCTCCAACTCCACCCTCCAACTCCACCCTCCACCCTCCAACTCCACCCTCCAACTCCAACTCCACCCTTTATCTCCAACTTCACCCTCTAACTCCACCCTCCAACTCCACTCTCCAACTCCACCCTCCAACTTCACCATCCAACTTCAACCTCCAACTCCAACTCCAACTCCACCCTCCAACTCCAACTCCACACTCCAACTCCACCCTCCAACTCAAACTCCACCCTCCAATGTCAACTTCACCCTCCAAGTCCACCCTCCAACTCCAACTCCAACTCTACCCTCCAACTCAAACTCCACCCTCCAACTCCACCCTCCAACTCCACCCTCCAACTCCACACTCCAACTCCACCCTCCAACGCCACCCTTCCAACTTCACCCTCCAACTTCACCCTCCAACTCCACCCTCCAACTCAACCCTCCAACTCCAACTCCACCCTCCAACTCCAACCTCCACTTTCCAACTCCAACTCCAACTCCACCCTCCAACTCCAACTCCACCCTCCAACTCCACCCTCAAACTCCACTATCATACTCCACCCTCCAACTCCAACTCCACCCTCCAACTCCAACTCCACCCTCCAACACCACCCTCCAACTCCAACCTCCAACTCCAAACTCCAACTCCACACTCCAACTTCATCCATCAACTCTACCCTCTGACTCCACCCTTCAACTCCAACTCCAACTCCTCCCTCCAACTCCACCCTCCACCCTCCAACTCCAACTCCACCCTCCAACTCCAATTCCACCCTCCAACTCCATCCTCCAACCTCCAACTCGACCCTCCAACTCCAACTCCACCGTCCAACTCTAATTCCACCCTCCAACTCCAACTCCACCGTCCTACTCCAACTCCACCCTCCAACTCCACCCTCCAAATTCACCCTCCAATTTCACCCTCTAACTCCACCCTCCAACTCCACCCTCCAACTCCACCCTCCAACTCTAACTTCACCCTCCAACTCCAACTCCACCCTCCAACTCCAACTGCACCATCCAACTCCACCCTCCAACTCCACCCTCCAACTCCAACTCCACCCTCCAACTCCACCCTCCAACTCCACTCTCCAACTCCACTCTCCAACTCCAACTCCAACTCGAATTTCAACTCCAACTCCAACCTCCAACGCCATCCTCTAACTCCAACGCCACCCTCCAACTCCAACGCCACCCCCCAACTCCACCCTCCAACTCCACCCTCCACCCTCCAACTCCAACTCCACCCTCCAACTCCAATTCCAACCTCCAACTCCAACTCCACCCTCCAACTCCAATTCCACCCTCCAACTCCACCCTCCAACTCCACCCTCCAACTCCAACTCCACCCTCCAACTCCACCCTCCAACTTTAACTCCACCCTCTAACTCCACCCTCCAACTCCACCCTCCAACTTCCCCCTCCAACTCAAAACTTCACCCTCCATCTCCACCATCCAACTCCAACTTCACCCTCCAACTCCACCCTCCAACTCCAACTCCACCCTCCAACTCCACCCTCTGCCTCCAATTCCACCCTCCAACTCCACCCTCCAACCTCCAACTCGACCCTCCAACTCCAACTCCACCCTCCAACTCTAATTCCACCCTCCAACTCCAACTCCACCGTCCAACTCCAACTCCACCCTCCAACTCCACCCTCCAACTCCACCCTCCAACTCCAACTCCACCCTCCAACTTCACCCTCCAACTCCACCCTCCAACTCCAACTCCACCCTCCAACGCCACCCTCCAACTCCACCCTTCATCTCCACCCTCCAACTCCACCCTCCAACTCCAATTCCACCCACCAACTCCACCCTCCAACTCCAACTCCACCCTCCAAATCCACCCTCCAACTGCAACTCCACTCTCCAACTCCACCCTCCAACTCCAACTCCACCCTCCAACTCCAACTCCACCCTTCAACTCCTCCCTCCAACTCCAACTCCACCCTCCAACCTCCACCTCAACTCCACCATCCACCCTCCAACTCCACCCTCCAACTTCACCCTCCAACGCCAATTCCACCCACAAACTCCACCCTCTAACTCCACCCTCCAATTCCACCCTCCAACTCCAACTCCACCCTCAAATTCCAACTCCACCCTTCAACTCCACCCTCGAACTCCAACTCCACCCTCCAACTCCACCCTCCAACTCAACCCGCCAATTTCAACCTTCAACTCAAACTCCAACTCCACCCTGCAACTCCACCCTCCAACTCCACCCTCCAACTCCAACTCCACCCTCCAAATCCAACTCCACCCCCCAACTTCACCCTTCAACTCCAAGTCCAACTCCACCCTCCAACTCCACCCTTCAACTCCACCCTCCAACTCCACCTGCCAACTCCACCCTCCAACTCCAACTCCACCCTCCAACTCCACCCTTCAACTCCAACTCCACCTCCACCCTCCAACTCCAACCTCCAACTGCACCCTCCAACTCCACCCTCCACCCTCCAACTCCAACTCCACCCTCCAACTCCAACTCCACCCTCCAACTCCAGCCTAAAACTCCAACTCCACCCTCCAACTCCACTCTCCAACTCCACCCTCCAAATCCAACTCCACCCTCCAACTCCACCCTCCAACTCCAATCTACAACTCCACCATCCAACTCCAACTCCACCCTCCTACTCCAACTCCACCATTCAACTCCAACTCCAACTCCACCCTCCCACTCCATCTCCACCCTCCAACTTCACCCTCCAACTCCATCCTCCAACTGCACCCTCCAACTCCAACCTCCAACTCCAAACTCCAACTCCACCCTCCAACTTCATCCATCAACTCCACCCTCTAACTCCACCCTCCAACTCCAACTCCACCCTCCAACGCCACCCTCCAACTCAAACTCCACCCTCCAACTCCACCCTCCACCCTCCAACTCCAACTCCACCCTCCAACTCCAATTCCACCCTCCAACTCCAACTCCACCCTCCAACTCCACCCTCCAACTCCACTCTCGAACTCCAACTCCACCCTCTAACTCAACGCTCCATCTCCACCCTCAAACTCGAAACTCCACCCTTGAAACTCCACCCTCAAACTCCACCCTCCAACTCCAACTCCACCCTCCAACGCCACCTTCCAACTCCACCCTCCATCTCCACCCTCCAACTCCACCCTCCAACTCCACCCTCCAACTCTAATTCCACCCTCCAACTCCAACTCCACCGTCCAACTCCAGCTCCACCCTCCAACTCCACCCTCCAACTCCACCCTCCAACTCCAACTCCACCCTCCAACTTCACCCTCCAAATCCAACTCCACCCTCCAACTTCACCCTTCAACTCCAAGTCAAACTCCACCCTCCAACTCCACCCTTCAACTCCACCCTCCAACTCCACCTGCCAACTCCACCCTCCAACTCCAACTCCACCCTCCAACTCCACCCTTCAACTCCAACTCCACCTCCACCCTCCAACTCCAACCTCCAACTGCACCCTCCAACTCCACCCTCCACCCTCCAACTCCAACTCCAACTTCACCCTCCAACTCCAACTCCACCCTCCAACTCCAGCCTAAAACTCCAACTCCACTCTCCAACTCCACTCTCCAACTCCACCCTCCAAATCCAACTCCACCCTCCAACTCCACCCTCCAACTCCAATCTACAACTCCACCATGCAACTCCAACTCCACCCTCCTACTCCAACTCCACCATTCAACTCCAACTCCAACTCCACCCTCCCACTCCATCTCCACCCTCCAACTTCACCATCCAACTCCAAACTCCAACTCCACCCTCCAACTTCATCCATCAACTCCACCCTCTAACTCCACCCTCCAACTCCAACTCCACCCTCCAACGCCACCCTCCAACTCCAACTCCACCCTCCAACTCCAGCCTAAAACTCCAACTCCACCCTCTAACTTCACTCTCCAACTCCACCCTCCAAATCCAACTCCACCCTCCAACTCCACCCTCCAACTCCAATCTACAACTCCACCATCCAACTCCAACTCCACCCTCCAACTCCAACTCCACCATTCAACTCCACCCTCCAACTCCACCCTCCAACTCCAACTCCAACTCCACCCTCCCACTCCATCTCCACCCTCCGACTTCACCCTCCAACTCCATCCTCCAACTGCACCCTCCAACTCGAACCTCCAACTCCAAACTCCAACTCCACCCTCCAACTTCATCCATCAACTCCACCCTCTAACTCCACCCTCCAACTCCAACTCCACCCTCCAACGCCACCCTCCAACTCCAACTCCAACTCCACCCTCCACCCTCCAACTCCAACTCCACCCTCCAACTCCAATTCCACCCTCCAACTCCAACTCCACCCTCCAACTCCACCCTCCAACTCCACTCTCGAACTCCAAGTCCACCCTCTAACTCCATCCTCCATCTCCACTCTCAAACTCGAAACTCCACCCTTGAAACTCCACCCTCAAACTCCACCCTCCAACTCTACCCTCCAATTTCACCCTCCACCCTCCAACTCCACCCTCCAACTCCAACTCCACCCTCTAACTCCAACTTCACCCTCCAACTCCACCCTCCAACTCCACTCTCCAACTCCACCCTCCAACTTCACCATCCAACTTCAATCTCCAACTCCAACTCCACCCTCCAACTCCACCCTCCAACTCCAACTCCACCCTCCAACTCCACCCTCCAACTCCAACTCCACCCTCCAACTCCACCCTCCAACTCCAACTTCACCCTCCAACTCCACCCTCCAACTTCACCCTCCAAATCCACCCTCCAACTCCACCCTCCAACTCTATCCTCCAACTTCACTGTCCAACTTCACCCTCCAACTCCACCCTCCAACTCAACCCTCCAACTCCAACTCCACCCTCCAACTCCAACCTCCACTCTCCAACTCCAACTCCACCCTCCAACTCCACCCTCCAACTCCACCCTTCAACTCCACCCTCCAACTCCACCCTCAAACTCCACCCACCAATTGCACCCTCCAACTCCACCCTCCACCATCCAACTCCAACTCCACCCTCCAACTCCAACTCCACCCTCCAAATCCAGCCTCCAACTCCAACTCCACCCTCCAACTCCACTCTCCAACTCCACCCTCCAACTCCAACTCCACCCTCCAACTCCACCCTCCAACTCCAATCTACAACTCCACCCTCCAACTCCAACTCCACCCTCCAACTCCAACTCCACCATTTAACTCCACCCTCCAACTCCACCCTCCAACTCCAAATCCACCCTCCAACTCCAACTCCACCCTCCAACTCATATCCACCCTCCAACTCCACCCTCCAACTCCAACTCCAACTCCACCCTCCCACTCCAACTACACCCTCCAACTCCACTCTCCAACTACATCCTCCAACTCCACCCTCCAACTCCAACCTCCAACTCCAACCTCCAACTCCACCCTCCAACTCCAACTCCACCCTCCAACGCCACCCTCCAACTCCAACTCCACCCTCCAACTCTACCCTCCACCCTCCAACTCTAACTCCACCCTCCAACTCCAATTCCACCCTCCAACTCCAACTCCACCCTCCAACTCCAACTCCACCCTCCACCCTCCAACTCCACTCTCGAACTCCAACTCCACCCTCTAACTCCACCCTCCATCTCCACCCTCAAACTCGAAACTCCCCCCTTGAAACTCCACCCTCCAACTCCAGCCTCCAACTCCACTCTCGAACTCTAACTCCACCCTCTAACTCCACCCTCCATCTCCACCCTCAAACTCAAAACTCCACCCTTGAAACTCCACCCTCCAACTCCACCCTCCACCCTCCAACTCCACCCTCCAACTCCAACTCCACCCTCTAACTCCAACTTCTCCCTCCAACTCCACCCTCCAACTCCACTCTCCAACTCCACCCTCCAACTTCACCATCCAACTTCAACCTCCAACTCCAACCCCACCCTCCAACTCCAACTCCACACTCCAACTCCACCCTCCAACTCCAACTCCACCCTCCAACTCCACCCTCCAACGTCAACTCCACCCTCCAAGTCCACCCTCCAACTCCAACTCCACCCTCCAACTCCAACTCCACACTCCAACTCCACCCTCCAACTCCAACTCCACCCTCCAACTCCACCCTCCAACGTCAACTCCACCCTCCAAGTCCACCCTCCAACTCCAACTCCACCCTCCAACTCAAACTCCACCCTCCAACTTCACCCTCCAACTCCACCCTCCAACTCCACACTCCAACTCCACCCTCCAACGCCACCCTTCCAACTTCACCCTCCAACTTCACCCTCCAACTCCACCCTCCAACTCAACCCTCCAACTCCACCCTCCAACTCCAACCTCCACTCTCCAACTCCAACTCCACCCTCCAACTCCAACTCCACCCTCCAACTCCACCCTCAAACTCCACCCTCATACTCCACCCTCCAACTCCAACTCCACCCTCCAACTCCAACTCCACCCTCCAACACCACCCTCCAACTCCAACCTCCAACTCCAAACTCCAACTCCACCCTCCAACTTCATCCATCAACTCCACCCTCTGACTCCACCCTCCAACTCCAACTCCAACTCCACCCTCCAACTCCACCCTCCACCCTCCAACTCCAAAACCACCCTCCAACTCCAATTCCACCCTCCAACTCCAACTCCACCCTCTAACTCCACCCTCCAACTCCACTCTCGATCGCCAAGTCCACCCTCTAACTCCACCCTCCTTCCTCCATCTTCACTCTCAAACTCGAAACTCCACCCTTGAAACTCCCCCCTCAAAGTCCACCCTCCAACTCTACCCTCCAACTCCACCCTCCACCCTCCAACTCCACCCTCCAACTCCACCCTCTAACTCCAACTTCACCCTCCAACTCCACCCTCCAACTCCACTCTCCAACTCCACTCTCCAACTTCACCATCCAACTTCAATCTCCAACTCCAACTCCACCCTCCAACTCCACCCTCCAACTCCAACTCCACCCTCTAACTCCACCCTCCAACTCCAACTCCACCCTCCAACTCGACCCTCCAACTCCAACTTCACCCTCCAACTCCACCCTCCAACTCAACCCTCCAACTCCACCCTCCAACTCCATCCTCCAACTTCACCGTCCAACTTCACCCTTCAACTCGACCCTCCAACTCAACCCTCCAACTCCAACTCCACCCTCCAACTCCAACCTACACTCTCCAACTCCAACTCCACCCTCCAACTCCAACTCCACCCTCCAACTCCATCCTCCAACTCCACCCTCAAACTCCACCCACCAACTGCACCCTCCAACTCCACCCTCCACCATCCAACTCCAACTCCATCTTCCAACTCCAACTCCACCCTCCAAATCCAGCCTCCAACTCCAACTCCACCCTCCAACTCCACTCTCCAACTCCACCCTCCAACTCCAACTCCACCCACCAACTCCACCCTCCAACTCCAATCTACAACTCCACCCTCCAACTCCAACTCCACCCTCCAACTCCAACTCCACCCTCCAACTCCAACTCCACCATTTAACTCCACCCTCCAACTCCAAATCCACCCTCCAACTCCAACTCCACCCTCCAACTCCAACTCCACCCTCCAACTCCACCCTCCAACTCCAACTCCATCCTCCAACTCCAACTCCACCCTCCCACTCCAACTACACCCTCCAACTCCACTCTCCAACTACATCCTCCAACTCCACCCTCCAACTCCACCCTCCAACTCCAACCTCCAACTCCACCCTCCAACTCCAACTCCACCCTCCAACTCCAACTCCAACTCCAACTCCACCCTCCAACTCCACCCTCCAACTCCAATCTACAACTCCACCCTCCAACTCCAACTCCACCCTCCAACTCCAACTCCACCATTTAACTCCACCCTCCAACTCCAAATCCACCCTCCAACTCCAACTCCACCCTCCAACTCATATCCACCCTCCAACTCCACCCTCCAACTCCAACTCCATCCTCCAACTCCAACTCCACCCTCCCACTCCAACTACACCCTCCAACTCCACTCTCCAACTACATCCTCCAACTCCACCCTCCAACTCCAACCTCCAACTCCAACCTCCAACTCCACCCTCCAACTCCAACTCCACCCTCCAACGCCACCCTCCAACTCCAACTCCACCCTCCAACTCTACCCTCCACCCTCCAACTCTAACTCCACCCTCCAACTCCAATTCCACCCTCCAACTCCAACTCCACCCTCCAACTCCAACTCCACCCTCCACCCTCCAACTCCACTCTCGAACTCCAACTCCACCCTCTAACTCCACCCTCCATCTCCACCCTCAAACTCGAAACTCCACCCTTGAAACTCCACCCTCCAACTCCAGCCTCCAACTCCACTCTCGAACTCTAACTCCACCCTCTAACTCCACCCTCCATCTCCACCCTAAAACTCAAAACTCCACCCTTGAAACTCCACCCTCCAACTCCACCCTCCAACTCCACCCTCCACCCTCCAACTCCACCCTCCAACTCCAACTCCACCCTCTAACTCCAACTTCTCCCTCCAACTCCACCCTCCAACTCCACTCTCCAACTCCACCCTCCAACTTCACCATCCAACTTCAACCTCCAACTCCAACCCCACCCTCCAACTCCAACTCCACACTCCAACTCCACCCTCCAACTCCAACTCCACCCTCCAACTCCACCCTCCAACGTCAACTCCACCCTCCAAGCCCACCCTCCAAATCCAACTCCACCCTCCAACTCCAACTCCACACTCCAACTCCACCCTCCAACTCCAACTCCACCCTCCAACTCCACCCTCCAACGTCAACTCCACCCTCCAAGTCCACCCTCCAACTCCAAGTCCACCCTCCAACTCAAACTCCACCCTCCAACTTCACCCTCCAACTCCACCCTCCAACTCCACACTCCAACTCCACCCTCCAACGCCACCCTTCCAACTTCACCCTCCAACTTCACCCTCCAACTCCACCCTCCAACTCAACCCTCCAACTCCACCCTCCAACTCCAACCTCCACTCTCCAACTCCAATTCCACCCTCCAACTCCAACTCCACCCTCCAACTCCACCCTCAAACTCCACCCTCATACTCCACCCTCCAACTCCAACTCCACCCTCCAACTCCAACTCCACCCTCCAACACCACCCTCCAACTCCAACCTCCAACTCCAAACTCCAACTCCACCCTCCAACTTCATCCATCAACTCCACCCTCTGACTCCACCCTCCAACTCCAACTCCAACTCCACCCTCCACCCTCCAACTCCAAAACCACCCTCCAACTCCAATTCCACCCTCCAACTCCAACTCCACCCTCTAACTCCACCCTCCAACTCCACTCTCGATCTCCAAGTCCACCCTCTAACTCCACCCTCCTTCCTCCATCTTCACTCTCAAACTCGAAACTCCACCCTTGAAACTCCACCCTCAAAGTCCACCCTCCAACTCTACCCTCCAACTCCACCCTCCACCCTCCAACTCCACCCTCCAACTCCACCCTCTAACTCCAACTTCACCCTCCAACTCCACCCTCCAACTCCACTCTCCAACTCCACTCTCCAACTTCACCATCCAACTTCAATCTCCAACTCCAACTCCACCCTCCAACTCCACCCTCCAACTCCAACTCCACCCTCTAACTCCACCCTCCAACTCCAACTCCACCCTCCAACTCGACCCTCCAACTCCAACTTCACCCTCCAACTCCACCCTCCAACTCCACCCTCCAACTCCACCCTCCAACTCCATCCTCCAACTTCACCGTCCAACTTCACCCTTCAACTCCACCCTCCAACTCAACCCTCCAACTCCAACTCCACCCTCCAACTCCAACCTACACTCTCCAACTCCAACTCCACCCTCCAACTCCAACTCCACCCTCCAACTCCACCCTCCAACTCCACCCTCAAACTCCACCCACCAACTGCACCCTCCAACTCCACCCTCCACCATCCAACTCCAACTCCATCTTCCAACTCCAACTCCACCCTCCAACTCCACTCTCCAACTCCACCCTCCAACTCCAACTCCACCCACCAACTCCACCCTCCAACTCCAATCTACAACTCCACCCTCCAACTACAACTCCACCCTCCAACTCCAACTCCACCCTCCAACTCCAACTCCACCATTTAACTCCACCCTCCAACTCCAAATCCACCCTCCAACTCCAACTCCACCCTCCAACTCCAACTCCACCCTCCAACTCCACCCTCCAACTCCAACTCCATCCTCCAACTCCAACTCCACCCTCCCACTCCAACTACACCCTCCAACTCCACTCTCCAACTACATCCTCCAACTCCACCCTCCAACTCCACCCTCCAACTCCAACCTCCAACTCCACCCTCCAACTCCAACTCCACCCTCCAACTCCACACTCCAACTCCACCCTCCAACGCCACCCTTCCAACTTCACCCTCCAACTTCACCCTCCAACTCCACCCTCCAACTCAACCCTCCAACTCCACCCTCCAACTCCAACCTCCACTCTCCAACTCCAACTCCACCCTCCAACTCCAACTCCACCCTCCAACTCCACCCTCAAACTCCACCCTCATACTCCACCCTCCAACTCCAACTCCACCCTCCAACACCACCCTCCAACTCCAACCTCCAACTCCAAACTCCAACTCCACCCTCCAACTTCATCCATCAACTCCACCCTCTGACTCCACCCTCCAACTCCAACTCCAACTCCACCCTCCAACTCCACCCTCCAACTCCGAAACCACCCTCCAACTCCAATTCCACCCTCCAACTCCAACTCCACCCTCTAACTCCACCCTCCAACTCCACTCTCGAACTCCAAGTCCACCCTCTAACTCCACCCTCCACCCTCCATCTCCACTCTCAAACTCGAAACTCCACCCTTGAAACTCCACCCTCAAACTCCACCCTCCAACTCTACCCTCCAACTCCACCCTCCACCCTCCAACTCCACCCTCCAACTCCACCCTCTAACTCCAACTTCACCCTCCAACTCCACCCTCCAACTCCACTCTCCAACTCCACTCTCCAACTTCACCATCCAACTTCAATCTCCAACTCCAACTCCACCCTCCAACTCCACCCTCCAACTCCAACTCCACCCTCTAACTCCACCCTCCAACTCCAACTCCACCCTCCAACTCCACCCTCCAACTCCAACTTCACCCTCCAACTCCACCCTCCAACTCCACCCTCCAACTCCACCCTCTAACTCCATCCTCCAACTTCACTGTCCAACTTCACCCTTCAACTCCACCCTCCAACTCAACCCTCCAACTCCAACTCCACCCTCCAACTCCAACCTACACTCTCCAACTCCAACTCCACCCTCCAACTCCAACTCCACCCTCCAACTCCACCCTCCAACTCCACCCTCAAACTCCACCCACCAACTGCACCCTCCAACTCCACCCTCCACCATCCAACTCCAACTCCATCTTCCAACTCCAACTCCACCCTCCAAATCCAGCCTCCAACTCCAACTCCACCCTCCAACTCCACTCTCCAACTCCACCCTCCAACTCCAACTCCACCCACCAACTCCACCCTCCAACTCCAATCTACAACTCCACCCTCCAACTCCAACTCCACCCTCCAACTCCACCCTCCAACTCCAACTCCATCCTCCCACTCCAACTCCACCCTCCCACTCCAACTACACCCTCCAACTCCACTCTCCAACTACATCCTCCAACTCCACCCTCCAACTCCACCCTCCAACTCCAACCTCCAACTCCACCCTCCAACTCCAACTCCACCCTCCAACTCCACACTCCAACTCCACCCTCCAACGCCACCCTTCCAACTTCACCCTCCAACTTCACCCTCCAACTCCACCCTCCAACTCAACCCTCCAACTCCACCCTCCAACTCCAACCTCCACTCTCCAACTCCAACTCCACCCTCCAACTCCAACTCCACCCTCCAACTCCACCCTCAAACTCCACCCTCATACTCCACCCTCCAACTCCAACTCCACCCTCCAACACCACCCTCCAACTCCAACCTCCAACTCCAAACTCCAACTCCACCCTCCAACTTCATCCATCAACTCCACCCTCTGACTCCACCCTCCAACTCCAACTCCAACTCCACCCTCCAACTCCACCCTCCAACTCCGAAACCACCCTCCAACTCCAATTCCACCCTCCAACTCCAACTCCACCCTCTAACTCCACCCTCCAACTCCACTCTCGAACTCCAAGTCCACCCTCTAACTCCACCCTCCACCCTCCATCTCCACTCTCAAACTCGAAACTCCACCCTTGAAACTCCACCCTCAAACTCCACCCTCCAACTCTACCCTCCAACTCCACCCTCCACCCTCCAACTCCACCCTCCAACTCCACCCTCTAACTCCAACTTCACCCTCCAACTCCACCCTCCAACTCCACTCTCCAACTCCACTCTCCAACTTCACCATCCAACTTCAATCTCCAACTCCAACTCCACCCTCCAACTCCACCCTCCAACTCCAACTCCACCCTCTAACTCCACCCTCCAACTCCAACTCCACCCTCCAACTCCACCCTCCAACTCCAACTTCACCCTCCAACTCCACCCTCCAACTCCACCCTCCAACTCCACCCTCTAACTCCATCCTCCAACTTCACTGTCCAACTTCACCCTTCAACTCCACCCTCCAACTCAACCCTCCAACTCCAACTCCACCCTCCAACTCCAACCTACACTCTCCAACTCCAACTCCACCCTCCAACTCCAACTCCACCCTCCAACTCCACCCTCCAACTCCACCCTCAAACTCCACCCACCAACTGCACCCTCCAACTCCACCCTCCACCATCCAACTCCAACTCCATCTTCCAACTCCAACTCCACCCTCCAAATCCAGCCTCCAACTCCAACTCCACCCTCCAACTCCACTCTCCAACTCCACCCTCCAACTCCAACTCCACCCACCAACTCCACCCTCCAACTCCAATCTACAACTCCACCCTCCAACTCCAACTCCACCCTCCAACTCCAACTCCACCCTCCAACTCCTACTCCACCATTTAACTCCACCCTCCAACTCCAAATCCACCCTCCAACTCCAACTCCACCCTCCAACTCCAACTCCACCCTCCAACTCCACCCTCCAACTCCAACTCCATCCTCCAACTCCAACTCCACCCTCCCACTCCAACTACACCCTCCAACTCCACTCTCCAACTACATCCTCCAACTCCACCCTCCAACTCCACCCTCCAACTCCAACCTCCAACTCCACCCTCCAACTCCAACTCCACCCTCCAACGCCACCCTCCAACTCCAACTCCAACTACACCCTCCAACTGTACCCTCCACCCTCCAACTCTAACTCCACCTTCCAACTCCAATTCCACCCTCCAACTCCAACTCCATCCTCCAACTCCACCCTCCAACTCCAACTCCACCCTCCAACTCCACTCTCGAACTCCAACTCCACCCTCTAAATCTCCACCCTCAAACTCGAAACTCCACCCTTGAAACTGCACCCTCCAACTCCACCCTCCAACTCCACTCTCGAACTCTAACTCCACCCTCTAACTCCACCCTCCATCTCCACCCTCAAACTCGAAACTCCACCCTTGAAACTCCACCCTCCAACTCCACCCTCCAACTCCACCCTCTACCCTCCAACTCCACCCTCCAACTCCAACTCCACCCTCTAACTCCAACTTCACACTCCAACTCCACCCTCCAACTCCACTCTCCAACTCCACCCTCCAACTTCACCATCCAACTTCAACCTCCAACTCCAACTCCACCCTCCAACTCCAACTCCACACTCCAACTCCACCCTCCAACTCCAACTCCACCCTCCAACTACACCCTCCAACGTCAACTCCACCCTCCAAGTCCACCCTCCAACTCCAAATCCAACTCCACCCTCCAACTCAAACTCCACCCTCCGACTCCACCCTCCAACTCCACCCTCCAACTCAACACTCCAACTCCACCCTCCAACGCCACCCTCCAACTTCACCCTCCAACTTCACCCTCCAACTCCACCCTCCAACTCAACCCTCCAACTCCAACTCCAACTCCACCCTCCAACTCCAACCTCCACTCTCCAACTCCAACTCCACCCTCCAACTCCAACTCCACCCTCCAACTCCACCCTCAAACTCCACCCTCATACTCCACCCTCCAACTCCAACTCCACCCTCCAATCCAACTCCACCCTCCAACACCACCCTCCAACTCCACCCTCCAACTCCACCATCCAACTCCACCCTCCAACTTAACCCTCCAACTCCACCCTTCAAATCCACCCTCCAACTTCACATTCCAACTTTACCCTCCAACTCCACCCTCCAACTCCACCCTCCAACTCCACACTCCAACTTTACCCTCCAACTACACCCTCCAACTCCACCCTCCAATTTCATCCATCAACTCCAACTCCACCCTCCAACTCCAACTGCCCCCTCCAAATCCAACTCTACCATCCAACTCCACCCGCCAACTCCACCCTCTAACTCCACCCTCCAACTCCACCCTCCAACTCCAACTCCACCCTCCAACTCCAACTCCGCCATCCAACTCCACCCTCCAACTCCACCCTCCAACTCCAACTCCACCCTCCAACTCCACCCTCTAACTCCACCCTCCAACTCCACCCTCCAACTCCAACTCCACCCTCCAACTCCAACTCCGCCATCCAACTCCACCCTCCAACTCCACCCTCCAACTCCAACTCCACCCTCCAACTCCACCCTCTAACTCCACTCTCCAACTCCAACTCGAATTCCAACTCCAACTCCACCCTCCAACGCCATCCTTCAACTCTAACTCCACCCTCCAACTCCAACTCCACCCCCCAACTCCACCCTCCAACTCCACCCTCTACCCTCCAACTCCACCCTCCAACTCCAACTCCACCCTCTAACTCCAACTTCACACTCCAACTCCACCCTCCAACTCCACTCTCCAACTCCACCCTCCAACTTCACCATCCAACTTCAACCTCCAACTCCAACTCCACCCTCCAACTCCAACTCCACACTCCAACTCCACCCTCCAACTCCAACTCCACCCTCCAACTACACCCTCCAACGTCAACTCCACCCTCCAAGTCCACCCTCCAACTCCAAATCCAACTCCACCCTCCAACTCAAACTCCACCCTCCGACTCCACCCTCCAACTCCACCCTCCAACTCAACACTCCAACTCCACCCTCCAACGCCACCCTCCAACTTCACCCTCCAACTTCACCCTCCAACTCCACCCTCCAACTCAACCCTCCAACTCCAACTCCAACTCCACCCTCCAACTCCAACCTCCACTCTCCAACTCCAACTCCACCCTCCAACTCCAACTCCACCCTCCAACTCCACCCTCAAACTCCACCCTCATACTCCACCCTCCAACTCCAACTCCACCCTCCAATCCAACTCCACCCTCCAACACCACCCTCCAACTCCACCCTCCAACTCCACCATCCAACTCCACCCTCCAACTTAACCCTCCAACTCCACCCTTCAAATCCACCCTCCAACTTCACATTCCAACTTTACCCTCCAACTCCACCCTCCAACTCCACCCTCCAACTCCACACTCCAACTTTACCCTCCAACTACACCCTCCAACTCCACCCTCCAATTTCATCCATCAACTCCAACTCCACCCTCCAACTCCAACTGCCCCCTCCAAATCCAACTCTACCATCCAACTCCACCCGCCAACTCCACCCTCTAACTCCACCCTCCAACTCCACCCTCCAACTCCAACTCCACCCTCCAACTCCAACTCCGCCATCCAACTCCACCCTCCAACTCCACCCTCCAACTCCAACTCCACCCTCCAACTCCACCCTCTAACTCCACTCTCCAACTCCAACTCGAATTCCAACTCCAACTCCACCCTCCAACGCCATCCTTCAACTCTAACTCCACCCTCCAACTCCAACTCCACCCCCCAACTCCACCCTCCAACTCCACCCTCCACCCTCCAACTCCACCCTCCCACTCCAACTCCACCCTCCAACTCCAATTCCACCCTCCAACTCCACCCTCCACCCTCCAACTCGACCCTTCAACTCCAACTCCACCCTCCAACTCTAATTCCACCCTCCAACTCCAACTCCACCCTCCAACTCCAACTCCACCCTGCAACTCCACCCTCCAACTCCATCCTCCAACTCCACCCTCCAACTCCAAACTCCAACTCCAACCTCCAACTCCACCCTCCAACTCCAACTCCACCCTCCAACGCCGCCCTCCAACTCCAACTCCACCCTCCAACTCTACCCTCCACCCTCCAACTCTAACTCCACCCTCCAACTCCAATTCCACCCTCCAACTCCAACTGTGGTACTGCAAATTTGGACCCCACTGTTTTACTGATTACGAGGTCCAACACTCGCGTCATAAAACATCATCGTACCATGACGAATTTGGTATCTACGAACCGGTAATGATCAGGACATTATCCCTATGTATTTGCGTCACGATCGAGTGATGCTAACACCCCTGAATCGTAGTTTCCGTCCCGAACCCTCGAACTCCATTTTGTAAACGGCATCCATCTTAGGACTTTTCCTCATATAAGTCAATTGATTAAAGCCGATCTAAAGGACACGTCCTCTGTAGCTGACTTCCCCATGACCTGGCCGAAGCTGCCTCCACTGCCTCCAGCCAAGCCTGCTCGGGCAGCTCCTCGCCCAGTGGCCGAGCAAGATATCATCAAGGCACAACATGTCATAAACCATTCACTACATACAGACTATGTTTTTCATACACACACACACCTGTCCATGATTCTTGTTTATGACCCGTTTTATGATGGGAGGGTGCTCGACCTAATTGGCATTTCATCGATATCTGATGGGAGTTCTGGATTTGGCGGGGTAATCCATCACCAACTGGACATCTGAAATATGTGCTGACCAGCATGACTTCGCTCTTCGTATTGTTACGAAAATATGTGCATAGCCATATCATAAACTCAAGAATTCTTGCCTACAGCTATTATTTATGTATATAAGGAGAAGGCTGGTTCTGTAAAAACGAACAGTCTCCTGAGAACTTACGGCCCGTGTTGTCGTACTTCTAGGACGCATGTTACTTGGTTGCAGCCAATAAAACTCGATCATTGACTTCACCTAGAAGACTCTGTGTTTCTGTAAGTCCAGAAGAGGGAGAACTCAGAGGTCTTTGGGTGTGATCCCCTGGCACCACCGGGTCTCTAAAAACCCGGCACCTCAGTTGGCGCCCAACTCGAGGCGATATCAAGCGGTGATGGTCCAAGCCAGATGTTCGTGAGGAGCTTCGTGTGAAAATTCCGGAGGACGGCCAGCCACTTCAGCGACCCCTGCATGTCGACGTGGTTCCGAAGGTCTTTGCTGCGAGCCCCGCGTCCCGACGGCTACGAAGGACTGCTGCCCTGACTATCGCCCTGTTTTGGACCCAGTAGTCCTTGGTAGAGCGAAACGATAGACGAGTCTTCTAGTGACGTCACCGATCTTCTATATTCAGTTAAGTATAAGTGGAGCGTCTCCCAGTTCTTAGTCTAGTCCTTAGTTTGGTTCTTAGCTTTGGTATCCTAGAGATACGATTTGTATTGGTTCTTGGTTCTTAGTTTGGTATCCCAGCGATAAGGTTCGTATTGGTACTTGCAAGCACCAAAACCGAGGGGTTTGTGTATTCACGACAATATCGTAATTAAATAATCCCTTGAAGCTTGAAGCTAGACTAGTGAGCGAAGATGCCTGGTCTCAGCAGACTTGGAAACTTGTTTTGTCTTGGTTGTAGTAAGGACTCCCGATTAGAGGATTCGTGTCCGGTTCCTCCGATTGGGACTCCAACATATGAGTTATATATAAAGCATGGAGTAGGTCCTATCACGTATAACGAGGTATGGATGAAATACACCCGCAAGGATGGTGTCTTAAAATGGCCCCAACATGGTAGTTTTGACTCAGAAGTATTAGACAACCTCGAGGTCAAATTGTTCAAGAAGAAAGCCCGGCCGGCGATGTTTGACTCTTTTCGCTTATGGCGCAAAGAAGCCAAACAGAAAGAAATGAAATTAGCAAAGAAAAACAAAAGAGGTATGTCGATGGTACAAGCTGCCATCGCATACTGGGATAATGAGGAAGAGCAGGAAAGTGAACAAATGCTCAGAAGCAAGAAACTAGCAATAGATAAATGCTACCCGGTGTTACCACATGGGGGACAAGACTCAAAGGCAACAACTGAGAAAGATCCATTAATGTACCATTTATTGAACTCACCACCCCCATATACATCAAGTGTTGTTGGACCCCCGAGACGCATTGTTATACCGCGCCCTAGCGCATGAAAAGCAGCTCTTGCACAAGCACCAGCTCCTCTTCCGCTGGTTCCTACTTCTCCGGCGCAGCCTTCTCAAGGGCCGCCTCCTTTGCTACATACTCCTTCTACTTCTACAACTTTGCCTACTGCTCCAACTATTCACTACGATACTACGTCTGCTACTGCCTCAACTTCCTCTGCTGTCGCCTCGACTTCCTCTTTACATCAGCCTGTCTTTTCTTCCGCATCTGCTTCGCCGCATGCTTCTCCTTCTGTCAGACAGAGAGTGACAAGTACTGTCACTGGTCTGTTCTCGCCCTTCTTTGGGTCGCCTAAAACGACCCCTAAACCAGAACGTAGACAGTTGCGTAGTCAACTACCCGACTACGAGGAAAGAGGAGTACTGAAAGAGTTAGCACGCAAATGGGTTACTGATACTGTAAGGTATGATCTTCAGTCTGTTATGGAAGTTTTCCGTCAGTGGGATCCAGCCACTCAAAGATACGTATTTGAGGAAATGTGTGTATACCTCTGGGAAGACGTACGAGACAATGACCCAAAACGCAGAATGCAGGAACTAGCCCGCATGCGATTCAAATTCTATGAAGGCATGATTATAGGCGCAGATGTTGAGAAAGCAATGGATTTGCTGTTATCTTATAGGAGCACAGGAAACAGCTATAGATCGTTTAATGAGGACGATGTGTCTGGTAGGAAAAGGGCACGACAGTACCCCATGAGAGAGGTTCCCCCGGTATGGAGGGAAGGCGATGCGAACGCGCAACCGCCTGTTCCACCGCATTTCCAGCGTGTATGGGTACATGTCCCCTGGAAAAGATCCGAAGTTTTAGCACTCAAACAGACACTACCCGATCCCCGCAGAAACCCAGCAGGATATTACAAGGAGTTGTCACAGACTGCCAGCTCATGTATAATAAATTTAGCAGATATAGACATGTTGTTTGGGAATGTTGTCCCGCATCCCTTGTGGAGTAAAATTCGTCATACAGATCATGATCAAGAACTAGGTGACTCATGGGCTAATATTACTGCTACTGATGCTAGACAAGTTGGTGGTTCTAAACCCGAGCCTTTAATAGCAGATCTTCCCGGTAGGATTATCGCGTACATGAAAACGTTGATGCCTGAATTACACGTAAATTGGGACAAACTATCTGCGTGCAAGCAAAAGAAAGATGAGAATGTGTCTGACTTTTTCACGAGGTTCAAGGAGACTTTCACCGATCACAGTGGTCAGGACATGGCTACCGAGGGTGGCCAAAGATTGTTCGTAGACAAATTTGTACATAATCTGCTTCCTGAACTATGCAATAAATTGAAAGATTCAGAGAGCGCTTGGGCTGTCTCAACGTCAGCACAGATTTTAGCCACAGCCCAGTACTATGAAAATAGACGCAAAGACGAGCTAGATAAGTCTGAGAAAAAGACTAAAGAACTAAAGACTAAAGTTCTTCTCCAGCAAGCGTATCCGCCTCGCACTCCTAGTCAGCCCAATTATCTGCAACCGCAGCAGTATTTGAGAAACGCGCAAGGGAACGAGTTTTCCCACCAGCGTTCTCCATATGGCCCGAATCAATGTGCATATTGCAAAGAAGAGGGTAATTTCAAAAGTAATTTCCAAGCTCTTGCACGACGTTTAAACTGTGCCTCTGGCGCAAGAGGTAGAGGTGTTCAACAGGCTCCTAGAGGTAGGGGCCGTGGAAACTTCCACCAGAACACCAATTCCTTCCCGCCTCAGAATTCTATGAATAGCTTTGACCAACAGAATAATGCGTCCTCCAGGTTAGCTCAGTACTACGCAGATGACTATTACGCAGAAAACGAGAATGAGGGTAATAGTTGCTAGGACAGCCATGGACAAAGAGAGGGAGTTGTTTCAGTTCCAGTAGATCAGAATGGACCTTATGTCGAGGTGATCACATCCGGAGTGTCGGAGCCATTTCTGCTGGATACTGGTGCTACAAAAAGTTCGATTATGCACTCAAAACTTCCTGGAGCACCTTTGTCCGGCGAAATGAACGTTTCAGTAGGTTTTTCTGGCGCCCCTGTTAGAAACCCGATCTCCAATCCCATGCCCCTTTCTGTTGGCCCATGCGAATTAGAAGCACCCCTCATTCTTACAACATATTGTGGCGAAAATTTGTTAGGTTTGGATTTGCTGAAGAGATTGTATGCGACTTTATACTGTTCTCCTTCGGGAGTACAACTCACCCTTGGTAAGAAAGTGATTTCCCCGATGTATTTGGCAAAGGAGAGCATTCCGACTGAGTTGTCATCTCTTCCAGATGTACTTTGGGTGAAGGGATCAAATGATGTAGGTCGTTTGGAGATAGCACCGTATGTCATAACATTAAAAACTAATGTCAGGTTGCCACGCATTCCCCAATATAGAATGTCAAAAGAATGTGAAAAGGCTTTGCTAGAAATAGTCCACGATCTAATTGCGAAAGATGTCATTGAAGAAACTACAGGCAACATTTGTAACAGTCCTGTTTTGCCTGTCTTAAAGCGTACCGATCCTTCGCAGCGCCCTGTGTACCGATTTGTGATTGATCTCAGGGAAGTGAATAGGATCGTTGTACCGCAGTTTCCAGTCGTCCCCGACATCACTGCCTTATTGACAATGGTTCCAGCCTCAGCCAATTGGTTTTCAGTGATCGACCTGAAGAATGCCTTCTTCAGCACCCCGATCGCCGAAGAGAGCCGAGACATCTTCGGCTTCAATTTAGGAGGTCGAAGTTTCCGCTTCAGACGCACTCCCCAGGGCTACTGCGAGAGTCCATCAATATTCAGTCAAGCTCTGAAAACGCAACTTGATACGATTACTCTACCTGGTGGCGCAACTCTGATTCAGTATGTAGACGATTTACTGATCGCTACAGATACTGAAGAGATTTGCAAGCAAGCCACGTTGTCCTTGTTGCGTCATTTATGTGACATGAAGCACAAGGTCTCGCTTTCCAAATTACAATTTTGCCGACAAGAAGTAACCTACTTAGGTCACATCTTATCAAAGGAGGGAAGGAGACTGACCCCAGAAAGAATACAGGCAATTGCAGAATTGAGTATCCCAAGGACACAGAGAGAAGTGCGTGCCTTCTTGGGCATCACATCATAATGTAGACAATGGATACCGAATTTCTCACTGTTGGCCAAGACCTTACTGGCATTAATGCGTAAAGACACACCCAATCCTTTGCCTTGGTCTAAAGATTGTCAGGCGAGTTTCCATGAGTTGCGTGAGGCATTATGTTCGGCTCCTGTGTTGGGCAACCCCGACTACAGCAAGCCGTTTACACTATACGTCCATGAGAAGGAAGGGTGCGCATTATCGGTCTTGACACAGCACTTAGGGGACAAACAACGCCCATGTGCATACTTCTCCGCGACTCTAGATCCTGTAGCTAAGGCATTACCGAGTTGCTTGAGGGCCACTGCCGCAGCGGCTGTCTGTATTCGACAGTCGGCTGGGTTAGTCATGAATAATACTCTGACCGTTATGGTCCCGCATGCTGTAGATATCCTACTGAACAGGACAAAAACACAGCACCTAACTAGTGCTCGACTGTCCAGCTACGAATTGACCCTGTTAGCAAGCCACATTCACATAAAGAGGTGTGATACACTCAACCCCGCTACGTTACTACCCATTCCACCAGCAGAGATGGATGAGGTCGACAAACATGATTGCTGCTTTAGGACAGAGGAAGAGACCAAAGGGAGAGTAGACTTAAAGGACACCCCTTTCCCTGAATGTAATGATAATTTATGGGTTGATGATGGTTCATGTTTCAAGTTGCCAAATGGTGATACGACTGCAGCATATGCGGTGACAACATTACACACGATTGTAGAGACAGCTCGCATCCCCCACAATTCTGCACAAGCAGCAGAATTAGTCGCACTCACAAGAGCGTGCGTGTTGGCGAAAGGAAAACGAGTGAATGTGTACACTGATAGTCAGTACGCCTTTGGCGTCGCCCACAGTTTTGGAAGATTGTGTCGTGAACGTGGGTTCCTGACGTCGCATGGTGCAAAGATACAACATGGCCAGCTAGTACACGACCTTCTTGAGTCACTGACCTTGCCCCTACAAGTTGCGATTGTGAAATGTAGCGTGCATAGAAAGATCCGAGATGATGTTGGTCGAGGGAATGCATTTGCCGATGAGGTCGCGAAAGAGACTGCAAGGAACACAATGAGTCGGATGTATGTAGTAGGCCCTGCTAGATGGACCCCTGATGTGGGTATGTGTGAAGACACCATTGAAAGTGTAAAGACTATACAAGCTGATGATACCGAGAGAGAAGTGAATGAATGGAGAGAAAGCAAGGGTAGGTTAGACGCAAATGGTTGTTGGGTTGAACTGTCAGAACATCAGCGATGGTTGTTACCTGATGCTTATGTGCTCGCAGTGGTAACGATGGCCCATGGAATGGCACACATCAGCGTGAAAGGAATATGTAAGCTGTTGGCCCGAGTATGGCAGAATAGTGGTATCCCAAAATGTGCAGAGAATCTGGTCAGAAACTGTATGGTGTGTTTGAAACACAATCCCGGTAGGGGAACCCCAACCCCAGCTGGTCATTTCGCCCCTCCAACATACCCGTTTGAGGTCTTGCAACTCGATTTCATTCACATGGAGAGGTGCAATAACCTGAAATATGTCCTTGTTGTCGTTTGCGCTTTCTCCAGGTGGGTGGAAGCATACCCCCTCAAGAACAACACTGCCTTGTCAACTGCTAAAGCCCTTGTCAAGGAATTCTTCCCTAGATTCGGGATGCCTAGGATTGTCTGGAGTGATAACGGAAGTGAATTTGTGGGACGAGTGATGAAGAGAGTGTGTGAGTGTCTAGGCATCCGCCAAAAGTTCCATGCTGCAAACCATCCCCAATCGGCAGGTTTAGTAGAGTGCTATAATGGCACTTTAAAATTGAAACTGTCCAAGGTCCAAGCCAGCACAGGCCTCAAGTGGCCAGATGCCCTGCCTTTAGCACTCCTGTCTACCAGGATGATTGTCCATTCTAGACTGGGACTTAGCCCACACAAGATCGTGTTTGGGCGCCCAGCTAATATATGGGGAGTACCGAGGCCAAGAAAGCTCAATGAGATTGAGTACCCTGTACTATTTAACTATTTGCACGAATTGACAACTAAACGGCATACTTTACATCAACAGGTCCACAGCTCCTCTCCACCGGCGTCCGACGATCCAGGCCACGCCATCGAGCCCGGCTCCTGGATCCTGATTCGGAATTTCAGACGTACCAAGAACGAGGAGCCTCGCTGGACCGGACCTTTCCAGGTTTTACTGTCTACCCGCTCTGCAGTACATGTCCACGGGAAAAAACATTGGGTGCACGGCGCCCACTGCAAAAGGGTCCCGTTGCCCCTTCCATACGACCGATGGGTCCAGCAAGGAGTCGCTGACTCCGAGACTGAAGTCGTACCACGTTTTGTCCCCTTCAGCGATGCACGATTAAAAAGAACTGGTACTGACAAGGAGAGTGATTGTATTTTACAAGGATCTGTGCCCCCGTCGATGCAGTTGGACATTACAGAGCCTGAAACATTGTTTGAAGATCACGCCGTGCCTGGAAAGGAACGATATAATCTGAGGCCCAAACCGAGGAACTGACTTAACCGAATTTGTGCGATTTCCCCCCTCTTCCCATGAGCTATTTTTGATTCCACAGCTCTCTCGCCCAGGGAACTAGCTCATTTTTGATTTTCAAACCGCCATCCGGTTCTGCTGCTAAGGCCGCGGTTGAAGTCTGAGGAGTGCAACCGGGGACGCCTAGGTCAACGGTTCTGGTCGGTCTGAGGGAATCACCCCGGACTGGACAGAGCGCACATCTTGGCAGAAGCAACCTCCCACAGTGGGCAGCAACCAGAGGATGGAGTTTCCAGGGGTTGAGAGACCTGCTAGACACATGACCTTTGAAAAGAAAATATGTACTATAATGGCAAGAAGACGAACTCTAGTGTTAAGCATCTTAATGTTGTGTAGTAAAATAATGTTTTTGACTGGCTTTGCTCTGTTAATTTTTCGAGTTCCATTCATACACAACACACAACTCGCACCTTCTCCCACTGATCCTACACACTCCTTTCACCCTCTACCTGAACACGAATCTGCCAGAAGACTGGAATTCGCAAATAACTCCTTTGCCCAGCTCCTACACCAGCACCAGTCTATTATGAACACATCGAACTGTTGGATATGCGGACTCATGCCACACACTGCAGATAAGGGCATCCCTTATTTTGTCCTACCATTTAGTTATTTCGGTTCCCTGTGGGCTTCCCAGACTATGTTCCTGTATTCCCTTGAACCCTACATTCGAGGGGAGAACTCAAACAATAAGGCACTAGTGGCAGGGATCCAAAATATGAGTAGAGATATTGACACGGTTAGAGCAACTCCCAAGGATGAGTTTACCCCATACAGCAGGTGGAACATCACCAAGTATGGGATTTCCTTAAGTGAGAGCCAGAAATCAATGAAATCCTCCCCAGTCTGGATAGTACCCCACCGAGGTCACTTATGTCTGCAAGGTATTGGCAGGGATCCCAAAGCGCAGTTGGGGAAGAGCATATGTACGGAGACGTATGTGTTCGCCTCCCGAACTTCCCCTCCATTCTTGGCGGCTAAAGGCACCTATTTCGTCTGCCATGACAAAGCCTACACATGGTTTCCCCCTGACTTCTCGGGCACCTGTTTCATCTCGTTTCTGCTGCCACCCACCTACACGGCCGGGGCAGATTACCATCGGACAAGGACAGTTAGGGGTGTCGTGAGTCAAGACGACACCGCGGGTCAGGAGTTTGGAGACTTCGCAAAGGGTTTTCTGCCATTTTGGGGGCCCATGGTGAACAGCAGGAACATTAGACAACTGACAAGAATGGTTGAATCCGCCGTGACTGAAATGGCCGGTGCCCTTAGCAACTTAACAGCTGAGCTTCAGTTGGATCGACTTATGACCCTTCAGAACCGGGTTGCCCTGGATGTCATACTTGCAGACCGTGGTGGTGTATGTAGAGTGATCCAATCTAGTTGCTGCATTTTCATCCCCGATAACGCTCCGACAGTGTACCAGGCCATCTCCAAATTACACAAAATATCTGATTCCCTTCACACAGAAAAAGGGGATTGGTCTCTGCTAGGGTTGTTCTGGGAACTGATCTCTAGCTGGGGATGGAAAACTCTGATCTTCATTGGAATGATCTTAGCCGTTCTGTTTATGTTCTGCCTGTTTGTGCAGTGCGCTCCTGCAATATGTGGCCTCTGTGCCACTTCATGTGTAAGGAAGCCTGTGTCAAGGGACGAATTGAGCAACAGAATGATGCTACAGCAGCATCTCCGTGAATTCATCAATACAGACTTGGACCCAGATTAGTGTGCGTTATTGCCTAATATGAGGGCAAAAGGAGGGTCTGTGGTACTGCAAATTTGGACCCCACTGTTTTACTGATATCGAGGTCCAACACTCGCGTCATAAAACATCATCGTACCATGACGAATTTGGTATCTACGAACCGGTAATGATCAGGACATTATCCCTATGTATTTGCGTCACGATCGAGTGATGCTAACACCCCTGAATCCTAGTTTCCGTCCCGAACCCTCGAACTCCATTTTGTAAACGGCATCCATCTTAGGACTTGCCCTCATATAAGTCAATTGATTAAAGCCGATCTAAAGGACACGTCCTCTGTAGCTGACTTCCCCATGACCTGGCCGAAGCTGCCTCCACTGCCTCCAGCCAAGCCTGCTCGGGCAGCTCCTCGCCCAGTGGCCGAGCAAGATATCATCAAGGCACAACATGTCATAAACCATTCACTACATACAGACTATGTTTTTCATACACACATACACCTGTCCATGATTCTTGTTTATGACCCGTTTTATGATGGGAGGGTGCTCGACCTTATTGGCATTTCATCGATATCTGATGGGAGTTCTGGATTTGGTGGGGTAATCCATCACCAACTGGACATCTGAAATATGTGCTGACCAGCATGACTTCGCTCTTTGTATTGTTACGAAAATATGTGTATAGCCATATCATAAACTCAAGAATTCTTGCCTACAGCTATTATTTATGTATATAAGGAGAAGGCTGGTTCTGTAAAAACGAACAGTCTCCTGAGAACTTACGGCCCGTGTTGTCGTACTTCTAGGACGCATGTTACTTGGTTGCAGCCAATAAAACTCGATCATTGACTTCACCTAGAAGACTCTGTGTTTCTGTAAGTCCAGAACAGGGAGAACTCAGAGGTCTTTGGGTGTGATCCCCTGGCACCACCGGGTCTCTAAAAACCCGGCACCTCACAACACCACCCTCCAACTCCACCCTCCAACTCCAACTCCACCCTCCAACTCCACTCTCGAACTCCAACTCCACCCTCTAACTCCACCCTCCATTTCCACCCTCAAACTCGAAACTTCACCCTTGAAACTCCACCCTTTAACTCCACCCTCCAACTCCACTCTCGAACTCCAACTCCACCCTCTAACTCAACGCTCCATCTCCACCCTCAAACTCGAAACTCCACCCTTGAAACTCCACCCTCCAACTCCACCCTCCACCCTCCAACTCCACCCTCCAACTCCAACTCCACCCTCTAACTCCAACTTCACCCTCCAACTCCGCCCTCCAACTCCACTCTCCAATTCCACCCTCCAACTTCACCATCCAACTTCAACCTCCAACTCTAACTCCACCCTCCAACTCCAACTCCACACTCCAACTCCACCCTCCAACTCCAACTCCACCCTCCAACTCAAACTCCACCCTCCAACTCCACCCTCCAACTCCACCCTCCAATTCCACACTCCAACTCCACCCTCCAACGCCACCCTCCAACTTCACCCTCCAACTTCACCCTCCAACTCCACCCTCCAACTCAACCCTCCAACTCCAACTCCACCCTCCAACTCCAACCTCCACTCTCCAACTCCAACTCCACCCTCCAACTCCAACTCCACCCTCCAACTCCACCCTCAAACTCCACCCTCATACTCCACCCTCCAACTCCAACTCCACCCTCCAACTCCAACTCCACCCTCCAACACCACCCTCCAACTCCACCCTCCAACTCCACCATCCAACTCCACCCTCCAACTTAACCATCCAACTCCACCCTTCAAATCCACTCTCCAACTTCACATTCCAACTTTACCCTCCAACTCCACCCTCCAACTCCACCCTCCTACTCCACACTCCAACTTTACCCTCCAACTACACCCTCCAACTCCAACCTCCAACTTCATCCATCAACTCCAACTCCACCCTCCAACTCCAACTCCACCATCCAAATCCACCCGCCAACTCCACCCTCTAACTCTACCCTCCAACTCCACCCTCCAACTCCACCCTCCAACTCCACCCTCCAACTCCACACTCCAACTTTACCCTCCAACTACACCCTCCAACTCCAACCTCCAACTTCATCCATCAACTCCAACTCCACCATCCAAATCCAACTCCACCATCCAAATCCACCCGCCAACTCCACCCTCTAACTCTACCCTCCAACTCCACCCTCTAACTCCACCCTCCAACTTCACCCTCCAATTTCACCCTCCAACTCCACCCTCTAACTCCACCCTCCAACTCCAACTCCACCCTCCAACTCCAACTCCACCCTCCAACTCCAACTCCACCATCCAACTCCACCCTCCAACTCCACCCTACAACTCCAACTCCACCCTCCAACTCCACCCTCTAACTCCACTCTCCAACTCCAACTCGAATTCCAACTCCAACTCCACCCTCCAACGCCATCCTTCAACTCCAACTCCACCCTCCAACTCCAACTCCATCCCCCACCCTCCAACTCCACCCTCCCACTCCAACTCCACCCTCCAACTCCAATTCCAACCTCCAACTCCAACTCCACCCTCCAACTCCAATTCCACCCTCCAACTCCATCCTCCAACTCCACCCTCCAACTCCAACTCCACCCTCCAACTCCACCCTCCAACTCCAACTCCACCCTCCAACTCCAACTCCACCCTCTAACTCCACCCTCCAACTCCACCCTCCAACTTCACCCGCCAACTCGAAACTCCACCCTCCATCTCCACCATCCAACTCCAACTTTACCCTCCAACTCCACCCTCCAACTCCAACTCCAATCTCCAACTCCACCCTCCAACTCCACCCTCCAACTCCACCCTCTGCCTCCAATTCCACCCTCCAACTCCACCCTCCACCCTCCAACTCGACCCCTCAACTCTAACTCCACCCTCCAACTCTAATTCCACCCTCCAACTCCAACTCCACCCTCCAACTCCAACTCCACCCTGCAACTCCACCCTCCAACTCCACCCTCCAACTCCACCCTCTAACTTCACCCTTCAACTTCAACTCCACCCTGCAACTCCACCCTCCAACTTCACCCTCCAGCTCCACCCTCCAACTCCAACTCCACCCTTCAACTCCACCCTCCAACTCCACCCTTCAACTCCACCCTCCAACTCCACCCTCCAACTCCACCCTCCAACTTCACCCTCAAACTTTACCACCCATCTCCACCCTCCTACTTCACCCTCCAACTCCACCCCCAACTCCACCCTCCAACTCCACCCTCCAACTCCACCCTCCAACTCCAACTCCAAATCCACCCTCCAACTCCACCCTCCAACTCCAACCCCACCCTCCAACTTCACCCTCCAACTTCATCAGCCAACTCCACCCTCCTACTCCACCCTCCAACTCCACCCTCCAACTCCACCCTCCAATTCCAACTCCAACTCCACCCTCCAACTCCAACTCCACCCTCCAACTCCTCCCCACAAATCCAACTCCACCCTCCAACTCCAATTCCACCCTCCAACTCCACCCTCCAACTCCAACTCCACCCTCCAACTCCAACTCCACCCTCCAACTCCAACCTCCAACTCCACCCTCCAACTCCAACACCACCCTCCAACTCCACCCTCCAACTCCAACTCCACCCTCCAACTCCACCCTCCAAATCCACCCTCCAACTCCAACTGCACCCGCCAACTCCACCCTCCAACTTCACCCTCCAACTACACCCTTCAACTCCACCCTCCAACTCCACCCTCCACCCTCAAACTCCACCCTCCAACTCCAACTCCACCCTTTAACTCCACCCTCCAACTCCAACTCCAACTCCACCCTCCAACTCCACCCTCCAACTTCACACTCCAACTCCAACTCCACCCTCCAACTCCAACTCCACCATCCAACTCCACCCTCCAACTCCACCCTCCAACTCCATCCTCCCACTCCAACTACACCCTCCAACTCCACTCTCAAACTCCATCCTCCAACTCCACCCTCCAACTCCAACCTCCAACTCCAACCTCCAACTCAACCCTCCAACTTCATCTATCTCATCCACCCTCAAACTCCACCCTCCAACTCCAACTCCACCCTCCAACGCCACCCTCCAACTCCAACTCCACCCTCCAACTCCACCCTCCACCCTCCAACTCCAATTCCACCCTCCAACTCCAACTCCACCCTCCAACTCCACCCTACAACTCCAACTCCACCCTCCAACTCCACTCTCGAACTCCAACTCCACCCTCTAACTCCACCCTCCATCTCCACCCTCAAACTCGAAACTCCACCCTTGAAACTCCACCCTCCAACTCCACCCTCCAACTCCACTCTCGAACTCCAACTCCACCCTCTAACTCCACCCTCCATCTCCACCCTCAAACTCAAAACTCCACCCTTGAAACTCCACCCTCCAACTCCACCCTCCATCCTCCAACTCCACCCTCCAACTCCAACTCCACCCTCTAACTCCAACTTCACCCTCCAACTCTACCCTCCAACTCCACCCTCCAACTTCACCATCCAACTTCAACCTCCAACTCCAACTCCACCCTCCAACTCCAACTCCACCCTCCAACTCCACCCTCCAACGTCAACTCCACCCTCCAAGTCCACCCTCCAACTCCAACTCCACCCTCCAACTCCACCCTCCAACTCCACCCTCCAACTCCACCCTCCAACTCCACACTCCAACTCCACCCTCCAACGCCACCCTCCAACTTCACCCTCCAACTTCACCCTCCAACTCCACCCTCCAACTCAACCCTCCAACTCCAACTCCACCCTCCAACTCCAACCTCCACTCTCCAACTCCAACTCCACCCTCCAACTCCAACTCCACCCTCCAACTCCACCCTCCAACGCCACCCTCCAACTCCAACTCCACCCTCCAACTCCACCCTCCACCCTCCAACTCCAACTCCACCCTCCAACTCCAATTCCACCCTCCAACTCCAACTCCACCCTCCAACTCCACCCTACAACTCCAACTCCACTCTCGAACTCGAACTCCACCCTCTAACTCCACCCTCCATCTCCACCCTCAAACTCGAAACTCCACCCTTGAAACTCCACCCTCCAACTCGACCATCCAACTCCACTCTCGAACTCCAACTCCACCCTCTAACTCCACACTCCATCTCCACCCTCAAACTCAAAACTCCACCCTTGAAACTCCACCCTCCAACTCCACCCTCCACCCTCCAACTCCACCCTCCAACTCCAACTCCACCCTCTAACTCCAACTTCACCCTCCAACTCCACCCTCCAACTCCACTCTCCAACTCCACCCTCCAACTTCACCATCCAACTTCAACCTCCAACTCAAACTCCACCCTCCAACTCCAACTCCACACTCCAACTCCACCCTCCAACTCCACCCTCCAACTCCACCCTCCAACTCCACCCTCCAACTCCAACTCCAACTCCACCCTGCAACTCAAACTCCACCCTCCAACTCCACCCTCCAACTCCACACTCCAACTCCACCCTCCAACGCCACCCTCCAACTTCACCCTCCAACTTCACCCTCCAACTCCACCCTCCAACTCAACCCTCCAACTCCAACCTCCACTCTCCAACTCCAACTCCACCCTCCAACTCCACCTCCACCCTCCAACTCCACCCTCAACCACCACCCTCCAACTCCACCCTCCAACTCCACCATCCAACTCCACCCTCCAACTTAACCCTCCAACTCCACCCTTCAAATCCACCCTCCAACTCCACATTCCAACTTTACCCTCCAACTCCACCCTCCAACTCCACCCTCCAACTCCACACTCCAACTTTGCCCTCCAACTACACCCTCCAACTCCACCCTCCAACTTCATCCATCAACTCCAACTCCACCCTCCAACTCCAACTGCCCCCTACAAATCCAACTCCACCATCCAACTCCATCCGCCAACTCCACCCTCTAACTCTACCCTCCAACTCCACCCTCCAACTCCACCCTCCAACTTCACCCTCCAATTTCACCCTCCAACTCCACCCTCTAACTCCACCCTCCAACTCCACCCTCCAACTCCAACTCCACCCTCCAACTCCACTCTCCAACTCCAACTCCAACTCGAATTCCAACTCCAACTCCACCCTCCAACGCCATCCTTCAACTCCAACTCCACCCTCCAACTCCAACTCCACCCCCCAACTCCACCCTCCAACTCCACCCTCCACCCTCCAACTCCACCCTCCCACTCCAACTCCACCCTCCAACTCCAATTTCAACCTCCAACTCCAACTCCACCCTCCAACTCCAATTCCACCCTCCAACTCCATCCTCCAACTCCACCCTCCAACTCCAACTCCACCCTCCAACTCCACCCTCCAACTCCAACTCCAACCTCCAACTCCACCCTCCAACTCCACCCTCCAACTCCACCCTCTGCCTCCAATTCCACCCTCCAACTCCACCCTCCACCCTCCAACTCGACCCTTCAACTCCAACTCCACCCTCCAACTCTAATTCCACCCTCCAACTCCAACTCCACCCTCCAACTCCAACTCCACCCTGCAACTCCACCCTCCAACTCCACCCTCCAACGCCACCCTCCAACTTCACCCTCCAACTTCACCCTCCAACTCCACCCTCCAACTCAACCCTCCAACTCCAACCTCCACTCTCCAACTCCAACTCCACCCTCCAACTCCACCCCCACCCTCCAACTCCACCCTCAACCACCACCCTCCAACTCCACCCTCCAACTCCACCATCCAACTCCACCCTCCAACTTAACCCTCCAACTCCACCCTTCAAATCCACCCTCCAACTCCACATTCCAACTTTACCCTCCAACTCCACCCTCCAACTCCACCCTCCAACTCCACACTCCAACTTTGCCCTCCAACTACACCCTCCAACTCCACCCTCCAACTTCATCCATCAACTCCAACTCCACCCTCCAACTCCAACTGCCCCCTACAAATCCAACTCCACCATCCAACTCCACCCGCCAACTCCACCCTCTAACTCTACCCTCCAACTCCACCCTCCAACTCCACCCTCCAACTTCACCCTCCAATTTCACCCTCCAACTCCACCCTCTAACTCCACCCTCCAACTCCACCCTCCAACTCCAACTCCACCCTCCAACTCCACTCTCCAACTCCAACTCCAACTCGAATTCCAACTCCAACTCCACCCTCCAACGCCATCCTTCAACTCCAACTCCACCCTCCAACTCCAACTCCACCCCCCAACTCCACCCTCCAACTCCACCCTCCACCCTCCAACTCCACCCTCCCACTCCAACTCCACCCTCCAACTCCAATTCCAACCTCCAACTCCAACTCCACCCTCCAACTCCAATTCCACCCTCCAACTCCATCCTCCAACTCCACCCTCCAACTCCAACTCCACCCTCCAACTCCACCCTCCAACTCCAACTCCAACCTCCAACTCCACCCTCCAACTCCACCCTCCAACTCCACCCTCTGCCTCCAATTCCACCCTCCAACTCCACCCTCCACCCTCCAACTCGACCCTTCAACTCCAACTCCACCCTCCAACTCTAATTCCACCCTCCAACTCCAACTCCACCCTCCAACTCCAACTCCACCCTGCAACTCCACCCTCCAACTCCACCCTCCAACTCCACCCTCTACCTTCACCCTTCAACTCCAACTCCAACTCCACTCTGCAACTCCACCCTCCAACTTCACCCTCCAACTCCACCCTCCAACTCCAACCCCACCCTCCAACTCCACCCTCCAACTCCACCCTTCAACTCCACCCTCCAACTCCACCCTCCAACTCCACCCTCCAACTTCACGCTCAAACTTTACCATCCAACTCCACCCTCCAACTTCACCCTCCAACTCCACCCCCAACTCCACCCTCCAACTCCACCCTCCAACTCCACCCTCCAACTCCAACTCCAAATCCACCCTCCAACTCCACCCTCCAACTCCAACCCCACCCTCCAACTTCACCCTCCAACTTCATCCGACAACTCCACCCTCCTACTCCACCCTCCACCCTCAAACTCCACCCTCCAACTCCAACTCCACCCTTTAACTCCACCCTCCAACTCCAACTCCAACTCCACCCTCCAACTCCACCCTCCAACTTCACACTCCAACTCCAACTCCACCCTCCAACTCCAACTCCACCATCCAACTCCACCCTCCAACTCCACCCTCCAACTCCATCCTCCCACTCCAACTACACCCTCCAACTCCAATCTCCAACTCCATCCTCCAACTCCACCCTCCAACTCCAACCTCCAACTCCAACCTCCAACTCAACCCTCCAACTTCATCCATCAACTCCACCCTCAAACTCCACCCTCCAACTCCAACTCCACCCTCCAACGCCACCCTCCAACTCCAACTCCACCCTCCAACTCCAACCCTCCACCCTCCAACTCCAATTCCACCCTCCAACTCCAACTCTACCCTCCAACTCCACCCTACAACTCCAACTCCACCCTCCAACTCCACTCTCGAACTCCAACTCCACCCTCTAACTCCACCCTCCATCTCCACCCTCAAACTCGAAACTCCACCCTTGAAACTCCACCCTCCAACTCCACCCTCCAACTCCACTCTCGAACTCCAACTCCACCCTCTAACTCCACCCTCCATCTCCACCCTCAAACTCAAAACTCCACCCTTGAAACTCCACCCTCCAACTCCACCCTCCATCCTCCAACTCCACCCTCCAACTCCAACTCCACCCTCTAACTCCAACTTCACCCTCCAACTCCACCCTCCAACTCCACCCTCCAACTTCACCATCCAACTTCAACCTCCAACTCCAACTCTACCCTCCAACTCCAACTCCACCCTCCAACTCCACCCTCCAACGTCAACTCCACCCTCCAAGTCCACCCTCCAACTCCAACTCCACCCTCCAACTCCACCCTCCAACTCCACCCTCCAACTCCACCCTCCAACTCCACACTCCAACTCCACCCTCCAACGCCACCCTCCAACTTCACCCTCCAACTTCACCCTCCAACTCCACCCTCCAACTCAACCCTCCAACTCCAACTCCACCCTCCAACTCCAACCTCCACTCTCCAACTCCAACTCCACCCTCCAACTCCAACTCCACCCTCCAACTCCACCCTCCAACGCCACCCTCCAACTCCAACTCCACCCTCCAACTCCACCCTCCACCCTCCAACTCCAACTCCACCCTCCAACTCCAATTCCACCGTCCAACTCCAACTCCACCCTCCAACTCCACCCTACAACTCCAACTCCACCCTCCAACTCCACTCTCGAACTCCAACTCCACCCTCTAACTCCACCCTCCATCTCCACCCTCAAACTCGAAACTCCACCCTTGAAACTCCACCCTCCAACTCGACCCTCCAACTCCACTCTCGAACTCCAACTCCACCCTCTAACTCCACACTCCATCTCCACCCTCAAACTCAAAACTCCACCCTTGAAACTCCACCCTCCAACTCCACCCTCCACCCTCCAACTCCACACTCCAACTCCAACTCCACCCTCTAACTCCAACTTCACCCTCCAACTCCACCCTCCAACTCCACTCTCCAACTCCACCCTCCAACTTCACCATCCAACTTCAACCTCCAACTCAAACTCCACCCTCCAACTCCAACTCCACACTCCAACTCCACCCTCCAACTCCAACTCCACCCTCCAACTCCACCCTCCAACTCCACCCTCCAAGTCCACCCTCCAACTCCAACTCCAACTCCACCCTCCAACTCAAACTCCACCCTCCAACTCCACCCTCCAACTCCACACTCCAACTCCACCCTCCAACGCCACCCTCCAACTTCACCCTCCAACTTCACCCTCCAACTCCACCCTCCAACTCAACCCTCCAACTCCAACCTCCACTCTCCAACTCCAACTCCACCCTCCAACTCCACCTCCACCCTCCAACTCCACCCTCAACCACCACCCTCCAACTCCACCCTCCAACTCCACCATCCAACTCCACCCTCCAACTTAACCCTCCAACTCCACCCTTCAAATCCACCCTCCAACTCCACATTCCAACTTTACCCTCCAACTCCACCCTCCAACTCCACACTCCAACTTTGCCCTCCAACTACACCCTCCAACTCCACCCTCCAACTTCATCCATCAACTCCAACTCCACCCTCCAACTCCAACTGCCCCCTACAAATCCAACTCCACCATCCAACTCCACCCGCCAACTCCACCCTTCAACTCTACCCTCCAACTCCACCCTCCAACTCCACCCTCCAACTTCACCCTCCAATTTCACCCTCCAACTCCACCCTCTAACTCCACCCTCCAACTCCACCCTCCAACTCCACCCCCCAACTCCACTCTCCAACTCCAACTCCAACTCGAATTCCAACTCCAACTCCACCCTCCAACGCCATCCTTCAACTCCAACTCCACCCTCCAACTCCAACTCCACCCCCCAACTCCACCCTCCAACTCCACCCTCCACCCTCCAACTCCACCCTCCCACTCCAACTCCACGCTCCAACTCCACTTCCAACCTCCAACTCCAACTCCACCCTCCAACTCCAATTCCACCCTCCAACTCCATCCTCCAACTCCACCCTCCAACTCCAACTCCACCCTCCAACTCCACCCTCCAACTCCAACTCCAACCTCCAACTCCACCCTCCAACTCCACCCTCCAACTCCACCCTCTGCCTCCAATTCCACCCTCCAACTCCACCCTCCACCCTGAACTCAACCCTTCAACTCCAACTCCACCCTCCAACTCTAATTCCACCCTCCAACCCCAACTCCACCCTCCAACTCCAACTCCACCCTGCAACTCCACCCTCCAACTCCACCCTCCAACTCCACCCTCTAACTTCACCCTTCAACTCCAACTCCAACTCCACTCTGCAACTCCACCCTCCAACTTCACCCTCCAACTCCACCCTCCAACTCCAACTCCACCCTCCAACTCCACCCTCCAACTCCACCCTTCAACTCCACCCTCCAACTCCACCCTCCAACTCCACCCTCCAACTTCACCCTCAAACTTTACCATCCAACTCCACCCTCCAACTTCACCCTCCAACTCCACCCCCAACTCCACCCTCCAACTCCACCCTCCAACTCCACCCTCCAACTCCAACTCCAAATCCACCCTCCAACTCCACCCTCCAACTCCAACCCCACCCTCCAAACTTCACCCTCCAACTTCATCCGCCAACTCCACCCTCCTACTCCACCCTCCAACTCCACCCTCCAACTCCACCCTCCAATTCCAACTCCAACTCCACCCTCCAACTCTAACTCCACCCTCCAACTCCTCCCCACAAATCCAACTCCACCCTCCAACTCCAATTCCACCCTCCAACTCCACCCTCCAACTCCAACTCCACCCTCCAACTCCAACTCCACCCTCCAACTCCAACCTCCAACTCTACCCTCCAACTCCAACACCACCCTCCAACTCCACCCTCCAACTCCAACTCCACCCCTCCAACTCCACCCTCCAAATCCACGCTCCAACTCCAACTGCACCCGCCAACTCCACCCTCCAACTTCACCCTCCAACTACACCCTTCAACTCCACCCTCCCAACTCCACCCTCCACCCTCAAACTCCACCCTCCAACTCCAACTCCACCCTTTAACTCCACCCTCCTACTCCAACTCCAACTCCACCCTCCAACTCCAACTCCAACTCCACCCTCCAACTTCACACTCCAACTCCAACTCCACCCTCCAACTCTAACTCCACCCTCCAACTCCACCCTCCAACTCCTACCCTCCAACTCCAACTCCATCCTCCAACTCCAACTCCGCCCTCCCACTCCAACTACACCTCCCACTCCTCCACTCTCCAACTCCATCCTCCAACTCCACCCTCCAACTCCAACCTCCAACTCCAACCTCGAACTCAACCCTCCAACTTCATCCATCAACTCCACCCTCTAACTCCACCCTCTAACTCCAACTCCACCCTCCAACTCCAACTCCAACTCCACCCTCCAACTCCACCCTCCACCCTCCAACTCCAATTCCACCCTCCAACTCCAACTCCACCCTCCAACTCCACCCTACAACTCCAACTCCACCCTCTAACTCCACCCTCCATCTCCACCCTCAAACTCGAAACTCCACCCTTGAAATTCCACCCTCCAACTCCACTCTCGAACTCCAACTCCACCCTCTAACTCCACCCTCCATCTCCACCCTCAAACTCAAAACTCCACCCTTGAAACTCCACCCTCCAACTCCACCCTCCAACTCCACCCTCCACCCTCCAACTCCACCCTCCAACTCCAACTCCACCCTCTAACTCCAACTTCACCCTCCAACTCCACCCTCCATCTCCACCCTCCAACTTCACCATCCAACTTCAACCTCCAACTCCAACTCCACCCTCCAACTCCAACTCCACACTCCAACTCCACCCTCCCAACTCCAACTCCACCCTCCAACTCCACCCTCCAACGTCAACTCACCCTCCAAGTCCACCCTCCAACTCCAACTCCAACTCCACCCTCCAACTCAAACTCCACCCTCCAACTCCACCCTCCAACTCCACCCTCCAACTCCACACTCCAACTCCACCCTCCAACGCCACCCTCCAACTTCACCCTCCAACTTCACCCTCCAACTCCACCCTCCAACTCAACCCTCCAACTCCAACTCCACCCTCCAACTCCAACCTCCACTCTCCAACTCCAACTCCACCCTCCAACTCCAACTCCACCCTCCAACTCCACCCTCCAACGCCACCCTCCAACTCCAACTCCACCTCCAACTCCACCCTCCACCCTCCAACTCCAACTCCACCCTCCAACTCCAATTCCACCCTCCAACTCCACCCTCCAACTCCACCCTCCAACTCCAACTCCACCCTCCAACTCCACTCTTGAACTCCAACTCCACCCTTTAACTCCACCCTCCATCTCCACCCTCAAACTCGAAACTCCACCCTTGAAAATCCACCCTCCAACTCGACCCTCCAACTCCACTCTCGAACTCCAACTCCACCCTCTAACTCCACCCTCCATCTCCACCCTCAAACTCAAAACTCCACCCTTGAAACTCCACCCTCCAACTCCACCCTCCACCCTCCAACTCCACCCTCCAACTCCAACTCCACCCTCTAACTCCAACTTCACCCTCCAACTCCACCCTCCAACTCCACTCTCCAACTCCACCCTCCAACTTCACCATCCAACTTCAACCTCCAACTCAAACTCCACCCTCCAACTCCAACTCCACACTCCAACTCCACCCTCCAACTCCAACTCTACCCTCCAACTCCACCCTCCAACTCCACCCTCCAAGTCCACCCTCCAACTCCAACTCAACCCTCCAACTCAAACTCCACCCTCCAACTCCACCCTCCAACTCCACATTCAACTCCACACTCCAACTCCACCCTCCAACGCCACCCTCCAACTTCACCCTCCAACTTCACCCTCCAACTCCACCCTCCAACTAAACCCTCCAACTCCAACCTCCACTCTCCACTTCCAACTCCACCCTCCAACTCCAACTCCACCCTCCAACTCCACCCTCAAACACCACCCTCCAACTCCACCATCCAACTCCACCCTCCAACTTAACCCTCCAACTCCACCCTTCAAATCCACCCTCCAACTCCACATTCCAACTTTACCCTCCAACTCCACCCTCCAACTCCACCCTCCCACTCCACATCCAACTTGACCCTCCAACTACACCCTCCAACTCCACCCTCCAACTTCATCCATCAACTCCAACTCCACCCTCCAACTCCAACTGCCCCCTCCAAATCCAACTCCACCATCCAACTCCACCCGCCAACTCCACCCTCTAACTCCACCCTCCAACTCAACCCTCCAACTCCACCCTCCAACTTCACTCTCCAATTTCACCCTCCAACTCCACCCTCTAACTCCACCCTCCAACTCCACCCTCCAACTCCAACTCCACCCTCCAACTCCAACTCCACCATCCAACTCCACCCTCCAACCCCACCCTTCAACTCCAACTCCACCCTCCAACTCCACCCTCCAACTCCACTCTCCAACTCCAACTCGAATTCCAACGCCAACTCCACCCTCCAATGCCATCCTCCAACTCCAACTCCACCCTCCAACTCCAACTCCACCCCCCAACTCCACCCTCCACCCTCCAACTCCACCCTCCCAATCCAACTCCACCCTCCAACTCCAATTCCAACCTCCAACTCCAACTCCACCCTCCAACTCCAATTCCACCCTCCAACTCCAATCTCCAACTCCACCCTCCAACTCCAACTCCACCCTCCAACTCCACCCTCCAACTCCACCCTCTAACTCCACCCTCCAACTCCACCCTCCAACTTCACCCTCCAACTCGAAACTCCACCCTCCATCTCCACCATCCAACTCCAACTTTACTCTCCAACTCCACCCTCCAACTCCAACTCCACCCTCCTACTCCACCCTCCAACTCCACCCTCTGCCTCCAATTCCACCCTCCAACTCCACCCTCCACCCTCCAACTCGACCCTTCAACTCCACCCTCCACCCTCCAACTCCAATTCCACCCTCCAACTCCAACTCCACCCTCCAACTCCACCCTACAACTCCAACTCCACCCTCCAACTCTACTCTCGAACTCCAACTCCACCCTCTAACTCCACCCTCCATCTCCACCCTCAAACTCGAAACTCCACCCTTGAAACTCCACCCTCCAACTCCAACCTCCAACTCCACTCTCGAACTCCAACTCCACCCTCTAACTCCACCCTCCATCTCCACCCTCAAACTCAAAACTCCACCCTTGAAACTCCACCCTCCAACTCCACCCTCCATCCTCCAACTCCACCCTCCAACTCCAACTCCACCCTCTAACTCCAACTTCACCCTCCAACTCCACCCTCCAACTCCACCCTCCAACTTCACCATCCAACTTCAACCTCCAACTCCAACTCCACCCTCCAACTCCAACTCCACCCTCCAACTCCACCCTCCAACGTCAACTCCACCCTCCAAGTCCACCCTCCAACTCCAACTCCACCCTCCAACTCCACCCTCCAACTCCACCCTCCAACTCCACCCTCCAACTCCACACTCCAACTCCACCCTCCAATGCCACCCTCCAACTTCACCCTCCAACTTCACCCTCCAACTCCACCCTCCAACTCAACCCTCCAACTCCAACTCCACCCTCCAACTCCAACCTCCACTCTCCAACTCCAACTCCACCCTCCAACTCCAACTCCACCCTCCAACTCCACCCTCCAACGCCACCCTCCAACTCCAACTCCACCCTCCAACTCCACCCTCCACCCTCCAACTCCAACTCCACCCTCCAACTCCAATTCCACCCTCCAACTCCAACTCCACCCTCCAACTCCACCCTACAACTCCAACTCCACCCTCCAACTCCACTCTCGAACTCCAACTCCACCCTCTAACTCCACCCTCCATCTCCACCCTCAAAATCGAAACTCCACCCTTGAAACTTCACCCTCCAACTCGACCCTCCAACTCCACTCTCGAACTCCAACTCCACCCTCTAACTCCACCCTCCATCTCCACCCTCAAACTCAAAACTCCACCCTTGAAACTCCACCCTCCAACTCCACCCTCCACCCTCCAACTCCACCCTCCAACTCCAACTCCACCCTCTAACTCCAACTTCACCCTCCAACTCCACCCTCCAACTCCACTGTCCAACTCCACCCTCCAACTTCACCATCCAACTTCAACCTCCAACTCAAACTCCACCCTCCAACTCCAACTCCACCCTCCAAGTCCACCCTCCAACTCCAACTCAACCCTCCAACTCAAACTCCACCCTCCAACTCCACCCTCCAACTCCACATTCAACTCCACACTCCAACTCCACCCTCCAACGCCACCCTCCAACTTCACCCTCCAACTTCACCCTCCAACTCCACCCTCCAACTAAACCCTCCAACTCCAACCTCCACTCTCCACTTCCAACTCCACCCTCCAACTCCAACTCCACCCTCCAACTCCACCCTCAAACACCACCCTCCAACTCCACCATCCAACTCCACCCTCCAACTTAACCCTCCAACTCCACCCTTCAAATCCACCCTCCAACTCCACATTCCAACTTTACCCTCCAACTCCACAACCCAACTCCACCCTCCCACTCCACACTCCAACTTTACCCTCCAACTACACCCTCCAACTCCACCCTCCAACTTCATCCATCAACTCCAACTCCACCCTCCAACTCCAACTGCCCCCTCCAAATCCAACTCCACCATCCAACTCCACCCGCCAACTCCACCCTCTAACTCCACCCTCCAACTCCACCCTCCAATTCCACCCTCCAACTTCACTCTCCAATTTCACCCTCCAACTCCACCCTCTAACTCCACCCTCCAACTCCACCCTCCAACTCCAACTCCACCCTCCAACTCCAACTCCACCATCCAACTCCACCCTCCAACCCCACCCTTCAACTCCAACTCCACCCTCCAACTCCACTCTCCAACTCCAACTCGAATTCCAACTCCAACTCCACCCTCCAATGCCATCCTCCAACTCCAACTCCACCCTCCAACTCCAACTCCACCCCCCAACTCCACCCTCCACCCTCCAACTCCACCCTCCCAATCCAACTCCACCCTCCAACTCCAATTCCAACCTCCAACTCCAACTCCACCCTCCAACTCCAATTCCACCCTCCAACTCCAATCTCCAACTCCACCCTCCAACTCCAACTCCACCCTCCAACTCCACCCTCCAACTCCACCCTCTAACTCCACCCTCCAACTCCACCCTCCAACTTCACCCTCCAACTCGAAACTCCACCCTCCATCTCCACCATCCAACTCCAACTTTACCCTCCAACTCCACCCTCCAACTCCAACTCCACCCTCCTACTCCACCCTCCAACTCCACCCTCCGCCTCCAATTCCACCCTCCAACTCCACCCTCCACCCTCCAACTCGACCCTTCAACTCCACCCTCCACCCTCCAACTCCAATTCCACCCTCCAACTCCAACTCCACCCTACAACTCCACCCTACAACTCCAACTCCACCCTCCAACTCCACTCTCGAACTCCAACTCCACCCTCTAACTCCACCCTCAAACTCGAAACTCCACCCTTGAAACTCCACCCTCCAACTCCACCCTCCAACTCCACTCTCGAACTCCAACTCCACCCTCTAACTCCACCCTCCATCTCCACCCTCAAACTCAAAACTCCACCCTTGAAACTCCACCCTCCAACTCCACCCTCCATCCTCCAACTCCACCCTCCAACTCCAACTCCACCCTCTAACTCCAACTTCACCCTCCAACTCCACCCTCCAACTCCACCCTCCAACTTCACCATCCAACTTCAACCTCCAACTCCAACTCCACCCTCCAACTCCAACTCCACCCTCCAACTCCACCCTCCAACGTCAACTCCACCCTCCAAGTCCACCCTCCAACTCCAACTCCACCCTCCAACTCCACCCTCCAACTCCACCCTCCAACTCCACCCTCCAACTCCACACTCCAACTCCACCCTCCAACGCCACCCTCCAACTTCACCCTCCAACTTCACCCTCCAACTCCACCCTCCAACTCAACCCTCCAACTCCAACTCCACCCTCCAACTCCAACCTCCACTCTCCAACTCCAACTCCACCCTCCAACTCCAACTCCACCCTCCAACTCCACATTCAACTCCACACTCCAACTCCACCCTCCAACGCCACCCTCCAACTTCACCCTCCAACTTCACCCTCCAACTCCACCCTCCAACTAAACCCTCCAACTCCAACCTCCACTCTCCACTTCCAACTCCACCCTCCAACTCCAACTCCACCCTCCAACTCCACCCTCAAACACCACCCTCCAACTCCACCATCCAACTCCACCCTCCAACTTAACCCTCCAACTCCACCCTTCAAATCCACCCTCCAACTCCACATTCCAACTTTACCCTCCAACTCCACCCTCCAACTCCACCCTCCCACTCCACACTCCAACTTTACCCTCCAACTACACCCTCCAACTCCACCCTCCAACTTCATCCATCAACTCCAACTCCACCCTCCAACTCCAACTGCCCCCTCCAAATCCAACTCCACCATCCAACTCCACCCGCCAACTCCACCCTCTAACTCCACCCTCCAACTCCACCCTCCAATTCCACCCTCCAACTTCACTCTCCAATTTCACCCTCCAACTCCACCCTCTAACTCCACCCTCCAACTCCACCCTCCAACTCCAACTCCACCCTCCAACTCCAACTCCACCATCCAACTCCACCCTCCAACCCCACCCTTCAACTCCAACTCCACCCTCCAACTCCACTCTCCAACTCCAACTCGAATTCCAACTCCAACTCCACCCTCCAATGCCATCCTCCAACTCCAACTCCACCCTCCAACTCCAACTCCACCCCCCAACTCCACCCTCCACCCTCCAACTCCACCCTCCCAATCCAACTCCACCCTCCAACTCCAATTCCAACCTCCAACTCCACCTCCACCCTCCAACTCCAATTCCACCCTCCAACTCCAATCTCCAACTCCACCCTCCAACTCCAACTCCACCCTCCAACTCCACCCTCCAACTCCACCCTCTAACTCCACCCTCCAACTCCACCCTCCAACTTCACCCTCCAACTCGAAACTCCACCCTCCATCTCCACCATCCAACTCCAACTTTACCCTCCAACTCCACCCTCCAACTCCAACTCCACCCTCCTACTCCACCCTCCAACTCCACCCTCCGCCTCCAATTCCACCCTCCAACTCCACCCTCCACCCTCCAACTCGACCCTTCAACTCCACCCTCCACCCTCCAACTCCAATTCCACCCTCCAACTCCAACTCCACCCTCTAACTCCACCCTCCAACTCCACCCTCCAATTCCACCCTCCAACTTCACTCTCCAATTTCACCCTCCAACTCCACCCTCTAACTCCACCCTCCAACTCCACCCTCCAACTCCAACTCCACCCTCCAACTCCAACTCCACCATCCAACTCCACCCTCCAACCCCACCCTTCAACTCCAACTCCACCCTCCAACTCCACTCTCCAACTCCAACTCGAATTCCAACTCCAACTCCACCCTCCAATGCCATCCTCCAACTCCAACTCCACCCTCCAACTCCAACTCCACCCCCCAACTCCACCCTCCACCCTCCAACTCCACCCTCCCAATCCAACTCCACCCTCCAACTCCAATTCCAACCTCCAACTCCAACTCCACCCTCCAACTCCAATTCCACCCTCCAACCCCAATCTCCAACTCCACCCTCCAACTCCAACTCCACCCTCCAACTCCACCCTCCAACTCCACCCTCTAACTCCACCCTCCAACTCCACCCTCCAACTTCACCCTCCAACTCGAAACTCCACCCTCCATCTCCACCATCCAACTCCAACTTTACCCTCCAACTCCACCCTCCAACTCCAACTCCACCCTCCTACTCCACCCTCCAACTCCACCCTCCGCCTCCAATTCCACCCTCCAACTCCACCCTCCACCCTCCAACTCGACCCTTCAACTCCACCCTCCACCCTCCAACTCCAATTCCACCCTCCAACTCCAACTCCACCCTCCAACTCCACCCTACAACTCCAACTCCACCCTCCAACTCCACTCTCGAACTCCAACTCCACCCTCTAACTCCACCCTCCATCTCCACCCTCAAACTCGAAACTCCACCCTTGAAACTCCACCCTCCAACTCCACCCTCCAACTCCACTCTCGAACTCCAACTCCACCCTCTAACTCCACCCTCCATCTCCACCCTCAAACTCAAAACTCCACCCTTGAAACTCCACCCTCCAACTCCACCCTCCATCCTCCAACTCCACCCTCCAACTCCAACTCCACCCTCTAACTCCAACTTCATCCTCCAACTCCACCCTCCAACTCCACCCTCCAACTTCACCATCCAACTTCAACCTCCAACTCCAACTCCACCCTCCAACTCCAACTCCACCCTCCAACTCCACCCTCCAACGTCAACTCCACCCTCCAAGTCCACCCTCCAACTCCAACTCCACCCTCCAACTCCACCCTCCAACTCCACCCTCCAACTCCACCCTCCAACTCCACACTCCAACTCCACCCTCCAACGCCACCCTCCAACTTCACCCTCCAACTTCACCCTCCAACTCCACCCTCCAACTCAACCCTCCAACTCCAACTCCACCCTCCAACTCCAACCTCCACTCTCCAACTCCAACTCCACCCTCCAACTCCAACTCCACCCTCCAACTCCACATTCAACTCCACACTCCAACTCCACCCTCCAACGCCACCCTCCAACTTCACCCTCCAACTTCACCCTCCAACTCCACCCTCCAACTAAACCCTCCAACTCCAACCTCCACTCTCCACTTCCAACTCCACCCTCCAACTCCAACTCCACCCTCCAACTCCACCCTCAAACACCACCCTCCAACTCCACCATCCAACTCCACCCTCCAACTTAACCCTCCAACTCCACCCTTCAAATCCACCCTCCAACTCCACATTCCAACTTTACCCTCCAACTCCACCCTCCAACTCCACCCTCCCACTCCACACTCCAACTTTACCCTCCAACTACACCCTCCAACTCCACCCTCCAACTTCATCCATCAACTCCAACTCCACCCTCCAACTCCAACTGCCCCCTCCAAATCCAACTCCACCATCCAACTCCACCCGCCAACTCCACCCTCTAACTCCACCCTCCAACTCCACCCTCCCACTCCACACTCCAACTTTACCCTCCAACTACACCCTCCAACTCCACCCTCCAACTTCATCCATCAACTCCAACTCCACCCTCCAACTCCAACTGCCCCCTCCAAATCCAACTCCACCATCCAACTCCACCCGCCAACTCCACCCTCTAACTCCACCCTCCAACTCCACCCTCCAATTCCACCCTCCAACTTCACTCTCCAATTTCACCCTCCAACTCCACCCTCTAACTCCACCCTCCAACTCCACCCTCCAACTCCAACTCCACCCTCCAACTCCAACTCCACCATCCAACTCCACCCTCCAACCCCACCCTTCAACTCCAACTCCACCCTCCAACTCCACTCTCCAACTCCAACTCGAATTCCAACTCCAACTCCACCCTCCAATGCCATCCTCCAACTCCAACTCCACCCTCCAACTCCAACTCCACCCCCCAACTCCACCCTCCACCCTCCAACTCCACCCTCCCAATCCAACTCCACCCTCCAACTCCAATTCCAACCTCCAACTCCAACTCCACCCTCCAACTCCAATTCCACCCTCCAACTCCAATCTCCAACTCCACCCTCCAACTCCAACTCCACCCTCCAACTCCACCCTCCAACTCCACCCTCTAACTCCACCCTCCAACTCCACCCTCCAACTTCACCCTCCAACTCGAAACTCCACCCTCCATCTCCACCATCCAACTCCAACTTTACCCTCCAACTCCACCCTCCAACTCCAACTCCACCCTCCTACTCCACCCTCCAACTCCACCCTCCGCCTCCAATTCCACCCTCCAACTCCACCCTCCACCCTCCAACTCGACCCTTCAACTCCACCCTCCACCCTCCAACTCCAATTCCACCCTCCAACTCCAACTCCACCCTCCAACTCCACCCTACAACTCCAACTCCACCCTCCAACTCCACTCTCGAACTCCAACTCCACCCTCTAACTCCACCCTCCATCTCCACCCTCAAACTCGAAACTCCACCCTTGAAACTCCACCCTCCAACTCCACCCTCCAACTCCACTCTCGAACTCCAACTCCACCCTCTAACTCCACCCTCCATCTCCACCCTCAAACTCAAAACTCCACCCTTGAAACTCCACCCTCCAACTCCACCCTCCATCCTCCAACTCCACCCTCCAACTCCAACTCCACCCTCTAACTCCAACTTCACCCTCCAACTCCACCCTCCAACTCCACCCTCCAACTTCACCATCCAACTTCAACCTCCAACTCCAACTCCACCCTCCAACTCCAACTCCACCCTCCAACTCCACCCTCCAACGTCAACTCCACCCTCCAAGTCCACCCTCCAACTCCAACTCCACCCTCCAACTCCACCCTCCAACTCCACCCTCCAACTCCACCCTCCAACTCCACACTCCAACTCCACCCTCCAACGCCACCCTCCAACTTCACCCTCCAACTTCACCCTCCAACTCCACCCTCCAACTCAACCCTCCAACTCCAACTCCACCCTCCAACTCCAACCTCCACTCTCCAACTCCAACTCCACCCTCCAACTCCAACTCCACCCTCCAACTCCACCCTCCAACGCCACCCTCCAACTCCAACTCCACCCTCCAACTCCACCCTCCACCCTCCAACTCCAACTCCACCCTCCAACTCCAATTCCACCCTCCAACTCCAACTCCACCCTCCAACTCCACCCTACAACTCCAACTCCACCCTCCAACTCCACTCTTGAACTCCAACTCCACCCTCTAACTCCACCCTCCATCTCTACCCTCAAACTCGAAACTCCACCCTTGAAACTCCACCCTCCAACTCGACCCTCCAACTCCACTCTCGAACTCCAACCCCACCCTCTAACTCCACCCTCCATCTCCACCCTCAAACTCAAAACTCCACCCTTGAAACTCCACCCTCCAACTCCACCCTCCACCCTCCAACTCCACCCTCCAACTCCAACTCCACCCTCTAACTCCAACTTCACCCTCCAACTCCACCCTCCAACTCCACTCTCCAACTCCACCCTCCAACTTCACCATCCAACTTCAACCTCCAACTCAAACTCCACCCTCCAACTCCAACTCCACCCTCCAAGTCCACCCTCCAACTCCAACTCAACCCTCCAACTCAAACTCCACCCTCCAACTCCACCTTCCAACTCCACATTCAACTCCACACTCCAACTCCACCCTCCAACGCCACCCTCCAACTTCACCCTCCAACTTCACCCTCCAACTCCACCCTCCAACTAAACCCTCCAACTCCAACCTCCACTCTCCACTTCCAACTCCACCCTCCAACTCCAACTCCACCCTCCAACTCCACCCTCAAACACCACCCTCCAACTTCACCATCCAACTCCACCCTCCAACTTAACCCTCCAACTCCACCCTTCAAATCCACCCTCCAACTCCACATTCCAACTTTACCCTCCAACTCCACCCTCCAACTCCACCCTCCCACTCCACACTCCAACTTTACCCTCCAACTACACCCTCCAACTCCACCCTCCAACTTCATCCATCAACTCCAACTCCACCCTCCAACTCCAACTGCCCCCTCCAAATCCAACTCCACCATCCAACTCCACCCGCCAACTCCAGCCTCTAACTCCACCCTCCAACTCCACCCTCCAATTCCACCCTCCAACTTCACTCTCCGATTTCACCCTCCAACTCCACCCTCTAACTCCACCCTCCAACTCCACCCTCCAACTCCAACTCCACCCTCCAACTCCAACTCCACCATCCAACTCCACCCTCCAACCCCACCCTTCAACTCCAACTCCACCCTCCAACTCCACCCTCCAACTCCACTCTCCAACTCCAACTCGAATTCCAACTCCAATTCCACCCTCCAATGCCATCCTCCAACTCCAACTCCACCCTCCAACTCCAACTCCACCCCCCAACTCCACCCTCCACCCTCCAACTCCACCCTCCCAATCCAACTCCACCCTCCAACTCCAATTCCAACCTCCAACTCCAACTCCACCCTCCAACTCCAATTCCACCCTCCAACTCCAATCTCCAACTCCACCCTCCAACTCCAACTCCACCCTCCAACTCTACCCTCCAACTCCACCCTCTAACTCCACCCTCCAACTCCACCCTCCAACTTCACCCTCCAACTCGAAACTCCACCCTCCATCTCCACCATCCAACTCCAACTTTACCCTCCAACTCCACCCTCCAACTCCAACTCCACCCTCCTACTCCACCCTCCAACTCCACCCTCCGCCTCCAATTCCACCCTCCAACTCCACCCTCCACCCTCCAACTCGACCCTTCAACTCCACCCTCCACCCTCCAACTCCAATTCCACCCTCCAACTCCAACTCCACCCTCCAACTCCACCCTACAACTCCAACTCCACCCTCCAACTCCACTCTCGAACTCCAACTCCACCCTCTAACTCCACCCTCCATCTCCACCCTCAAACTCGAAACTCCACCCTTGAAACTCCACCCTCCAACTCCACCCTCCAACTCCACTCTCGAACTCCAACTCCACCCTCTAACTCCACCCTCCATCTCCACCCTCAAACTCAAAACTCCACCCTTGAAACTCCACCCTCCAACTCCACCCTCCATCCTCCAACTCCACCCTCCAACTCCAACTCCACCCTCTAACTCCAACTTCACCCTCCAACTCCACCCTCCAACTCCACCCTCCAACTTCACCATCCAACTTCAACCTCCAACTCCAACTCCACCCTCCAACTCCAACTCCACCCTCCAACTCCACCCTCCAACGTCAACTCCACCCTCCAAGTCCACCCTCCAACTCCAACTCCACCCTCCAACTCCACCCTCCAACTCCACCCTCCAACTCCACACTCCAACTCCACCCTCCAACGCCACCCTCCAACTTCACCCTCCAACTTCACCCTCCAACTCCACCCTCCAACTCAACCCTCCAACTCCAACTCCACCCTCCAACTCCAACCTCCACTCTCCAACTCCAACTCCAACTCCACCCTCCAACTCCAACTCCACCCTCCAACTCCACCCTCCAACGCCACCCTCCAACTCCAACTCCACCCTCCAACTCCACCCTCCACCCTCCAACTCCAACTCCACCCTCCAACTCCAATTCCACCCTCCAACTCCAACTCCACCCTCCAACTCCACCCTACAACTCCAACTCCACCCTCCAACTCCACTCTCGAACTCCAACTCCACCCTCTAACTCCACCCTCAAACTCGAAACTCCACCCTTGAAACTCCACCCTCCAACTCGACCCTCCAACTCCACTCTCGAACTCCAACTCCACCCTCTAACTCCACACTCCATCTCCACCCTCAAACTCAAAACTCCACCCTTGAAACTCCACCCTCCAACTCCACCCTCCACCCTCCAACTCCACCCTCCAACTCCAACTCCACCCTCTAACTCCAACTTCACCCTCCAACTCCACCCTCCAACTCCACTCTCCAACTCCACCCTCCAACTTCACCATCCAACTTCAACCTCCAACTCAAACTCCACCCTCCAACTCCAACTCCACACTTCAACTCCACCCTCCAACTCCAACTCCACCCTCCAACTCCAACCTCCAACTCCACCCTCCAAGTCCACCCTCCAACTCCAACTCCAACTCCACCCTCCAACTCGAACTCCACCCTCCAACTCCAACCTCCAACTCCACCCTCCAACTCCACCCTCCAACGCCACCCTCCAACTTCACCCTCCAACTCCACCCTCCAACTCAACCCTCCAACTCCAACCTCCACTCTCCAACTCCAACTCCACCCTCCAACTCCACCTCCACCCTCCAACTCCACCCTCAACCACCACCCTCCAACTCCACCCTCCAACTCCACCATCCAACTCCACCCTCCAACTTAACCCTCCAACTCCACCCTTCAAATCAACCCTCCAACTCCATATTCCAACTTTACCCTCCAACTCCACCCTCCAACTCCACACTCCAACTTTGCCCTCCAACTACACCCTCCAACTCCACCCTCCAACTTCATCCATCAACTCCAACTCCACCCTCCAACTCCAACTGCCCCCTACAAATCCAACTCCACCATCCAACTCCACCCGCCAACTCCACCCTCTAACTCTACCCTCCAACTCCACCCTCCAACTCCACCCTCCAACTTCACCCTCCAATTTCACCCTCCAACTCCACCCTCTAACTCCACCCTCCAACTCCACCCTCCAACTCCAACTCCACCCTCCAACTCCACTCTCCAACTCCAACTCGAATTCCAACTCCAACTCCACCCTCCAACGCCATCCTTCAACTCCAACTCCACCCTCCAACTCCAACTCCACCCCCCAACTCCACCCTCCACCCTCCAACTCCACCCTCCCACTCCAACTCCACCCTCCAACTCCAATTCCAACCTCCAACTCCAACTCCACCCTCCAACTCCAATTCCACCCTCCAACTCCATCCTCCAACTCCACCCTCCAACTCCAACTCCACCCTCCAACTCCACCCTCCAACTCCAACTCCAACCTCCAACTCCACCCTCCAACTCCACCCTCCAACTCCACCCTCTGCCTCCAATTCCACCCTCCAACTCCACCCTCCACCCTCCAACTCGACCCTTCAACTCCAACTCCACCCTCCAACTCTAATTCCACCCTCCAACTCCAACTCCACCCTCCAACTCCAACTCCACCTTGCAACTCCACCCTCCAACTCCACCCTCCAACTCCACCCTCTAACTTCACCCTTCAACTCCAACTCCAACTCCACTCTGCAACTCCACCCTCCAACTTCACCCTCCAACTCCACCCTCCAACTCCAACTCCACCCTCCAACTCCACCCTCCAACTCCACCCTTCAACTCCACCCTCCAACTCCACCCTCCAACTCCACCCTCCAACTTCACCCTCAAACTTTACCATCCAACTCCACCCTCCAACTTCACCCTCCAACTCCACCCCCAACTCCACCCTCCAACTCCACCCTCCAACTCCACCCTCCAACTCCAACTCCAAATCCACCCTCCAACTCAACCCTCCAACTCCAACCCCACCCTCCAACTTCACCCTCCAACTTCATCCGCCAACTCCACCCTCCTACTCCACCCTCCAACTCCACCCTCCAACTCCACCCTCCAATTCCAACTCCAACTCCACCCTCCAACTCTAACTCTACCCTCCAACTCCTCCCCACAAATCCAACTCCACCCTCCAACTCTAATTCCACCCTCCAACTCCACCCTCCAACTCCAACTCCACCCTCCAACTCCAACTCCACCCTCCAACTCCAACCTCCAACTCCACCCTCCAACTCCAACACCACCCTCCAACTCCACCCTCCAACTCCAACTCCACCCTCCAACTCAACCCTCCAAATCCACGCTCCAACTCCAACTGCACCCGCCAACTCCACCCTCCAACTTCACCCTCCAACTACACCCTTCAACTCCACCCTCCAACTCCACCCTCCACCCTCAAACTCCACCCTCCAACTCCAACTCCACCCTTTAACTCCACCCTCCAACTCCAACTCCACCCTCCAACTCCAACTCCAACTCCACCCTCCAACTTCACACTCCAACTCCAACTCCACCCTCCAACTCTAACTCCACCCTCCAACTCCACCCTCCAACTCCACCCTCCAACTCCAACTCCATCCTCCAACTCCAACTCCACCCTCCCACTCCAACTACACCCTCCAACTCCACTCTCCAACTCCATCCTCCAACTCCACCCTCCAACTCCAACCTCCAACTCCAACCTCCAACTCAACCCTCCAACTTCATCCATCAACTCCACCCTCTAACTCCACCCTCCAACTCCAACTCCACCCTCCAACGCCACCCTCCAACTCCAACTCCAACTCCACCCTCCAACTCCACCCTCCACCCTCCAACTCCAATTCCTCCCTCCAACTCCAACTCCACCCTCCAACTCCACCCTACAACTCCAACTCCACCCTCTAACTCCACCCTCCATCTCCAACCTCAAACTCGAAACTCCACCCTTGAAACTCCACCCTCCAACTCCACTCTCGAACTCCAACTCCACCCTCTAACTCCACTCTCCATCTCCACCCTCAAACTCAAAACTCCACCCTTGAAACTCCACCCTCCAACTCCACCCTCCAACTCCACCCTCCACCCTCCAACTCCACCCTCCAACTCCAACTCCACCCTCTAACTCCAACTTCACCCTCCAACTCCACCCTCCAACTCCACCCTCCAACTTCACCATCCACCTTCAACCTCCAACTCCAACTCCACCCTCCAACTCCAACTCCACACTCCAACTCCACCCTCCAACTCCAACTCCACCCTCCAACTCCACCCTCCAACGTCAACTCCACCCTCCAAGTCCACCCTCCAACTCCAACTCCAACTCCACCCTCCAACTCAAACTCCACCCTCCAACTCCACCCTCCAACTCCACCCTCCAACTTCACACTCCAACTCCACCCTCCAACGCCACCCTCCAACTTCACCCTCCAACTTCACCCTCCAACTCCACCCTCCAACTCAACCCTCCAACTCCAACTCCACCCTCCAACTCAAACCTCCACTCTCCAACTCCAACTCCACCCTCCAACTCCAACTCCACCCTCCAACTCCACCCTCCAACGCCACCCTCCAACTCCAACTCCACCCTCCAACTCCACCCTCCACCCTCCAACTCCAACTCCACCCTCCAACTCCAATTCCACCCTCCAACTCCACCCTACAACTCCAACTCCACCCTCCAACTCCACTCTCGAACTCCAACTCCACCCTCTAACTCCACCCTCCATCTCCACCCTCAAACTCGAAACTCCACCCTTGAAAATCCACCCTCCAACTCGACCCTCCAACTCCACTCTCGAACTCCAACTCCACCCTCTAACTCCACCCTCCATCTCCACCCTCAAACTCAAAACTCCACCCTTGAAACTCCACCCTCCAACTCCACCCTCCACCCTCCAACTCCACCCTCCAACTCCAACTCCACCCTCTAACTCCAACTTCACCCTCCAACTCCACCCTCCAACTCCACTCTCCAACTCCACCCTCCAACTTCACCATCCAACTTCAACCTCCAACTCAAACTCCACCCTCCAACTCCAACTCCACACTCCAACTCCACCCTCCAACTCCAACTCTACCCTCCAACTCCACCCTCCAACTCCACCCTCCAAGTCCACCCTCCAACTCCAACTCAACCCTCCAACTCAAACTCCACCCTCCAACTCCACCCTCTAACTCCACATTCAACTCCACACTCCAACTCCACCCTCCAACGCCACCCTCCAACTTCACCCTCCAACTTCACCCTCCAACTCCACCCTCCAACTAAACCCTCCAACTCCAACCTCCACTCTCCACTTCCAACTCCACCCTCCAACTCCAACTCCACCCTCCAACTCCACCCTCAAACACCACCCTCCAACTCCACCATCCAACTCCACCCTCCAACTTAACCCTCCAACTCCACCCTTCAAATCCACCCTCCAACTCCACATTCCAACTTTACCCTCCAACTCCACCCTCCAACTCCACCCTTCAAATCCACCCTCCAACTCCACATTCCAACTACACCCTCCAACTCCACCCTCCAACTTCATCCATCAACTCCAACTCCACCCTCCAACTCCAACTGCCCCCTCCAAATCCAACTCCACCATCCAACTCCACCCGCCAACTCCACCCTCTAACTCCACCCTCCAACTCCACCCTCCAACTCCACCCTCCAACTTCACTCTCCAATTTCACCCTCCAACTCCACCCTCTAACTCCACCCTCAAACTCCACCCTCCAACTCCAACTCCACCCTCCAACTCCAACTCCACCATCCAACTCCACCCTCCAACCCCACCCTTCAACTCCAACTCCACCCTCCAACTCCACCCTCCAACTCCACTCTCCAACTCCAACTCGAATTCCAACTCCAACTCCACCCTCCAATGCCATCCTCCAACTCCAACTCCACCCTCCAACTCCACCCCCCAACTCCACCCTCCACCCTCCAACTCCACCCTCCCAATCCAACTCCACCCTCCAACTCCAATTCCAACCTCCAACTCCAACTCCACCCTCCAACTCCAATTCCACCCTCCAACTCCAATCTCCAACTCCACCCTCCAACTCCAACTCCACCCTCCAACTCCACCCTCCAACTCCACCCTCTAACTCCACCCTCCAACTCCACCCTCCAACTTCACCCTCCAACTCGAAACTCCACCCTCCATCTCCACCATCCAACTCCAACTTTACCCTCCAACTCCACCCTCCAACTCCAACTCCACCCTCCTACTCCACCCTCCAACTCCACCCTCCGCCTCCAATTCCACCCTCCAACTCCACCCTCCACCCTCCAACTCGACCCTTCAACTCCAACTCCACCCTCCAACTCTAATTCCACCCTCCAACTCCAACTCCACCGTCCAACTCCAACTCCACCCTCTAACTCGACCCTCCAACTCGACCCTCCAACTCCAACTCCACCCTCCAACTTCACCCTCCAACTCCACCCTCCAACTCCACCCTCGATCTCCACCCTCCAACTCCAACTCCACCCTCTAACTCCTATTCCACCCACCAACTCCACCCTCCAACTCCAACTCCACCCTCAAACTCCACCCTCCAACTTCACTCTCCAACTTCAACTCCACCCTCCATCTCCAACTCCACCCTCCAACTCCACCCTCCAACTCCAACTCCACCCTCCAACCTCCACCTCCAACTCCACCCTCCAACTCCAACTCCACCCTCCATCTCCACCCTCCAATGCCAATTCCACCCTCCAACTCCACCCTCTAACTCCACCCTCCAATTCCACCCTCCAACTCCAACTCCACCCTCCAACTCCAACTCCCCCTCCAACTCAACCCTCCAATTTCACCCTTCAACTCCAACTCCAACTCCACCCTCTAACTCCACCCTCCAACTCCACCCTCCAACTCCACCCTTTAACTTCACCCTTCAACTCCAACTCCAACTCCACCCCGCAACTCATCCCTCCAACTTCACCCTCCAACTCCACCCTCCAACTCCAACTCCACCCTCCAACTCCACCCTCCAACTCCACCCTTCAACTCCACCCTCCAACTCCACCCTCCAACTCCACCCTCCAACTCCACACTCCAACTTTACCCTCCAACTACACCCTCCAACTACACCCTCCAACTTCATCCATCAACTCAAACTCCACCCTCCAACTCCAACTGCCCCCTCCAAATCCAACTCCACCATCCAACTCCACCCACCAACTCCACCCTTTAACTCCACCCTCCAACTCCACCCTCCAACTCCACCCTCCAACTTCACTCTCCAATTTCACCCTCCAACTCCACCCTCTAACTCCACCCTCCAACTCCACCCTCCAACTCCAACTCCACCCTCCAACTCCAACTCCACCATCCAACTCCACCCTCCAACTCCACCCTCCAACTCCAACTCCACCCTCCAACTCCACCCTCCAACTCCACTCTCCAACTCCAACTCGAATTCCAACTCCAACTCCACCCTCCAATGCCATCCTCCAGCTCCAACTCCACCCTCCAACTCCACCCTCCAACTCCACCCTCCAACTCCACCCTCCCAATCCAACTCCACCCTCCAACTCCAATTCCAACCTCCAACTCCAACTCCACCCTCCAACTCCAATTCCACCCTCCAACTCCAATCTCCAACTCCACCCTCCAACTCCAACTCCACCCTCCAACTCCACCCTCCAACTCCACCCTCTAACTCCACCCTCCAACTCCACCCTCCAACTTCACCCTCCAACTCGAAACTCCACCCTCCATCTCCACCATCCAACTCCAACTTTACCCTCCAACTCCACCCTCCAACTCCAACTCCACCCTCCAACTCCACCCTCCAACTCCACCCTCCGCCTCCAATTCCACCCTCCAACTCCACCCTCCAACTCGATCCTTCAACTCCAACTCCACCCTCCAACTCTAATTCCACCCTCCAACTCCAACTCCACCGTCCAACTCCAACTCCACCCTCCAACTCGACCCTCCAATTCGACCCTCCAACTCCAACTCCACCCTCCAACTTCACCCTCCAACTCCACCCTCCAACTCCACCCTCGATCTCCACCCTCCAACTCCAACTCCACCCTCTAACTCCAATTCCACCCACCAACTCCACCCTCCAACTCCAACTCCACCCTCAAACTCCACCCTCCAACTTCACTCTCCAACTTCAACTCTACCCTCCATCTCCAACTCCACCCTCCAACTCCACCCTCCAACCCCAACTCCACCCTCCAACCTCCACCTCCAACTCCACCCTCCACCCTCCAACTCCAATTCCACCCTCCAACTCCACCCTCCAATGCCAATTCCACCCTCCAACTCCACCCTCTAACTCCACCCTCCAATTCCACCCTCCAACTCCAACTCCACCCTCCAACTCCAACTCCCCCCTTCAACTCCACCCTCCAACTCCAACTCCACCCTACAACTCCACCCTCCAACTCAACCCTCCAATTTCACCCTTCAACTCCAACTCCAACTCCACCCTGCAACTCCACCCTCCAACTCCACCCTCCAACTCCACCCTCCAACTCCACTCTCCAACTCCACCCTCCAACTTCACCATCCAACTTCAACCTCCAACTCAAACTCCACCCTCCAACTCCAACTCCACACTCCAACTCCACCCTCCAACTCCACCCTCCAACTCCACCCTCCAACTCCACCCTCCAACTCCAACTCCAACTCCACCCTGCAACTCAAACTCCACCCTCCAACTCCACCCTCCAACTCCACACTCCAACTCCACCCTCCAACGCCACCCTCCAACTTCACCCTCCAACTTCACCCTCCAACTCCACCCTCCAACTCAACCCTCCAACTCCAACCTCCACTCTCCAACTCCAACTCCACCCTCCAACTCCACCTCCACCCTCCAACTCCACCCTCAACCACCACCCTCCAACTCCACCCTCCAACTCCACCATCCAACTCCACCCTCCAACTTAACCCTCCAACTCCACCCTTCAAATCCACCCTCCAACTCCACATTCCAACTTTACCCTCCAACTCCACCCTCCAACTCCACCCTCCAACTCCACACTCCAACTTTGCCCTCCAACTACACCCTCCAACTCCACCCTCCAACTTCATCCATCAACTCCAACTCCACCCTCCAACTCCAACTGCCCCCTACAAATCCAACTCCACCATCCAACTCCATCCGCCAACTCCACCCTCTAACTCTACCCTCCAACTCCACCCTCCAACTCCACCCTCCAACTTCACCCTCCAATTTCACCCTCCAACTCCACCCTCTAACTCCACCCTCCAACTCCACCCTCCAACTCCAACTCCACCCTCCAACTCCACTCTCCAACTCCAACTCCAACTCGAATTCCAACTCCAACTCCACCCTCCAACGCCATCCTTCAACTCCAACTCCACCCTCCAACTCCAACTCCACCCCCCAACTCCACCCTCCAACTCCACCCTCCACCCTCCAACTCCACCCTCCCACTCCAACTCCACCCTCCAACTCCAATTCCAACCTCCAACTCCAACTTCACCCTCCAACTCCAATTCCACCCTCCAACTCCATCCTCCAACTCCACCCTCCAACTCCAACTCCACCCTCCAACTCCACCCTCCAACTCCAACTCCAACCTCCAACTCCACCCTCCAACTCCACCCTCCAACTCCACCCTCTGCCTCCAATTCCACCCTCCAACTCCACCCTCCACCCTCCAACTCGACCCTTCAACTCCAACTCCACCCTCCAACTCTAATTCCACCCTCCAACTCCAACTCCACCCTCCAACTCCAACTCCACCCTGCAACTCCACCCTCCAACTCCACCCTCCAACTCCACCCTCCAACTCCACACTCCAACTCCACCCTCCAACGCCACCCTCCAACTTCACCCTCCAACTTCACCCTCCAACTCCACCCTCCAACTCAACCCTCCAACTCCAACCTCCACTCTCCAACTCCAACTCCACCCTCCAACTCCACCCCCACCCTCCAACTCCACCCTCAACCACCACCCTCCAACTCCACCCTCCAACTCCACCATCCAACTCCACCCTCCAACTTAACCCTCCAACTCCACCCTTCAAATCCACCCTCCAACTCCACATTCCAACTTTACCCTCCAACTCCACCCTCCAACTCCACCCTCCAACTCCACACTCCAACTTTGCCCTCCAACTACACCCTCCAACTCCACCCTCCAACTTCATCCATCAACTCCAACTCCACCCTCCAACTCCAACTGCCCCCTACAAATCCAACTCCACCATCCAACTCCACCCGCCAACTCCACCCTCTAACTCTACCCTCCAACTCCACCCTCCAACTCCACCCTCCAACTTCACCCTCCAATTTCACCCTCCAACTCCACCCTCTAACTCCACCCTCCAACTCCACCCTCCAACTCCAACTCCACCCTCCAACTCCACTCTCCAACTCCAACTCCAACTCGAATTCCAACTCCAACTCCACCCTCCAACGCCATCCTTCAACTCCAACTCCACCCTCCAACTCCAACTCCACCCCCCAACTCCACCCTCCAACTCCACCCTCCACCCTCCAACTCCACCCTCCCACTCCAACTCCACCCTCCAACTCCAATTCCAACCTCCAACTCCAACTCCACCCTCCAACTCCAATTCCACCCTCCAACTCCATCCTCCAACTCCACCCTCCAACTCCAACTCCACCCTCCAACTCCACCCTCCAACTCCAACTCCAACCTCCAACTCCACCCTCCAACTCCACCCTCCAACTCCACCCTCTGCCTCCAATTCCACCCTCCAACTCCACCCTCCACCCTCCAACTCGACCCTTCAACTCCAACTCCACCCTCCAACTCTAATTCCACCCTCCAACTCCAACTCCACCCTCCAACTCCAACTCCACCCTGCAACTCCACCCTCCAACTCCACCCTCCAACTCCACCCTCTACCTTCACCCTTCAACTCCAACTCCAACTCCACTCTGCAACTCCACCCTCCAACTTCACCCTCCAACTCCACCCTCCAACTCCAACCCCACCCTCCAACTCCACCCTCCAACTCCACCCTTCAACTCCACCCTCCAACTCCACCCTCCAACTCCACCCTCCAACTTCACGCTCAAACTTTACCATCCAACTCCACCCTCCAACTTCACCCTCCAACTCCACCCCCAACTCCACCCTCCAACTCCACCCTCCAACTCCACCCTCCAACTCCAACTCCAAATCCACCCTCCAACTCCACCCTCCAACTCCAACCCCACCCTCCAACTTCACCCTCCAACTTCATCCGACAACTCCACCCTCCTACTCCACCCTCCACCCTCAAACTCCACCCTCCAACTCCAACTCCACCCTTTAACTCCACCCTCCAACTCCAACTCCAACTCCACCCTCCAACTCCACCCTCCAACTTCACACTCCAACTCCAACTCCACCCTCCAACTCCAACTCCACCATCCAACTCCACCCTCCAACTCCACCCTCCAACTCCATCCTCCCACTCCAACTACACCCTCCAACTCCACTCTCCAACTCCATCCTCCAACTCCACCCTCCAACTCCAACCTCCAACTCCAACCTCCAACTCAACCCTCCAACTTCATCCATCAACTCCACCCTCAAACTCCACCCTCCAACTCCAACTCCACCCTCCAACGCCACCCTCCAACTCCAACTCCACCCTCCAACTCCACCCTCCACCCTCCAACTCCAATTCCACCCTCCAACTCCAACTCTACCCTCCAACTCCACCCTACAACTCCAACTCCACCCTCCAACTCCACTCTCGAACTCCAACTCCACCCTCTAACTCCACCCTCCATCTCCACCCTCAAACTCGAAACTCCACCCTTGAAACTCCACCCTCCAACTCCACCCTCCAACTCCACTCTCGAACTCCAACTCCACCCTCTAACTCCACCCTCCATCTCCACCCTCAAACTCAAAACTCCACCCTTGAAACTCCACCCTCCAACTCCACCCTCCATCCTCCAACTCCACCCTCCAACTCCAACTCCACCCTCTAACTCCAACTTCACCCTCCAACTCCACCCTCCAACTCCACCCTCCAACTTCACCATCCAACTTCAACCTCCAACTCCAACTCTACCCTCCAACTCCAACTCCACCCTCCAACTCCACCCTCCAACGTCAACTCCACCCTCCAAGTCCACCCTCCAACTCCAACTCCACCCTCCAACTCCACCCTCCAACTCCACCCTCCAACTCCACCCTCCAACTCCACACTCCAACTCCACCCTCCAACGCCACCCTCCAACTTCACCCTCCAACTTCACCCTCCAACTCCACCCTCCAACTCAACCCTCCAACTCCAACTCCACCCTCCAACTCCAACCTCCACTCTCCAACTCCAACTCCACCCTCCAACTCCAACTTCACCCTCCAACTCCACCCTCCAACGCCACCCTCCAACTCCAACTCCACCCTCCAACTCCACCCTCCACCCTCCAACTCCAACTCCACCCTCCAACTCCAATTCCACCGTCCAACTCCAACTCCACCCTCCAACTCCACCCTACAACTCCAACTCCACCCTCCAACTCCACTCTCGAACTCCAACTCCACCCTCTAACTCCACCCTCCATCTCCACCCTCAAACTCGAAACTCCACCCTTGAAACTCCACCCTCCAACTCGACCCTCCAACTCCACTCTCGAACTCCAACTCCACCCTCTAACTCCACACTCCATCTCCACCCTCAAACTCAAAACTCCACCCTTGAAACTCCACCCTCCAACTCCACCCTCCACCCTCCAACTCCACACTCCAACTCCAACTCCACCCTCTAACTCCAACTTCACCCTCCAACTCCACCCTCCAACTCCACTCTCCAACTCCACCCTCCAACTTCACCATCCAACTTCAACCTCCAACTCAAACTCCACCCTCCAACTCCAACTCCACACTCCAACTCCACCCTCCAACTCCAACTCCACCCTCCAACTCCACCCTCCAACTCCACCCTCCAAGTCCACCCTCCAACTCCAACTCCAACTCCACCCTCCAACTCAAACTCCACCCTCCAACTCCACCCTCCAACTCCACACTCCAACTCCACCCTCCAACGCCACCCTCCAACTTCACCCTCCAACTTCACCCTCCAACTCCACCCTCCAACTCAACCCTCCAACTCCAACCTCCACTCTCCAACTCCAACTCCACCCTCCAACTCCACCTCCACCCTCCAACTCCACCCTCAACCACCACCCTCCAACTCCACCCTCCAACTCCACCATCCAACTCCACCCTCCAACTTAACCCTCCAACTCCACCCTTCAAATCCACCCTCCAACTCCACATTCCAACTTTACCCTCCAACTCCACCCTCCAACTCCACACTCCAACTTTGCCCTCCAACTACACCCTCCAACTCCACCCTCCAACTTCATCCATCAACTCCAACTCCACCCTCCAACTCCAACTGCCCCCTACAAATCCAACTCCACCATCCAACTCCACCCGCCAACTCCACCCTTCAACTCTACCCTCCAACTCCACCCTCCAACTCCACCCTCCAACTTCACCCTCCAATTTCACCCTCCAACTCCACCCTCTAACTCCACCCTCCAACTCCACCCTCCAACTCCACCCCCCAACTCCACTCTCCAACTCCAACTCCAACTCGAATTCCAACTCCAACTCCACCCTCCAACGCCATCCTTCAACTCCAACTCCACCCTCCAACTCCAACTCCACCCCCCAACTCCACCCTCCAACTCCACCCTCCACCCTCCAACTCCACCCTCCCACTCCAACTCCACGCTCCAACTCCACTTCCAACCTCCAACTCCAACTCCACCCTCCAACTCCAATTCCACCCTCCAACTCCATCCTCCAACTCCACCCTCCAACTCCAACTCCACCCTCCAACTCCACCCTCCAACTCCAACTCCAACCTCCAACTCCACCCTCCAACTCCACCCTCCAACTCCACCCTCTGCCTCCAATTCCACCCTCCAACTCCACCCTCCACCCTGAACTCAACCCTTCAACTCCAACTCCACCCTCCAACTCTAATTCCACCCTCCAACCCCAACTCCACCCTCCAACTCCAACTCCACCCTGCAACTCCACCCTCCAACTCCACCCTCCAACTCCACCCTCTAACTTCACCCTTCAACTCCAACTCCAACTCCACTCTGCAACTCCACCCTCCAACTTCACCCTCCAACTCCACCCTCCAACTCCAACTCCACCCTCCAACTCCACCCTCCAACTCCACCCTTCAACTCCACCCTCCAACTCCACCCTCCAACTCCACCCTCCAACTTCACCCTCAAACTTTACCATCCAACTCCACCCTCCAACTTCACCCTCCAACTCCACCCCCAACTCCACCCTCCAACTCCACCCTCCAACTCCACCCTCCAACTCCAACTCCAAATCCACCCTCCAACTCCACCCTCCAACTCCAACCCCACCCTCCAAACTTCACCCTCCAACTTCATCCGCCAACTCCACCCTCCTACTCCACCCTCCAACTCCACCCTCCAACTCCACCCTCCAATTCCAACTCCAACTCCACCCTCCAACTCTAACTCCACCCTCCAACTCCTCCCCACAAATCCAACTCCACCCTCCAACTCCAATTCCACCCTCCAACTCCACCCTCCAACTCCAACTCCACCCTCCAACTCCAACTCCACCCTCCAACTCCAACCTCCAACTCTACCCTCCAACTCCAACACCACCCTCCAACTCCACCCTCCAACTCCAACTCCACCCTCCAACTCCACCCTCCAAATCCACGCTCCAACTCCAACTGCACCCGCCAACTCCACCCTCCAACTTCACCCTCCAACTACACCCTTCAACTCCACCCTCCAACTCCACCCTCCACCCTCAAACTCCACCCTCCAACTCCAACTCCACCCTTTAACTCCACCCTCCTACTCCAACTCCAACTCCACCCTCCAACTCCAACTCCAACTCCACCCTCCAACTTCACACTCCAACTCCAACTCCACCCTCCAACTCTAACTCCACCCTCCAACTCCACCCTCCAACTCCACCCTCCAACTCCAACTCCATCCTCCAACTCCAACTCCGCCCTCCCACTCCAACTACACCCTCCAACTCCACTCTCCAACTCCATCCTCCAACTCCACCCTCCAACTCCAACCTCCAACTCCAACCTCAAACTCAACCCTCCAACTTCATCCATCAACTCCACCCTCTAACTCCACCCTCTAACTCCAACTCCACCCTCCAACTCCAACTCCAACTCCACCCTCCAACTCCACCCTCCACCCTCCAACTCCAATTCCACCCTCCAACTCCAACTCCACCCTCCAACTCCACCCTACAACTCCAACTCCACCCTCTAACTCCACCCTCCATCTCCACCCTCAAACTCGAAACTCCACCCTTGAAATTCCACCCTCCAACTCCACTCTCGAACTCCAACTCCACCCTCTAACTCCACCCTCCATCTCCACCCTCAAACTCAAAACTCCACCCTTGAAACTCCACCCTCCAACTCCACCCTCCAACTCCACCCTCCACCCTCCAACTCCACCCTCCAACTCCAACTCCACCCTCTAACTCCAACTTCACCCTCCAACTCCACCCTCCATCTCCACCCTCCAACTTCACCATCCAACTTCAACCTCCAACTCCAACTCCACCCTCCAACTCCAACTCCACACTCCAACTCCACCCTCCAACTCCAACTCCACCCTCCAACTCCACCCTCCAACGTCAACTCCACCCTCCAAGTCCACCCTCCAACTCCAACTCCAACTCCACCCTCCAACTCAAACTCCACCCTCCAACTCCACCCTCCAACTCCACCCTCCAACTCCACACTCCAACTCCACCCTCCAACGCCACCCTCCAACTTCACCCTCCAACTTCACCCTCCAACTCCACCCTCCAACTCAACCCTCCAACTCCAACTCCACCCTCCAACTCCAACCTCCACTCTCCAACTCCAACTCCACCCTCCAACTCCAACTCCACCCTCCAACTCCACCCTCCAACGCCACCCTCCAACTCCAACTCCACCCTCCAACTCCACCCTCCACCCTCCAACTCCAACTCCACCCTCCAACTCCAATTCCACCCTCCAACTCCACCCTCCAACTCCACCCTCCAACTCCAACTCCACCCTCCAACTCCACTCTTGAACTCCAACTCCACCCTTTAACTCCACCCTCCATCTCCACCCTCAAACTCGAAACTCCACCCTTGAAAATCCACCCTCCAACTCGACCCTCCAACTCCACTCTCGAACTCCAACTCCACCCTCTAACTCCACCCTCCATCTCCACCCTCAAACTCAAAACTCCACCCTTGAAACTCCACCCTCCAACTCCACCCTCCACCCTCCAACTCCACCCTCCAACTCCAACTCCACCCTCTAACTCCAACTTCACCCTCCAACTCCACCCTCCAACTCCACTCTCCAACTCCACCCTCCAACTTCACCATCCAACTTCAACCTCCAACTCAAACTCCACCCTCCAACTCCAACTCCACACTCCAACTCCACCCTCCAACTCCAACTCTACCCTCCAACTCCACCCTCCAACTCCACCCTCCAAGTCCACCCTCCAACTCCAACTCAACCCTCCAACTCAAACTCCACCCTCCAACTCCACCCTCCAACTCCACATTCAACTCCACACTCCAACTCCACCCTCCAACGCCACCCTCCAACTTCACCCTCCAACTTCACCCTCCAACTCCACCCTCCAACTAAACCCTCCAACTCCAACCTCCACTCTCCACTTCCAACTCCACCCTCCAACTCCAACTCCACCCTCCAACTCCACCCTCAAACACCACCCTCCAACTCCACCATCCAACTCCACCCTCCAACTTAACCCTCCAACTCCACCCTTCAAATCCACCCTCCAACTCCACATTCCAACTTTACCCTCCAACTCCACCCTCCAACTCCACCCTCCCACTCCACATCCAACTTTACCCTCCAACTACACCCTCCAACTCCACCCTCCAACTTCATCCATCAACTCCAACTCCACCCTCCAACTCCAACTGCCCCCTCCAAATCCAACTCCACCATCCAACTCCACCCGCCAACTCCACCCTCTAACTCCACCCTCCAACTCAACCCTCCAACTCCACCCTCCAACTTCACTCTCCAATTTCACCCTCCAACTCCACCCTCTAACTCCACCCTCCAACTCCACCCTCCAACTCCAACTCCACCCTCCAACTCCAACTCCACCATCCAACTCCACCCTCCAACCCCACCCTTCAACTCCAACTCCACCCTCCAACTCCACCCTCCAACTCCACTCTCCAACTCCAACTCGAATTCCAACGCCAACTCCACCCTCCAATGCCATCCTCCAACTCCAACTCCACCCTCCAACTCCAACTCCACCCCCCAACTCCACCCTCCACCCTCCAACTCCACCCTCCCAATCCAACTCCACCCTCCAACTCCAATTCCAACCTCCAACTCCACCCTCCAACTCCAATTCCACCCTCCAACTCCAATCTCCAACTCCACCCTCCAACTCCAACTCCACCCTCCAACTCCACCCTCCAACTCCACCCTCTAACTCCACCCTCCAACTCCACCCTCCAACTTCACCCTCCAACTCGAAACTCCACCCTCCATCTCCACCATCCAACTCCAACTTTACTCTCCAACTCCACCCTCCAACTCCAACTCCACCCTCCTACTCCACCCTCCAACTCCACCCTCTGCCTCCAATTCCACCCTCCAACTCCACCCTCCACCCTCCAACTCGACCCTTCAACTCCACCCTCCACCCTCCAACTCCAATTCCACCCTCCAACTCCAACTCCACCCTCCAACTCCACCCTACAACTCCAACTCCACCCTCCAACTCTACTCTCGAACTCCAACTCCACCCTCTAACTCCACCCTCCATCTCCACCCTCAAACTCGAAACTCCACCCTTGAAACTCCACCCTCCAACTCCACCCTCCAACTCCACTCTCGAACTCCAACTCCACCCTCTAACTCCACCCTCCATCTCCACCCTCAAACTCAAAACTCCACCCTTGAAACTCCACCCTCCAACTCCACCCTCCATCCTCCAACTCCACCCTCCAACTCCAACTCCACCCTCTAACTCCAACTTCACCCTCCAACTCCACCCTCCAACTCCACCCTCCAACTTCACCATCCAACTTCAACCTCCAACTCCAACTCCACCCTCCAACTCCAACTCCACCCTCCAACTCCACCCTCCAACGTCAACTCCACCCTCCAAGTCCACCCTCCAACTCCAACTCCACCCTCCAACTCCACCCTCCAACTCCACCCTCCAACTCCACCCTCCAACTCCACACTCCAACTCCACACTCCAACTCCACACTCCAATGCCACCCTCCAACTTCACCCTCCAACTTCACCCTCCAACTCCACCCTCCAACTCAACCCTCCAACTCCAACTCCACCCTCCAACTCCAACCTCCACTCTCCAACTCCAACTCCACCCTCCAACTCCAACTCCACCCTCCAACTCCACCCTCCAACGCCACCCTCCAACTCCAACTCCACCCTCCAACTCCACCCTCCACCCTCCAACTCCAACTCCACCCTCCAACTCCAATTCCACCCTCCAACTCCAACTCCACCCTCCAACTCCACCCTACAACTCCAACTCCACCCTCCAACTCCACTCTCGAACTCCAACTCCACCCTCTAACTCCACCCTCCATCTCCACCCTCAAAATCGAAACTCCACCCTTGAAACTTCACCCTCCAACTCGACCCTCCAACTCCACTCTCGAACTCCAACTCCACCCTCTAACTCCACCCTCCATCTCCACCCTCAAACTCAAAACTCCACCCTTGAAACTCCACCCTCCAACTCCACCCTCCACCCTCCAACTCCACCCTCCAACTCCAACTCCACCCTCTAACTCCAACTTCACCCTCCAACTCCACCCTCCAACTCCACTGTCCAACTCCACCCTCCAACTTCACCATCCAACTTCAACCTCCAACTCAAACTCCACCCTCCAACTCCAACTCCACCCTCCAAGTCCACCCTCCAACTCCAACTCAACCCTCCAACTCAAACTCCACCCTCCAACTCCACCCTCCAACTCCACATTCAACTCCACACTCCAACTCCACCCTCCAACGCCACCCTCCAACTTCACCCTCCAACTTCACCCTCCAACTCCACCCTCCAACTAAACCCTCCAACTCCAACCTCCACTCTCCACTTCCAACTCCACCCTCCAACTCCAACTCCACCCTCCAACTCCACCCTCAAACACCACCCTCCAACTCCACCATCCAACTCCACCCTCCAACTTAACCCTCCAACTCCACCCTTCAAATCCACCCTCCAACTCCACATTCCAACTTTACCCTCCAACTCCACCCTCCAACTCCACCCTCCCACTCCACACTCCAACTTTACCCTCCAACTACACCCTCCAACTCCACCCTCCAACTTCATCCATCAACTCCAACTCCACCCTCCAACTCCAACTGCCCCCTCCAAATCCAACTCCACCATCCAACTCCACCCGCCAACTCCACCCTCTAACTCCACCCTCCAACTCCACCCTCCAATTCCACCCTCCAACTTCACTCTCCAATTTCACCCTCCAACTCCACCCTCTAACTCCACCCTCCAACTCCACCCTCCAACTCCAACTCCACCCTCCAACTCCAACTCCACCATCCAACTCCACCCTCCAACCCCACCCTTCAACTCCAACTCCACCCTCCAACTCCACTCTCCAACTCCAACTCGAATTCCAACTCCAACTCCACCCTCCAATGCCATCCTCCAACTCCAACTCCACCCTCCAACTCCAACTCCACCCCCCAACTCCACCCTCCACCCTCCAACTCCACCCTCCCAATCCAACTCCACCCTCCAACTCCAATTCCAACCTCCAACTCCAACTCCACCCTCCAACTCCAATTCCACCCTCCAACTCCAATCTCCAACTCCACCCTCCAACTCCAACTCCACCCTCCAACTCCACCCTCCAACTCCACCCTCTAACTCCACCCTCCAACTCCACCCTCCAACTTCACCCTCCAACTCGAAACTCCACCCTCCATCTCCACCATCCAACTCCAACTTTACCCTCCAACTCCACCCTCCAACTCCAACTCCACCCTCCTACTCCACCCTCCAACTCCACCCTCCGCCTCCAATTCCACCCTCCAACTCCACCCTCCACCCTCCAACTCGACCCTTCAACTCCACCCTCCACCCTCCAACTCCAATTCCACCCTCCAACTCCAACTCCACCCTCCAACTCCACCCTACAACTCCAACTCCACCCTCCAACTCCACTCTCGAACTCCAACTCCACCCTCTAACTCCACCCTCCATCTCCACCCTCAAACTCGAAACTCCACCCTTGAAACTCCACCCTCCAACTCCACCCTCCAACTCCACTCTCGAACTCCAACTCCACCCTCTAACTCCACCCTCCATCTCCACCCTCAAACTCAAAACTCCACCCTTGAAACTCCACCCTCCAACTCCACCCTCCATCCTCCAACTCCACCCTCCAACTCCAACTCCACCCTCTAACTCCAACTTCACCCTCCAACTCCACCCTCCAACTCCACCCTCCAACTTCACCATCCAACTTCAACCTCCAACTCCAACTCCACCCTCCAACTCCAACTCCACCCTCCAACTCCATCCTCCAACGTCAACTCCACCCTCCAAGTCCACCCTCCAACTCCAACTCCACCCTCCAACTCCACCCTCCAACTCCACCCTCCAACTCCACCCTCCAACTCCACACTCCAACTCCACCCTCCAACGCCACCCTCCAACTTCACCCTCCAACTTCACCCTCCAACTCCACCCTCCAACTCAACCCTCCAACTCCAACTCCACCCTCCAACTCCAACCTCCACTCTCCAACTCCAACTCCACCCTCCAACTCCAACTCCACCCTCCAACTCCACATTCAACTCCACACTCCAACTCCACCCTCCAACGCCACCCTCCAACTTCACCCTCCAACTTCACCCTCCAACTCCACCCTCCAACTAAACCCTCCAACTCCAACCTCCACTCTCCACTTCCAACTCCACCCTCCAACTCCAACTCCACCCTCCAACTCCACCCTCAAACACCACCCTCCAACTCCACCATCCAACTCCACCCTCCAACTTAACCCTCCAACTCCACCCTTCAAATCCACCCTCCAACTCCACATTCCAACTTTACCCTCCAACTCCACCCTCCAACTCCACCCTCCCACTCCACACTCCAACTTGACCCTCCAACTACACCCTCCAACTCCACCCTCCAACTTCATCCATCAACTCCAACTCCACCCTCCAACTCCAACTGCCCCCTCCAAATCCAACTCCACCATCCAACTCCACCCGCCAACTCCACCCTCTAACTCCACCCTCCAACTCCACCCTCCAATTCCACCCTCCAACTTCACTCTCCAATTTCACCCTCCAACTCCACCCTCTAACTCCACCCTCCAACTCCACCCTCCAACTCCAACTCCACCCTCCAACTCCAACTCCACCATCCAACTCCACCCTCCAACCCCACCCTTCAACTCCAACTCCACCCTCCAACTCCACTCTCCAACTCCAACTCGAATTCCAACTCCAACTCCACCCTCCAATGCCATCCTCCAACTCCAACTCCACCCTCCAACTCCAACTCCACCCCCAACTCCACCCTCCACCCTCCAACTCCACCCTCCCAATCCAACTCCACCCTCCAACTCCAATTCCAACCTCCAACTCCAACTCCACCCTCCAACTCCAATTCCACCCTCCAACTCCAATCTCCAAATCCACCCTCCAACTCCAACTCCACCCTCCAACTCCACCCTCCAACTCCACCCTCTAACTCCACCCTCCAACTCCACCCTCCAACTTCACCCTCCAACTCGAAACTCCACCCTCCATCTCCACCATCCAACTCCAACTTTACCCTCCAACTCCACCCTCCAACTCCAACTCCACCCTCCTACTCCACCCTCCAACTCCACCCTCCGCCTCCAATTCCACCCTCCAACTCCACCCTCCACCCTCCAACTCGACCCTTCAACTCCACCCTCCACCCTCCAACTCCAATTCCACCCTCCAACTCCAACTCCACCCTCTAACTCCACCCTCCAACTCCACCCTCCAATTCCACCCTCCAACTTCACTCTCCAATTTCACCCTCCAACTCCACCCTCTAACTCCACCCTCCAACTCCACCCTCCAACTCCAACTCCACCCTCCAACTCCAACTCCACCATCCAACTCCACCCTCCAACCCCACCCTTCAACTCCAACTCCACCCTCCAACTCCACTCTCCAACTCCAACTCGAATTCCAACTCCAACTCCACCCTCCAATGCCATCCTCCAACTCCAACTCCACCCTCCAACTCCAACTCCACCCCCCAACTCCACCCTCCACCCTCCAACTCCACCCTCCCAATCCAACTCCACCCTCCAACTCCAATTCCAACCTCCAACTCCAACTCCACCCTCCAACTCCAATTCCACCCTCCAACTCCAATCTCCAACTCCACCCTCCAACTCCAACTCCACCCTCCAACTCCACCCTCCAACTCCACCCTCTAACTCCACCCTCCAACTCCACCCTCCAACTTCACCCTCCAACTCGAAACTCCACCCTCCATCTCCACCATCCAACTCCAACTTTACCCTCCAACTCCACCCTCCAACTCCAACTCCACCCTCCTACTCCACCCTCCAACTCCACCCTCCGCCTCCAATTCCACCCTCCAACTCCACCCTCCACCCTCCAACTCGACCCTTCAACTCCACCCTCCACCCTCCAACTCCAATTCCACCCTCCAACTCCAACTCCACCCTCCAACTCCACCCTACAACTCCAACTCCACCCTCCAACTCCACTCTCGAACTCCAACTCCACCCTCTAACTCCACCCTCCATCTCCACCCTCAAACTCGAAACTCCACCCTTGAAACTCCACCCTCCAACTCCACCCTCCAACTCCACTCTCGAACTCCAACTCCACCCTCTAACTCCACCCTCCATCTCCACCCTCAAACTCAAAACTCCACCCTTGAAACTCCACCCTCCAACTCCACCCTCCATCCTCCAACTCCACCCTCCAACTCCAACTCCACCCTCTAACTCCAACTTCACCCTCCAACTCCACCCTCCAACTCCACCCTCCAACTTCACCATCCAACTTCAACCTCCAACTCCAACTCCACCCTCCAACTCCAACTCCACCCTCCAACTCCACCCTCCAACGTCAACTCCACCCTCCAAGTCCACCCTCCAACTCCAACTCCACCCTCCAACTCCACCCTCCAACTCCACCCTCCAACTCCACCCTCCAACTCCACACTCCAACTCCACCCTCCAACGCCACCCTCCAACTTCACCCTCCAACTTCACCCTCCAACTCCACCCTCTAACTCAACCCTCCAACTCCAACTCCACCCTCCAACTCCAACCTCCACTCTCCAACTCCAACTCCACCCTCCAACTCCAACTCCACCCTCCAACTCCACATTCAACTCCACACTCCAACTCCACCCTCCAACGCCACCCTCCAACTTCACCCTCCAACTTCACCCTCCAACTCCACCCTCCAACTAAACCCTCCAACTCCAACCTCCACTCTCCACTTCCAACTCCACCCTCCAACTCCAACTCCACCCTCCAACTCCACCCTCAAACACCACCCTCCAACTCCACCATCCAACTCCACCCTCCAACTTAACCCTCCAACTCCACCCTTCAAATCCACCCTCCAACTCCACATTCCAACTTTACCCTCCAACTCCACCCTCCAACTCCACCCTCCCACTCCACACTCCAACTTTACCCTCCAACTACACCCTCCAACTCCACCCTCCAACTTCATCCATCAACTCCAACTCCACCCTCCAACTCCAACTGCCCCCTCCAAATCCAACTCCACCATCCAACTCCACCCGCCAACTCCACCCTCTAACTCCACCCTCCAACTCCACCCTCCAATTCCACCCTCCAACTTCACTCTCCAATTTCACCCTCCAACTCCACCCTCTAACTCCACCCTCCAACTCCACCCTCCAACTCCAACTCCACCCTCCAACTCCAACTCCACCATCCAACTCCACCCTCCAACCCCACCCTTCAACTCCAACTCCACCCTCCAACTCCACTCTCCAACTCCAACTCGAATTCCAACTCCAACTCCACCCTCCAATGCCATCCTCCAACTCCAACTCCACCCTCCAACTCCAACTCCACCCCCCAACTCCACCCTCCACCCTCCAACTCCACCCTCCCAATCCAACTCCACCCTCCAACTCCAATTCCAACCTCCAACTCCAACTCCACCCTCCAACTCCAATTCCACCCTCCAACTCCAATCTCCAACTCCACCCTCCAACTCCAACTCCACCCTCCAACTCCACCCTCCAACTCCACCCTCTAACTCCACCCTCCAACTCCACCCTCCAACTTCACCCTCCAACTCGAAACTCCACCCTCCATCTCCACCATCCAACTCCAACTTTACCCTCCAACTCCACCCTCCAACTCCAACTCCACCCTCCTACTCCACCCTCCAACTCCACCCTCCGCCTCCAATTCCACCCTCCAACTCCACCCTCCACCCTCCAACTCGACCCTTCAACTCCACCCTCCACCCTCCAACTCCAATTCCACCCTCCAACTCCAACTCCACCCTCCAACTCCACCCTACAACTCCAACTCCACCCTCCAACTCCACTCTCGAACTCCAACTCCACCCTCTAACTCCACCCTCCATCTCCACCCTCAAACTCGAAACTCCACCCTTGAAACTCCACCCTCCAACTCCACCCTCCAACTCCACTCTCGAACTCCAACTCCACCCTCTAACTCCACCCTCCATCTCCACCCTCAAACTCAAAACTCCACCCTTGAAACTCCACCCTCCAACTCCACCCTCCATCCTCCAACTCCACCCTCCAACTCCAACTCCACCCTCTAACTCCAACTTCACCCTCCAACTCCACCCTCCAACTCCACCCTCCAACTTCACCATCCAACTTCAACCTCCAACTCCAACTCCACCCTCCAACTCCAACTCCACCCTCCAACTCCACCCTCCAACGTCAACTCCACCCTCCAAGTCCACCCTCCAACTCCAACTCCACCCTCCAACTCCACCCTCCAACTCCACCCTCCAACTCCACCCTCCAACTCCACACTCCAACTCCACCCTCCAACGCCACCCTCCAACTTCACCCTCCAACTTCACCCTCCAACTCCACCCTCCAACTCAACCCTCCAACTCCAACTCCACCCTCCAACTCCAACCTCCACTCTCCAACTCCAACTCCACCCTCCAACTCCAACTCCACCCTCCAACTCCACCCTCCAACGCCACCCTCCAACTCCAACTCCACCCTCCAACTCCACCCTCCACCCTCCAACTCCAACTCCACCCTCCAACTCCAATTCCACCCTCCAACTCCAACTCCACCCTCCAACTCCACCCTACAACTCCAACTCCACCCTCCAACTCCACTCTCGAACTCCAACTCCACCCTCTAACTCCACCCTCTATCTCTACCCTCAAACTCGAAACTCCACCCTTGAAACTCCACCCTCCAACTCGACCCTCCAACTCCACTCTCGAACTCCAACCCCACCCTCTAACTCCACCCTCCATCTCCACCCTCAAACTCAAAACTCCACCCTTGAAACTCCACCCTCCAACTCCACCCTCCACCCTCCAACTCCACCCTCCAACTCCAACTCCACCCTCTAACTCCAACTTCACCCTCCAACTCCACCCTCCAACTCCACTCTCCAACTCCACCCTCCAACTTCACCATCCAACTTCAACCTCCAACTCAAACTCCACCCTCCAACTCCAACTCCACCCTCCAAGTCCACCCTCCAACTCCAACTCAACCCTCCAACTCAAACTCCACCCTCCAACTCCACCTTCCAACTCCACATTCAACTCTACACTCCAACTCCACCCTCCAACGCCACCCTCCAACTTCACCCTCCAACTTCACCCTCCAACTCCACCCTCCAACTAAACCCTCCAACTCCAACCTCCACTCTCCACTTCCAACTCCACCCTCCAACTCCAACTCCACCCTCCAACTCCACCCTCAAACACCACCCTCCAACTTCACCATCCAACTCCACCCTCCAACTTAACCCTCCAACTCCACCCTTCAAATCCACCCTCCAACTCCACATTCCAACTTTACCCTCCAACTCCACCCTCCAACTCCACCCTCCCACTCCACACTCCAACTTTACCCTCCAACTACACCCTCCAACTCCACCCTCCAACTTCATCCATCAACTCCAACTCCACCCTCCAACTCCAACTGCCCCCTCCAAATCCAACTCCACCATCCAACTCCACCCGCCAACTCCAGCCTCTAACTCCACCCTCCAACTCCACCCTCCAATTCCACCCTCCAACTTCACTCTCCGATTTCACCCTCCAACTCCACCCTCTAACTCCACCCTCCAACTCCACCCTCCAACTCCAACTCCACCCTCCAACTCCAACTCCACCATCCAACTCCACCCTCCAACCCCACCCTTCAACTCCAACTCCACCCTCCAACTCCACCCTCCAACTCCACTCTCCAACTCCAACTCGAATTCCAACTCCAATTCCACCCTCCAATGCCATCCTCCAACTCCAACTCCACCCTCCAACTCCAACTCCACCCCCCAACTCCACCCTCCACCCTCCAACTCCACCCTCCCAATCCAACTCCTCCCTCCAACTCCAATTCCAACCTCCAACTCCAACTCCACCCTCCAACTCCAATTCCACCCTCCAACTCCAATCTCCAACTCCACCCTCCAACTCCAACTCCACCCTCCAACTCTACCCTCCAACTCCACCCTCTAACTCCACCCTCCAACTCCACCCTCCAACTTCACCCTCCAACTCGAAACTCCACCATCCATCTCCACCATCCAACTCCAACTTTACCCTCCAACTCCACCCTCCAACTCCAACTCCACCCTCCTACTCCACCCTCCAACTCCACCCTCCGCCTCCAATTCCACCCTCCAACTCCACCCTCCACCCTCCAACTCGACCCTTCAACTCCACCCTCCACCCTCCAACTCCAATTCCACCCTCCAACTCCAACTCCACCCTCCAACTCCACCCTACAACTCCAACTCCACCCTCCAACTCCACTCTCGAACTCCAACTCCACCCTCTAACTCCACCCTCCATCTCCACCCTCAAACTCGAAACTCCACCCTTGAAACTCCACCCTCCAACTCCACCCTCCAACTCCACTCTCGAACTCCAACTCCACCCTCTAACTCCACCCTCCATCTCCACCCTCAAACTCAAAACTCCACCCTTGAAACTCCACCCTCCAACTCCACCCTCCATCCTCCAACTCCACCCTCCAACTCCAACTCCACCCTCTAACTCCAACTTCACCCTCCAACTCCACCCTCCAACTCCACCCTCCAACTTCACCATCCAACTTCAACCTCCAACTCCAACTCCACCCTCCAACTCCAACTCCACCCTCCAACTCCACCCTCCAACGTCAACTCCACCCTCCAAGTCCACCCTCGAACTCCAACTCCACCCTCCAACTCCACCCTCCAACTCCACCCTCCAACTCCACACTCCAACTCCACCCTCCAACGCCACCCTCCAACTTCACCCTCCAACTTCACCCTCCAACTCCACCCTCCAACTCAACCCTCCAACTCCAACTCCACCCTCCAACTCCAACCTCCACTCTCCAACTCCAACTCCAACTCCACCCTCCAACTCCAACTCCACCCTCCAACTCCACCCTCCAACGCCACCCTCCAACTCCAACTCCACCCTCCAACTCCACCCTCCACCCTCCAACTCCAACTCCACCCTCCAACTCCAATTCCACCCTCCAACTCCAACTCCACCCTCCAACTCCACCCTACAACTCCAACTCCACCCTCCAACTCCACTCTCGAACTCCAACTCCACCCTCTAACTCCACCCTCAAACTCGAAACTCCACCCTTGAAACTCCACCCTCCAACTCGACCCTCCAACTCCACTCTCGAACTCCAACTCCACCCTCTAACTCCACACTCCATCTCCACCCTCAAACTCAAAACTCCACCCTTGAAACTCCACCCTCCAACTCCACCCTCCACCCTCCAACTCCACCCTCCAACTCCAACTCCACCCTCTAACTCCAACTTCACCCTCCAACTCCACCCTCCAACTCCACTCTCCAACTCCACCCTCCAACTTCACCATCCAACTTCAACCTCCAACTCAAACTCCACCCTCCAACTCCAACTCCACACTTCAACTCCACCCTCCAACTCCAACTCCACCCTCCAACTCCAACCTCCAACTCCACCCTCCAAGTCCACCCTCCAACTCCAACTCCAACTCCACCCTCCAACTCGAACTCCACCCTCCAACTCCAACCTCCAACTCCACCCTCCAACTCCACCCTCCAACGCCACCCTCCAACTTCACCCTCCAACTCCACCCTCCAACTCAACCCTCCAACTCCAACCTCCACTCTCCAACTCCAACTCCACCCTCCAACTCCACCTCCACCCTCCAACTCCACCCTCAACCACCACCCTCCAACTCCACCCTCCAACTCCACCATCCAACTCCACCCTCCAACTTAACCCTCCAACTCCACCCTTCAAATCAACCCTCCAACTCCATATTCCAACTTTACCCTCCAACTCCACCCTCCAACTCCACACTCCAACTTTGCCCTCCAACTACACCCTCCAACTCCACCCTCCAACTTCATCCATCAACTCCAACTCCACCCTCCAACTCCAACTGCCCCCTACAAATCCAACTCCACCATCCAACTCCACCCGCCAACTCCACCCTCTAACTCTACCCTCCAACTCCACCCTCCAACTCCACCCTCCAACTTCACCCTCCAATTTCACCCTCCAACTCCACCCTCTAACTCCACCCTCCAACTCCACCCTCCAACTCCAACTCCACCCTCCAACTCCACTCTCCAACTCCAACTCGAATTCCAACTCCAACTCCACCCTCCAACGCCATCCTTCAACTCCAACTCCACCCTCCAACTCCAACTCCACCCCCCAACTCCACCCTCCACCCTCCAACTCCACCCTCCCACTCCAACTCCACCCTCCAACTCCAATTCCAACCTCCAACTCCAACTCCACCCTCCAACTCCAATTCCACCCTCCAACTCCATCCTCCAACTCCACCCTCCAACTCCAACTCCACCCTCCAACTCCACCCTCCAACTCCAACTCCAACCTCCAACTCCACCCTCCAACTCCACCCTCCAACTCCACCCTCTGCCTCCAATTCCACCCTCCAACTCCACCCTCCACCCTCCAACTCGACCCTTCAACTCCAACTCCACCCTCCAACTCTAATTCCACCCTCCAACTCCAACTCCACCCTCCAACTCCAACTCCACCTTGCAACTCCACCCTCCAACTCCACCCTCCAACTCCACCCTCTAACTTCACCCTTCAACTCCAACTCCAACTCCACTCTGCAACTCCACCCTCCAACTTCACCCTCCAACTCCACCCTCCAACTCAAACTCCACCCTCCAACTCCACCCTCCAACTCCACCCTTCAACTCCACCCTCCAACTCCACCCTCCAACTCCACCCTCCAACTTCACCCTCAAACTTTACCATCCAACTCCACCCTCCAACTTCACCCTCCAACTCCACCCCCAACTCCACCCTCCAACTCCACCCTCCAACTCCACCCTCCAACTCCAACTCCAAATCCACCCTCCAACTCAACCCTCCAACTCCAACCCCACCCTCCAACTTCACCCTCCAACTTCATCCGCCAACTCCACCCTCCTACTCCACCCTCCAACTCCACCCTCCAACTCCACCCTCCAATTCCAACTCCAACTCCACCCTCCAACTCTAACTCTACCCTCCAACTCCTCCCCACAAATCCAACTCCACCCTCCAACTCTAATTCCACCCTCCAACTCCACCCTCCAACTCCAACTCCACCCTCCAACTCCAACTCCACCCTCCAACTCCAACCTCCAACTCCACCCTCCAACTCCAACACCACCCTCCAACTCCACCCTCCAACTCCAACTCCACCCTCCAACTCAACCCTCCAAATCCACGCTCCAACTCCAACTGCACCCGCCAACTCCACCCTCCAACTTCACCCTCCAACTACACCCTTCAACTCCACCCTCCAACTCCACCCTCCACCCTCAAACTCCACCCTCCAACTCCAACTCCACCCTTTAACTCCACCCTCCAACTCCAACTCCACCCTCCAACTCCAACTCCAACTCCACCCTCCAACTTCACACTCCAACTCCAACTCCACCCTCCAACTCTAACTCCACCCTCCAACTCCACCCTCCAACTCCACCCTCCAACTCCAACTCCATCCTCCAACTCCAACTCCACCCTCCCACTCCAACTACACCCTCCAACTCCACTCTCCAACTCCATCCTCCAACTCCACCCTCCAACTCCAACCTCCAACTCCAACCTCCAACTCAACCCTCCAACTTCATCCATCAACTCCACCCTCTAACTCCACCCTCCAACTCCAACTCCACCCTCCAACGCCACCCTCCAACTCCAACTCCAACTCCACCCTCCAACTCCACCCTCCACCCTCCAACTCCAATTCCTCCCTCCAACTCCAACTCCACCCTCCAACTCCACCCTACAACTCCAACTCCACCCTCTAACTCCACCCTCCATCTCCAACCTCAAACTCGAAACTCCACCCTTGAAACTCCACCCTCCAACTCCACTCTCGAACTCCAACTCCACCCTCTAACTCCACTCTCCATCCCCACCCTCAAACTCAAAACTCCACCCTTGAAACTCCACCCTCCAACTCCACCCTCCAACTCCACCCTCCACCCTCCAACTCCACCCTCCAACTCCAACTCCACCCTCTAACTCCAACTTCACCCTCCAACTCCACCCTCCAACTCCACCCTCCAACTTCACCATCCACCTTCAACCTCCAACTCCAACTCCACCCTCCAACTCCAACTCCACACTCCAACTCCACCCTCCAACTCCAACTCCACCCTCCAACTCCACCCTCCAACGTCAACTCCACCCTCCAAGTCCACCCTCCAACTCCAACTCCAACTCCACCCTCCAACTCAAACTCCACCCTCCAACTCCACCCTCCAACTCCACCCTCCAACGCCACCCTCCAACTTCACCCTCCAACTTCACCCTCCAACTCCACCCTCCAACTCAACCCTCCAACTCCAACTCCACCCTCCAACTCAAACCTCCACTCTCCAACTCCAACTCCACCCTCCAACTCCAACTCCACCCTCCAACTCCACCCTCCAACGCCACCCTCCAACTCCAACTCCACCCTCCAACTCCACCCTCCACCCTCCAACTCCAACTCCACCCTCCAACTCCAATTCCACCCTCCAACTCCACCCTACAACTCCAACTCCACCCTCCAACTCCACTCTCGAACTCCAACTCCACCCTCTAACTCCACCCTCCATCTCCACCCTCAAACTCGAAACTCCATCCTTGAAAATCCACCCTCCAACTCGACCCTCCAACTCCACTCTCGAACTCCAACTCCACCCTCTAACTCCACCCTCCATCTCCACCCTCAAACTCAAAACTCCACCCTTGAAACTCCACCCTCCAACTCCACCCTCCACCCTCCAACTCCACCCTCCAACTCCAACTCCACCCTCTAACTCCAACTTCACCCTCCAACTCCACCCTCCAACTCCACTCTCCAACTCCACCCTCCAACTTCACCATCCAACTTCAACCTCCAACTCAAACTCCACCCTCCAACTCCAACTCCACACTCCAACTCCACCCTCCAACTCCAACTCTACCCTCCAACTCCACCCTCCAACTCCACCCTCCAAGTCCACCCTCCAACTCCAACTCAACCCTCCAACTCAAACTCCACCCTCCAACTCCACCCTCTAACTCCACATTCAACTCCACACTCCAACTCCACCCTCCAACGCCACCCTCCAACTTCACCCTCCAACTTCACCCTCCAACTCCACCCTCCAACTAAACCCTCCAACTCCAACCTCCACTCTCCACTTCCAACTCCACCCTCCAACTCCAACTCCACCCTCCAACTCCACCCTCAAACACCACCCTCCAACTCCACCATCCAACTCCACCCTCCAACTTAACCCTCCAACTCCACCCTTCAAATCCACCCTCCAACTCCACATTCCAACTTTACCCTCCAACTCCACCCTCCAACTCCACCCTTCAAATCCACCCTCCAACTCCACATTCCAACTACACCCTCCAACTCCACCCTCCAACTTCATCCATCAACTCCAACTCCACCCTCCAACTCCAACTGCCCCCTCCAAATCCAACTCCACCATCCAACTCCACCCGCCAACTCCACCCTCTAACTCCACCCTCCAACTCCACCCTCCAACTCCACCCTCCAACTTCACTCTCCAATTTCACCCTCCAACTCCACCCTCTAACTCCACCCTCAAACTCCACCCTCCAACTCCAACTCCACCCTCCAACTCCAACTCCACCATCCAACTCCACCCTCCAACCCCACCCTTCAACTCCAACTCCACCCTCCAACTCCACCCTCCAACTCCACTCTCCAACTCCAACTCGAATTCCAACTCCAACTCCACCCTCCAATGCCATCCTCCAACTCCAACTCCACCCTCCAACTCCACCCCCCAACTCCACCCTCCACCCTCCAACTCCACCCTCCCAATCCAACTCCACCCTCCAACTCCAATTCCAACCTCCAACTCCAACTCCACCCTCCAACTCCAATTCCACCCTCCAACTCCAATCTCCAACTCCACCCTCCAACTCCAACTCCACCCTCCAACTCCACCCTCCAACTCCACCCTCTAACTCCACCCTCCAACTCCACCCTCCAACTTCACCCTCCAACTCGAAACTCCACCCTCCATCTCCACCATCCAACTCCAACTTTACCCTCCAACTCCACCCTCCAACTCCAACTCCACCCTCCTACTCCACCCTCCAACTCCACCCTCCGCCTCCAATTCCACCCTCCAACTCCACCCTCCACCCTCCAACTCGACCCTTCAACTCCAACTCCACCCTCCAACTCTAATTCCACCCTCCAACTCCAACTCCACCGTCCAACTCCAACTCCACCCTCTAACTCGACCCTCCAACTCGACCCTCCAACTCCAACTCCACCCTCCAACTTCACCCTCCAACTCCACCCTCCAACTCCACCCTCGATCTCCACCCTCCAACTCCAACTCCACCCTCTAACTCCTATTCCACCCACCAACTCCACCCTCCAACTCCAACTCCACCCTCAAACTCCACCCTCCAACTTCACTCTCCAACTTCAACTCCACCCTCCATCTCCAACTCCACCCTCCAACTCCACCCTCCAACTCCAACTCCACCCTCCAACCTCCACCTCCAACTCCACCCTCCAACTCCAACTCCACCCTCCAACTCCACCCTCCAATGCCAATTCCACCCTCCAACTCCACCCTCTAACTCCACCCTCCAATTCCACCCTCCAACTCCAACTCCACCCTCCAACTCCAACTCCCCCTCCAACTCAACCCTCCAATTTCACCCTTCAACTCCAACTCCAACTCCACCCTCTAACTCCACCCTCCAACTCCACCCTCCAACTCCACCCTCTAACTTCACCCTTCAACTCCAACTCCAACTCCACCCCGCAACTCATCCCTCCAACTTCACCCTCCAACTCCACCCTCCAACTCCAACTCCACCCTCCAACTCCACCCTCCAACTCCACCCTTCAACTCCACCCTCCAACTCCACCCTCCAACTCCACCCTCCAACTCCACACTCCAACTTTACCCTCCAACTACACCCTCCAACTACACCCTCCAACTTCATCCATCAACTCAAACTCCACCCTCCAACTCCAACTGCCCCCTCCAAATCCAACTCCACCATCCAACTCCACCCACCAACTCCACCCTTTAACTCCACCCTCCAACTCCACCCTCCAACTCCACCCTCCAACTTCACTCTCCAATTTCACCCTCCAACTCCACCCTCTAACTCCACCCTCCAACTCCACCCTCCAACTCCAACTCCACCCTCCAACTCCAACTCCACCATCCAACTCCACCCTCCAACTCCACCCTCCAACTCCAACTCCACCCTCCAACTCCACCCTCCAACTCCACTCTCCAACTCCAACTCGAATTCCAACTCCAACTCCACCCTCCAATGCCATCCTCCAGCTCCAACTCCACCCTCCAACTCCACCCTCCAACTCCACCCTCCAACTCCACCCTCCCAATCCAACTCCACCCTCCAACTCCAATTCCAACCTCCAACTCCAACTCCACCCTCCAACTCCAATTCCACCCTCCAACTCCAATCTCCAACTCCACCCTCCAACTCCAACTCCACCCTCCAACTCCACCCTCCAACTCCACCCTCTAACTCCACCCTCCAACTCCACCCTCCAACTTCACCCTCCAACTCGAAACTCCACCCTCCATCTCCACCATCCAACTCCAACTTTACCCTCCAACTCCACCCTCCAACTCCAACTCCACCCTCCAACTCCACCCTCCAACTCCACCCTCCGCCTCCAATTCCACCCTCCAACTCCACCCTCCAACTCGATCCTTCAACTCCAACTCCACCCTCCAACTCTAATTCCACCCTCCAACTCCAACTCCACCGTCCAACTCCAACTCCACCCTCCAACTCGACCCTCCAATTCGACCCTCCAACTCCAACTCCACCCTCCAACTTCACCCTCCAACTCCACCCTCCAACTCCACCCTCGATCTCCACCCTCCAACTCCAACTCCACCCTCTAACTCCAATTCCACCCACCAACTCCACCCTCCAACTCCAACTCCACCCTCAAACTCCACCCTCCAACTTCACTCTCCAACTTCAACTCTACCCTCCATCTCCAACTCCACCCTCCAACTCCACCCTCCAACCCCAACTCCACCCTCCAACCTCCACCTCCAACTCCACCCTCCACCCTCCAACTCCAATTCCACCCTCCAACTCCACCCTCCAATGCCAATTCCACCCTCCAACTCCACCCTCTAACTCCACCCTCCAATTCCACCCTCCAACTCCAACTCCACCCTCCAACTCCAACTCCCCCCTTCAACTCCACCCTCCAACTCCAACTCCACCCTACAACTCCACCCTCCAACTCAACCCTCCAATTTCACCCTTCAACTCCAACTCCAACTCCACCCTGCAACTCCACCCTCCAACTCCACCCTCCAACTCCACCCTCTAACTTCACCCTTCAACTCCAACTCCAACTCCACCCTGCAACTCCTCCCTCCAACTTCACCCTCCAACTCCACCCTCCAACTCCAACTCCACCCTCCAACTCCACCCTCAAACTCCACCCTTCAACTCCACCCTCCAACTCCACCCTCCAACTCCACCCTCCAACTTCACCCTCAAACTTTACCATCCAACTCCACCCTCCAACTTCACCCTCCAACTCCACCCCCAACTCCACCCTCCAACTCCACCCTCCAACTCCACCCTCCAACTCCAACTCCAAATCCACCCTCCAACTCCACCCTCCAACTCCAACCCCACCCTCCAACTTCACCCTCCAACTTCATCCGCCAACTCCACCCTCCTACTCCACCCTCCAACTCCACCCTCCAACTCCACCCTCCAACTCCAACTCCACCCTCCAACTCCTCCCCACAAATCCAACTCCACCCTCCAACTCCAATTCCACCCTCCAACTCCACCCTCCAACTCCAACTCCACCCTCCAACTCCAACTCCACCCTCCAACTCCAACTCCACCCTCCAACTCCAACATCCAACTCCACCCTCCAACACCACCCTCCAACTCCACCCTCCAACTCCACCCTCCAACTCCAACTCCACCCTCCAACTCCAACTCCACCCTCCAACTTCACACTCCAACTCCAACTCCACCCTCCAACTCCACCCTCCAACTTCACCCTCCAACTCCAACTCCAACTACACCCTCCAACTCCAACTCCACCCTCCTACTCCAACTCCACCCTCCAACTCCACCCTCCAACTCCAACTCCACACTCCAACTCCAACTCCACCTTCCAACTACAACTCCACCCTCCAACTTCAACTCCACCCTCCAACTCCACCTTTCAACTCCACCCTCCAACTTCATTCTCCAACTCCACCCTCCAACTCCACCCTCCAACTCCAACTCCACCCTCCAACATCAACTCCACCCTCCAACTCCACACTCCATCACTCAGGAACACCAACACATCACTCAGGGACACCACCACATCACTCAGGGGCACCACCACATCACTCAGGGGCACCACTCAGGGGCACCACCACATCCTCAGGGACACCACCACATCACTCAGGGACACCACCACATCACTCAGGGACACCACCACATCACTCGGGAACACCACCACATCACTCGGGAACACCACCACATCACTCGGGAACACCGCCACATCACTCAAGGGCACCACCACATCACTCAGGGGCATCACTCAGGGGCACCACCACATCACTCGGGGACACCACCACATCACTCGGGAACACCACCACATCACTCAGGGGCACCACCACATCACTCAGGGGCACCACTCAGGGGCACCACCACATCACTCGGGGACACCACGACATCACTCAGGGACACCACCACATCACTTGGGAACACCACCACATCACTCGGGAACACCACCCTCCAACTCAGGGACACCACCACATCACTCGGGGACAGCAGCACATCACTTGGGGACACCACCACATCACTCGGGGATACCACCACATAACTCGGGGACACCACCACATCACTCGGGGACACCACCACATCACTCTAATACACCACCACATCACTCGGGGACACCACCACATCACTGGGAGACACAACCACATTACTCGGGGACACCACCACATCACTCAGGAACACTACTACATCACTCAGGGACACCACTACATCACTCGGGGACACCACCACATCACTCCGGGACACAACCACATCACTCGGGGACACCATCACATCATTCAGGAACACCACTACATCACTCGGGGACACCACCACATCACTCTGGGACACCACCACATCACTCTAATACACCACCACATCACTCAGCCCCACCACATCATCACTCAGCACCACAACAGCACTGTCCTTGCTTGCTACCAACAAGCATTGCCATAGCCAATAGGACTCGCATTAGAAAAGTGTAAGCTATTGGCTTTGTGAATAACGATGCTATTAATGTATATATTTTCAAAGCCAACACATATTAAAAAAATGTGTCATTTACAATGCCAATAGCTCGCACTTTTCTAATGCGAGACCAATTGCATTGCAAATGCTTGTTTGAGGAGTGAGCACATGCACCTTCACACTGGTCAGCAGTGGTAACATGCGCAGCGTCCGAAGGCCAACAAAACAAAATCAGCGAAAATGGAGGAGAAAGGTCAAAAGTCTTGGGGGGAGCCCACCCTAAGGCTGGCAGATCTAACAGCTCCCCTCAATATGGACCCTGATTTGGTGGAACATTCTTAAATCTATTTACACTTTTACAACCATACCAACTTGTTTGCATGTTTAGAACAGACTGTTAGTCACACAGGACTCTCTTCATTAAATCAATCCTTCCTTACAGTATACTTGTTAGTCCTGTAATGCTCCTCATGCAGTTGTATCACATATGTGGTTCTATTGTACACATACCTCATTTTTGGGCATTAAGTTTGGCATCAAATGAACTATAGCTTTCAAATTAACATACTGTTTAACATTACAGATATCTTTTAGGTAGCTTATCAGAAATATATCATGTTTGTTCAGTTGATATTCATATAGCTGATCTTTTGAATGCTGTTGCAATTCAACAAATTATAAAACACTGGAAAGATAATACAAAAGTCACTTTTTAGCCTGGTGGTATGGAGTATGCTTCAATCATAGATTAGACACAACATACATAATACATTTGACTTTATGGAGCAATGGAGAATTGTTATGGTCACCTGTAACTTCTTTTATCTCCAAATTCTCAAAACACACCACATTGCATTCTAAATATGTTGACGAAGTGCCAACGCCACATTGATGTATCTTTGTAGATTCCTATTGTATATTTTTCGCTAATTAAGTATACCTATTTTCCTGAAATATTATTAGGCTGCGTTTAAAAAATATGAAACCTTTAATTTATAACAATTTCGAAATGGTACATTACCACTTACCTTCCCTTCTGCCCCTCCTCCCTTTAATATTACAATATTGATTCTAATCTATATTACTTGCTGTTAAACCACTTGTTTTTATTACGTTTATACTATCTATCAATAAAATAATAAAAAAATATTGGAGGGTTATCCTTTCTCGCCTGCACACCTTTGAGGCTAGGGAACTCCTACGTCTCAAAAAGGTGACACCTGAGTGGAGGGAGCTTTTCCTGCTGACCTCGAGGTTTGAAGTCTGAGTGAAAGAGACACCCCCACTGATTTGTCTATCACAACTCTAGTGGTCTCATGGGAAAGTGCAATAAAAAGCAGAGGGTCCAATTCGCAAAGATGTGTTTTTTAACTCGAAATCTCTGAATTATCGGTTTCCCCGTGTGATCTTCGGACAAAACTCAGGAGAATGGATGAATCTTTGAAGAGTTTAGATTTCCTTGCACTCTACTCCAACATGATACTTACTCGAGAAGAATATTAATTGAGTGGCAATCAGCAGGAGGGAGTACAGTAAGTACAACTGACGTGTGCTTTACTCAAATGTAACTTTTTTGTTTTTTGTCCTCACTTATCTCCAACTTAAACTGCACCAAGAATGACTGTGCTCCATACCCATAGTGGAAACACTTACCTTTTTAGGACAAGGTATATGAAATTGTCCAGATTGAAAATGGCTATGCAAAATATTTGTAAACATCCGCAACATTCTCATAACTTTTGTCCTTATTTCTTAATGTATCACTGCAGGCAATGAGCCATAGTGGCACATTATATACAGACCCAGACACAAAAATCCACTCGATATTAGTTTATACTGAAAACATTTGGGAGTAGAGCCCAGAATGCTGGAATCACGCATCCATGTAAGAGGTGGGCGTACCTCTTCCTTTTACATCCCACACACTAGACACCGCAACACACTGCAAGGCAAGGGCTTGCCATGCACCAAGGACAACCATCTTTTCTCACATACTACCATCCTCAGCCTTAGCCTCTTGCATTTCCTCTTTCCAGTAGGTGAGAGCGCCATCACTCACTGGTGACCAGGTGTTAACACCTCTCGAGCTCTCTTTGCTCTGTAGCGCCTTCAGTTGAAAGGCGAGTCTGTTACAAATTAACGCCGTGAAACTCGGCGCGTGTGAGAGACATCGAAACCCGATTTTCCAGTTGTCTCTTGAAATTACTTTGCCCTTTTTCAGAGGAGACTCACCGAACGGGTTGGGCAACCCGGCACGGTACTTGAAAACAAGAAGCCTGACACAAAATCCAGGCCTGCAGCGGCAGACCTGCGACAGTTCGCCGGTATGAGGAAACACCATCTCGGAAAAAATGAATCGCGAGGCAGTTTAGAAACACATGACAAGGCTTGGAAGGCAAAGGGACGTCAGAGCCTGTACCACACATAAAGAAGACAGGGGAGCTGAGCGAATGAGAGGAGAGGATTCCATCCGTGTGAGCTGAAAAGGTGTGGACAGGAGGGTCCCTTAAAACGGCAATGCTCTTAAGGACCCACGCCCCAGTTTCCTTAGGATTCTAAGCAGGTGAGTTTGTGTTTCTTTAAATGATTCAGTTGTGTTGATATGGTGTCACCTAAATCATCCTGGTGAGTTCACAAAGATTAAGGCTGAAGTGAAAGGTGCTCTATTTACGGCTTTCTGGTATTCACAAAAAGATACTAGACTGGCGTTAGTAGTTTTCTTACTACAGAATTGTACATTACAGTGCGTACACACGGACATTTTAAGGATTTTCAGGGTCCTGTTCCAAACATATTTTTGGGCCCCCTGTTCCGAACAACTTTGAATTTATGATCCTGAGAGAGCGCAATTTGAATGAAACATATGTCCGTACCATATTTACAAGCCTATAGCATAAAGTTAGAACTTGTAACGTGAGATTAGCACTTGTAGCGTAAGGTTAGCACATGTAACTTAAGTAATAAGAAATGTATCTGTATTTACTCTAGAATGTGCATTAGAATTAGAAAGGCCCGTATACATAGGCTGGGCTAATATAGAAATGTGAAAATGCTTCAGAACAGTAGAACGTGCTAAACAGAGTTCATGTATTTATGAAGTAATTAAACGGAGAAAGAGATGAAATGTAAATTGAAGAAAAGTGCAGACTATATAGCACTGTGTAAGATCGAGAGTATAACATTGTATTTTACGTAACAAGGATTCGATTATAATGAATAAGTTGCTAATTCGATTATATATATATGTGTGTTAAAAGTCATACCGTGTAGAAGAGTTTGTAGGAATTTTAGAATGGTGTGATCATATGCTATTCTAACCTAACGGACCAAGGGTTCGCAAGAGTGTAGTCCACTGCATATAATTTAGTGGCCTCTCAGGGATAGGGGGATAGCTTTGATCTGTACGTGCGAGCCAAGAGTCAAGGGTCTTGTTAAATTAAAGTGACAATACTGGACGAAGTTATGGCCTAATGAGATAAGGGACGCTTGGAATTTGGGGTCCTGTTTCGAAGTGTCTGTTTTCGAGGTGACCAAAGGGGTTATAATCACAACTGTAATGAATAGAGCTCTGTTGAAGTGATAGACTTTGGTTTGAAAGTGTCAACTGGAATGTCATGAGGTTACCAGCACGATGACGAAGACGGCGCCTGAGAAGAAAAAGGTCAACTTAACAGACGACTCGAAGAGACGTAACGATGGGAAAAAAAACAGAAGCGGGACTACGTGAAATGTATACATGGTGGGCGTCTCAAAGGGGCGTTCCATCCATACTGTGATTTTGTATTTAGGGACAGCACCCCGGGGAGGAGACGAGAGCAAGAGCAGATGGCCTGAGAACGCAGCAGAAGAAGAGAGCAGTAGGCCGAGGACCCTTAGAGAGCGGATGGGTAGGCAGAAAGGGTACTGCTTCTCGACATAGGTTTCCATCCGAGATTAAGAGAGTTTGAACTTCTTTGGAAGTCAAACTGCTGACACCTTTTTAGGTAAAGGACTTTCTGAGTAGGGATGTCATCTAGCATAGAGTAGGGACAGATTTAACTTGTTTATTCTTTTTATGTAAATGACGCATCATATTCATTTTGTGTCTATGCTATTCAATTTGTTGATTCTAGAATTGGTTTTGATTGTATTCGTTTGTAGACTGAGATTCTTTAGGGAATTTATGTTCCTTTTAGTTCCTGTATACTTGTTGAATCTTATCTTGAGAGGATTGTATTTACAATTGACTTTGGTTTTATATTAAACTTTTTAAACTTTACCAGTCGTAAGTGGTTCTTCAGAGTTGCGTCAGTCTATGGGGTTGATTTAACTTATGTGGGTTTGCCTTTTACTTAATGACAGTCAATAATCGATCCAAAAAGGATGAATGAGATAGGTATCTAGGTAATCAGAAAAGATATCAAAATCTCATTCCCCGCAGTTGGTAGCAGAGAAAGATGGTTGGCTTCTTGAGGAAGGCAACCTAGGTTAGGTCTAGATTACCCCAAGGTCCCTAGTCATCGACGACCAGAAGAAGAATCCCTGCCGAGGAAGGTGCTGACGGTGCGAGAGAGAAAAGCAGCAGAATCGGTCGAGAGTGAGTATAAGGGTCATGCGTTGCCAGATTGCGGTGTTTTGTGTTGTACCTGTGTTGTAATGTCAAGCGGAGTTGAATGCCTGTAGTGTGATTGTGGGAAGGTTGTGAGCGCGCGCAACCGGATAAAATCTTAAGTCCAGAGAAGGGCTTAAGTGGTTCGGGTGTATCGAACACCCAGAGTAATTGTCTACCATTGTAAAGGGGGTCATGAGGTACCATTGATCGCCCGCAGGACCGTGATAGGGGGAATGTCTGAGTGAGTGTATGAGTAACGGACGCTGGTCGGACGTTTACTGTGTGTAAGTAACCTATCAGATAAGGCGAGCGTCTGAACGTGAGAGGAAAGACGTCTCGTCAGTTGAGGTGACAATTATAGTTAGACTGTGGACGTACAGTCAAGAAAAGTGATCGCTTGGTCGGAAGTAGTCATTTTTCGGCGTATGAATGAAAACGCATGCAAGACCGTAAGACGAGCTGAGAAAGGAGGGGAACTGCTGCAGAGGGGACGAGTGACGTCAGCGTAGAGCCGCGCTGGGATTGGCTGGTTAGCGTAGAGTCGCGCTGGGATAGGCTGGTCAGCGAGAGCCGCGCAGGGATTGGTGGTTTGTCATCGGGAAGTAAATAAGGAAGAGAATTAAGAAAAATCGTAGATTCTTGAAAATGAAGTGTTTTAAACGTTTAGGCCGATCTTTAAGAGAGATAGAGGAAACTCGTATGCAGGGGAAGAAGCCCCACCAGAGGGCACACCAGCTTATTATATGGCTGTGAATGTAGGGTTACACTCAATACTATGGATATCCGAGTGGAGTAAGCTAACAGAAGGAAATAAGGAACTGACGTTCCCGAAATACGGGACGTTTAGGTTAGAAGCATTGAATCAGCTGAAAGCGGTAATGCTCGCAACGAGACCTCTACCGAGGCCAACACAGTTCGAAGCCCTCAGTGCATGGTTCAGGGCGGCAAACGACAGGAGCTTGAATAGACGCCAAGAAAGAGTGAGACGATCGGTAAGAGCAGTGCAGGATGCTAAATGGGATGATGAAGCCAAAAAGTGGAGGGTGCAAAGAATAGAAGCAGACAAACTGTACCCAATGCTAGAGGCTACGGGAGAAAAGAAACCTCCAGAAGAGGATGAGGAGAGCGAGACGGAGGAGGATCTGATAGATAGGCTATTATTGGATAGACCACCTCCGTACAACAGAGAAGCCGAAAGTCCCGAACTACAGCAGGGGGACGGGGCTAGGAAGGGGGAATATAGACCGCTCCCGGTAACATAGTGGGATCCCAAGAAAGGTGAGGAAGTACCTCAATCTAGTCCCGTACAGAGAGTAGTAGGAAGATTTGTGGTCCAGAAGGTGCCAGAAACGGAGTGTGCAAGGTCGTATCAACTGCCGGATGCTCTACAAGTACCTGTTACCATAGGTCCTATAGTGTCAATCTATAACCCGGAGGGAGCCCAGCAAGAGGAACAGGCACGGTGGGACAGGGAAAGGGCAGAGATGGAAAGTAGGAACAATACGATCAATTCCCAAAGGCAGTTGCTAGGACCAAGGAGTCGGAGTACCCCATTGGGTCCAGTAACGGATCCCTGGATAGAACAGGGGGGTCAGAGAGGACAGATGGATCTGAGGGGACCGAAACCGAAATCCTTTAAGGAGTTAAGAGAGTACTTGAAAGAATGGGATGCTGCCGTAGAGACTCAGAATAAAAGAATAGAAACAGAAACAGAGTGGAGAGATCAAGATAACAGGATCCTCTCTCACTGCGGAGCTGGCGAAAGCAGCCCGGAGTGGGAGGGAGGGAGTCAAGGAAGCAAAGGAGCTACTTGCCATACCATCGGTGGCAATAGACAATTGTGTGAAGACAAGAGTACAGGATGTGGGGGGATGCCTCGCCCCATCCTTAGTGAGGGAGAAAGAAAGACACAGGAGTACCGAGATAGTTTCAGGTGCACTCACCATGCCCCGGACGAAAATGTGCGACATTGGAGTCACGAGGGTATGGGGAGTCGCGAAGGGTCTCGCCATGCATCCGGTGATCACGGACGGGATCGCGGGAACATGGAGGGCCGTGAGGGACCTTTTCGTTTATTGAGTGACACCAGACTCCCTAAAGCTGAACGGGGACAAGACAGAGGTCCTGGTCTTTGGCAAGGACCAGGACATATGGTCAGATGACTGGTGGCCCCCTTCTTTAGGCAGCTGCCCCATACCTACCAAATCTGCTAGAAACCTAGGTGTCATCTTTGACACCCAGCTCTCCATGGAGCTACAGGTGAATAGAACGGTGGCGACCTGTTGGGGTGTCATCAAGACCCTGAAAAGGATTGTGCACTATCTGTCCCCACAGGCGCGGAAACAGGTGGTGATTGCCCTTGTTGGCTCAAGGCTCGATTACTGTAACTCAGTGTACGCCGGGGCCAACAAGGGCTTGCTCCAGCGTCTACAGGTCATACAGAACGCTGCAGCGCGGTTTGCTCTCGCTTTGCCCTGGTTGTCATCTATGACCTTAGCGAGGAAGAACCTCCACTGGCTCCCCATTCCGTCAAGGATCACTTTCAAACTTCTTTGCCTCACATATAAGGCTCTAACTGCAGGCTCGGCTGATGCCCTTGGTTCATTACTTACCAGATATGTTCCGAGCAGATGTTTACGATCCAGCGAGCAACACCAACTGGTAATCCCCAGAGCCAAGAAGGCCAGATGGGGGTCCAAAGCTTTTTCCATACTGGCACCTCTGATGTGGAATTCACTCCCCCTTGAAATCAAACGACTTCCCTCCCTTGACCTCTTTAGGAAGTCATTGAAAACTTGGCTCTTTATTAAGGCATACCAGTAGGCTCTGTTTCTGTCTGCTAACAGCTTTATATTTTGGTGTAGGCGCCTTGACGCCCACTGGGCATAGCTGCGCGTTACAAATAAAATTTCATTCATTCATTCATTCAGACAGCAAGGGAATAGCAGTGATTTAGAACAGAACGGAGGATCCTATCTCGCATCTAGAGAGACCGAGCCAAAAAGACAGAATGCAGTGATGGGGAATAGAACGTTGTTCCACCATACCCCGAGGGAAGATGGGAAAGCTTGGTACCTAGAGAGGTGGGAACAAAGAGAAGCAAGGAGGACTCCTCATAACTCACCTGTGCCTAGACGTAGGACTCGTAGTGGGGGTGAGAGGGATGTAAACGGACCACCTAGGAGTGAGGTACTGAGAGCTGAGATAAAAGCAAAACGGCTTGATGTAACCAGTTTGAAATCAGATTTGGATGAAATAATAGATGGCACATTGCCAATGGAAAGGATCGATCTGTATGAACAGGATGAAATACTGTTTATGTCTAAGGATGTTACTCGGAAGGCGAGGTCAGTTCATGAAAAATTATCTGAGTTGGCAAACAGGTATATGATAGACTTATCACGAACTAAAGCTTTACAGAGTAACCACAGGCTAAACTGCACGGATCAGGATCTAGATGAGCGTAGGACGATTGGGCTGAAAATACACATAAAGGAACTGATCTTGAGTATCAGATTGTGGAGGAATTTGGATAAATGGGAGGAAAGATGGTCCAAGAGGGGATCCGTCAGAAGGAGTACACTTGCGGGGTCCCCGGAGGGAGGGCTAATGCGAATGGAAGCTTTCCCTTTGCGAGAAATCGCGAACGGAAACTACGTGCATGTGCCCTGGAGTAGGGGGGATCTAGCGGCATTTACCAATTCTTTCCCAAAGCTAAGGGAGAATCCCGTCGAGTGGTACAAACAGGTAGAGAGGTTCGTGAAGATCTCTAAAGTGCTGTGGGTCGACTTGAACAGCCTGTTTGATATTGTAGTGCCCGGAGATTTGTGGACGGCATGTAAGCTCAGTGTCGAATGGCCCATTTGTGAACCAGATAGGGATGCCCAGACGAATGGGCCATCAGAGAAAGTCATGGAAAAGTACGAGAGGGTAATGGCATGGTTGAAAGAGAAGGTGCCGTTGCAGGACATAGACTGGGTTAACATAGATCAAACCACTCAGGAACCTAAAGAGACCGTTCACGAGTACTATGAGAGATTACTGAAAGCATTCAAACAGTACAGTGGATTGGACGTGATGGATCCTAAAGACATAGGACAGTTTGTGTCGAAGTTCGTCCTGGGATTGAGATCAGACATAAGCTTAATGATTCAACAGCATTTGATCTGTTGGCAGAACAAACCTTTAGATGAGATCCTGAGGTATGCGAGGTACTGTAGCGATGAAATAGATTCGAAAGCAAAGAAACTTAAAGAGAAGCTGATGTTGGTGCAGATGCAGTCAGCTGGAAAGGGTGGCCAGCGGCAGCAGGGAACAGGAACCCTAGGGAAGAAACAGATTAATCAAGGCAGAGATGAGGAGGAAAAACCGAGACCTAGGGTAGATATCGCGACCCTGAAAAAGACAACGAGGTGCCATCAGTGTAACGAGGTGGGACATTGGAGACGCGAGTGTCCCTATAATGTCGAGACGGGGGACTTTGAACAGGAGGAGGATGAGGTTCAGAACAGCCTGGTGAAGGGAACCGTGGTTCCGAAGGGGAAGTTTATCAAAGGGGGGACTCAGACTCCTCGACCTCAGTTCCCTCAACCGCCTCACATTGCAAATGGAGGGAAAACCTATAGACAACTGCCACTGTTCGTAGGAGGAGAAGAATGCTACTACGTTGATCCCCTTACAGGACAGCGAGTGAATAGGGAAGAGGACTGTACCCTAGGGGCAGCCCTGGAGGTAGATCAGAGGGGACCATACGTGGAGGCTGAGGTGGCTGGATGTCCCACGACCTTTTTGGTTGATACGGGGGCCACTCGATCCACTTTGAGATCGGCGGTAGTCCCAGGTCTGCCAATGTCGGGAGAAACGATCCAGGTGGTAGGAGTCGCAAATAAGAGAATGACGAATCCTCTGACAGAACCAGTATCAGTGAAGATAGGGAATTACAGTGATGAACACCAGTTTGTGATTTGTGACTCAAGCCCTGTGTGTCTGCTAGGAAGAGATCTGTTGTGTAAACTAAACTGCACCATATATTGCACGCCTGAAGGAGTAGAAGTGCAGACTAACGATGATGATGCCGATTTTAAGGTTGTAAACTCACAGGGATGTGTGGAACTATACCCTACCCTAACGGTTGAGGAGCTTCCACAGGACTTGAAGGAGACAGTCTCAGCTGAGGTGTGGGATTTTACTGGAGAAGAAATAGGACTGATTAAAGGGGTAGAACCGGTAAAGATCATGGTAAAACCCAATGCCGAGTATCCAAGAACACCACAATATAAGTTGACCCCGGAGACGATTGCAGGAATAAAGCCTGTGATCGAATCCATGATTAAACAGGGAATACTGAAGGAGATCGTGGGAAGTCCATGTAACTCCCCGATTATGGGTTTGCAGAAGCCTAGTGGGAAATACAGAATAGTGCAGGATCTTCGAAAGAATAATAATATTGTTGTTTCATGTTGTCCAGTGGTACCGAATCCATCAGTGATATTGTTTCAGATACCGTTCCAAGCTGAATGGTTCACCGTGATGGATTTGTGCCAGGCTTTCTTTTCAATCCCTCAAGATGAGGAAAGCCAATATTTGTTCGCTTTTAAGCTGGAAAATCGCGTTCTAACATGGTGTCGTATTCCCCAGGGGTATACAGAAAGCCCATCGATTTTTAACCAGCTGCTGAAGAAAAATCTTGAAAGTCTAGTACTGCCCATGAACTCGGTTCTGGTTTAGTACATAGACGACCTACTTGTGGCGTCAGAAACTGAGGAAGCTTGCAAGGTAGACACCATCACCTTACTAAATCACTTGGCCGAGAACGGACACAAGGTGTCTCCAAGTAAATTGCAGTATTGTCTGACTGAAGTGCAATACTTGGGCCACAGGATTGAAAAGGGAAAACGGAAGGTGTCTCCAGACAGAATAGAGGCGATCATGAAAATGAGTGCGCCCAAAACACAAAGAGAAGTCAGGATGTTTCTAGGTATGGTCGGTTATTGTCGGCAGTGGATAGCCAACTTTTCACTGAAGGCAAAACCTTTACAGAAACTGACGCACAAGGGGGTGAGTGATCCGGTACCATGGGACAAGGATTGTTTGATGGCGTTTTTACAGCTGCGGGAGGACTTGTGTCGTGCCCCGGCTTTGGGAATGCCTGATTACGAGAAACCATTCTTGCTTTACTGCTGTGAAAGGGAAGGTTGTGCATTAGCAGTTTTGGCCCAGATACACGGAAATGCCCGTAGACCAGTTGCATACTTTTCGGCTACCTTAGATCCAGTAGCCGCAGCGTTGCCCGGATGTCTCAAATCCGTTGCTGCAACGGGTGTCAGCATTGAAAGGTGTGAAAATGTGGTTATGGGACATCAGTTAGTGGTGTACGTGCCGCATTCTGTGGAATTGTTAATGACTAGGACCAAGACTCAGCATCTGACGAATAGCAGGCTCACACGCTATGAGCAAGTCATATTGGCTGCTGAGAATGTGACCCTAAAAAGATGCTCTGTCTTGAATCCTGCTACTTTGATGCCACTTCCTAATGATATTGATGATGGAATTTGTACAGATCATGACTGCCTTGATGTGACTGAACTATGCACCAAACCAAGACCAGATATCGTAGATGAGCCATTGACTGACCCTGATGAAATATTCTTTGTTGATGGTTCATGCGTAAGAGACGATATCGGTCAGCTGAGAGCAGCATATGCAGTTTGTACCATTACCGGAGTAGTGGAAGCCGCCTGCCTGGAAGGAGTACACTCCGCTCAGGTAGCTGAAATCATTGCTTTGACCCGTGCCTGTTTGGCAGGCAACAAAATTAGAGTCACCATATACACCGATAGCCAGTATGGTTTTGGGGTAGTTCACGACTATGGGCAGTTGTGGTCTCAAAGAGGTTATATGACCTCCTCGGGTTCTCCCATTAGGAATGGAGAATTTGTGAGATTATTGTTAGAGGCATTACAAGGTCCAGCAGCTATAGCGGTTGTTAAATGTGCCGCGCACACAAAGAATACAGATTTTGTGTCGCAAGGTAATCGATATGCAGATGAAGTCGCACGTTACTGTGCGGAACAGGGGTATTCTCTCACAGAGGTAGAAGTGGGGGGAATACAGGAAAGAACTGATTTGACTATGTTGCTAGATACTGTAGACACGTGGGATGAATTGAAGTGCGTCCAGGAGAATGCACCTGATTTTGAGAAAAAGGCATGGGAAACAGCTGGGTGTACCAAAAGTGAGATAGATTTTTGGATTTCCGCAGATGGGAGAGCAGTTTTACCAAACAAACTTGTTAGTCCAATGGCAAGGAGATTGCATGGACCAGCACACATAGGTAGAGATGCCATGGTGAGAGTATTCAGACAAACGTGGTACAATCCGAGGTTTAGAGTAGCGGCAGAAGCAGTATGTCAGCGTTGTGTGATCTGTCAGCAGCTAAACGTAGGAAAGAGAACACCAGTCACATTGAGTCACATAGGGAGGTCTGGGGGGCCTTTCAATAGAATGCAGCTGGATTTTATTGAAATGCCCAAGTGCAATCGACTCAGATACGTCTTAGTGATTGTCTGTATATTTTCCAGATGGGTTGGAGCTTACCCTACACGTAGGTGCGACACACTTACAGTAGCAAAATTGTTGCTTAGAGAGCTGATACCGAGGTTTGGGGTGCCATACTCTTTGGAATCGGACAGAGGAACACATTTCAACAGTGAAATAGTGAAGATGCTATGTTCAGCCTTAAGTATTGACCAGAAGCTCCACTGTAGTTATCGACCAGAAGCTTCGGGGATTGTAGAGCAAATCAACAGCACCATAAAATCCAGACTTGCCAAAGTTTGTTCATCGACGTCCTTGAGTTGGCCTGATGCACTTCCATTGGTTCTTATGAGCATACGCAGCACGCCAGATAGAAGAACAGGTCTCTCCCCACACGAGGTGCTAATGGGGAGAGCTATGAGACTGCCATCGGTTCCGACTGCAGCATTGTTGAACATCACAGACGATTTGATCTTGGACTACTTCAAGGGACTATCTGACGCCATTCATTCTGTGTCCCTCCAGGTGCAGGCTGCAGAGGTTCCATCAGCTCAAGACCTGTGCCATGACCTGTGTCCTGGGGACTGGGTCCTGGTGAAGAAACATGTCAGGAAGAACTGTCTAGACGTGCGCTGGCGAGGACCATTTCAAGTCATACTAGTTACAAACACTGCAGTAAAGTGTGGAGGCTTGCCCAACTGGATACACGCCTCACACACCCGAAGAGTTCCAGCACCTCTGGAAGAAACAGCTCCTCTCTCGGATGAAAATCCAGCGGAAAGCGGAGAAGCCACAGAGAGGGAAAGTCAAGCTGTAGAGGTGATCGAAGAGGCTGAGCCTGTGTCGGAACAGGCTGATGACGGTCAGGACACCCGTGAGACCGAAGTTGCCTCAGAAGAGGAAAGTAGCTGGGAGTTCGGATCAGACACCGAACAAGCTGTAAGTGGTCAAGAAACGAGTCCAAGAACAAGGAGCGGGAGGACAAGGAATGGAGAAGCTAGTTGGCCAGAAAGAAGGAGAAGGTCAACCTTGAGAGCAAATCCAGAGAGCACCCTTGTCCCGATCTCTGAAGATTCAGATCTAGACGAAGGAGCTTGGGACTCAGGCTCTGAGAGTCCGAGAAGATCAAGGAGCGTACGTGTGCCCTGCAGAAGATACGCCACCCCTGAGTGGACTTATCTAGCAGCAGATGTCTTGGGGACAGAGATCTGGGAGAGTGAGAGAGGTGCAAGTGACCAATCTCGATCCAATTGTGACAGTGGAGATATGGATGTTGACGCCTGGAATCGAGACTAAGGGGTTACTGACCTTCACACTTCCCGCTCCCCTTACCTAAGTCGGATCAAAGACCTAGTGCTGAATCGATTAGAGTCTCCAACTTTGGGTCATCCAGTACCAGTACAGGAAGAAAGAGTCATTCGTTAGAACTGTTGAAATATGTCATTAGAGCTGCAGGTACTAGAATCATTATAAGCATTATAGATGCATAAAGACTTTTTATGATTAAGCTATAAAGAAGAAGATAACCTAGCGCCGAGTGGAAAGAAGAATAAAATTAGGGTTGTCTGTGGCTGAAGTAAAAAGACATTGTTGTGAAAAAGAGACTTTTGTTGGTTAAGAGTGCTTCACAGACTGAGAAATCAAATAAAGCAAGTAAAGACCTGAAAGAGAAAACTTTTCATCGAAAAAGAAAGGAGCCACGTTGTTTGATAACATGGAGAATGTCAACCCAAACCGAAAGGTCAAATGCATAATAGGTACACTAATAGCAGTAGTAATTTTTCTCATTATTACAGTAGTTACCATATCATATATAGTAGGACATGCAAGTGTACAGGAGACAACAGATGTAAAGCCTGTAACGACTTTGAAACCTGCTCTTGTTGGGAAGAAGGAGGAGAGCAATGTAATTCGTGAAAAGGCGTTATTGGCAGATGAAGCTCGTAGGTTACACGTAGACGAGTCGCAGGGAAATTTTAGATCAAACGCATATGCCAAATTATTGTACGAGTATATTGATGCCATGGAGGCCAAAGATTGTTATGTTTGCATGCAATTGCCGGCTTCTGTAGATGAAGGCATCAGGTATCATCACCTCCCACTGACATATGGGATAACATGTAGTTTATTGCTTAGTATATTTTATCGTAGAGAAGGGTTTGAGTACTACTTTTCAAATTATGATTCGGTACTGCCTGAAGTCCCGAATTATAAACAAATGAATAAGTGGGACTATCACAAAAAGGAAGATAGATTAGCAAAATTCTTTCTTCCTTGGGATACATTAGATACTTCATATGCACGCCGAAATAATCTAACTTGCAAAGTGTCAGAGGTTGAGAAGAAATTCATTGGACAAGTAGATGACAGGTACAGGAGGCAGAAGATTCTAAAAATGTCAGGACAATGGAAAACAGATTGGACCGAAGAGGAAAAAGCACACAAAAAGAAGGGTAGTAATGGTCCAATAGCTTTGGATAGAACGCAGAAAGGAAAGTTATGTTTAACTCGAAGCAAGACATATTATGAGAGTGTATTTGTAGGTGAAGTTAGTTGTGAACATGCTTTTCGGTTGGAATATTACACGAAAGATTTCATGAACGGGATGCAAGCGATTCCTAATGTATATTTTGTATGTGGAAGAAATGCCTATGTAAAATTGCCTGACAATTGGTATGGTTCATGTTATTTGGCAATTGTCTTCCCCAAAATATATCATGCAAAGGATTTAGAGATCATAGAGGGAAAGGCTTCGACAAGAGGGAAAAGGGAATTAGGAGATGTTGAGGTAGTTGGAGACGTATTCGGAGCAATGTTTCCTCTTTTAGGTTTGATACTTAATGATGTTAAGATAAGGAGACTAGCTACAGTTGTGGATAGATTGTCTGCAAGTACTGCAAGGTCATTGATGCTAGTAGAAGGAGAGATGCAGTCGATTAGGGCAATGGTTCTTCAGAACCGTCTTGCTTTAGATGTTCTGCTAGCAAAAGAGGGCGGAGTTTGCAAGGCTTTGAAGGTCCAGGAATTCTGTACTTACATTCCAGACAATTCAAAACCACTTGAGAAGGTTATACAGAACATTACTGAGATACATCAAGAAATCGAAGATTTGACAAAAGTAAATGTGTGGGAAAAAGTAGGTCATGGAATGGGAAAAGTTGGAGGTTGGTTTGCCAACCTTGGTAAAAGTGTTGTTTGGTACATTTTTAAACCTGTCTTAATAATATTGATTTGCATAATCACATTGTGGGGTTTAGTGAAATTGTATAAATGGTATAGGTCAAACCGGTTACAAAGGTCCATGAGAGAGCAAGAAAGAAGATTAGCTGCTTTGCAAGATCAGCAGTATAGAAGTTTAAGAGCTCTCGAGACGATAAAAAGGGGGAGCCTTGTAACTAGTTCTGTGTAAAGCGACATTCAAATTGAGGTGTTAGTGATGACCCCTAGAGGTCATCAAAGCGGGGAACTGAGAGAGCGCAATTTGAATGAAACATATGTCCGTACCATATTTACAAGCCAATAGCATAAAGTTAGAACTTGTAACGTGAGATTAGCACTTGTAGCGTAAGGTTAGCACATGTAACTTAAGTAATAAGAAATGTATCTGTATTTACTCTAGAATGTGCATTAGAATTAGAAAGGCCCGTATACATAGGCTGGGCTAATATAGAAATGTGAAAATGCTTCAGAACAGTAGAACGTGCTAAACAGAGTTCATGTATTTATGAAGTAATTAAACGGAGAAAGAGATGAAATGTAAATTGAAGAAAAGTGCAGACTATATAGCACTGTGTAAGATCGAGAGTATAACATTGTATTTTACGTAACAAGGATTCGATTATAATGAATAAGTTGCTAATTCGATTATATATATATGTGTGTTAAAAGTCATACCGTGTAGAAGAGTTTGTAGGAATTTTAGAATGGTGTGATCATATGCTATTCTAACCTAACGGACCAAGGGTTCGCAAGAGTGTAGTCCACTGCATATAATTTAGTGGCCTCTCAGGGATAGGGGGATAGCTTTGATCTGTACGTGCGAGCCAAGAGTCAAGGGTCTTGTTAAATTAAAGTGACAATACTGGACGAAGTTATGGCCTAGTGAGATAAGGGACGCTTGGAATTTGGGGTCCTGTTACGAAGTGTCTGTTTTCGAGGTGACCAAAGGGGTTATAATCACAACTGTAATGAATAGAGCTCTGTTGAAGTGATAGACTTTGGTTTGAAAGTGTCAACTGGAATGTCATGAGGTTACCAGCACGATGACGAAGACGGCGCCTGAGAAGAAAAAGGTCAACTTAACAGACGACTCGAAGAGACGTAACGATGGGGAAAAAAACCAGAAGCGGGACTACGTGAAATGTGTACATGGTGGGCGTCTCAAAGGGGCGTTCCATCCATACTGTGATTTTGTATTTAGGGACAGCACCCCAGGGAGGAGAGGAGAGCAAGAGCAGATGGCCTGAGAACGCAGCAGAAGAAGAGAGCAGTAGGCCGAGGACCCTTAGAGAGCAGATGGGTAGGCAGAAAGGGTACTGCTTCTCGACATAGGTTTCCATCCGAGATTAAGAGAGTTTGAACTTCTTTGGAAGTCAAACTGCTGACACCTTTTTAGGTAAAGGACTTTCTGAGTAGGGATGTCATCTAGCATAGAGTAGGGACAGATTTAACTTGTTTATTCTTTTTATGTAAATGACGCATCATATTCTATTTGTGTCTATGCTATTCAATTTGTTGATTCTAGAATTGGTTTTGATTGTATTCGTTTGTAGACTGAGATTCTTTAGGGAATTTATGTTCCTTTTAGTTCCTGTATACTTGTTGAATCTTATCTTGAGAGGATTGTATTTACAATTGACTTTGGTTTTATATTAAACTTTTTAAACTTTACCAGTCGTAAGTGGTTCTTCAGAGTTGCGTCAGTCTATGGGGTTGATTTAACTTATGTGGGTTTGCCTTTTACTCAATGACAGTCAATAATCGATCCAAAAAGGATGAATGAGATAGGTATCTAGGTAATCAGAAAAGATATCAAAATCTCATTCCCCGCAATCCAATGTCATCTCTTTAAGGCCCTCTTTGGCCAGGTGATTGACAGTGCAGAGGCTTGCCTAAATTCTAAATGTGTTTATATCTAATATTTGACATGATTTCAGTTTTTTTTAATAAGGCAGCAGCTCACTAGTACTACTGCAAATAATGGATGTGGCACCCTCCCATTTCTTACATGTGAAGTCCTGTTTCAATGTAAGTGAAACTTTTTTATGGATGCTGCATGAAACATAAACACAACGTGGCAGATTTACAAGTCCCTTGCACCACTTTTGCGTCACTTTTAACATGGGAAAGCTGACGCAAAAGTGGCGCAAGGGGCTTGTAAATCTGCCCCAACATTTTTCTACAAAATGTCTATAATACACTTACATATCCTCTACATTAAAAAATTAAGTAAATGTAAGCGGTATTCAAAATAATCTGTTTAAGAATTATTAAAGGTTATCAGGGCAAAACTCTCTGTAGAACAGAGCTGGCTCAAAAGACCCACCCCCCAAGGCTGTGGCCCTGGGCCAGAGCACACTTTGCCCATTCCTTAAAAGGTTTCTGTGCGTACACGTGTGCAGTAGTAAACCACAGACAAGCAATAGGAAGTCGGAGGTGTGTGTCACCTCATAACTTGTGAACGGCCACAGATTCGCGAGCTTCTGAGCACCCACAAAGTTCTCTTCACCCCTTCCTTCCCTTGGAAATGGGCTATCCCAGGGCATACAGCTCTGCACGGTTGTGAAAGTAGCAAATGTCGCACGACATTCCCAGAACTGCACTAGGAAAGCTGCGGCGCTGTTTGCAATAGTACTATCGGGAATATTTGCAGACATGGAAAACAAGTACTTCTGCACCCAAACGCGGAATTCTTTTATGCATTTGATTTTCGATTCCTTGTGTAATTTGGGCCGCTGTCTCTACAAACAGTGCACATTTGCGCTATGTCAGAGATATATCTAGTGCATAAGTACACTAGTATAACCTCACAGTGCGGGTGGAATATGTGTATCTTCACTCACTGGTCGCCAAGATTGCTGCCCGGACTATCCTTTTTTTCTGATTGCTCAAGTTGGATCATAATATGATGGTTTTGTGTGTATGGTTTGTTGTATGTGTTTTGTATTGTTTGTGTTGTTTCGAGAGTGCAGCTAGGGGTGTTTTGTGATTCAAGTATGTTCCAGATTTGTAAGCACTTTAAGCGGGTTTAAGTAATGGTGTGTGTGACGTCATGGTGCAAGAATATTGCTTAGTTAACTGTATTCACGCATATTAACATTTTGACAACTGTATATGCTTTAAAATTCCTACCATAAATTGTTGTGTCCTTGATCGGATTGGTCGCGACTCAGGAGATGTTCCCAAAGAGGGACAGGTCAGATGCTACGGGATCAGCTGTCCCTTGCATTCATGCAGCTCCGACTTATAGGAGTATTTAAGGAGAGCAAATATGCGTCTTTTGTCGCAGCGAAGCCCACTTACCTGGAAGCACAAAACCGGCTTCCTGAATGTTGTAGTGTGGGGCAGGTTGTACTACCTGCAATGGTTGTCATGGGCGTAGGAACTGTGGGGGACGCGGGGGACATATCCCCCCCAGATTTTGTAGTGGGGGGACAAGGGGGACAAGGGTGGGGGGGACGAGGGGACGAAAGTTTTTCCCCTCTCTCTTCTGTCTGTGGCAGGGCCATTGGTATGTCAAAGCGCCAGTGCTTTGACGTGCTAATGGCCCTGTACTTGACCTGTGACCTTCCCTTTTGTTCTGCCATAAAGCTAAGGAATGTTTTCACACCTCTTCCTCGCCGCACCCACTGCCTGCAGTCTGCATTTCATTTCCAGATCAAGGATGAGGTAGTTTGTTGATTGCGGAGTGCAGGGCCGGCTGTAGAGTTGGAGGCGCCCAGTGCGACCATCTCTGTGGGCGCCCCAACAAACTTTTTAATTTTAAGTTATTCGGGAAAACAATGCTGGTGTAATGTTTGTTAAGGGACTCAGATTTACGGCGCTCTGAGCACATGAGAAGTAAATGTGCTATTTACTAATTTCCTGAAAACAATACGGGTATTTGGACTAGAGGCACACAAAGTAAAGGAATAGAAAGAAGTGCCTAGAATGCAATAGGCACACTCTGTTGAAAGGCATTGTGCGGCACACACAGTGACAGGTGCAAGGCTACGTGAAGCACAGCTACTGTAAGGTGCTTAAACCAATGAGACTTCTAAAATGAAATGCAAAAAATTGACATCTGATGCTCTATAAGACACAAAGAAAAAGTATTAGCAGGTTAGGCCAGGGTGTCCACCCACCATTTTATCCACGTTTGCAGTTTTCGTATTGTGCAAACTTGGCCAAATGGGATCACAGTGCTTTATGTAAACATCAGATTATAGTACACAAGTCAGATTCATGTTTTTTCCAGGTATGGGAAAATTAAATACTTTGCCCAGAGTCACAGCATAGTGAGCCAACGCCGGGACTTTAGCCTAAGTGCCCAGTTGCAAAGTCAGAAGCTCTATGCTTTAGGCCATATCTGGTATCCTAGCCACTTCAATTCGTCGGATGGCAGACTGTGTATGCATCGAAAGCGGTGTAAAAAACAGTCCATACCAGACTGTACACACCATGACAGAAGCGGAAAACTGGTACCGGGCAGACTGTACACACCAGAGCAGCACAAGCCACAGCAGTGTAAAGAGGGTCAAAAAATAGACTGCATATAAGGGACAGCAGTTTAGACACACAAGTAGGCTATACACCAGAAGAGTAGCGTAAAGAGAGATAAGGGCATACTGGACACAGCACACAGGGTCACTGGGAACCACTGGCCTGAAGGGCCCATTTTCTTTCTTTCACTGGGGTCCATGACACACTGACAGGCCTCTGGTAGCAGGAGAGCAGTGTACATAGGTGCAGGCAGACTGTCTACCACTGTAAAGTAAGACAGTGTGGATCCGAACAGCTGTGTTAAGGGGGCAGGCTGTAAAGTAAAAACATTGACAAGCAGACTGTTCACAATAAAACATAAAGGCATGAAAAACGGCGAGACAAGGAAGGTTTGTACATACCAAAAGACAAGAGCTGTGTTTTCAGCCACAGTGCTTTGCCTCAATTTCCTGTGATGGACACTCGAGTGAAGGCCAGTGATGTTCCTCTCCTGTATCTGAGGGTTGCCCTTGCGAGGGCCCTTGGGCTTGTTGTCAGAAGCCCGAGGGTGCATGGCTGCTTAGACTAGCTGTTGTTGCACAGCACAAGCACTGGTACAGTAGTGGACTCGAGGCCCATCAGCAGTGCTTGCTGCATGTGCAGCAGCAGAGGAGGCATCTTCAGAGGGACATACTTATTGTCCGTGTACATCCATCTGCAACCACGTGAGCGCATTTGTCCATCTTCTATTTTCACAATGTTGTGGAAATGGAAGAGGACAGTGCATGCATTTTGGTCAGAGGCAAATTACACCCCTGAGCTTGGTGCCTGGTGCAGTGGCACCGGTTACACCACCCTAAAGTCGGCCCTGGCTGACTGCATACTGCCCCTCCTCAGCTGGGACCCTACCTCATTTGATTGTTTCACACTGCACAATTCAGGCATTCAAAGCCTAATGTTTTGTTGGAATGTTTATTTTGTTTATTTTGAGCAGTTGAACCTTCCCCTGGAACACGAGAACAATTAGCATCAAATATAGTCTAAGCTATCTTGCATTATGTTGTGTCAATGTGCTGGTCTGTCCTAATATTTACACAAATAACTATTTAAATACCACTATTTTGTCTTATTGCTTTTATAGCGCTACTAAACCCAATCCAGGCTGTTGGAGCGCTTTAAATCACACATCCACATTATACATTCACAATAAACCATATGTGTGTAAACCAATTTACAGGATTTGCTACATAAGATAGTGAGGGTTACAAGGTGTAGGAGTCACATGTCCTTTCCTTTATAATTCGTTTTGCTATATTATAAGGATTGCAATTCATGAACTGCACGTAAATAAAGGATATCTGTGTTAAAAATAATAACCCATAAAATAAATATTCATCATCTGAATATCACATTATGTGCTTTGCGTGAGACATATTAACCCTCTATGCTACATTGATTCAAAACTGGGACTAGACAAAACAACTGTCTCTCCAGCAAGAGCATTCGCTTCCAGAGTTATTTTACCATTATTATCATTATTTCCTGAGATTTACTGGGTACGTAAAGAGCACTGCACCAGGTGCCTTAACCCCATAAGATATTTTAAAATGCAGAATTTCTAACCAATTAAGCAGAACAGATATACAGCCATGTTTCTCCTTATTGCCAATTTCTTTCTGGCAGAGTTTTAATACATAAATGTATAAGTGAAGGCCTAGTCCTTGCACCAGGGTTGCATCAATTTTTGGCACAACTTCGACACAAACTCTAATTTGTTAAATATTGTAATGCGCTCAAATGTACTCATGATAGACCTGCTTAACATATGCGAGGTCTTAGAATCTGATGTGATTTTTTGTGATATCATTTCCAGTGAGGTCATGTGTTGTGATGTCACGTGCTATGTCATGCGCTGTGATGCCACTTACATACTGCCTAGCTTGGTTAGTGCCCCACTTCTTTTTTTAGGACTTGTGCCCTTTTGGGAGAAGTATATTAGAGTGGTGATGTTGGCGGTTGTGGGAGGCTGGCTTAGGATTTGGGGCACATTGCACATTCTTAGGAGAGATGCACCTTGCACTAATACAGGCAACCTGTTTGGTGATTATAGTGGTCTTTGATACCCATATAAAGCTCTGAAAGTGGTAGCTGTGGAGAGAAGCCTTCAGACTTATCTTGAAGGAGTGTAAAGCAGCTTGTGTTACCACATTTAATTAACAGTGTAGATTAGATGAAAAAGAACCACACAATGTTTATAAACAAATGCTTTTTATTATGCAACACAATCACTAACACATTGGTATATCTTCTACCCAGAGATATCAACAATACACACAAGAATATTTCCAAATGATTAGGTAAGTAGCACAAATATACACTGGTGTCCAGGGGAAGACCAAACCATATGCGAAGAAAGTGCAATGCAAACTTCAAGGAGAATGGGACTTGGACCAGAGGTAATGGGAACACAAGGAACTACCCAAGGTAAGTACCCAGGAACCCCAAGGGGCTGTGTGCAGAGTAGAAACACAGCCGCATGCCTGATGGACGCCAATGGAGAAGTTGCGGTTGCAGTTTTACAGAAGAAGGACCCTTCCCAGAGGACCTGAAAAAACACTTTAGAAGTAATCCCACCCATGGATGCCCCAGGAACCAGGTTTCCTGCACCAGGGAGGCCGGGTGCATAGGGGTGAATTGATGTTGGAACCTACCATAGATGACAAAGGAAGACTTCAAAGAATATGCCTCTGAAGAAGCATGTGAAGGTGTCCAGTGGAATCCAAAAATGGATTCTTGAAGAAAAGAACCCTCAAGCAGAGGGGACAGAGTCTATCCCACTCTGAAGTGACCAGAAGGCACAGAAGCACATTCCCCACCGATGTTGGGAGGTTCAAGAGTGAAGACGGTGACCGTGTTGCTGCAGCTGCGAGGACCAGGAGATGCTGAGGCAGACCAGGAGGCATGCACGAGCTGTCCCATATTGGGTGTCGGTGTTCAGGTGGTCGGTGTCTTGCAAGAGGACCAACAAGCCTTGGTAGCCGCAAATGGCATGGAAAGCAAACAGATGCAAACATTGGGACCAGTAAGATCCAAGCGACAAACCAAGTGCAGGAGAGTCAGAGCAGGGCCTGAGCAAGCAGGGGAGCCCACTGAAGCAAAGGAAGACCCTCAAGAGGACCCACATGCCGAAGGCACAGGAGTCACAAGAGGACTTCAGGCAGCTCACAAAAGATGGAGGCCCACAGTGCAGAGGATGCAGTGAGGATGCTGATATTTGAGGGATGAGGTTCTGAAGGGTCTTGTAGCCCAAATATCTCTGGAGTGCAGAGCCAACAAGCCTTGGCAACAGCAATTCATCGCAGTGCACATGAGTGGTCCCAGCGGATTCGATGAGATATACTGTCCTCAAAATTGCAGAGATGACAGTTCAGGCCTCTAGGGGCTGTAGAATCCGAACCTGTGTTGCTGGGCCACGTGAAGTCCATTGGATGACAGGAGCAGCAGACCGGTCAGCTTTGTTGCAGTGCCTTCAGATGCAGGGGAGTGGCAAGGGAGATTACTTTGGATGTCCTTGATGCCCACAGGCCTTCTGGAGAACTTTAGTGATGCACAAACACAGACGACGCAGAAGACTTGAAGAACAGAGGGACCAGAAACAACAGGAGCCTTCCTTGATGCAGTCTCGGGTCCAGTCAAAGTTCGGCGAAGTCCAAGTGCCCAAACGATAGAAGAGTGTCTTGGTTTCAAAGGCGAGTCTTGTTCCAAGAAGAATCTGAGGACCTACCCACGGGGGAGCCCTTAAGTACCCTAGGGAAAGGGTTGCAATGACTTTGGGGTCCCTCCCAGAGGCGGGGCTGGACAGAGGGGAGGATACTCCCCGTTTCTTTGTCCATTTTCGTGCCAAAGTGGAAACCAGGGGTTCCTGAACTGTCTCAAACAGAAGTATGCAAGACAGGCACAAATTTGGGCCTTCAAAGTAGTCTGGTGCCACTGGCACGCGTCCCCGCCCCAGCCCAATATAATAAGTTCTGTCTGGGAGGTGGTCACACCTCCCTGTGACAGGAAACCTATTGTTCCACCTTCCCTTGCTTAAGTTGAGCTCAGTAGCAGGAGGGCAGAATCGTGTCTGTGGTCGGCAACACTGGGTTGCTGGCAGACCCTGAAAGGCTGTTACTTGGAGTACAAGGGGGTCATCTAAGGAGCCCCCAGTACTTGGGATCATTCTTCTAGCACCAGAGTCAGTGTTGGGGTATGATTCCAACACGTTTGATACAAAACATGACCAGGTCCAGTGCAGCCATTATTTAGTTGGACATCTCATTATAACTGATGTCCACTATATACCTTAAAATGGCTGATCACTCTTACAAAGCCTGGAGAATCAACTCCGGGGCCTGTAGGGGTGTCCTGCTCATGTAGGGGCACCCTCACATTTGTAACCAAGCATCCTGCCTACCATAGGAGTGACATAGTATTTAAGTGCAGTGACCTCAGATATAAGGAACTTAAATCTGTTGTAAGAGGTGCAAGCACCATCTCACACAGGCTGTAATGGCAGGCCTGTAGTCAAGTTTATGTGGACTCCCACTGGTGGCAAAAATCATGCTGCATACCTTTGTGGCATATACTAGCGACGTATAATGTTACACCAGTAGCCAATTATGGATGTACCAAAGTACTTACCAGAGCCAATTTAGGGCATAGAGGACAGTTGCTGGCGTACTGATTAGTAGGATCCCAGCAGACTACAGTCAAAACACACTGACCCCAGGAAAAAAGTGGGGGTAACCATGAAAGCAGATCCTACTTTCCTACACCCTCCGCCCCAAACGTAAAGATGAGGCTAACCATGCCCATTCGAGGCTTCTTTGTCTTAGTTGAAATATCTGGAAAGTCCATCTTTGTTGGCATGGTTACTCCCAAGTCTATGTTCCACTGAAAACTCCATCCCCTGTAGGGAAATGGACTACCTCAGAAGTTTGAGTTTTTCACCCTTCATCTGTTTAAGCCATAAGAAGGGCTTATGGTCTGTCTGAACAATGAAGTGAGTGCCAAACAGGTATGGCCTCAACTTCTTCAAGGTCCTGACCACAGCTAAGGTCTCTTTCTCAGAAGCTGATCAATGCTTCTCCCTGGGGGTCATCTTTCTGCTTATAAAGTCTACTGGTTGACCCTGGCCCTCTGCATTAAACAGTGACAATACTGCACCTATCCCTATCTCAGAGGCATCAGTATGGACAATTAATGGTTTGAAGTAGTCTAGACTTTGCAGAATTGGAGCAGAGCACATTGCTTGCTTCAGGTTGTCAAATGCCTTCTGACAGCTAAATGCTAGATATGCTGCACTATAAGCTTCCAGACCTGTTAAGACTTTATTCACCAGCCTCTGAAATGTGGTAGGTGCATTTTTGAAACCAAAAGTCATCCCCATAAATTGATAATGTCCACTGGGGTTTGAAAATGCTGTTTTAGGTCTGACATCCTCATTGAGTCTGATTTGAAAATAAACAGCAGTCAGGTCAAATGTACTGAGCTATTTGGCTGGGGCCAAAGTATCGATCAGTTCATTTGCCCTTGGAATTGGATGGGCATTAGCCCTAGTGACTGCATTGAGACCTCTATAGTCATCACAAAACTCATTTCTTTCTTACCATGCTAGCTGTGAGATTTGGGTCAAGGACTACAAGACTAGCCCAAGGGCTATCTGAAGCCTCAATGACTCCCAACTCAGGCATCTTTTGGACCTCTGTCCTGATGCAATCTCTGACAAGGTCAGGCTGTCTGTACATTTTACTCTTCATAGGCATGCTGTCACCTTCATGGGTACACCAGGCGGTTTGACTGGGTGTCAGAGAAAAGAGACCAGAAAACTGAGAACCTGTCTACAATTAGCTTGCTGTTGATCAGTGATGCTGTCTGCCAAGGCTACTCCTTCAAATGATCCGTCGTCATGGTCCTGAGAGAGGAGATTAGGGAGAAGATCAGTCTCTTCCTCCTGTCTCATCAGTGGCCATGAGCAAGCTCATGTCAGCCCTGTTAACAAAAGATTTCGAGCGAATCACATGAAGTACCCTCTGGGGACTTCTTGGAGTACCTAGGTCAACTTGAGGCCACTCCACTTGTCCTAGAGAGCGGCTGGATCCACAGGCCCCAACACCCACACTTTCTGTCCTGGCCAGTAAACAGTAAGGACAGCCTTTTGGTCATGTCAAGCTTTCTGAAGCTCCTGGCTGGCCTCAAGGTTTTTGCTGGCCGCCTTCATATGCTCAGCCATGTGAGAACGCAGGCCCAGAACATAGTCTGCTTTGTCCTGTTTAGGAGGCTTGAGAGGTTGCTCCCATCCTTCTTTGACCATACATAATGGACCCCTAACTGTATGTCCAAACAGAAGTTCAAATGGGATGTAGCTCACCCCTTCGGAGGAACCTCTCGGTAGGGAAAGAGAAGGCACGGTAGTAAGACATTCCATTTTCCCATCAGCTTTTCTAGGAATCCCATGATCATACCTTTGAGGGTCTTGTTGAACCTTTCAACAACCCCATTGCCCTGTGGATGGTAGGGTGTGGCAAACATAGTTCACACCACACTCTTTCAACATAGCAGTGATGTAGCTAGACATGAAGTTAGTACTTCTGTCTGACAATACCTCCTTAGGGAACCCAACTCTGAAAAAGATTCCCAGGAGTGCCCTGGCCACTACAGGAGCTGTAGTGGTCCTAAGGGGACTAGCCTCTGGATATCTAGTGGCATGGTCTACCACCACTAAGATAAAACTATGTCCAGATGCTGTTGGAGGGTTTAAGGGACCTGCAACGTATATCCCTACCCTCTCAAAGGGAACCCTAACCACTGGCAGAGGGATTAGGGGGCCTTTGTAGTGCCACCTGACTTACCACTGGCTTGGAAGGTGACACAGGACTGGCAAAACCTCCTGGTGTCCTCAGACATGTGGGGCCAATGAAAGTAAGGGACAAGCCTCTACCAAGTCTAGCTTTCCCCAAGATGTTCTGCAGGGGGAATGTTGTGTGCCAGGGTCAATAAGAAACCCTGAACTTCATAGGTATGACCAACCCCCTGGTTGCACCAGGCTTGTGGGTCTCTACTTACAGAAAACAGGAGCCCTTCTTCCTGATAAGTCATGTGTGACCATTCTGAAATGTCCTGCTTCCTCAGCAGCAGCTTGATGTCTGAATTGTTCAAGAGAGGTGCAGGCCTTCTGCTCCAGACTGAAGTCTTCCGTTAAAGGACCCCTGGCCCCAGTTTCTCTGCCTTGTCAGGCCCAAGCTCCTCTAGTACAGCTCCTTCACAAGTACTGAGATCATCTCCCTGAGGAGGCTAATTCTCATTGTAAGTCTGAGAGGAGGATACATCGGTATCCTTCTTGCTCCTTCTCTTGGGAGCTGATTGGTTCATTTCTCCAGGATCCAGGGCTCCTTCAGTGCCTAACTTCTTGGCCTCAGCCCTAGAGACAGCAAAGACACTGGCTGTTAGCATCGGTCACTTGGTAAATCTGTCCAAGTAGAATCTGATTGGTAAACACAAGTTTTTCTGTCACCACAGTGACACTAGCCCCTGTATGCCACAGCTTCCTGACCATTGATGAGAGGCTGTTGTCTGTATTTGCCCAAGTTAGTGGGACTTAGAATAAGGGTCGGGAGCTCAGAGCCACCATCACAGACTAAAACAGCCTGAGTGGGTGTCCTGACTAGGCCAGAACCCACTTTAGTACACACGGTTAACCCAGCTAAACTCTTAGGGGCCCTACTACAACCATTGCTATTGCTAGTGGCACTAGGAGGTTTAGGAGTAGTAGTAGCAGTATTGGTGCTAGACTTAGAGCAATTGGCATCCTTTGTCCTTTTACGTTTTTCCTTACACAAATAGCACCAAGGTTCTTGTTAGAGTAGGAAACGGAATGGGACCTACCCTCAGAGAAAGATGTTTGAGGACCTTCAGAAGACTCTTTTCTTTAGATTTCTCCGCACCTTTCTCTTGGGCCTTAGATTAAACTTCATTTGGTCTAATTACTTTTTGAATCGAAGCATACTTGCAAACTGTGACTACATGCCTGCCTTTATCAATGTTTCACTACAAAACGATGCAATTGTATTCTTTTAACGGAGTGTACAGTTCCAGACAATGGTCGATTTGTATCGGGACACTGGAAAGTCCAAAAGGTTGTCCCTGTCCCCCCCAGAAATTAAGTGTCTCCTACGCCCCTGATGGATGTTGTTTCCCGATGGTAAATATTTGTGGCGTGCACTGCACATTTCATGTACTTTATTAACATTAATTAAGGATACTTTTCCGATGTAAATTGTTTTTAAAATTTCACGGTCCATTGGGTCAGATATCTTGGGGGTTGTTTATACTGTTCATTTTGTTGCTGTTGTTAAAATGATCAATATGTTGTCTTCTCGTCGGTAATGCGCCTTGAGATTTGATGCATCTGGTGTCGTGGCACTATTCAAAACAGCAATGACTCATGTAGGTTAGATACATGATTAATGGTTCGTGCTTAAGCTCCTATGGAATGAGTTTTAAGTTGAATTATGATATAAAGAGTAATTGTGGGCAAAATGCTAGCTTTCCAAATGTAAATGGTTACCACTGGATCCAGCTGTTGGCTGGCTGGATTTATGGCATGTTCCATACATTTCAAGGAAGAACAGGCCACGGCTGCAGATGTGCCTTGTATTTTTTAACTATTTATTCGGATCTGATGGTGGCTATTGGTGTTAGCTCCTATTTTCATTCAAAGACTATAAAAAAATTTTAACTGTTCAGTGTGAATTGTCATCAGGGTCACATTTGTTTAAGCATTAAGGTGGGCTGACCAGGCAGGACCTTTCCACCTTAGGTGGTAATCTTGTTTGTATTCTGTTTGTAATCATGGTTGTTTGTCGACACATTGAATTGCCCATTATTTTGATGAGCACGACATTGCAAACTGGTTATTGTACTTGGCTGTCAGGGTTTTTCTTTTGGCCCATGTTATTTACTATATTCTTGGTAGTTTTGCATGGGGTGTTGTTTGTAAATAACTGTCTTACATCTTCTTTTTTCGTCTGTCCTAGAGACAGTGTGGGCTGTCTCACCAGCCTCATATAATAAAACAAAACATACATGAAAAATACATACTTATATCGATACAAATAGGTGCTTGTATCAGGCCTCCTCATTTATCTTTCTGTCCGGCTGTCACTCAAATGCTGCTTCTGCCCACCACCCCATTCGAACTGGGGCAGTTCACTGGACTTCAGTCATTGGCTCTTTCTCAGTGTGATTAGTAGCATTTTACTCAGATAGTGTGCACATTCATCCACAAGGAAGTGCACTTAAGTGTCAGGGCTGGTGGGAGCAATACTTTTCTTTGCCAATAGTACTTTGTGTCCATACTTTGTCAATGTTATAGTTTATTTAGACAACCTTGTGTCTTTGAACTATATCTTGAAGTTACGGTAATCCAATGTCAAGATTACATTTTCGTTGCTCCAGTAAGAAGCATTTTATCCTGGGATGTGGGATTAAAAGAAAAATATTTTTATGTGGTGCTAAGTCCACCTCCCAGCTACATCTCACCCTTACTGTTTTTTTATCCTTTATTTTTAGTCGAATTATAGAAACTTTTCATTGCAAGTACTTGGCTATTACAACTAGACAGGGGCATCTTGTACTTAATAAAATGTTTTTCATGAGGCTTACAATAAAAATAATAAATTACCTTTGCAGCAGTTTGTCAAGGCCTGACCTATTGTCTTTGCCAATGACATATATAGATAACATATGGTTCACTCATATATAAACATGTGTATAAAAATAAACCATCTTGCCTGAAAGTTTGGGTCACAGGAAGTAGGGAGGCTAACATTTTGACAAGTGTGTTTCTCGGCAGTTACTGTGCTTAGTGAAAATAGGTGTGTTCAGAACATTTCTCAAAGTCAACTCTGAGACAGTAGTTGTCATTAGTGAAGCAGAGGCATTGGGCTCAGCGATGTGAAGGACATACTGTACCCTGTTATATCTCTGTTTCTATACCTAGTGCAACATCATATGGACTGACAGTGTGTCTATGGAGTGCATAGCTGCCATCGGACTTCATGTCATAAGAATGACTTTCATTCGCAACAAGGAAGCATGCGGATACATAACATTAACATACCCTTTGTAAAGCACACGTTCACCATGACGGGTATCTTGGCACTGAATAGCAATTGTTCTCTTGTTACCCACATTAATAGCACTTATTTTATCAACCTCAGAAGGATGAAAGGCTGATTGGACCCTCCAGGAATTGAATCTGTGAACACGAGGTCGAACACAGGCCCCTGCATTGGATGCATTATTCCACTAAGCAACCAGACCCAGAAACTCTAGTTTAATCCTCGTCTTGATGAGTATAGACCTCCAGAGCCCAGCATGCTTGGTTCTTATGACTTACAATTCAGGACTGTTTTGACACTGGGTGAACTGGCAACTCCACCTGAGTGAGACATTTAAATATACTGACCACGCTAATGACTTTGCAATCGGAGTAGGCCTTTGGTACTCCTGTTCAGAAGGTAATCCAATAAAGTTTGTAGCTTCTTTCTACATGTCATCATCCAGAGGGTATGGAATGATGCTCTGCCAAGCATGTTTGTCATGGGATCTGTCTACCACAGGTACACTGGGATGGAGCGACACAATTAGACAGGGATTTAACTAAGGAAGAGATTTCGGAGGTTATATATTCAAAGTCTGGAAATAGAGGGGCACCATCGGAATTTTATCGAATGTATGGGGCCCTCTTTTCTGAGAGGCTGCTAGAGGTTTTCAAGGAGCCCATCGACCTTGGGGAACTCCCTAGATCTATGCGTAAGACAATTTTTGCGATGTTACCCAAGCCTGACCAGTATCCAGAGAAATAGGATCATACCGTTTGCTTTTCATGATGAATGTGCACATTACGATATTAGCTAAATTCTGGCCAACAAGTTGCAGACAGTGGTTAGTTCACTAGTCCACGCTGATCACTGTGGCTTTATGCCCAGTAGGAGCATGGTAATGAACATACGCTGGCTCATGCATTTAATGCACCCCATGCAGGACTCACAGATAGTGGCTGTGCTGGTGGCCCTTGTATCAAAAAGGTCTTTGAAACAATTGAGTGGGATTGCATAATGGCAGTACTGTCCGAAATGGGCATCGGTCCACAATTTGGAGGCAGGATCTCACCGCTGCATACGAAACCCATAACTCATGTCCGTTCAAGGGTTTACATCTGAAAGGAATGGGACTTAATTAGAGGGACTCGACAGGGGTGTCCTCTTTTAGCCTTGCTGTTTGCTTTGGCTATGGAGACTCTGGTTGTGCATTTGCTGTTGCCACCTCCAGGCATTCAGGGGCCCCGCCACCCTTGCGGTGCTGGGACCGGCCGCCAGTCGTGCAGCGGTCCCGCACTGGCAATTAGGATGCCACCACCACGGTGGGGGTGACATCCCCCATCCACATCATTGTGGTGGGTGGTGCACACAGCACCGCCCGCCACAATGCTGTAGCTCCACACTGTGCATTTGCATGCACAACGTGGCAGGCACCGCGTGGTGCCTGCCACGTTGTGCATGCAAACGCAGGGGGGTACCATAGGTACCCCCCATGTGCACCCCCCACATCCTGGGGGCCCTCAACGGGTCCCCAACTGCAAAATATGCATGCTGCTTCCCGCTGCCATCATAATATGGATAGCAAAACACACTAGATGATGGACGGAATGTTGCACAATGGCAAAACATTCACCCCCAGTCACAGATCTGGGTTTAATCCATCGTTATTTTGCTCACCAAGCCACCCCAGTTCAGACATGGCCATATGCAAATCAGTCTTCACCCTGTGCCTCATGAGAACAGTCCAGACCGAACTACCAAGCCATGTCTTCCCTGGACCGGAATCAAGCATCCTTGGACCGGTTTCTGGCTATCAGCCTTCTTCAGCCAGGATAGCTTGACTCCAGTGGCTTAGTGAGCACGGGGCCCACGTCAGGGCATACCCTTCCCACATAGGGTGAACAGCAAAACACACAAGATGATGGACGGAATGTTGCACAATGGCAAAACATTCACCCCCAGTCACAGATCTGGGTTTAATCCATCGTTATATTGCTCACCAAGCCACCCAAGTTCAGACATGGCCATATGCAAATCAGTCTTGACCCTGTGCCTCATGGGAACAGTCCAGACCGAACTGCCAAGCCATGTCTTCCCTGGACCAGAATCAAGCATCCTAGGACCGGTTTCTGGCTATCAGCCGTCTTCAGCGAGGATAGCTTGACTCCAGTGGCTTAGTGAGCACAGCACCCACGTCTGGGCATACCCTTCCCACATCGGGTGAACAGCAAAACACACAAGATGATGGACGGAATGTTGTCAAATGGCAAAACATTCACCCCCAGTCACAGATCTGGGTTTAATCCATCGTTATTTTGCTCATCAAGCCACCCCAGTTCAGACATGGCCATATGCAAATCAGTCTTGACCCTGTGCCTCATGGGAAAAGTCCAGACCGAACTGCCAAGCCATGTCTTCCCTTGACCGGAATCAAGCATAATAAATACGTTAAAAAAAAATATTGCCTTGGGTCCTTAATAGCAGGAGCGAACATGGTCGTATGTCATCACATTGACCACCACTACATCTTGAAGATGAGCTTTTCCTGTACTTTACCACTACATCAACTCCACTACTTCAGCCTTACCTCTCCCAACCATACAAAGCGACCTTCGTTGATGATAATAATGATAATAATAATAATAATCAGATTTTATTATTTGAATTTTTTCTTTTTTTGTTATGATTCATACATTTACATATGTCAGTCACATTTGAGCTAATTTGATTTTCAATACTCTCATCTTACTGTCATGCCTAGCCCCAATTCCAAATAGCTTATTTATTTATAATGTAATATCCTACCCATGTAATTCTTAAAAGTTTTTCTAATAATACTCTGTTGTTTTATTTGATCGATTTTAATTATTAATGTCCCTTTCACTGAAAAAATGTAATTCTTGAACTTTGTTTAGTTTAATTAAATATAAAATATATAGCCAATATATAATAATAATAATATTAATAATATTAATCCACATTTGTAAAGCACACAATCACCCGTAAGGGTCTCTAGGCGCTGGGGCCGTCGGGAAGATTAAGCAAGCTATTGCCCAGAGTCACATGGTGCTGAGCTAATCAGCCGGTGCCTGGGATTGAACCGTGATCTCAAGATTCCAGAGTCAGTCGCCCTGGCCACGGCGCCACACCTCTTCCCACATATTCCCAGTGAGCAAACCAAATCTTTATTTAGTTTCCCATTAATTTATATTTACTTTTTTGGTTGCTTTCGTTAGCCCTACTTCTTATTTTAAATAAAATCATTAATTAAAAATATATCTCAGGGGGTTTCCCACAGCCTCAATTACTATTTTGAAATTCAATCTAATAAATAATTTAATTACTTAAATGTAATTGAATTTACATTCTTTTAAAAATCTCATTGCTCCCAATTTAATTATGCTACTGATTTTTGTCGATGAAGTGGTCAGCGTTTTAGTGTTCATCAGTTTAGTGACTATCAGGCACATGCATCAAGCTAGGATTTTGCGAGTCCTTAAATGCGATTATTAAGGAATTGCAATTAAGGACTCGCAAAAGCATATGCATGTAGGAATCGCTATAAAAATAGCGATTACTACACATTCCTTATTTACGAGTCGCAAATTGCAATTCGCAAATCAGGAAGGGCTTCCCATTCATTCCTATGGGCCTTCAGGCCCAAAGGAATGAAAGGAAAATTGCATGCGCAATTTGCGAGTACCAATTGGTTCCTTGCAAACTGCGCATGCAATTTCAAGGGTGCAAGGGTTTCAAAAGGACACCCTGTTGCACCCCTGAAATTGATCTGTGAACAAATGTTGCGCACACACATGTCCCAAGGACATGTGTGTGTTTAACCTACAACTTTGAAAAATGCACTTTAGTGCATTTTTCAAAGTTTTTGCAAATCACCATGAAGTTCAACTTCATGGTAATTTGCGACCCCTAGTAGCGAAATCGCTAATTCAAAGTGGTTCTTGCATTGCATTTAAGGAATCGCAAAATGCGATTCTATAAATACAATCGCAATTTGAGAATTCGCAATTAATTGCGAATTCTCAAATTGCAAAGGCCTTGACCCTTGATGCATCGCAAAAGCAAATTTTGTGATCTTAAACGGCCCATTTTTGAGATTGCAAAAATCTTTGATGCATGTGCCTGTATGTGTCTAGTGGACTTGGAGAAGGGCCTTTTAGATGTAGTGGACTCAACGTAGTGGGGTGCCCCAGTAAAAACAACAGAACGTAATAAATACAACAAAATACTACGCTAGTTAAGAGATACTTTTGTGTCCAAACTTTGGATACTGAAAAAGCAAAGTCTTCAATTTGACAAAAAAAAACCTTCATACTTAGGGCCTGAATACGATGTCAGTTGGAGTTGCCTCTGATCAACATCGCTGCGGCTGTGGAACCGACCAACCTCAGGTCGGCAGTTTCGACGCCGCAGTTAGGATGCCAGCCGAACCGCCAGCAGCACAAGCTCCCATTGAAAAATTGAAGTTTTGAAACATGCCTGCACCATGTGGCAGGCACCTCATGGTGCCTGCCACACGGTGTAGAGATGTGAAGGTGCCCCCCAGGGCCACAAGCGGATGGCCAGGGGGGAAGGGGGCCCGGCTAGGGGCACCCAAAGGCACTTTCCCGACAGCAGTTCCATGTCGGAAAGGCCGACATGGAACTGCTGTAGGAAAGTGCCATCATAATCCCTACGGCGAAAACACCATCCTTAAGGAATTATGAGGCCTTTCAGACTGGCTGATGAGCTCCTTGAGCCCGTCGGAACTGAGACGAATCCCCCGGCTAGCTTAAACTCCGACCGCTGTCATTGTAATAGGGCAGTCGGAGTTTAAATCTAATTGTAATTAGGCCCTATATTGTGATAAAGAGGAAATGCATGTTTTTCATTACAAAAACTATAGTATTGTCAGAAAGGCTGTATGTTGATTTTCACTATTTTTTATAGGGATAGACTTAAAAAATCACACAATGCAAAGTGCTTCTGCCCAACAAGAACAAGTCTCATCCTGTGTCCACATGAAGTGATGCCCCACTGATATTGGAAAGGGAAGACCACTCGGTCCCCCCGAACGAATGGATGGGTGCCCCGATCCCCCCGGGAAACCATTTTGGGCGGGGGCGTGGTTCGGCTGGTATGCCCAAAGCGGCGTAGCCGGAGCACCCCCTTCCCGCCCAGAAGGGGTTGTCCTAGACACCCACCCGGAAGACCGCGCCCCGTGGGTGTACCTGAGGAGGGTCCCCGCCCTCCCGCAGACGGATAAAAGAGCGGGAATCCAAAGAAGCGTCCTCTTGTTCCAGTGCTCTGAAGGCTGCACCACTTGTTGCTCTTGAGCCCTCAACGGAACAAGCGGCAATTTTGAGAACTTGTAATCTTGTTTTTTCTGTTTCAGTTATCGAGAGTTCGAAGGACCGGGGACCTCGTTGATCGAATTGAGCGGAGTAAACGAAGCTATGGCCGGCAAAAAAGCGGGAAAGAGCTCCGAGCTGGAGAAGGTACTGCGCACCTTGTCGAACTGAATGGCAATCATGGCCCGAAAACTCGGTAAAGTTAATCCGATCGGTCGAGGTTTGGCCGAAGTTAAAAAGCAGTTAGCGGCCCAGAACAACCCCTCAGGCCGCCCTAAGAAGGTAACAGGCCCGGCCTTGCCGGGAGTCGTCCCTGAGGGTAGGGGGAAGCGTATTAAGAGGAGGGCGTTTTCCGGGGAGGATCCGGTTCCTGAAGTGCCCCCATCCGCCCCCATCACACCGGCAGACAGCCCGGTACCAAGTCCAGATATAGGTCTACCAATCCCGGTTGTAATTACCCCTGTTAATGATGATCAGATGCCCCCAGAACTGGCTCTTCAGTTAGCGGCAGTGTTGCCCTGGCTCAAAAGAAAGCAAGGGGGGGCAGTGGCGGCGAGGGATCCGGCCGAGGAGGCAAGATTGATAATCGAGCAGTTGCGGCAATCGAGAGAAGCCGGGACGGCGAATGTTCCTTCTATTTCCCCACAGGTAGCGCCAGGAGCAACCACGGTTGGCCGGGAAAAGACAACAGACACGGCGGTTGAACCTGGTAAGAATCCGTTGCCAATGGTGGGGGAAAGTTCAGTGCCTTCGCGGCGTGAGAGGGTGGCCCAGCACATCCCAGCGGCCACTAAGGAAATGATATGGGGGGACAAGTATGTGAACATGTTTTCTTTATTGACCGACCATCGCGAGATGGAATACGCAAAGACCCAGAAAGATCTATGGCACCCCAGCGTGTGGCGGGCCAAGATGGCAGAATTTAGGGTCGACGAGACCGTAGCGAACTGGGTGAAGGCCTTCTTGATATTTACGGCAGTAATGGGGGAGCGTAAGCCTGAAGTGTTGCCCGAGCTATCCTGTTACCAGAATAGGATCATGGATTTTTATAACATGTGCGGGGGAATGAGTGGAAAGGATATGACATGCAATTCCGAAAGTCTAAAGAGTTTGATGTAACTTTGACATGGGACTGCCTCGACACGGTATCATGGCACAGGCAGCTCTTGCCTGGATCGGCAGGTACGTCCTCGCCGGGCGGGAGCGGGCCTGGGACAGTTCAGCAAAGGCCAGCGCAGCCCTTTCGAGCAAGCGCTGGTGGGGAGTCACAGCCCAAGACCGGTGGGAACGGGGGCAAGCGCGGGGTCTGTTGGGGCTTCAACAGAGGAAACTGTAACAGACCCCTGGGAACGTGTAGGTTCCGGCATGCTTGTGCGGGCTGTGGGAACTTCTCACACCCGGAGAGTAGCTGTAGATCCAAGAACAGTGGTGCGGGAGGAAAGGGGGGGTCCGAGCAAGAGTGAGGTGATGCTAGGTAAACAATCCCCTTCACCCGTTGACATCATGGCTTTGACTCCCTGGTTGAACAAATACCCTGATCATATATCCGCCGGGATGTTGAGGAATAGTTTCTTATGTGGCTTCAACATCCCGGCGGGAAATTTTCAGGGGACCCCCTTTTGTAAAAATCAGCTATCCGTCCAACACAACCCTGCAGTGGCAGCCAGAAAAATTACCAAAGAAGTCAGCCTGGGGCGGGTAGCAGGACCCTTCCCATGCCCGCCGGTGGCGGATTTCGTGTGTTCACCTCTGGGAGTGGTCCCGAAGAAAGACCCAGGGGAGTATAGACTCATTCACAACCTGCCGGCCCCGAAGGGCGCTTCGGTGAATGAAGCCATCGATCCGGATATCTGTTCAGTCTGGTACGCATCGTTTGACGATGCTGTGACCCTGCTGAATCGCCTGGGCCCTGGGGCTCTGATGGCAAAATCGGACATCGAATCGGCATTCAGGTTGCTCCCGGTACATCCACGGGACCAGCGCTTGCTAGGATTTACGTTCCAAAGGAAATATTACATGGATAAATGCATGCCCATGGGTTGCTCAATTTCTTGTGCTTATTTTGAGATGTTCAGCTGTTTTTTAGAATGGGCATTCACTAAGGCCACTGGACATAGAGAAGTCATGCACTATTTAGATGACTTCCTGTTCTTGGGGCCGGCTGGCAATGCGAACTGTGCACAGGCACTGCAGGATTTCTGCATTCTCATGCAGGAGTTTGGCGTCCCATTGGCACCAGGTAAGACGGTGGGGCCATCTACTTCTCTCGAGTTTCTGGGAATTGAGCTTGACTCAGTGGAGCGATGCTTCCGTTTGCCAATGGAGAAGGTGGCCAAGTTCAGGGCATCCTTAACGCAATGCCTGGGCAAAGCGAAAGTGACCCTGCACCAGTTACAACAAACAGTGGGTCAGCTTAACTTTGCCTTGAGAGTAATACCGATGGCTCGCCCATTCTCCCGCTCCATTGCACAAGCTATGGTCGGCCTCAAGGAGGGACACCACCGCACGAGACTGTCGGCAGAGGTTCGCCAGGATATGCGCATTTGGTTGGCATTTCTGGCGGACTTCAACGGTCGAGTAGTGTGGAACAAACCCCCAGCTTAATCAGATGAACTGGGTTTGTGGACCGATTCAGCCGGGAGCGTGGGATTTGGCTCCATCTTTGGTAACTGATGGTCGGCACAAGTATGGCCGACGTGGTGGCACTCCAGTGGCCTAACAGGTAACATTGGGTTCTTGGAGCTGTTCCCCATTTGGGTGGCTTTGTTGGCATGGCCAGACGATTTCAGGGACCGATCAGTAGTGTTTTGGTCGGACAATATGACTGTCGTTGAGTGCATCAATCAGCAAGCGGCCCGCTGCAAGTGGATCTTGAGACTGTTGAAAGAGATTGTGTTACATTGCATGAGATTGAATGTACAGTTCAGGGCAAACCATGTGCTGGGTGTACTGAATAATGCAGCTGATGCACTCTCTCGTTCACACACGCAGGCTTTCAGGGGCTATCTACCCACAGCGGACCTAGTGGCGGCACCGTTCCCCGAAGCACTGTGGCTGATCGGTGCCCCGGATTACAAGACCTCGTGGCAGCCAGCTTAGCTCCCAGGACGAGGAAGGCTTATGAGGGAGCGTTTCGTTCTTACTGCGCCTTTTTGGGCCCGGCAGGGAGACATAGCTGGGGGCAGGAGGAATCCTTCCTGGGGTTCCTAGTAGCACTGCACAGAGAAGGCCGATCAGCCGCAACTGCCAACAGACATAGGGCGGCCATATCATTCATGGCACAGCTCCACGGTATAAGGGATCCAACGGGTTCCTTTTTAGTCAGAAAGGCGCTTCGCGGATGGCAACGCCTGGAGGGTCGCAAACAAGATACGAGGCACCCGATTGGTTTAGAGAGATTGTCTTGGCTTTTAGCAAAGCTGGATGAGACATGCTCCTCCCCTTCTGAAGCAGTTCTGTTCCGGGCAGCTTTCGCCTTGGCATTTCATGGGGCCATGCGGGTAAGCGAACTCGTGGCGAGGAACAAGAAAGATATGGAGGGAGGCCTTTGCAGGGATCACGTGCAAATACGGGGTGATTCGATGCTGATCTCGATAGCTAGGTCCAAGACAGACCAGGAAGCTGTGGGGGATAGTGTGGTTGTGCAGCGCGCTCGAGGGTGCCCCACTTGTCCGATAAAGTGTTTAGAGGAATACTTGGCACAGAGGCCGGCGACATGGGGAGGGAGCCTGCTTAGGCACAAAGATGGCACCCCTCTGACGAGATTTCAGTTTCAGAGGGTGCTAGCACTGACAATCGCCGAGGCGGGCATGGACCCGTGCGATTTTGGGACCCACTCCTTCAGAATAGGGGCCGCTACTGAGGCTACGGCTCGGGGTCTGGGTGCAGAAGAGGTAAAACAGCTAGGCCATTGGTCCTTGAACTGTTTCAAAAGGTATGTGCGGCTGCACATGTTGTAAAAGACTGATGAAATGCACTCACGCTTGTTGTCTTTTGCTTGAATTACAGTTTTGCGAGCCTGTGACGCGGGGCGGAATCTGGGATCAACCCATCACCGGAGGACCAGCGGTCGAGGATCAACGACTGGAGAGCAAGTGGTATGGGTTGTGGGCCACTCATACGTGAGGCGCGCCGGAGAAGTATTCATGGCAGGTGACGCGACTCACGCATCTGGGGAATACGGGTTCAGAGTGACCTTCCATGGGAAGGGAGGCCTCTGTTTCGATCAATTTCAATCGTTTATGGAGGCTCTTTTAGGGCGGAAAAGGTCACCGCCAACTATAATCATAGTACACTTGGGGGGCAATGACTTGGTAAGACTGGGAAGACGAGTGTTAGTGGAACACATTTTGTCGGCAGTCAGCTGGTTGGCTAAGAGGCTCCCGGGGTGTACAATTGCCTGGTCCCACATGATTCCCAGGAAAGTTTGGCGGGGGGGTTTCTCTGTGTCGGCGTTGAACCACTCGGTTAAGAGGGTCAACAATAAAATTGGGAAACTGTTTCGCTCCGCGCATCTGCATAGCATTCCCCATGGGTGTATTCGGGGTGATCACTATTATCTGAGTGATGGGGTTCACCTGTTCAGGGCGGGGAATGATTTACTAATAGGAGACTTCATAGCATGGCTAAGGGGTTTGAGGAGGCATGACCTTTAGGAGGTGTGGGGGGCCGGATAGTCGGTCAACTATCCGGCCTGTGGCGGTAAGGTCATGATCGGTGAGCAGAAATTTCAAGGTCCCTAGGGGGGGCGCCACCCAGAATGGATGGGAGCGCCCGGGGGGAGGCGGCCATTGGCCCCTCCCACGGGTAGGCGGCACCCACTACGGATGGGTCGCCTAGGGGGAGATGGCCATAGGCCCCTCCCAGGGGGGAGACGGCTAGATGCCCCTCCTACGAATTTCCCGGGGGGCGGATATCCGCGACGGCGGAAGAGAGTGTGGGGAAGGGGGGAGTCCACGCTGTCCTTCTTACAGATACCTCACACGGGTACTCCGACGACCTTTAAGATGGCGTCGAGTGAGAGGGGGCCCCCACGACAAGGGAAGTTACAGTTGGCAACGAGGGTAAAGTCCTCTGCGCATGCGCCACTCACACCGTGAGGGCGGGAGTTTGGTAGTAGGGATCTGACACCGGTTAAGACCTTGCCGTTGGCCCTTAATGCTAGGATGTACAATTTTAATTTAGAATGTATACATTTTCAGGATGCTAGACTCGGCTGGGAAACCTTTGTATTAGAGAGCTGTTAAGGTTAGCCAAGGAACATGTCTTCATCAAAATGTACATAATTCATGAAACGTTTTAATTTAATGTTTTAAATTTTGTTTCATATTTTAATAAATACGGCCGGGGGGGGGTAACTCCCCCCCGCCTTCCAAAAGCTCAAACCAGTGTCTGTCTCCTCCCCTTGGGGAATTGGTGTTGGGAGGGGGTGGCGGGCATCCCGGCCATATGGAAAGGGAAGACCACTCGGTCCCCCCGAACGTATGGATGGGTGCCCCGATCCCCCCGGGAAACCATTTTGGGCGGGAGGCGTGGTTCGGCTGGTATGCCCCAAGCGGCATAGCCGGAGCACGCCCTTCCCGCCCAGAAGGGGTTGTCCTAGACACCCACCCGGAAGACCGCGCCCCGTGGGCGTACCTGAGGAGGGTCCCCGCCCTCCCGCAGACGGATAAAAGAGCGGGAATCCAAAGAAGCGTCCTCTTGTTCCACAGCTCTGAAGGCTGCACCACTCGTTGCTCGTGAGCCCTCGACGGAACAAGCGGCAATTTTGACCCACCCACCAGCCCCTATTGCAATGTTTTGAATAAAGTGATTTGTTGATGATATCAGATTGTATTAAAGAGATGCAGTCAAGTTGTTTCAGTATTGAGTAAATGTGTATAGGCCTTACTTCCTTTTGAAGAAAAGTAAAGGAATTTATCAAGTAATGTGATTGTCTTGTGCTTTAGGACCTTTGTTCCTTTTGTAGAAATGAAAAGTTGATGAATCATCACGCTGTTTCACGTTAGGTGAATTTTATTCCCTTAGTAGGTAAAACAACTGTCGTATTTATTTTTTGGTCGGGCGGTATGGTCATGATCGGTGAGCAGAAATATCAAGGTCCCTAGGGGGGGCGCCACCCAGAATGGATGGGAGCGCCCGGGGGGAGGCGGCCATTGGCCCCTCCCACGGGTAGGCGGCACCCACTACGGATGGGTCGCCTAGAGGGAGACGGCCATAGACCCTCCCAGGGGGGAGACGGCTAGATGCCCCTCCTACGAATTTCCCGGGGGCCGGATATCCGCGACGGCGGAAGAGAGTGTGGGGAAGGGGGGGAGTCCACGCTGTCCTTCTTACAGATACCTCACACGGGGACTCGGACGACCTTTAAGATGGCGTAGAGTGAGAGGGGGCCCCCACGACAAGGGAAGTTACAGTTGGCAACGTGGGTAAAGTCCTCTGCGCATGCGCCACTCACACCGTGAGGGCGGGAGTTTGGTAGTAGGGATCTGACACCGGTTAAGACCTTGCCGTTGGCCCTTAATGCTAGGATGTACAATTTTAATTTAGAATGTATACATTTTCAGGATGCTAGACTCGGCTAGGAAACCTTTGTATTAGAGAGCTGTTAAGGTTAGCCAAGGAACATGTCTTCATCAAAATGTAACAAAAGTAAAATTGTACATAATTCATGAAACGTTTTAATTTAATGTTTTACATTTTGTTTCATATTTTAATAAATACGGCCGGGGGGGGTAACTCCCCCCCGTCTTCCAAAAGCTCAAACCAGTGTCTGTCTCCTCCCCTTGGGGAATTGGTGTTGGGAGGTGGTGGCGGGCATCCCGGCCATATATGCAGCCCGTGCTCCCATCAGACAAATCATATGTTGCTCCCCTGGCGCTCATCACCCAGGGCTACCCTGAGGTGTATCACTAGTGCTCCGCTGGCACACATTACCCTGTACTGTCTGGGACACAGCAGTTTCTGACTCTCTTCATTGGTTTGTTTGTATGGGCGCTTGCATGTTTGTTGAACTTTACATTCATGGATATCTGTAAGTGTGTTGGTCTGTGCGCCCTCTCACTATGCATGCTTATCAGTATGCTGTGTGCCTACTTTTGTATGCACCTTTCAAAAGCCAAACCTATTGCCTTTGTCAATGTTTGTTTTTTTTTTCCTCCGTTGTCGCCTCTTTCCCAAACAAGGACTCATGTCTGACCTCATATCGAACGAAATGGAGCGAAATGTCTTTCATCAATGGAAAGATTGATTTTTATGTTCTTTCTATGTTTGCTTCCATGGTTTTTTACTTGCGTTGTTCAGTTTCCTAGTTCATGATGTGGGGACACTGCACAGGACACACGACAGAAAGACTTCGCCTCTAGGCGCTGAACCTTACTGGCTAGGTCAGATAATTACTGCCAGAAATTAGAGCTGGAAGGGATGAGAAAGCACAAAGGAATTTACAGAGGTGAAGGTTCGATTTCTTAGGCCTGTAGGGATGTAAAAAGGACAAACATTCTAATGCTTGGGGGTCTAACAGGAGAAATGAACCTCTTGGGAACTTGTGTCATGGGGTTTGGCAATTGCTGAGCAAAACCCACATGTTAAGTGGCATGGGGAAGACAGAGCCCGAGGTATATAAACCTGCAACGTGCAAATGAAACCCTGCACAAAAGCGTCGCCATTGCACTGTTGCAAATACGTTTGAGATGTATCAATTGAATTATATTGCAACATTTATATAGAGCTTACAATCTGTATTTGCTGTTCTGAAACGCTTGCCTACAAGGGCAGCATGCAACGCCGAGTAGGATCTGTGGTTGAAAGGGTGTTGCTTTTGTTTTTTGATCCTACGTGGGAAGTGTTGCCATGTCGTGTGTGATGACAAGGGAGGTGCGGTTATCGTGTATGATACAGTGCTTTGCAGTGTCCTGGATGAAGAGGTGAGAGAGACAGGCGTGCAGTTTATGGTTTTTATTAAGGTGGCCGCTTTGAGCAACTTTGCAGGTCCCTTTGTGGCATTTGTTATGCTCATAGTCCACTTTGCTGGTTATTGCTCTAGTTTGTCTGAACTGATTTTTTGTGTTAAGTTTATGGTCAGTTCAGCTTTATCAAAAATGCATTGCATTACTGGGCACCATAAAAGAGAAGCCAGAAAGCCAGTTTATGCTGTGATATGAAGGGTGTCTCATAGTACTTATACACAGAACTTTACATATATATATATACATATTTGAACCAAAGACATTGTATGTTTCAATAAACTCAGTGACCTTTGTTTTTAGGTCTGGACAGGAATAACTAGCCATCTTGTCAACCACATGTAATTAACAAGCATTGGCAAAGCCAAAACGGCTCCCCTTTGTTTGTTTAGTCGTGTTTTACAGCAGTGCAGCATGGCAAAAAAAAAAAGTAACGAGCTACGATGCAGTTATGCTAGCCGCTTTATAAAACTGTTTTTACTTTCAACCATGCTGCACAGTAGCCAGGCAGCTGCACAACATGACAAAGAAAACATTGACTAAGCCAAATACCGGTCCCAGGATGCTTGTTTCCGGTCCAGGGGAAAACTGGCTTGGCAGTTTGGGCTCGGCTGTTCCCATGTGGCTCTGGGCCAAGACTGATTTGCATATAGCTGGTTCTGAACTGAGGTGGCGAAGTGAGCTAAAGAACGAGCATGGGTTCAACCCAGATCTGTGACAGGTGGTGAGTGTCTGAAAAGTTTCAGCGCTCCATCCATCATCACTTGGTGTTGGTTTTGTTCACCCAAGTTGGCAGGGTATGCCCAGACGTGGGTCCCTTGCTCACCTTGCCACTGGATTCAAGCTAGCCTGGCTGATGAGGGGTGTTACCCCGAAACCGTTCCCAGGATGCTTGTTTTCGGTTCAGAGAAGACCTGGTTTGGCAGCTTGGGCTGGACTGTTCCCATGAGGCACAGGGTCAAGACTGATTTGCTATATAGATGGGTCTGAACTGAGATGGCCAAGTGAGCTAAAGAATGATGATCTGTGACTGGGGTTGAGTGTCTGAAAAGTTTCAGCTCTTCGTCCATCATCTCCTTGTGTTTACTTTGTTCGCCCTAAGTTGGCAGGGTATGCCCAGACGTGGGTCCCTTGCTCGCTTTGCCACTGGATTCAAGTTAGCCTGCCTGATGAGGGGTGTTACCCCGAAACCGGTTCCAGAATGCTTGTTTCTGGTTCAGGGAAGACCTGGCTTGGCAGTTCAGGCTGGACTGATCCCATGAGTCACAGGGTCAAGACTGATTTGTATATAGCTGGGTCTGAACTGAGGTGGCGAAGTGAGCTAAAGAACGATGATGAATTCAACCCAGATCTGTGACTGGGGGTGAGTGTCTGAAAAGTTTCAGCGCTCCGTCCATCATTTCCTTGTGAAAGCCAAATAGCTGTACTATTTGTCTTTTTAATGTTTTTTAAGACATGTTGCACAGCTGCGGGGCTGCTATAGAGCATGGCTGAAACTAAAAAAAAAAAGTCATCTTATGCAGGTTGTATTGACTGCCATAGCACTTTTTAGGTCTCGCCTACGCAGCGCGCAGTCGCTGCTTCGGAAAAAGACCTTAAGCAATCGAGTTGGTTTTGAGGCCAAAAACGTGCACGCGTTGCATTGCTTCCAATGGCAATGCGTGCATGTTTGGCGATTCCCTTGCGGGAGCGAGCTGTGGGACACCATATGTTATCAATTATCGCGCCTTGCTGCTCGCTCCAGCAAGGAAATCGCGCAGGCCCCCTCCTCTCTCCCCTCCCCCTGATGCCACGCGAGGCGAGCACGCTTGTTACCTTATGGTTAGATTCTGTGTGCTATAATTACGCTTACTGACCCTGATGACGTGCTGAAGCACTGCTCCCAATATCAGTACTTTTTTGTTACCTCATGGTTAAATTCTGTGCGCTATAATTACGCTTACTAACCCTGACGACGTGCTGAAGCGCTGCTGCCAATATCAGTGGTTTTCCCAGCGTTATTAGTTATTGTTAAATGATTAAATAATCTTGATATGTGGAGCACTCCCACACCCTGCCCAGCGCCCTCAGCCCTTCTGCGGGTTCTAATGAGAAGCGCTGGAAGCCCCTTCTGGCCCCAAACCTCTCAGAAGCTGCTCTGCCCCCCTCAGCCTCATGCCCAGGGCATGGCTTCCGGGCCTCAGACATGATGTGACAGAGACAGTCACGGGCAGGGACAGGGCCTTGAAGAATTTGGATGCCGCGCATGTCAGATTTACTCAGGAATTTGGTGACATTTCTGCTCTTTCAAAAACCCATCTTCAGCAGCGTCGTTGAGCCGTGCAGAGCACGGAGAGGGCGGGAGAGCCTCCTTCCCAGCCTTCTCAAGCGCCTGCTCTCATTTTTTTCATTTCAATTCTAGGCCATGTTAGAGGTAAGGGAAAAAATTGCTAGAAGACGGCTGTGAGTTAGCAGCCCCCCCCCATGCTGAAGGCCTCTGGGCTCTGAGGCTTTTGCGCTGGCTACACAAGCTCCTTTCCAGGGGAATCTTCCTGCAGGCACCTGCCTGTTCCCCAGTCTTCTTTCATTAGCATTGCTGCCATCAGTTGCGTAGGTTTGTACTGTAAAATGTATACAGCGCTCCCTACTCCTGAGTAGGCTGTTAGGCACTCGGGGTTGCATCCAATTCAAAGTTGCCATTTTAGAGTCCTTATAGTAGGTGTAGGGTGAAGTACAAACGGGCAAGCGCTTGTTGCTGTACATAAGCATGGTGTGTAGTAGCAGAGAGTACGAGTAAGGACAAAATCACACATACTTAGACTTTTTTATTTATTTATTTAATGAAATATATTCTTCAGATTTTGTTCATTTTTATCATTGGATTATGAGAATGGCTAGGTCTTTGTAACTCTAGGTGATATTTTGGGGAACAGAGAGCACTAGAGTACCGTTTTGTACCTCTAACACACGGGGTTCTGTGGTGTGGTACATGTGGTTTGACACTGAGTAGTCAGTTGTCTGTTTGCTTCCTTGTTGAAATCGTATTTAAGATTACTTCTCTTGAGAATGCAGAGATGTTTCTATATATTTAATGTCCATTTCAACATAGATTGCCATGTCTGGCATATTCATCGAAAGTCCAAAATGTGTTGCTGTCTTTGTATAAATCACTGCTTCTGTCATCGTGAACGACAAGATTCTTCTCCCTTTATCTAAACAAGAGTCCAGTATACAAACACATCAGCATGCCACTTACACCCACTGGGTGCCACATGGGCACATATGCTTCTTAACCGAGAGATATACTAAAGTATACAAAAAGTGGTGGATGGAATGCTTGAATTAATCTCAGCCACTGTTAATTACTCATGCCCCATCCAAGTCCATTGGTATTATGACCACCATGTGGCCTCAGTTTAGACACAGCTATTTGCAAATCAATCTTGACCCTCATTCAAAAGAAAGAGTCCAGCCCAAACTGGAAAAACCAGGTTCTCCCTGAACCGGAACAAAAGCAACAGAGAACCAGTTTTGGCCTTGTTATGTGCTCATCAGCCAAGTGTGGAAACTAACGACGGACTGAGATGCGGCTAGAATAATTACCAATGGCTGAGATTAATTTAAGCATTACACCCATCTCTCTTTGTATATTTTAGTAAGTCGCCCTAAGTAGGCAGGTATGCCCAGACGTGGGTCCTGTGCACACTGGGTCACTGGAACCAAGCTATACACAGCTGATGAGCCCATAATAAGGGCAAAACTGGTCCTGGGTTGTTTGTGTTCTGGTTCAGGGAGGACCAGGCTTGGTAGAGTGGGTTGGACTGTTCCCATTGGAGCAGGGTCAAGACTGATTTGCATATAGCTGGGTCCAAACTGAGGTGGCATGGTGTGCAAAATAATGAGTGAAGGCTTCTTCCACTTTTTCTCGTAATGGTCAAGAACAATGCTCTGTAATCCAGTGAAGGCGCCTTTTTCTGCTGCCGCTCAATCTGTTAAAAATCCTGATATATCTGTAGTAAAGTCTCCAGTGTCTCGACGATGGCCTACTTATTTTTTAGAATCTGTGATTCTGAAAGTGAACACTTGCTCCTAAACTACTTATATTCTCTTAAAGCTGTTTAAGCAGCCATACGCATTTTCAAACACAAATTACCTGATGGGCAGCCCCTTCTATTAATGAAGGATTAGTAGGTGTTGAAAGGTGGCACCAAGTTAGAATTCATTCTTCGGTAGTGGAATGCTATGGGGCACCTCATGATTAATCAACATAAAGGGGATTAGCAGCATTTCTTACAACAGATGACAAGGAGATATGTTTATGTTTTAGTCAAGTTGCTTTGCTATCTCTCTACACCAGTATCATCACTCTGTGCATTCTCTCACCAGAAAGCTAGTGTGGGCAATACTACACACAAGCCATTGTGCTGCTGTCTTTTTATTCACACTATGCCCAAATCCTTTCAACTCCCGTGAAAACAAGCATTGGCATAGCCAATAGGTCTCGCCTTTGGGACCTTATAAGTATTTAGCTATGCAGCACAATATCCTTGGTACAACAACATCAACTGTTGTATGGCTAAACATTTATAAGGTCCCAACGGCTAGACCTATTGGCTATGTCAATGCTTGTTTTTAATGTTCCTTATTTTACTTTTAGCCTTGCTGCACAGCAACTGTGCTGCTGTCTAACATGACTAAAAAAAATTAAACAACTTGACAAAGTCCATAAATTTCAAATAGATGAGACCTTGTGGCTTTAACCAATGGTTATTTCACATGGAGTGTTGTGTTTAATATCTTTTTCTCTGAGCTCATGGTTAGGATATTTTGTAATACTAACTACTGACGGATACTCTTACTGTGATACACCTCAAAGGAGCAGGCCACACGATTCCAGGGGTTTTCTTATATGTATACAAAAGTGCTTGCTTTACAAAGTTAAATACAAATATCTCAAAATATATGTCTGAAAAATGGAAGGTACAATCAAGGAACTTAAATTGGTTGATGTGGATAGTCATCACCCCCATTCTACAAATGGTTACAGGACCGATGTCAGTAAATGACACAAGTCTGAGGACACTGAAAGTATATAATAAAAGGCTATTCCAGGCTGGAAGTGAGTGTGTGAAATTCAGTGTTATGGGCAAGTCCACTCAAATTACCTGGCAGGAGAGGAAAAATTATGCAGCAGGGTTGAGCAAATTATGCTGAAAGAAAAGCCAAATTATGCGGCATAATGCGGCACATTTTCGGATAGTATTTCTTAATTATGTTTACACTTGTTAACACTTCTTGGCATTGGTTATACCTTACTAGTACCAATGTAACTCCCAAATATAGCAATACGCAACAGAAATCTGCCCACATATCCTTTGCAAATGGTTTTCCACTGTGCCGCAGTAGATGCTGCTGTTGTTTAGTACATTTTGAACCATTTGAGCTACAAATTTTTCTTTGTTAAAATCAGCAGAATAAGCAGCAGATGATGGATTATGCTGCAAATCTATAAACATGCAAAAGCACTGCAGCCAGAATAATCACATAATTCCAGTGGCCCTGGTTATGGGTGGGTTTTATCACTAGACATGGATACGAGTGGGAATGGGTGTTCTGTCAACCAGATCAGGAAACAGAAATGACTTGACCAGTCTGGGCTAGAATGTAATCTGCTATCTTTAAAATAACAACTCATTTTTAGTTAACGTTGTGTACCTTTGAGTTGTCTCAGCAGCGAGCATTTAACTCAGTGGGTCACCCTGCTGGCTTAGAGATTGACAGAGCCTCAAAGCTAAGGACTATAAGAAATGTATAGGCCTCTTTGATGTGCAGTTTACACAGAGTTGCATGTGGCCAGTAGGGTGAGGTGGCGCGTGTCCTTGCTTGTTTACTTCAAAGCTTTGCATACCAGAGCTGCTAATAGGGCCTCAATCATCTCCATGACAGTTTTCTTTCCAAGCACCAGGTAAACAAAGCATTGCCCAGCCTTTCACACAGCGGCAAAAGCACCTGGAGATTTGCTTGAACTGGGAGCCAGGATGACCACCCTCGGGACGAGCCTGTGCTGGTCGCGAAAGGCACACGGTTTACTCTCAGCCAAGTGACACGTCATATTTTATTCTTTCACAGAACTGCCCGCACTCTCACAAGGTTTGAAACAGGTTGAACTTTGGCCACACGTGTGTTATTTAAGACACTGTCTTAATAGCACAGCTAATATTTGAGGCGCCTATGAAGAAAAAAATGAGAGTGGACTTGTGTAATGTAAATGGTGATCATGTAAAGTGCTCCAATATCTTCAAGTCTTAGCATGTGCTGAAACATCTTTGGGCTACATTGAGGTGATATGTGAGTATTTCTACATCACTATGCAGTACTCACAAATGCAAACGTTTTAACTGAAGGGTTTGAAAAACAGGGGCATCCAACCACATAATGTAAATTTTAACGTATGGCAAGTCACTGAGTACCAAAGAAAAAGGTCTACTTCAGAAAAGAATCATTTGAATCTCTATATGAGCGACAATACTATTGTTAATTACCTGATGCTTTGTTAAGACACAGGACTGATTAAAAAAACTACAGGACATAAATGCTATAAAACCAACCTCCGAGATTAGCTAGAAGAACGTTGACAAAAATAAATAAACCAGATGATGGATAAAAGCGATTTGCCCACGACCACAAGTCTTATCTAACGGAAAAGTCATTAAAATAACTGTGTCACCCCTACTCCATGGGGAGAGCAATCTGCGTTCCTTTGTCCAATAAATGCTCTCACTTTGAAGTCAGCCGAAAGCAAAGTAAACACTAGGCTTCCTCGAAGACACAGCTTGAAATGTGACCTCTATATTTAAATGCACAGCAAATGTGACAAGATAAGAACAAGATTTGCACGCCTATTTACAGAAAGGGAGCTCTTGGAATGATACTGGTAAATATGGTTTTGGCATGGGAGGGACAGCCGCGGTCGGTAGTGGAAGTACCTGCCGGGCGACGACGGGGGGAGGGGGGGGGCAGGTGGGGTAGTGATCTATGGATTACGGTGCTTTACAGGTAAGTAAACATATAAATAAATAAAACAAATTTCGTTGCGTGCACTGCATCCCCAAATGCGATGCAGTGCGCGCAATGAAATTAGTTTTACTTATTTAAATGTTTACTTACCTGTAAAGCTACATAATCCATAGATTACTACCACCACCCTGCCCCTCCCCCTCCTCACATCACAGCCTGGCAGGTACTCCCACTACTGACCGCGGCTGGGGAGAGAGGACGTGAACCTGGAGAGTCTAAGCAAGCAAATGAAAAGCAAGAACATGTGAGTTATAAACCACAGAGGCACTGGCAAGCAACGGGCAGAATGCATTCCCAGGTCAACTTTCTCAAACTCCCCAAGATGTCTTTCGCATATTAGACAGCTGTGCTGTCTGATAGGCTGAAACCTGAAAATGCATACTCAAAGAGGGAATTTGGGTAAGCGCTCTTCATCTACTGATCTGTTCAAAACGTGACACTGGTAGAGCATTCACAATATACCTCTATCGTGACCTCCAGTATACACTGCTTTCTCAGTCTGAAGATATGTGTGCGCCCCTAAAATGCATCTCCATCCTTATCTACGTCGTGTTCTACTGTCTCAATTTAGGGACACCCAAAGAGCTCTCACAAGGCTCCTTCGTCCAGACTTGAATTATGCACCACTGTCATGGTCTGACCCAATCCAGGTTCAAAGACACAGATTGTATTTGCAGTCTAGTCTTGTATTAGTTGCCATTATTTTACACTCATACACATTTCCACTGAAACTTTGTAGCCTAGATACATGAAATTAACATTCCGTTAGGGTTACCAGATGACCTGAGATGACGTGGGCACTTCGTTATAAGCCTTATTCAGTGGCTAGCATGGTGGATTCTGGGAGTTGTAGTCTTGATTCATTTCAACTGAACCAATTCCACCAACACACCATAAAAAAACAATGATGTGTAAAAGGACAGTACAGGACTGAAAATGTTGCATCTCCGGTATTTTCAGTCTACACAGGCATTTCATGATTTAGGGGCTGAGTCTATGAAATACTTCATAGTTGCCATACGTTTTCTCAAATTGATAACTCAGCAATCCTACAGTATTTGCTAATGGTCCCAATTAAAAGCTGCTATCAATCCTGCTGGCTGCCCCATGTGTATACCGCAAACAATCTTAGCACTTTTGTTAAGGGTGGTTTCATATTTATTATGTATTAGAAGAGATGCAAGAACTGACCATCATCTGAGTTACAATTTTCTTTATATGAACAATCATTTAGGATTTTATTCTTGGTAAAGGATTTACTACTGTATACTGGTGTTTGATGGCCGTGTTTTGGAATTCACACTCACAGCTATGTATCTTGACTGGCTGGTGCCTGCCTTCTGCCCCTGAGACATTCATTGACATTGTTAGACCTGGTCCAAGCCTTTAGAATGATCGAGTACGTCAGAAACATCTTGAAGGATGGCAGTCAGGCAGTGGGACTAAAACCGCAAGATGACCCATTTGGAATGAGGGTCTCAAAGCCTGTAAGCTTGCATTTCTTTCAAGAAGTTAGTGGAGAAAACTGGACTAGATGCTCTATTCATGTGTGGAACTGAGTAACGTGGGATCTCTAGACATGCTCCCCAGGGCCGGAACAAGACATTTAAAGGCGCTAAGCACGTGAAAAGTGTTGGTGCCCCCATACTTATCTAATTCAAAATATAAACAATAATAAACCGCAAAATTACATTTTATTTTTCAAAATGAAATAAAACGTATACTAAGATGGAAAATAATGTTTGTTTTTGTATAGTTCCACTATATTTATAGGTTCATCTGCACCATTTGCAGTTTTGCACCATATGGTCCATGGTGAATCCAACAATGAAAACTTTCTGTGGTGCCCCCTTTCCCTTGATGCCCAGGCAAGGGCTTATATTGCCTAATGGTGCTCTATTCTACCTCCCCTCAGCTTCTCCTGACACCTGCTTTTTTGTAACCCGATAGTTACTTTTAGGTTCATGCTAGATACGAACTAGTGGATGTCCAATTTGCTAGCTCTAGAATACCTGTTGTCACATTGGCGGCCCTAGCGGGCAGCACATGCTGAGCCATTGCAGGAATGCCAGTTAAATCCCACCAACCTCTAGAGGGAAAGGTCTGGCTCGGGAAAAGGGGTTCAAGCACATTTCTTTTTCTCAGTGTCTCTCCAGGCTCGCATTTTTCTGCTAAAAAGATTACTTTTGAGCAGGTAGTTTTTTTTCCCAAGGAATGACAATGCTAGTTTGCTCCCGTCTGCACCTGAAATACATTCTGTGCCCTCTCACTCACTGCCCTGTTCATCTCTTGATTGCCTACAATAAACAAGGCAGGCAATTTTATTGTTCAATCCATGCCTCTGTAAAATGGCACTGTGACATATGACACAGTCAGCCCTTTCTGGCTTTTTAGCCACTGGCATTTGAAAATGTGAAGCTGGTAGACTTGTGTTCAACGCTAACATTTTGAGTGCAAAACCACAGCATGCAAATTGCTGTGGGCTAAAATGCTAGAAGTAGCAAAGGGTTCAACCATGTTCTACGTGAATGTGAGTCACTTGTCAGCTATTTTAACATTTTTACAAATCTAGTTCATTAAAAAAAATCCTTGTTCCACACACCAAACCAAAAATCTGCTCACATATATTGTGAAGTTTCTGTCTTTCATTCGCATCATGCATTGAAAAAAAGCAATGCCAATAGTTTTGTATTTTTTTCTAGTGGAACTTATTATACAACAAGCTTCAAAATACGGCAAAGGTAGAAGATGGACAGCAGCAGGGCAATGTTCCCTAACACAAAGAAGAAGTAAACAACAGGTGGCTGTTGCAAGAGGAACTTCACACAACTTTCTCTGTGTTGGCGCTTGGCTGCCTGAAGTGCATCAGCGCTATGAGAGAGCAGAGGTGCTCCATATCTTAGTAAATATGGCAAGTTTATGCTCTATCCCTTTCATACAATGCAGCACATTAAGGTGCATTGCTGCACTGCACTGCACTGAGTGAAGGATTTATAAATCTGGCCTCTAGTGAGGTATGCTTCATCAGTGGGTTCCTCATTTAGCACTGGAAAAATTCCAGGTGTACTATTGGTCACTGGTTACACAGTCTCCAAGTTATGAGTTTCCTAGTTTTGATGAGGTTATCTCCCTTACCGTGCAAGGTATGTTCTCCTTTTTAAACTGCCAGGGATGGATTAAAATTGTGTGTGGGTGAACCAAAAATATTTTTAGTGGTGTGGCCCAACCACAATATTAAAACAGAGGTCATGGCACTGGACCCGGCTTCTCTTTTTCTTTTACATGTTTTCGTGCTAGAATATTGTCCCTTCAGGGCCAGGTGCCTTCTTTAGGACGATAGGCCTCAGTATGTCGCGTCAAATATATATATATTTTTTAAACTCCCTGGTTAGTAGGGTACATTATACAAGCACATTCAATATATCCATTAATTTTACATAGGATGGGACAATAGCAGGAAAAAGAACCAATTTTTATAGGTTCAGGTTGGCAGAAAAGAAGTCTTCCCTGCTTTAGAAGACAGGTACAACAAGGGGGGGGGGGGCAGCTGCAAAAGGTTTCCCCATCACAGTGCACATACAGATAAGGCAGCCGCAGTGCAAGCTTTGGTTTGTCACTGAACAGGCAGAGCCCGACAGGAGCAAAGCAAGCTGGTGTCTCTCACTCAAGGTGCGAGTGCAGCCTTCCATTTCTTACTGAGCAAATTCAGGAGTGCAGTTTGGTGCAAGTTTTATTTCAAATACTATTTACAATTAAGGCATGAGGGATATGTAGGTTACAGACAGATTTCTGGAACGGGTAAATAAATCACTAAGAGTAATATGAGGGTGGGTAGTGAGTGAATATGTGGGTTCTAACACCATTCTCACTTACCTGATAATCCAAGTCGGCATCCTGAACGTCTTGCCGCTGTCACCCCAAGACCTCCTATCTGTGTTGAATCTTTGTTGTTCCACATATTGAAAAGTTGCTGTTACCTAATATGTCATTATTGTTTGGGGTGGCCCAGACACACTCTAAGTAGCTAAGCTCTAGACAGGCACACAGGTGCCAACTTCTTCAAAAAGATACAGAGTGTGTGTGTGTGTGTGCATAAGATAATGTGCAATCCCAAATTCTGTGCAGTGGTGGCTCCTCCGCTAATGGAGAGGATCGTCTCCCCACTGCGTGGCAGCACTGTAGGAAAGGAAAAATAAAATTATGATAACAATGTTATCATTTTATTTGTTCCAACCTGGTGCGGCAGCATGGGGCAGGGCAGGGCTGCTCTGCTCGCAGAGCAGAGCAGAGCAGAGAAGGAGTGGTAGGTATACTGAAGTGCGCATGACACTTTGGTCAGCCGTCTCTGGCCGACCAAACAGTCAACCTCACTCAGCATGTTCTCCACCCATGCTGCTTTACATCCTGGGTAACAAATATGCCCAGGGCCCGAGTCCCTATCTGAGCTAAGAATTACGGCACTCAGACCAACCACAACCCTGGATTGCAGCATTGTGATTGGCTCAGGGAAGCCTGGCCACTTCCAGGTTGGCAGACTGTGGAGAGACGATGCGGGGTACAAGCGACGAGGAGGTAAGTCTATTTCTTTTTTTTACACTCCCTTGCCCTCTCGCCCCTCGCCACCCCAGATCTGTGCCAGCCGCCACTGATTCTGTGCTAATCTGTTTAAAATGTGGACAGCTGCCTCTGTGGTGTCAAATAAAGGAAGGCAATATTTACCAAATGGTCACCCTTATTTTGAATAAAGTTGTCTGCTTATCTGTTAGATGAGTCTGGGAGAACTTTTTCCTCGCCCTGCACACTGGCTCTACAGTGCTATGATGTAATCTCCTCTTCTCATCTGGACCAAAAGTTCCCTTCCTGGCTGCACATATCTTCAGATTTCAAAATAATGAGATTGGCTTTCATCCAGTCTGGCTTTTCCAGCCAACTACACTGAGCATGCGGAGATTTGCATGGCCTCTACCAATATTAGTAATATATGAGCTACAACTCCCAGCATGCTTACTGTTGTTGACTGACAAATAAAGACTGACTAGCTGGCACCCTCACAACATGTGGCTAGGTGTCAGTTAGGAAGGAACACTTTTACAGCCCTCTGGTCTATTCACAGCACAATTTGATTCTACAATTAATAGTCATTTTATGTTATCACTCCATTTCATTACATGCCCGCCCTTTAAGTAAAAGAAATATTAGGACTGGGTATAAAACATAAATGCGCAAATACACCCCACTTTTGTCTCTAGGTTTACCAGGTGGCCCATGTGAAAGAGTAACAGATTTTATAAATGTACCCTGTGAATGAACCTGCTAGTCAAACAAGGATCTTGGAAATTTCACTGAACAGCTCAAAACCCTACACCATACTTTCTCGTTAGCCCCCAAAACAAGACTCAACATGCGTTATTAGTTTTTGTATATGGTTAAGAGATAATTCTAGGTCAAGAATTGATTCAGCACTGTGACCAACCAACTCATAATAAAGGGGAAATTCTAGACCTCATCATCTTGAAAGGACAAATCATCACAGAGGACACCATTACCCCTTGCAATTGGTCCGACCACCACTGCATCCCCTTTTATATTAACAGGAAGGTATATGGAAGGAAGGCTCAACCAAAGAAATCAAAGATCTGGAAAAGGGACCTCAGATCAATGAATGCAGATGAACTAGCAGCCCACTGTAAATCTGCCCTGTCCTCCCAAGCAGACCTGGTTTAGGTTCAGTTACTCACTGACTCATTCAACTCGACCATCTCCAACATCATGGATGACATTGCACCACTCCAACAAATAAATGCCTCAACAAAATGATCTAAACCATAGTACAACGACAATTTAACCACGGAACGCCGCAACCTTAGGGCAGCTGAACGTTCATGGAGATCTAAACCCTCCTCAGACCAACTAAAACTCCTCTGAGATGTTAGGAGCTTCTACAACAAACAAATCAAGAGCGCTAAAGCAGACTACTTCAGATACCCACTTGATCAAGCTGCAAACCGCCCCAAGAAACTTTTTGAAAACAGCAATCAGTGGTAGCTCCAAACAACTCGGTTTCCGGAAGCAGCCCACCCTCATGTGACGATCTGGCTGCTTTCTTCAAGAATCATCAACATTGAACTTGCCACCCTTTGACCCCTTAGAAAACCGCAAACCTATCAGCATGAACACCAAGAACAATGCATCATGGGGCTCCTTTACCCCTTTCAGTGAAAAAGACATCAACAACATTCTTCAGAATATCAACACTTTTAACCATTTCAGCGACCCCCTGCCTCCAGCCATCTTCAAAGAAATCAAGAAAGTCCTCATCCCCACCTGGACAAGGATTGTAAATTCTTCACTGTCACAAGGCGCGATCCCAGATTGTCCAAAAGCAGCTCAGGAATCACTGATACTAAAAAAACTAACGCAGATAAAGCTGACTTCAATAACTTCCACCCTATCTCCAACATCCCCACCCTAGCCAAACTACTAGAAAATTGCGTACAATCCCAACTTTGTGCTCACATTGAGAATTTCCAACCCTGGGACCAGCATCAATCTGGCTTTCGGAAGGGGCATGGTACTGAATCGGCTGTCACTCACGTTATGGATGACATTTTAAAAATGCTTGACCAAAATGAATCCTTTCTCCTGGACCTTTCCGCGCATTCGAAACAGTCAATCACGGCAACCTCCTATCCCTTCTGAAGAGCAGGATGGGTTTCTCTGGTCGGGTATTACAATGGTTCTCGTCCTTCCTCCACCACAGATCACAAAGTGTTAAGGCAAACCACTCTCTCTCCCAGCCCTCCCCAGTTCTCATGGGTGTACCCCAAGGGTCCTCCCCATCTCCTATACTCTTCAACCTTTTCCTGGAACCATTATCTAACTCACTAAACTCCACAAACATTTTCTTCCATATGTATGTGGATGACACGCAACTCTATTTGAAAATCTCCTCCCCGGATAACATCATCTAACTCAACTCTACCCTATCGTCTACTCAAAATTGGTTAACTGAGAACAATCTCCTGCTCAACATCTCAAAAACTGAATTCCTTCTCATCTCTCCTCCGAACCACATCCCCAAGCTAGACCTGTGGTTGAATCACCTCACGGCTTTCAACTGAACCCCCCTCATTAGAGACTCAGCCAAATCTCTCGGAATCACCCTGGACAAGCACCTGAACATGAATAATCATATCAGCAATGTGTGTAGAGGAACAAATAACTTGATGAGGACACTTAGAAATATCAAACCATTCCTTCCACAATCTAATTTCAAGCAAGTGGTTCAAGCGCTCATCTTACTGAGATTAGATTATGGCAGCGCTACGCTCTGTGGCCTTCCCAAGTACGCCTTGGCTCCACTGAGGGTATCTCTGAACGCTGCTGCCAGACTGGTTACAGGTACCAAACAAAATGTTCACATATCCCAAGTCTTAAAATTTCTTAAATGGTTGCCCTACGAAGCTCGAATCCACTTACAGAAACACAGAGTCTTCTAGTTGAAGTCAGTGATCGAGTTTTATTGGCTGCAACCAAGTAACATGTGTCCTAGAAGTACGGCAACACGGGCCGTAAGTTCTCAGGAGACTGTTCGTTTTTACAGAACCAGCCTTCTCCTTATATACATAAATAACAGCTGCAGGCAAGAATTCTTGAGTTTATGATATGGCTATACACATATTTCTATAATAATACAAAGAGCGAAGTCATGCTGGTCAGCACATATCTTAGGTGTCCAGTTTGTGATGGATTACCCCGCCAGATCCAGAACTCCCATCAGATATCGATGAAACACAAATAAGGTCGGGCACCCTCCCATCATAAAATGGGTAATAAATGAGAGTCGTGGACAGGTGCATGTGTATGGAAAACAGGGTCTGTATGTCGTGAATGGTTTATGACATGTTGTGCCTTGATTATATCTTGCTCGGCCACTGGGCGAGGAGCTGCCCAAACAAGCTTGGCTGGAGGCAGTGGGGACAGCTTCGGCCAGGTCATGGGGAAGTCAACTACGGCGGACGTGTCCTTTCAGATCAAACTCAGTCTTAATCAATTGACTATATGAGGGCAAGTCATAAGATGGATGCCGTTTACAAAATGGAGTTTGAGGGTTCGGGACGGAAACTACGATTTAAAGGTGTTAGCATCACTCAATCGTGACGCAAATGCATAGGGATAATGTCCTAATCATTACCGGTCCATAGATACCAAATTCGTCATGATACGACGACATTTTGTGACACGAGTGTAGGACCTCGATATCTGTAAAACATTGGGGTCCGGATTTGCAGTACCACAGACCCTCCTTTTGCCCTCATATTAGGAAATAACTCACGCTAATCTGAGTCCAAATCTGTATTGATTAATTCACAGAGATGCTGCTGTAGCATCATTCTGTTGCTCAATTCGTCCCTTGATACAGGCTTCCTTACACATGAAGTGGCGCAGAGGCCACATATTGCAGGAGCGCACTGCACAAACAGGCAGAACATAAACAGAATGGCTAAGATCATCCCAATGAAGATCAGAGTTTTCCATCCCCAGGCAGAGATCAGTTCCCAGAACCACCCTAGCAGAGACCAGTCTCCTTTCTCTATGTGAAGGGAGTCAGAGATTTTGTGTAATTTGGAGATGGCCTGGTATACCGTCGGAGCATTATTGGGGATAAAAATGCAGCAACTAGATTGGATCACTCTACATACACCACCTCGGTCTGCAAGTATGATGTCTAGGGCAATCCTGTTCAGAAGGGTCATAAGTCGATCCGACTGAAGCTCAGCTGTCAGGTTGCTAAGGGCACCAGCCGTTTCAGTCACGGCGGATTCAACTATTCTCGTCAATTGTCGAATGTTCCTGCTGTTCACCATGGGCCCCCAAAATGGTAGAAAACCCTTTGCGAAGTCTCCAAACTCCTGACCCGCAGTGTCGTCTTGACTCACGACACCCCTAACTGTCCTTGTCCGATGGTAATCTGCCCCGGCCGTGTAGGTGGGTGGCAGCAGAAACAAGATAAAACATGTGCCCGAGAAGTCAGGGGGCAACCATGTGTAGGCTTTGTCATGGCAGACGAAATAGGTGCCTTTAGCCGCCAAGAATGGTGGGGAAGTTCGGGAGGCAAACACATACGTCTCCGTGCATATGCTCTTCCCTAACTGTGCTTTGGGATCCCTGCCAATACCTTGCAGACATAAGTGACCTCGGTGGGGCACTATCCAGACTGGGGAGGATTTCTTTGATTTCTGGCTCTCGCTTAAGGAAATCCCATACTTGGTGATGTTCCACCTGCTGTATGGGGTAAACTCATCTTTGGGAGTTGCTCTAACCGTGTCAATATCTCTACTCATATTTCGGATCCCTGCCACTAGTGCCTTATTGTTTGAGTTTTCCCCTCGAACGTATGGTTCAAGGGAAAACAGGAACATGGTCTGGAAAGCCCATAGAGAACCGAAATAACTAAATGGCAGGACGAAGTAAGGGATGCCCTTATCTGTAGTGTGAGGCATGAGTCCGCATATCCAACAATTCGATGTGTTCATTATAGACTGGTGCTGGTGTAGGAGCTGGATAAAGGAGTTATTTACGAATTCTAGTCTTCTGGCAGACTCGTGTTCAGGTAGAGGGTGAAAGGAGTGGGTGTGAACAGTAGGAGGAGGTGCGGTCTGTGTGTTGTGTATGAATGGAACTCGAAAAATGGACAGAGCATAGCCAGTTAAAAACATTATTATACTACACAACATTGAGATGCTTAACACTAGAGTTCGTCTTCTTGTTGAGGAAATATACATTTTATGGTCAAGAAATGTTCCCTAACGTGTACCCCACCGTCTCCATATACGAACTTAAAGTGCATGTAACTTCCCTCCTGTGCCAGCTATGAAGACGCAAACACATTTGCGTCCAACGTTAACATGTCCTCTTTCAGACCCACCCTGAACGGGTTGAATAGTCCGTTTCTAAGTATGCCTTGCCAACGTCTTTTTGTGGTGCACTTTATACGTTTTTCCAGCCCAGGCGAAGTAGGCCCTGAATTCTGCCATCAAGCCTTTTCCTGCCTTCAGACTCTGAAATGCCTCAGCCTGAGCCGGCCTCTGTACCCGTGACCTCTGCCTTACTCCCTGCGCGGCTCACGGCGCTTAGCTCAGCCTGTTGCCTGCCAAGACTGTATTCAACCTTCGAATTATCTGTTCCGCTCCTCAAAAATACATTCCTGCCTACTAGCTTAAGTAAACATCCTTCCAGCTGCAGAGCAAAGGGCCCGGCCTCACTGTCTCCGTCCAAGTAATTCATAGTCTCTGTTACCATGGTAGGCCCATGCCCCCTCGCATCTCATGCAGACACCTAGACGCTTATACACGCACTCACAGTCAGTATAGAATAGCCTCTGTCCGAGAAACCTTTTCCTTCTAGATAATATGGTTCCCAAACATCAGATACCAGATATGATATAGGAACGAGTTGATCTGACATGCCAGACTTCTGTCTCTTTCCTCTAGTGTAAATGTCAAGTCCCCTGCACCCTCCAACTTTACGTCAATCACACGTCATGCAGCTGCGCGTGCATCCTAGCTAACGATTCCTGCTGACTCTGCACTATTCTGTCATAGAGCCACCCACTTCTGACACTTACATGTGACGTTTCTAGAACACACCTCTGTGCACGCCTTAGTTCACGCCTTCTGATTACGTATTGCCAACACGTGTGCATCTTTATCTTGTCTCTCTCAGCTGTTACGCCTTCTGCATTGACTTCTATTGTGTATATTAAGTATAAAAGTAATGTAATGTCAATAAACTATGCTCTATCCCTTCCTGCACCCCTGTGGTGGCAGGAACCCGATATCCGTTACCTGACCCATTCCTTTTTAAGGAATAAAACCCCTAAGAACTCTAACACCACGGACTCTGCCTCTTTCTTTCCGATTGAGTTATTTTTGTTTAAGTACTTACCTGCATAGAAATTAAGACGGTAAATCAAATATTTACCACATTATTCTGGCGCCCGAATAGGGACCCCTCCCCGACCCCACGCGCCGGTTGGTGCGTTGCAGTTTTGGTCCCCTGCCACAGTCGTGACGGACACTACGCGTACCCGCAGGATTTCCTGTATCTCCCTCAGGCCTACGGAGGTGACGGAGACTGCGATCAGCACCCAGACGAGGCGGTGAGGAGTGCGGAGGATCCCGACCAGAGCCTAGCCGAAAGAAGCAAGGTCCGAGGTGTCAAGAGGCCCACCAGTTCCGAAGTTCTGAAGTATTCACGTATCGAGTCGAGTCGAGTCGAGTCCGGTCCAGTCCAGTCGAGTTTTCCGAGGCCTTCTGTTCCGTGCTTCCCGGTGAGTACCGTTGCTGGGGACGCATCTAGACGGGTGCATTATTATGTATCCGGTAAAGACGGGTTTGGGTACGCAAACGCGGTCTGCACTGTTTTAGACAGTGTATCTGTGCTGTTTAGCAGTACATCTAGCATACAAGTTCTTGCACTGTTTCCCAACAGTGTATCTGTGCTGTTTCGCAGTACATCTAGTGTAAAGGGTAGTCATATGTGTTCAAAATGTTTCATGTGATTAATGTCGTGGTATGAGTGACTGTTTTGTGTACATTACTGTGTTTCTGTATAACTAGCTGTGTTCAGAAGTAAGTAACAAGTATCGAGTATCCAGTACTAAGTAACAAGATGCCGCTTTTCAATAAGTTAAGACAGATAGGAACTAGGAAAGGGATGCTAGAGGAAGAAATTCCTATCCCCCCTAGGGACACTCCTGGAAATTTTATGTACCATAAGCATGGCTTAGATGCCATACTGTATCTAGATTTATGGGCCGATTATACTAAGCATCTAGAAGAAAGACACAGATGGCCCGTTACAGGAACATGGGATGCCGAGTGCATCCTGAAAGTAGAAGAAGCGCTATGGAAAAAGAAAGCCAGACAATCTCAGAAAGATGCCATAGAATTTTGGCGTAAAGAATCACATAAACGTGCCGAAAAAGCACTCCGAAGAGAAGACAGACATAGAGAAGAGTCGGATAAAGCCCGAGAAAACGAATTAGTTAATGAGGGGATTCGAGTAAAGGCAGAACAAGTAGACCGTATGCGAAATAACCTTGTAAATGGCATGTACTTAGTGACCGAGGGTTCGCCCGAAGCCACTTCAGAAATACCGAAAGATCTGCCACCGCCATTGGTTCCAACTAAAGTAAATCACCGAACTACAAAGGACATATTCCTTGCCTCCTATCTAGATGATGTAGCTCCCGCTTACACCAATCCACCTGCCCAGGTACCACCTACTGATGGTGACGGAGGTGGCAACCCACCCCAAGACCATATCCCGCCCTTACCACAACAAAGTTCACCCGTCCGGAATCCTGCTCCACCTGTTCCTCCACCACTTCCTACACCTAAGATGGATACCCTGAATCCGTTTAGGCCTGATCCTGGAAGAACACCAGTTCAGTTACTTACACAGTCCCCACAGACAAGTCATACTCAAGCATCCGCCTCTGGAGGTGCGACAGGAGGTCATCAGACCCCGCCACCACAACATAGGTTAAACATAAGGGACATATTAAAGAACTGTACACCCCGAACTTCAAATTTCGACATGCTTAAAGAACCCCTCCCAGTTTGCAGATACGATCCAGTACCCGGAAAAGACGATAGGATGTTATTAGCATCTCTACGTTTACGAAAAGTCACAGATTACTTAATGTTATTCCCAGGAATGACTGATCACTTAGATAGAATATACCATTTTATTCAGACTGGGGAAGATCCTGACGGTATTAAAGAGGCCCTGGCTTACCAGAAAGTTGACACTCAAGGTTGTATATTACGGTTCTTAATAAACTGTTTAATAAGAGAACGAGACAGGCCTGGGGTAGACCAGGACGAATTGGATGCACTAAACAAGTGGGGCCAGAACATAGCCGAGGGAAAACACGATAAACAGAATTGTATAGCAAGTATGTACAAAAAGATCAGGAAAGAAGTAATAGAGATACACGAAAGAAAGAAACAAGAAAGTGAAGCAGATAGCAACCGGCTTGATTCCTCCGGGGAGGAAGACCGAGAGGAACCCGAACAACAACCTAAAGAAACGATAGCGTACGTAGGTAAGGGAAATTATCTTAGGAAAGGTATTCGCCCAGAAAGCAAGAGAGTTTTTATGTCTGGAATATCAAAACCGAATTCTTCTGAATATCTGTTTCAAGATACCGATAAAATGCTTCAAGAACGAATGGGGTACCATGTACTCAATTCTATGGATGAACAAGAACTAGCCCGGTCAGCAGTACTATGGGCTGACAATCCTAGCATATACAATGATGACACCGTAGCACAGACATTTCTGAACCTTTCCCCAGACGAGCAGAAATTAGCGAGTGTATACATGATTCAGCATCTTCTCACATTATACAGAAACAAACATTCGGACCCAGGTCCTTTACCTGATACATTAGAAGCACTACTTATTAATAGATGGAGAGGCCTAAGTACCAAATTGATTCAAATAATTCTAGAGCAACGACACAGATATAACGCTTTCTTAGGCCCACAACATGTTTCAGCTCCGCCCCCAGAAAGAAAAATGTTTCATTTGGGACATTTGGACAGACAGAATCCTTTACGAGAAGTACACCCAGTAATGGGTACAGATAATACTCTGAAACGCGTGTATGTGTACACACCTTTGACAAAGTTAGAATTGTTAGAAATGAAGAAACTAGTACCCTGTCACGATAAAGACCCTGCAGGTTTTCACCGAGAACTTAAGGATATGTTACTCATGGGAGACTACACATATAAGGATATTATGAAATTGTTAAAAGTACTGTTGCCTACTGGCATTTACGAGAAACTCAAAGAAAAAGAATGGGAGGTGGGAGAGAAAAAGATTATATGGACTGAAATAGAAGACGAGGAAAAAATTCGTACTCCAGGGCTAGGCCTTGGGGAAAAAGCTAAAGCATTACCAGGTTTAATAGTACAGGTTTTGCCAAGATTATTGACAACTAAGAAGGAAGACTGGGACGCGATCTCAGCCTGTAAACAGAAACACGACGAAGATACTAGTGACTTCTATTCAAGATTCGAGAAATGTTTCATTATTAATAGTGGCCTGAAACCAAGTAGCGAATCATACCCACACCTTTTTGTAAGTAAATTAGTAGAAAATTCCCTAACGCAGGTCAAGAATCGAGTATATAAAGTCGAAAGCACATGGCAAGCAAATACGCCATCCCAGATGTTACAAATGTTACAATATCATCAGAACAGAATTAGAGAAGAGCAAGAACATGAACAAAGACGTATGAAAGACACGAAAATGAAAATACTAGTTGCCCAGACAGTCCTGGCTGACGGTCAGAAAAAGGGTGGGACGCAGACAAGTAACTCAGCAGCTCCCGTTAAAGGGACATGCAACTATTGCAAGCAGCCAGGCCACTACGTAAATGAATGCCCAGTCCTGAAACACAATATAGCGACAGGTAAAACTAAAGAAAGACCGCGTCAGCCTAGACAAGACCAGGTCCAGCCACAGACTTCACAGAATACACAGCCTATGCATGCTTCATCACACACCGCCCAGACCGTAGCGGTATCACAGCCACAGCCCATTGCCGTGACTCAGCAAGTTTCACAGCAAATGTATCAGTATGCCCAATCTGATTATCCCGATTATCAGCGATACACATGAAACAGCCTAGAGAGGGAGGTTGGCTTGCCTCTTATCGAGATTCCTGTAGATCAAGAGGGTCCTTACGTACATAGTCAGGTATTGGGAAAAGACAGAAAGTTTTTAATTGACACAGGGGCAAGCCGCACAACAATCAGCCATGACGAAGTCCCAGGGGCACCCCTCTCAGGCTCACAGAATGTTTCCCTTGGTTTTTCAGGAAAGCCTATTGTAAATGAAGTATCAGAACCCGTCCCCCTAGCAGTAGGTCCATTATCACGTGTTACAGACTTGTTACTCACGAAATCATGTCCAGAAAACTTGTTAGGAATAAAGACGCTGAAGGCTCTAGGAGCCGTGATATGTTGTTCTCCGGAAGGAGTTAGACTTTTCCTGCGTGACTTTAAGGGTCACTATGTATTACGAGATTTTGATGTCAGATTGAAAAATGTACCGGAACACCTGTGGGCACAAGGCCCAACCGATGTAGGTTGCATGCACATTACACCATACCGTGTTACACTCAAACCAGGAGTTGTTTTACCCCGAATCAGACAATACAAGTTACCACCCGATGCTGTAGTGGCTTTACTGGAAATCATTGAAGAGCTTATTGCCCAAGGAGTGGTCGTAGAGACCGACTCCAATATCTGTAATTCCCCTATCATTCCGATTCTTAAACGTACTGATCCCAATGCACCGCCAGTATATCGGCTGGTGATTGATTTACGAGAACTGAATAAATGCATTGTTCCACAGTACCCTGTGGTTCCCGACATCTCATCTTTATTGACTGCTATTGATTCAGACGCGACGTTCTTTACTGTAATTGACCTCAAGAACGCCTTCTTCAGTGTACCCATCGATCCGGAGAGCCAATATCTCTTCGGATTCAGTTTAAATGGACGAAGTTTCAAATTTTCACGCGCACCTCAAGGATTCACAGAAAGCCCCAGCATCTATAGCCAAGCACTGAAAAGACAACTTGATTGTATCCAAATGCCAGTTAACACTGCCTTATTGCAATACGTCGATGATCTGCTGATCACCGCACGAAGTGAACCCGAATGTGAACAAGCATCATTGACAGTTTTACATTTTCTGGCCGACAAGGGACACAAGGTTTCTCCTTCGAAGCTACAATTCTGTGTTCAGCAAGTTGTGTACTTGGGTCACTTGCTGTCCAAAGTGGGGAGACAGCTCACTCCTGACCGCATCCAGTTAATTGTAAATATGCCACAACCCCAGACACAAAAGGAAGTGCGGGCCTTTATAGGCCTCACCTCGTACTGCAGACAATGGATTCCCCAGTATGCATTTCTAGCTAAACCACTCATTCAGTTGACAACACAGGAGGCAGCGACTTCGACTGCCCTTCCTTGGACTCAGGAACATACTCAGGCTTTTGAGGAATTAAAGAAAGCTTTATGTCAAGCACCAGTTCTAGCGACACCATGTTACAGCAAACCTTTTACACTTTTTGTTACAGAACGTGATGGTACAGCGTTGTCTGTCCTCACTCAAGACCAAGCAGGTTCACATAAGCCTTACGCAGTAACCACTGAAACTGAAGTCAAAGAAACACATCGTATTGACACACTGTCCGCTCAAGCAGCAGAGCTCATCGCTCTGACCCGAGCCTGTATACTAGCCAAGAACAGAAATGTTAACATATACACTGATTCTCGTTATGCTTTCGGAGTTGTACACGACTTCGGAATGTTATGGCAAGAACGAGGTTTCTTGACTTCCCACGGAGCCAAGATTCAACACGGTCTCCTCATTCAAGCACTGTTAGAAGCAATACATCTGCCTTCGGGCATATCCATCATGAAGTGTAAAGCACATACTAAAGTTACAGACTCTGTTTCTCAGGGTAATGACCTGGCAGATCAAACAGCAAAACATACAGCATTGACTCACACCCAGACAACTGATGTGACAAAGATTATAGTACCGACACATTGTATGGCTGTTAAGGATCCCACACTAGATGTAATCGATATTCAGACACATGCCACTCCAGATGAAATCAAGAAATGGACTGAACTAGGAGGGATCCAGACAGATCAGGGATGGATGACGAAGGGAAAATCTACATGGTTTCTCCCCGACTCTATGGTTCAAGTCATAATAAATACTGCACATAGTCCAGCTCACCTAGGAGAAAAAGCCATGTTAGACAGTTTACAGAATCTCTGGTACAACAAACATTTACGAGCAGCAGCAAAACAGAAAGTGCGTACTTGCATGATCTGTTGTCAGTTCAATCCAGGTAAAAGCGTCCCTGTAGAGCAAGGTGGATTTCATCCTCCCGATCACCCTTTTGAAGTCGTCCAGATGGATTATATCCAGATGGACCGATGTCGAGGATTTAAGTATGTCCTCGTAGTTGTTTGTGCACTTTCCCGTTGGACCGAAGCATATCCAGTCCCAGACTACACTGCTCCGACCACTGCCAGGCAGCTGGTTCGAGAATTCTTCCCACGGTACGGCTTGCCTCGTATCGTGTACTCAGATAACGGACAGCCCTTCTCGTCCGAGCTCATGAAGCAGGTTTCACTTCTGCTAGGATACCAGTGGAAATTCCATTGCGTCCGACATCCCGAGGCAGCTGGCCTTGTAGAAAGGCATAATCAGACATTAAAGACCCGTCTTGCTAAAGTTTGTAAAGAGAAAGGGGTCGACTGGATAGTTGCCCTGCCAGTTGCATTATTCTACATGAGGATGGTTCCTCATTCGAGATCAGGGCTATCCCCGTATGAGGTGGTTTTTGGCAGGCCACCAAATATGTGGGGGACGCCCATGCCTAAGAAAATAACTGATGTTGATTGCAATATGCTGACAGATTACCTTGCCTCCTTGATGTCTGCACTCCAATCATGTCGTTCACAGGTTGCTGCAGCCTTTCCCGACAACACTGATGTAAAGCCACACGATGTCCGTCCAGGGGACACGGTGTTGATCCGCAACTTTGATAGGAGGAGTCCGCTGGAGCCCCGCTGGCAGGAGCCGAAGCTCGTCCTTCTGACCACGAGGACCGCTATCAAGGTTGAAGGCCGCAAGGGGTGGATCCACACGAGTCATATAAAAAAATGTAACGAACTTTTACCCGAAACTGACTCGTCCACCCCCTCAAAGGACTGCCTAGACTCTAGTGACTTTAAAGTACCCAAAAGAGAGAAAACTCCGCAAGAAGAGTACAGAACTAAATTATGATCTAGCAAGTCAGACAGTTTAATTGTTTAAGTCCTCCCCTAGGTGAATCGGTTAAATTAGTTTCTGACATGTATCCCCTAGATCGAGATAGAGAGAGAGAGAGACAATTCAAGAAACGTGCATATTGTAAATCACTCCGTAGTCGCTGTATAGTGACATTATTGATTTTGTTTTTTCTGAGCCTTCTGATTATTGCTGCTAGTATATTGCTGCCTGTATATTACCCTATCTTCAAACCTACACAATCTGCTTACAATGTCTCTGCCGAACATTCTTTTAGTGAATTACCATTACATGAGTTATCTTACAGACTCGCGCTGCGCAACAATACATTCATTAGTATGTTACATCACTCCCATCAGACTAACAATGCTACCAACTGTTGGATATGTGGCCGACTCCCTCCCTACCAGAAATACAAGGGAGTTCTGCCTCTTTTTCCGTACCCGTTCACTCACAATGGCTCCTGTGGTGCATGGTTCAGATTAATTAATTCTTTAGATTCTGATATTGCTATTTTCGAAGGGAATTGGGTTTGGGGAAACCTGAACTTAGTTTTGCTTAATGCCTGCTACCCTGACAAGAAGGGACTTCCCACTAGGACAGGAACTGATCTAGAAAATGAAGTATATGGTCTAGGTAATTACACACTTAACCTCATGATTCTTACTGTTGAATCCGAAGCTGCACCAGTTCTCCCTGCTATGTCAGTATTACCAGTCACTGGTGATTTATGTCTCAGAAAGAAGGGTTCAGTACACTTAGGTCATAGTAAATGTACCACTGTGGTCGAATTCAGTGATCAAGGCAGGTCTACATTTAGAGCTACTCGTCATTCCTACTTTGTTTGTGGCCATACCGCATACATACGCTTACCTCTAGATTGGGATGGTACCTGTTACATTGCCTTTCTTCTGCCCCCTGTTTTCCTAGCTCCTCCTGATTATCACAGAAATACAAATCTAGTAAACAGTAGACTCAGAAGAGATCTCCCGATTGTCGACTATACTGAAACGGCATGGGAGCAATATACAGACTTTAATAAAGGTTTCTTCCCCTACTTAGGTGCTGTTTTCAATAGTAAACTGATACGCAAATTAACAAGAACCCTCGAAGCAGTAGTGAATGAAACTACCTCCGCTCTAGGCAACTTAACAGAAGAGCAGTCCGCCATGCGGGTTGTTGTTCTTCAGAATCGTCTCGTTATTGACGTCATCTTGGCAGATAGAGGCGGAGCTTGTAAGGTCATCGGGTCAAGTTGCTGTGTTTTCATTCCAGAAAACGCGCCAACTGTATATAAAGCTATCACACGTCTTCATAAAATTGCAAGTTTGATACATCAGAATCCAGGCACCTGGACTTGGTCCGGTTGGTTCTGGACAACGTTGATTGCTTGGGCATTGCCCTTCTCATAGTATTCAGTTGTTGCTTATGTCTACAATGTGGGCCAGCGATTTGCGGTCTGTGCGCCACATCATGTATTCGGCATTCCAGTTCTCATGCAAAACGCGAAAAGAAGAAAGAAGAGCAAATGATGTTACGTGAACAGACTGATCGGTTCATGAGGATCGATATATCATGAAGGGTCCGTAGGGAACAAGGAGGGAATGAGGAAATATAAATTTTATGGTCAAGAAATGTTCCCTAACGTGTACCCCACCATCTCCATGTACGAACTTAAAGTGCATGTAACTTCCCTCCTGTGCCAGCTATGAAGACGGAACACATTTGCGTCCAACGTTAACATGTCCTCTTTCAGACCCACCCTGAACGGGTTGAATAGTCCGTTTCTAAGTATGCCTTGCCAACGTCTTTTTGTGGTGCACTTTACACGTTTTTCCAGCCCAGGCGAAGTAGGCCCTGAATTCTGCCATCAAGCCTTTTCCTGCCTTCAGACTCTGAAATGCCTCAGCCTGAGCCGGCCTCTGTACCCGTGACCTCTGCCTTACTCCCTGCGCGGCTCACGGCGCTTAGCTCAGCCTGTTGCCTGCCAAGACTGTATTCAACCTTCGAATTATCTGTTCCGCTCCTCAAAAATACATTCCTGCCTACTAGCTTAAGTAAACATCCTTCCAGCTGCAGAGCAAAGGGCCCGGCCTCACTGTCTCCGTCCAAGTAATTCATAGTCTCTGTTACCATGGTAGGCCCATGCCCCCTCGCATCTCATGCAGACACCTAGACGCTTATACACGCACTCACAGTCAGTATAGAATAGCCTCTGTCCGAGAAACCTTTTCCTTCTAGATAATATGGTTCCCAAACATCAGATACCAGATATGATATAGGAACGAGTTGATCTGACATGCCAGACTTCTGTCTCTTTCCTCTAGTGTAAATGTCAAGTCCCCTGCACCCTCCAACTTTACGTCAATCACACGTCATGCAGCTGTGCGCGCATCCTAGCTAACGATTCCTGCTGACTCTGCACTATTCTGTCATAGAGCCACCCACTTCTGACACTTACATGTGACGTTTCTAGAACACACCTCTGTGCACGCCTTAGTTCACGCCTTCTGATTACGTATTGCCAACACGTGTGCATCTTTATCTTGTTTCTCTCAGCTGTTACGCCTTCTGCATTGACTTCTATTGTGTATATTAAGTATAAAAGTAATGTAATGTCAATAAACTATGCTCTATCCCTTCCTGCACCCCTGTGGTGGCAGGAACCCGATATCCGTTACCTGACCCATTCCTTTTTAAGGAATAAAACCCCTAAGAACTCTAACACCACAGACTCTGCCTCTTTCTTTCCGATTGAGTTATTTTTGTTTAAGTACTTACCTGCATAGAAATTAAGACGGTAAATCAAATATTTACCACATTGTCATTACAGCACATATTTTCTTTTCAAAGGTCATGTGTCTAGCAGGTCTCTCAACCCCTGGAAACTCCATCCTCTGGTTGCTGCCCGCGGTGGGAGATTGCTTCTGCCAAGATGTGCGCTCTGTCCAGTCCGGGGTGATTCCCTCAGACTGACCAGAACCGTTGACCTAGGCGTCCCCGGCTGCACTCCTCAGACTTCAACCGCGGCCCTAGCAGCAGAACCGGATGGCGGTTCGAAAATTAAAAATGAGCTAGTTCCCTGGGCGAGAGAGCTGTGAAATCAAAAATAGTTCATGGGAAAAAGGGGGGAAAATCGCACAAATTTGATTATGTCAGTTCCTTGGTCTTGACCTCAGAATATATCGTTCCTTCCGCGGCAAGGTGTGATCTTCAAACAACGTTTCAGGTTCTGTAGTGTCCAACTGCATCGACGGTGACACAGATCCTTGCAGAATACAATCACTCTCTTTGTCGGTACCAGTTCCTTTTAATCGTGCATCGCTGAAGGGGACAAAACAAGGTGTAAACTCAGTTTCGGAGTCAGCGACTCCTTGCCGGACCCATCGGTCATATGGAAGGGGAGCGGGACCCTTTTGCAATGGGCGCCGTGCACCCAGTGTTTCTTGCCGAGGACACGTACTGCAGAGCGGGTGGACAGTAAAACCTGGAAAGGTCCGGTCCAGCGAGGCTCCTCGTTCTTTGTTCGGCTGAAATTTCGAATCAGGATCCAGGAGCCGGGTTCGATGGCGTGGCCTGGATCGTCAGACGCCGGTGGAGAGGAGCTGTGGACCTGTTGATGTAAAGCATGCAGTTTAGTTGTCAGTTCGTGCAAGTAGTCGAACAGTGCAGGGTACTCTATTTCACTGAGCCTCCTGGGCCTCGGTACTCCCCATATATTTGCTGGGCGCCCGAACACGATCTCGTGTGGGCTAAGTCCTAATCTGGAATGGACAATCATCCTGGTAGACAGGAGTGCTAAAGGTAGGGCGTCTGGCCACTTGAGGCCGGTGGTGGCTTGGATCTTGGCCAGTTTCAATTTTAACGTGCCATTATAGCACTCTATCAATCCTGCCGATTGGGGGTGATTTGCAGCATGGATGCCTAGACACTCACACACTCTCTTCATCACTCGTCCCACGAATTCACTTCCGTTATCACTCCAGACAATTCTAGGCATGCCAAATCTAGGGAAGAATTCCTTGACAAGGGCTTTAGCAGTTGACAATGCAGTGTTGTCTTTAAGGGGGTACGCTTCTACCCACCTGGAGAAGGCGCAAACGACAACGAGGACATATTTCAGGTTATTGCACCTCTCCATGTGGATGAAATCGAGTTGCAAGACCTCGAACGGATACGTTGGAGGTGCAAAATGACCAGCTGGGGTTGGGGTTCCCCTACCGGGATTGTGCTTCAAACACACCATACAATTACTGACCAGATTCTCTGCACATTTTGGGATACCACTATTCTGCCATACTGGGGCCAACAGCTTACATATTCCTTTCACACTGATGTGTGCCATTCCATGGGCCATCGTTACCACTGCGAGCACATAAGCATCAGGTAACAACCATCGCTGATGTTCTGACAGTTCGACTCAACAACCATTCGCGTCTAACCTACCCTTGCTTTCTCTCCATTCATTCACCTCTTTCTCGGTAGCATCGGCTTGTATAGACTTCACGCTTTCGATGGTGTCCTCACACATACCCACATCCGGGGTCCATCTAGCAGGACCTACAACATACATCCGACTCATTGTGTTCCTTGCGGTCTCTTTCGCAACTTCATCGGCAAATGCATTCCCTCGGCCAACATCGTCTCGGATCTTCCTATGCGCGCTGCACTTCACAATCGCAACCTGTAGGGGCAAGGTCAGTGACTCGAGAAGGTCGTGTACTAGCTGGCCGTGTTGAATTCTCGCACCGTGTGACGTCAGGAACCCACGTTCACGCCACAATCTTCCAAAACTGTGGGCTACGCCAAAGGCGTACTGACTATCAGTGCACACATTCACTCGTTTTCCTTTCGCCAACACACACGCTCTTGTAAGTGCGACTAACTCTGCTGCTTGTGCAGAATTCTGGGGGATGCAAGCTGTCTCTACAATTGTGTGTAATGTTGTCACGGCATATGCTGCAGTCGTATCGCCATTTGGCAACTTGAAACATGAACCATCAACCCATAAATTATCATTACATTCAGGGAGAGGGGTGTCCTGCAAGTCTACTCTCCCTTTTGTCTCTTCCTCTGTCCTAAAGCAGCAATCATGTTTATCGACCTCTTCTGTCTCTGCTGGTGGAATGGGTAGTAACGTAGCAGGGTAGAGTGTATAACACCTCTTTATGTGAATGTGGCTTGCTAACAGGGTCAATTCATAGCTGGATAGTCGGGCACTAGTTAGATGTTGTGTTTTCGTCCTGTTTAGTAGGATATCTACTGCATGTGAGACCATAACGGTCAGAGTATTATTCATGACTAACCCAGCCGACTGTCGAATACAGACAGCCGCTGCGGCAGTGGCCCTCAAGCAACTTGGTAATGCCTTAGCTACAGGATCTAGAGTCGCGGAGAAATATGCACATGGGCGTTGTTTGTCCCCAAAGTGCTGCGTCAAGACTGATAATGCGCAACCTTCCTTCTCGTGGACGTATAATGTAAAGGGCTTGCTGTAGTCGGGTTGCCCAACACAGGAGCCGAACATAACGCCTCACGCAACTCATGGAAACTCGCCTGACAATCTTCAGACCAAGGCAAAGGATTGGGTGTGACTTTACGCATTAATGCCAGCAGGGGCTTGGCCAACAGTGAGAAATTCGGTATCCATTGTCTACAGTATGATGTAATGCCCAAGAAGGCACGCACTTCTCTTTGTGTCCTTGGGACACTCAATTCTGCAATTGCCTGTATTCTTTCTGGGGTCAGTCTCCTTCCCTCCTTCGATAATATGTGACCTAAGTAGGTTACTTCTTGTCGGCAAAATTGTAGTTTGGAAAGCGAGACCTTGTGCTTCATGTCACATAGATGACGCAACAATGACAATGTAGCTTGCTTGCAAACCTCTTCAGTATCTGCAGCGATCAGCAAATCGTCTACGTACTGAATCAGAGTCGCGCCGCCAGGTAGAACAATCGTATCTAGTTGTGTTTTCAGAGCCTGACTGAATATTGATGGACTCTCACAGTAGCCCTGAGGAGCGCGTCTGAAGCGGAAACTTCGTCCTCCTAAATTGAAGCCAAAGATATCTCTGCTCTCCTCGGCAATCGGGATGCTGAAGAAGGCATTCTTCAGGTTAATCACTGAAAACCAATTGGCTGAGGCTGGGACCATTGTCAATAAGGCAGTAATGTCGGGGACGACTGGAAACTGCGGTACAACGATCTTATTCACTTCCCTTAGATCGATCACAAATCGGTACACAGGGGGCTGTGAAGGATCGGTACGCTTTAAGACAGGCAAAACAGGACTGTTAAAAATGTTGCCTGTAGTCTCTTCGATGACATCTTTCGCAATTAGATCGTGGACAATCTCTAGCAAAGCCTTTTCACATTCTTTTGACATTCTATATTGGGGGATACGTGGCAACCTGACATTAGCTTTCAAGGTTATGACATACGGTGCTATCTCTAAACGACCTACATCATTAGAACCATTTGCCCAAAGTACATCTGGAAGAGATGACAACTCAGTCGGAATTCTTTCTTTTGACAAATACATCGGGGAAATCACTTTCTTTCCAAGGGTGAGTTGTACTCCCGAAGGAGAACAGTACAAAGTCGCATATAATCTCTTCAGCAAATCCAAACCTAACAAATTTTCGCCACAACCTGTTGTAAGAATGAGGGGTGCTTCTAATTCGCATGGGCCAACAGAAAGGGGCATGGGACTGGAGATCGGATTTCTAACAGGGGCGCCAGAAAAACCTACTGAAACATTCATTTCGCCGGACAAAGGTGCGCCAGGAAGTTTTGAGTGCATAATAGAACTTTTTGTAGCACCAGTATCCAGCAGAAATGGCTCCGACACTCCGGATGTAATTACCTCGACGTAAGGTCCATTCAGATCTACTGGAACTGAAACAACTCCCTCTCTTTGTCCATGGCTGTCCTAGCAATTATTACCCTCATTCTCATTTTCTGCGTAATAGTCATCTGCATAGTACTGAGCTGACCTGGATGATGTATTATTCTGTTGGTCAAAGCTATTCATAGAATTCTGAGGCGGAAAAGGAATGGTGTTCTGGGGGGAAATTTCCATGGCCCCTACCTCTAGGAGCCTGTTGAACACCTCTACCTCTAGCGCCGGAGACACCGTTTAAACGTCGTGCATGAGCTTGGCAACTACTTTTGAAATGACCCTCTTCTTTGCAATATGCACATTGATTCGGGCCATACGGAGAACGCTGGTGGGAAAACTCGTTTCCTTGCGCGTTTCTCGAATACTGCTGTGGCTGCTGATAATTGGGCTGACTAGGAGTGCGAGGCGGATAAGCTTGCTGGAGGAGAACTTTAGTTTTTGGTTCTTTAGTCTTCTTGTCTGACTTCTCTAGCTCGTCTTTGCGTCTGTTTTCATAGTACTGGGTGTAGGAGAGTAGGGTCTGCAATCCTATGATCACCCAGATTTTTTGCTTTTGTTTCACTGGTTTACGACTTTCTCTGACTGTGGGCCTGCTAATCAGACCCACAGCCTGGCTGTTCTCTTTCTAAATTACGATATGTACCCTAGGTGCATTTACCAATTGGTACTGGGCCACCTTATCAGACCCCGTAACGCAGGGCATAGGTGTACCCAGGGCCGCCAGGAGCTGCAGCATGTATTATGCCACCCCTGGCTGGCCTCTCAAATTTGACACAACTGGCTGCACGACAGCTGGGGCGAAGACGTGTAACCACCCTTCGCTTTAGGTATAGTAGCCCTATATCTAACCATACACTGGACACCCGAGTCCCTATCAGTCACTCCTATGGCAGAGTGCGTGGGCTCGTGTGAGTTAGGTTCAGGCCCGAGCCGAGCCCGGCTGCAGCTTGCGGGGTCAAGGCCCAATAGCTGTTCCATGATAACACGTACCATATCGGTAACTCCGGTATCGCGTTATCAAGGCATGTCGAGTAAGGTGTCATACGAATCGGGATGCTGCCCTCTCACCAACCCTGGTGACGAGGTTAGCAGTCCGCCCTTCTAGAGGGACACGACATGTACGTAACTGTGAACCCCGGTTAAAGTTAACTAAAGCCTCAGCTCCACAAAATGGATGCTGCCACCACAGACACAAGTCTGACCTCCTGCTGCTGGGAGTCCTTCCAGCGAGGAGCACTTGGACAAAGGGTTTCCTGTCGAGGGCGCTGTTCGCACCGTCCCAGACAGGGTTTGTGTATTCTGGGTAGGTAGGGCTTTGGCGAGAAGGTGACTGCGGAGTGGCACCCCGGTGCTCACTACGCATCTGCCGGTTAGAACCAGTTCCAGGGGCGACAGCCCTGGCCTGGGGAAAGCCCGGCAGGGGAGAGGGGCGTAACTACCCCCCTTCCTGGTCCCACCCTTAGGGCAGGACCTAGTCATGTACCCACCCCTTTCTTTAGGATAAAGACCGGAGCGGGGACCCTTCCAAATTAGATCATCTTTGAATCAAGAATACTTTCTACGAAAGGACTTCAAGACTCTTCTCAAGATTTCTCCCTTGTGACTAAGGAGTAGTCACCCTGCATCAGCGGGCACCAACTAAGAACTCTGCGGTTTGCTGCAAGTCCTTCCTCAAGGATCCGACGGCCCAGCTCGACGAGAACCGGCTTCCCTGGCACCTCTGACCTCTACCCACGTCATCAGCTCAGCTGTGATCTGTGGGTGCGACGAGACCTCGAGGGACCGGCCATCATCAGAACCTGCACGCTCTTAAACCAGCACGACCATCGAAGCAATTCCCTGGTGAGTGCTCTGGGGTCCGAGAAGCCCCGACCCTGAGCCGCTCCAGCACCGAAGTGCAGTCTCCCAGCATCTCCACGATCTGCGTGGGGCCCTTCTGCTCGCTGCTCAGCGCGTTGTCTGGTCACTAGCCGCTGGCTTGTGCCCTTCTGTGACGACATCCGAGAAACATCACTGCTGGTCTGGTTGCTCCAGACTGGCCCTTGCTTCCATCCTTGCGAGAAGCACCCCGGACCCTCCTGGTCCACTCAAGACGCCATCTTAGGCCCATCCCGTGGCCCCGAGATTTGCCAAGGCTTGTTGCCCCATCCTGGGCCCAGCGACGCCGACAGCATCATCCTTCGTGGGACAGCTCGCACCTCCACCGTGGTCGCCGACAACGCCTCCTGGTCCGTGAGACTGCAGAGCCTAGCGTCGCCCACTCACCTGGTCGAGGTGACGGCCAACCGGTGCCTTCCTGGTACCCTCTGACTACTGGCTAGTAGTACGAACTTGGTCCCCTCTGCTTTCAGGTTTCATCAATCTCCGATCCAGGCTTGGATCTCTACGAACTATTCAGCACTGGTCGCCGGCCAGCAACTCCTTTCTTCCGGCTCCTGGCTCGTCAGCGAAGACCCCGACGCCTGTAAGACTTGTGCAGCCGCAGCCCGCGTGGCTAGGTAACTCGGCATTTCGGTGCCTGCATAGCCTCCTTACTCTAGGGTCCCGAGTCCCTCGCTTCCGACTTGCCTTATCGGGTCCGCCCGAGACCTTAACCTTTCCGTGTCCTCGGACACTTGTTTAATTGTGCACTTGAAGTATTTTCCTAAGAGATTTGGTTTGTGCTTAGTACCCTGTCCTCATAAAGAGTACAGGGCTGTTGTGATTCTTAATAAATATCCTGTTTATTTTCATAACACTTGTGTGGTGTCCTTTCACTTGGTGTTCGAGGGGTACATGTGTGGTAAACAGCTGGCTTAACGCGCCCTCTCGAGTCTTTAGCCTTAGACTGCTCGTATCCACGCTACTAGGATAGCTGGTCTATAAGGTTGACTTATAACCACACCATAAGGGTCGTTGGAACGATACATAGCGGTCGCTAGAATAGCGAACGTTGCATATCGGGCCAACTTCTCACATTGGTGAGCAGCGGTTGGGATTTGAGCTTGCTGTTGTTTTACCACACGTATCCTAAGAATATCTTGTTGAAAGATCGCATAAGTACTGTTAGTACATATAACTAAAGCTTAGAATACTCTGAGTTCTACTGAACCAGCTGTTGTAGCTCCTCAAGGCTTAGCACACCTTGGCTGCAACTCTAGCAAGGGAACAGTAGGGAAACACATAGTGTAGGTAGGTGCATCACTTACGCCACACTAGAAGCAGTATGTCGGACAAAGGAGGAAACTCTGAGTCTCCCCTTGTGTCAGTTGACCCTCCACAGGTCATCCCTTCAAGATATACTGCGCTTAACTTCCATGAGTTACGACAAGTATGTACCTCTAGGAAGATTAAGCAAGGGGCTAACCCCACCACCTCCTTTCTGATTGGTCTCCTCGAGACTTATGATGCCAGAAAGGCTAAGAAGCTTCTTAGCCATTCTAATCCAGAAGGAGACATGCCTCCCCTCGAGGGAACCCGAGACGATCCTGACCTCATCCACCTCGCAACTGAGAACGAAGACGGGGAGGAAGATGAGGATGAGGATCTCTCTGGGGATGAGGCAGATAAGGGACAGGTAGAAGTCGTCAGACTAAGCAGGTCCAACTTAAGCAAACATGATAGCGGTACTGGGGGACCCCTGGGGCCACTATCAGGTCAGCTTAACATTGGGAATGGACGAGCCAGATCTCTGTCGAGAGGCTCTGGCAGATCCCTTCAAACCAATGGCTCTCACAACTCGTCTCAGAGAGGGATGACATCCCCTCAGAGGAGAGTGTACGAAGCTAAGGAAAGGGCAGCTAATCTAAGGATCGAAAGGGAAGAACTTGCCCTGGCCAAAGAGAGGCTTGCCTTTGCAAGAGAGCAACAGTTAAGTGGGGTAGTCCCCACTGGTGGCAGCAATGTACCTAGCAATAGGGAAAAGAGTTTCGATACGAAACACCTTGGGAAGATAGTGCCCCCCTTTAAACAAGGGGACGACATCCACAAATGGATTACTGCTTTGGAGAGGGCCTGCACTGTGCAGGGCGTTCCCCAGAGTCAGTGGGCAGCTATCTTGTGGCTCTCCTTTGAAGGAAAAGGAAGAGACAAGCTCCTCACCACAAGGGTAGAGGATGCGAACGATTACCAAGTCTTGAAAAATACACTCGTTGAAGGGTTCGGCCTAACCACTGAGCAGTACAGGGTGCTGTTCAGGGATACCCAGAAAACGCAGTCTCAAGATTGGTCTGATTTTGTCGATTGTGCCACTAAGGCTTTTGAGGGCTGGTTACTGGGCAGTAAGGTTACTGATTACAAAGGATTGTATAATTTGATGATGAGAGAACAAATTTTAAACAATTGTCAGAACCAGTTGTTGCATCAGCATCTTGTCGACTCGGATCTGACCTCTCCCCAAGAATTGGGAAAGAAGGCAGACAGATGGGTTCGCACGAGAGTTAAACAGAACCAGGGCCAGAATCAAGGTGGTCAGAAGAAAGCAGACCAGAAGGGTAAAGATTCTAAGGGGGAACAAAATGACCAGAAGTCTTCGACAGGTCCCCAACAACCCAAAGAGGGTGGGGGTCAGGCTCCCCAAAAGAAGAAAGAAGGCCAATCCAAAAGATGGTGCCAGTACTGTAAAAGTAAATCTCACTGGTTTAGTGAGTGCACCAAGAAAGGAGGAGGGCAGACTCCTGCCACTGCAGCCCCTAAGGCACCTGTGCCCCCTAGTACAGTCAGCAGTGGTAGTGCGCCTCCCAAGGGTTTAGTAGGGTTAACCTTGGGTTCTGAGGGGCGTGACAACCTAGTTGGCACACTCACTCAGGCTGTCCTTGTCAGTACAGGGGACGCGGACGTGTCCCCTGACGTAAGCCCCAATTCTTTGGGCAAATACCGACAGACGCCTTTCATAAATGGAAAGATGGCTCAGGCCTATAGGGACACTTGTGCCAGCGTCACCATGGTGACGCCTAACTTTGTGGACCCTGGACAGATCATGCCAGGTACAGAATTCCTGGTGACCAATGCAAGCAATGTCACTACCAATCACAGTATGGCAATTGTAGCTTTCTCCTGGGGAGGGGTAACTGGCCAAAAGAAGGTTGTAGTTAGTCCAGACCTCCCAGTGGATTGTTTGTTGGGCAATGATTTGGAGTCGTCACAATGGTCAGAAGTGGAGCACCGGACTCACATGGAAATGTTAGGCTTGCCAGCACATGTGTTCGCTGTGACCAGGTCACAGGTCAGGAAATGCCCCACTGAACAGGTGCTGGATCCTGGAACAGCGGACCAGACACCTCCCAAGAAAAAGAGCGGTAGGGTTAAGGCTGCGCCTTCCCCCTTGCCCCAGGTCGAGGATCAAGTCTCAGAGGAGGCTGACCTACAGGAATTGCGGGAAACTGAGCCTAGGGAATTCGAACTTGATCAAGTTGAATTCTTGGGTTCAGGGGGACCCTCAAGGGAAGACCTGGGGAAGGACCAGTTAGACTGCCCTTCTCTTGAACCCCTCAGACAGCAGGCTGCTGCTGAGGCTGCTGGGAACGCCACAGGTACCCACAAGGTATACTGGGAAGATGGACTCCTGTACACTGAGTCAAGAGACCCCAAGCCTGGCATGACCAGGAGGCTGGTTGTACCCTTGTCTCAGCGTGGTTTCCTACTTACCTTGGCCCACGAGATTCCCCTAGCAGGTCACTTGGGCCAGACGAAAACGTGGGACAGGCTTGTCTCGCACTTTCACTGGCCACACATGAACGAAGATACCAAGGAGTTTTGCCGCTCCTGTGTCACTTGCCAAGCCAGTGGTAAGTCAGGTGGCACGACGAAGGCCCCCCTTATACCACTGCCTGTGGTGGGGGTACCCTTTGAACGGGTGGGGATCGACATCGTCGGTCCCATGGAACCACCTACAGCATCAGGGCACAAGTTTATACTGGTGGTAGTGGATCATGCCACCAGGTATCCTGAAGCTATTCCCCTTAGGACCACTACAGCACCTGTTGTGGCAAGAGCCCTAGTTGGAGTATTCTCCAGAGTGGGCTTCCCTAAGGAGGTCGTCTCCGACAGAGGTGCAAACTTTATGTCGAGCTACTTAACTGCTATGTGGAAGGAATGTGGTGTCAACTACAAGTTCACTACACCCTATCATCCACAATGCAATGGGCTTGTTGAGAGATTCAACAGGACCCTTAAAGGGATGATTCATGGACTACCTGAAAAGCTTCGGCGTAGATGGGACGTCCTGATCCCCTGCCTCTTGTTCGCCTACAGAGAAGTCCCACAGAAGGGGGTTGGCTACAGCCCTTTCGAACTTTTGTACGGGCATCCTGTAAGAGGACCCCTGTGTTTGGTGAAGGAAGGATGGGAGAGACCTCTCAAAAAGCCTGCAACCAACATAGTGGACTATGTGCTCGGCCTCCGCTCGCGGATGGCTGAGTACATGGAAAAGGCATCTGAAAACCTTAAGGCCAGCCAAGAACTCCAAAAAGCTTGGCATGACCAAAAGGCTGTCTTGACTGTTTACCAGCCCGGACAGAAGGTGTGGGTGTTGGAGCCAGTGGCCCCAGCAGCACTCAAGGACAAATGGTCCGGGCCCTACACCATCCTGGAGAAAAAGGGAGAGGTCACCTACCTGGTCGACCTGGGAACTCCCCGGAGCCCCCACAGGGTGCTCCATGTCAACAGGCTAAAAGCATATGTCGACAGAAAGGACATGAGTTTGCTCATGGCCCTAGATGAGGGACAGGAGGAGGAGAGTGACCCTCTCCCCGACCTGCTCACTCAGAATCCTGACGATGGATCGGTAGATGGTGTTGTCTTTTGTGGCAGCCTCTCCGAACATCAACAGAGCGACTGTAAACAGGTTCTTCAGTCGTTCAGACATATGTTTTCTCTAACCCCCAGCCAGACCGATTGGTGTACCCATGAGGTTGACACTGGTGACAGCTTGCCCGTGAAGAGTAAAATCTACCGGCAGCCTGATCACGTTAGAGACTGCATCAAGAGTGAAGTGCAGAAAATGTTGGAGCTGGGAGTCATTGAGCCCTCGGATAGCCCTTGGGCTAGTCCCGTAGTTCTAGTGCCGAAACCTCACACCCAGGGTGGTAAGAGAGAGATGAGGTTTTGCGTAGACTACAGGGGTCTCAATGCAGTCACTAAGACTGACGCCCACCCAATACCAAGGGCAGACGAGCTTATCGATAGATTGGCTTCGGCCAACTACCTAAGTACGTTTGACCTGACAGCTGGGTATTGGCAAATCAGGTTAGCTGAGGACGCCAAGCCTAAAACCGCATTTTCAACCCCTGGTGGGCATTATCAGTTCGTGGTGATGCCCTTTGGTCTGAAAAATGCACCTGCCACCTTCCAACGGTTGGTGAATCAAGTCCTTACTGGGCTGGATGACTTCTGTGCGGCGTATCTTGACGATATCGCTGTCTTTAGCTCCACCTGGGAGGATCACCTGGTCCACCTGCGGAAGACGTTAGAGGCACTGCAAGCCGCAGGTCTCACTATCAAGGCCACCAAGTGCCAGATAGGGCAGACACAGGTTGTATACCTGGGCCACCTTGTAGGTGGAGGCCAGGTTCAGCCACTGGAGAGCAAGATACAGTCAATCAGGGACTGGGCTCCTCCAACCACCCAGACTCAGGTTCGAGCTTTCTTGGGCCTGACTGGATACTACCGGAAGTTTGTCAGGAACTATGGTTCCATCGTGACACCATTAAACGAACTGACAAGCAAGAAAATGCCAAAAAAGGTTCAGTGGACAGCGAGCTGTCAAAAAGCATTCGATGACCTAAAGCAGGCCATGTGCACGGCGCCTATCCTCAAGAGTCCGGACTACTCCAAACCATTCATTGTCCAAACAGATGCTTCTGAGTTGGGTGTGGGAGCTGTTCTTTCTCAACTGAATTTTGATGGTCAAGACCAGCCCATTGCTTTTATAAGTAGAAGGCTGACCCCTAGAGAGAAGAATTGGTCAGCTATTGAGAGGGAGGCCTTTGCTGTGGTTTGGGCCCTGAAGAAGCTGAGGCCATACTTGTTTGGCACTCACTTCAAGATTCAGACCGACCATAAGCCCCTCTTGTGGCTAAATCAGATGAAGGGTGAAAACCCCAAACTGCTAAGGTGGTCCATTTCCCTACAGGGGATGGACTTTACAGTGGAACATAGACCTGGTACTGATCATGGCAATGCCGATGGGCTCTCCAGATATTTCCACTTAGAACAAGAAGACTCACCTGGTCAAGGTTAGCTTATTGTTCCGACGTTTGGGGGGGGGTCATGTAGGAGAGTAGGGTCTGCAATCCTATGATCACCCAGATTTTTTGCTTTTGTTTCACTGGTTTACGACTTTCTCTGACTGTGGGCCTGCTAATCAGACCCACAGCCTGGCTGTTCTCTTTCTAAATTACGATATGTACCCTAGGTGCATTTACCAATTGGTACTGGGCCACCTTATCAGACCCCGTAACGCAGGGCATAGGTGTACCCAGGGCCGCCAGGAGCTGCAGCATGTATTATGCCACCCCTGGCTGGCCTCTCAAATTTGACACAACTGGCTGCACGACAGCTGGGGCGAAGACGTGTAACCACCCTTCGCTTTAGGTATAGTAGCCCTATATCTAACCATACACTGGACACCCGAGTCCCTATCAGTCACTCCTATGGCAGAGTGCGTGGGCTCGTGTGAGTTAGGTTCAGGCCCGAGCCGAGCCCGGCTGCAGCTTGCGGGGTCAAGGCCCAATAGCTGTTCCATGATAACACGTACCATATCGGTAACTCCGGTATCGCGTTATCAAGGCATGTCGAGTAAGGTGTCATACGAATCGGGATGCTGCCCTCTCACCAACCCTGGCGACGAGGTTAGCAGTCCGCCCTTCTAGAGGGACACGACATGTACGTAACTGTGAACCCCGGTTAAAGTTAACTAAAGCCTCAGCTCCACAAAATGGATGCTGCCACCACAGACACAAGTCTGACCTCCTGCTGCTGGGAGTCCTTCCAGCGAGGAGCACTTGGACAAAGGGTTTCCTGTCGAGGGCGCTGTTCGCACCGTCCCAGACAGGGTTTGTGTATTCTGGGTAGGTAGGGCTTTGGCGAGAAGGTGACTGCGGAGTGGCACCCCGGTGCTCACTACGCATCTGCCGGTTAGAACCAGTTCCAGGGGCGACAGCCCTGGCCTGGGGAAAGCCCGGCAGGGGAGAGGGGCGTAACTACCCCCCTTCCTGGTCCCACCCTTAGGGCAGGACCTAGTCATGTACCCACCCCTTTCTTTAGGATAAAGACCGGAGCGGGGACCCTTCCAAATTAGATCATCTTTGAATCAAGAATACTTTCTACGAAAGGACTTCAAGACTCTTCTCAAGATTTCTCCCTTGTGACTAAGGAGTAGTCACCCTGCATCAGCGGGCACCAACTAAGAACTCTGCGGTTTGCTGCAAGTCCTTCCTCAAGGATCCGACGGCCCAGCTCGACGAGAACCGGCTTCCCTGGCACCTCTGACCTCTACCCACGTCATCAGCTCAGCTGTGATCTGTGGGTGCGACGAGACCTCGAGGGACCGGCCATCATCAGAACCTGCACGCTCTTAAACCAGCACGACCATCGAAGCAATTCCCTGGTGAGTGCTCTGGGGTCCGAGAAGCCCCGACCCTGAGCCGCTCCAGCACCGAAGTGCAGTCTCCCAGCATCTCCACGATCTGCGTGGGGCCCTTCTGCTCGCTGCTCAGCGCGTTGTCTGGTCACTAGCCGCTGGCTTGTGCCCTTCTGTGACGACATCCGAGAAACATCACTGCTGGTCTGGTTGCTCCAGACTGGCCCTTGCTTCCATCCTTGCGAGAAGCACCCCGGACCCTCCTGGTCCACTCAAGACGCCATCTTAGGCCCATCCCGTGGCCCCGAGATTTGCCAAGGCTTGTTGCCCCATCCTGGGCCCAGCGACGCCGACAGCATCATCCTTCGTGGGACAGCTCGCACCTCCACCGTGGTCGCCGACAACGCCTCCTGGTCCGTGAGACTGCAGAGCCTAGCGTCGCCCACTCACCTGGTCGAGGTGACGGCCAACCGGTGCCTTCCTGGTACCCTCTGACTACTGGCTAGTAGTACGAACTTGGTCCCCTCTGCTTTCAGGTTTCATCAATCTCCGATCCAGGCTTGGATCTCTACGAACTATTCAGCACTGGTCGCCGGCCAGCAACTCCTTTCTTCCGGCTCCTGGCTCGTCAGCGAAGACCCCGACGCCTGTAAGACTTGTGCAGCCGCAGCCCGCGTGGCTAGGTAACTCGGCATTTCGGTGCCTGCATAGCCTCCTTACTCTAGGGTCCCGAGTCCCTCGCTTCCGACTTGCCTTATCGGGTCCGCCCGAGACCTTAACCTTTCCGTGTCCTCGGACACTTGTTTAATTGTGCACTTGAAGTATTTTCCTAAGAGATTTGGTTTGTGCTTAGTACCCTGTCCTCATAAAGAGTACAGGGCTGTTGTGATTCTTAATAAATATCCTGTTTATTTTCATAACACTTGTGTGGTGTCCTTTCACTTGGTGTTCGAGGGGTACATGTGTGGTAAACAGCTGGCTTAACGCGCCCTCTCGAGTCTTTAGCCTTAGACTGCTCGTATCCACGCTACTAGGATAGCTGGTCTATAAGGTTGACTTATAACCACACCATAAGGGTCGTTGGAACGATACATAGCGGTCGCTAGAATAGCGAACGTTGCATATCGGGCCAACTTCTCACACTGGGCTGTGGCTAAAATCTGCGCTGACGTGGAAACAGCCCAAGCACTCTCTGAATCTTTCAATTTATTGCACAATTCAATAAGCAGATTATGTACAAATTTGTCTACAAACAATCTTTGGCCACCCTCGGTAGCCATGTCCTGACCACTATGATCAGTGAAAGTCTCCTCAAATCTCGTGAAAAAGTCAGACACATTTTCATCTTTCTTTTGCTTGCACGCAGATAGCTTGTCCCAATTTACACGTAATTCAGGCATTAACGTTTTCATGTACGCAATGATCCTACCGGGAAGATCTGCTATTAAAGGCTCGGGTTTAGAACCACCTACTTGTCTAGCATCTGTAGCAGTAATATTAGCCCATGAGTCACCTAGTTCTTGATCATGATCTACATGACGAATTTTACTCCATAAAGGATGCGGAACAACATTCCCAAACAACATGTCTATATCTGCTAAATTCATTATACATGAGCTGGCAGTCTGTGATAATTCCTTGTAATATCCTGCTGGGTTTTTACGGGGATCGGGTAGTGTCTGTTTGAGTGCTAAAACTTCGGATCTTTTCCAGGGGACATGTACCCATACACGCTGGAAGTGCGGTGGAACAGGTGGTTGTGCATTCGCATCACCTTCCCTCCATACCGGAGGAACCTCTCTCATGGGGTACTGTCGCGCCTTTTTCCTACCCGACGTATCATCCTCATTAAACGATCTAGAGCTGTTTCCCTTACTCCTATAAGATAACAACAGATCCATTGCTTTCTCAACATCTGCGCCTATAATCATACCTTCATAGAATTTGAATCGCATGCGGGCTAGTTCCTGCATTCTGCGTTTTGGGTCATTGTCTTGTAAATCTTCCCAGAGGTACACACACATTTCTTCAAATACATATCTTTGAGTGGATGAATCCCACTGACGGAAGACTTCCATAACAGACTGAACATCGTATCTTACAGTATCAGTAACCCATTTGCGTGCTAACTCATTCAGTACTTCTCTTTCCTCGTAGTCGGGTAGTTGACTACGCAACTGTCTACGTTCTGGTTTAGGGATCGTTCTAGGCGACCCAAAGAAGGGCGAGAATAGACCAGTGACAGTACTTGCCACTCTCTGTCTGACAGAAGGAGAAGCTTGCGGCGAGGCAGATGCGCCAGAAAAGACAGGCTGATGTGAAGAGGAAGTCGAAGCAACAGCAGAGGAAGTTGAGGCAGTAGCAGACGTAGCATCGTAGTGAATAGTGGGAGCAGTAGGCAAAGTCGTAGAAGTAGATGGAGTATGTAGCAAAGGCGGCGGCCCTTGAGAAGGCTGCGCCGGAGAAGTAGGAACCAGCTGAAGAGGAGCTGGTGCTTGTGCAAGAGCTGTTTTTCGTGCGCCAGGGCGCGGTATAACAATACGCCTCGGGGGTCCAACAATACTCGATGTATATGGGGGTGGTGAGTTCAATAAATGGGACATTAATGGATCTTTCTCGGATGTTCCCTTTGAGTCTTGTCCCTCATGTGGTAACATCGGGTAGCATTTATCTATTGCTAGTTTCTTGCTTCTGAGCATTTGTTCACTTTCCTGCTCTTCCTCATTATCCCTGTATGCGATGGCAGCTTGTACCATCGACATGCCTCTTTTATTTTTCTTTGCTAATTTTATTTCTTTCTGTTTGGCTTTTTTGCGCCATAAGCGAAAAGAGTCAAACATCGCCGGCCGGGCTTTCTTCTTGAACAATTTGACCTCGAGGTTATCTAATATTTCTGAGTCAAAACTACCATATTGGGGCCATTTTAAAACACCATCTTTTCTGGTGTACTTTATCCACACTTCATTATATGTGATAGGGCCTACTCCGTGCTTTATATATAACTCATATGTTGGAGTTCCAATCGGAGGAACCGGACACAAATCCTCTAATCGGGAGTCCTTACTACAACCAAGACAAAACAAGTTTCCAAGTCTGCTGAGACCAGGCATCTTTGCTCACTAGTCTAGCTTCAAACTTCAAGGGATTATCTAATTACGATATTGTCGTGAATACACGAATCCCTCGGTTTTGGTGCTTGCAAGAACCAATACAAACCGTATCTCTGGGATACCAAAACTAAGAACCAAACTAAGAACTGGGAGATGCTCCACTTATACTTAACTGAATATTGAAGATCGGTGACGTCACTAGAAGACTCTTCTATCGTTTCGCTCAACCAAGGATCATTGGGTCCAAAACAGGGCGATAGTCAGGGCAGCAGTCCTTCGTAGCCGTCGGGACGCGGGGAACCTCGCAGCAAAGACCTTCGGAACCACGTCGACATGCAGGGGTCGCTGAAGTGGCTGGCCGTCCTCCGGAATTTTCACACGAAGCTCCTCACGAACATCTGGCTTGGACCGTCACCGCTTGATATCGCCTCGAGTTGGGCGCCAACTGAGGTGCCGGGTTTTTAGAGACCCGGTGGTGCCAGGGGACCACACCCGAAGACCTCTGAGTTCTCCCTGTTCTGGACTTACAGAAACACAGAGTCTTCTAGTTGAAGTCAGTGATCGAGTTTTATTGGCTGCAACCAAGTAACATGCGTCCTAGAAGTACGGCAACACGGGCCGTAAGTTCTCAGGAGACTGTTAGTTTTTACAGAACCAGCCTTCTCCTTATATACATAAATAACAGCTGCAGGCAAGAATTCTTGAGTTTATGATATGGCTATACACATATTTCTATAATAATACAAAGAGCGAAGTCATGCTGGTCAGCACATATCTTAGGTATCCAGTTTGTGATGGATTACCCCGCCAGATCCAGAACTCCCATCAGATATCGATAAAACACAAATAAGGTTGGGCACCCTCCCATCATAAAACGGGTCATAAATGAGAGTCGTGGACAGGTGCATGTGTATGGGAAACAGGGTCTGTATGTAGTGAATGGTTTATGACATGTTGTGCCTTGATGATATCTTGCTCGGCCACTGGGCGAGGAGCTGCCCAAACAAGCTTGGCTGGAGGCAGTGGGGACAGCTTCGGCCAGGTCATGGGGAAGTCAGCTACGGCGGACGTGTCCTTTCAGATCAAACTCAGTCTTAATCAATTGACTACATGAGGGCAAGTCATAAGATGGATGCCGTTTACAAAATGGAGTCTGAGGGTTCGGGACGGAAACTACGATTTAAAGGTGTTAGCATCACTCAATCGTGACGCAAATGCATAGGGATAATGTCCTAATCATTACCGGTCCATAGATACCAAATTCGTCATGGTACAACGACATTTTGTGACACGTGTGTAGGACCTCGATATCTGTAAAACAGCGGGGTCCGGATTTGCAGTACCACAAGCCTTCCACTTGAAAACCCACTGGTACCTATCGCAAAAACTTTAATTATTCTGCGGGGTTAGAGCCTCACGAAGCGCTAACACTTTCCTCCTGAAACCACAAATCTTTAGGAAAAAGAGAACTTGCCAGCGAGCCTTCTCCGGTGCCGCCCCAAAGATTTGGAAATCTCTTCCACCGGAAATATGCACAATCTCCGCAACGATTGCTTTCAAACTGGAAGTCAAAAGATTCTTAATGAACAAATTCCTACCTTTATTCTGCTAGGTTCACCTGCTCAAGGGTATTGATCCTACAACCATGGGACCATCATTGGATGCTGCTCTTCTTTATCTCATTGTGTGCTCCCCGTTTAGTCCACTATGTACCTGCTAATTGTATTACTCTCCTTTGACCTATGCGTCTTGTAATTATGTGATTATTCTTAATTTTATTTCTAATTAATGTCGATATTGTATGTATTACCATCCTTCCATCCTTTTTGTAAAGCACTCTGATATCCTTCGGGATCTTGTTCGCGCTATATAAAACTTTATAAATAAAATAAATAAATAGGTCACTAGATCACAACACACCAGTCTTGGGCTTTCTGAAATGCTTGCTTTCAGGTGTGTTGTGAATAGAAGGGTTAGACCCATGTAGTCAGTGGGACCTGGGTAGTTGATTGGGGTATATGAAAAGGGTCCCAGACCAAGAACAAAGAAAATTGTTTTCAATCACATAATTATTTAAATAGAATCAAAAAAGCAAATGATGGTGCTCAGTGTTTTTATTATCACTGCACCAAAGGACATTCAATGTTCGAAAAATCATACATATAGTACACAAATTTGGGTGCGCCCACAGAAGGGGAGGGAGGTGTGTGAGGGAGGGGGTGTATTTCAATTAGTTATACATCACTGATCGAAAAATCCATAAAACAAGAAATTCAGCTTTCAAACCATAATTGTCATAGATCCACAAAGAAGAGGTCAAAAAACACACATGTCCAATAAACCAATTTACAAAAGAAAAGAGACTCCCATAGTGATTATTACTATCAAACTGGGGTTAGGAGTTCTTGATTGTAGAGGATGGTCTACGTTTCGACCCAAAGGTGTAGGACTGTAGATCCTTACTCGCGGGTCTTCATCAGGACGTGAGAGACAGGGGGGTGGGGGTGATGTGGGGCTGGTTCCTGACGGTGCAGGTGGAAAAAAACGGCCTGCCCGTTGGGCGTGGTCCGTGTTCAAGCGGTCCCTTGTTCCAGTGTGGTATCGTCTGGAAATCACAATGGAGAAACTGACATTGAAGTGACAGGTACCAATTGATTAAGGCATTTGCTACAAGGTCTGGGGCGTGAACAGGGGCAGCCTACCTTAATTGATAGACACAGTGGTAAAGATCACTCTTGCCGTCGTGCCTAGCGCGATTTAAAAATCTCACAATTCACTTTAGGATCGTGCCATGTCCGATGTAGAAAAAGGCAAAAATTGCAAGGAGGGACGGTTGGGCGTCTCCGCGCGTCTTCTGACTGAGGAATTACAATGTCCCCGTGTAAGTGCGCTCAATGGGTTAATCAGGCAACACTCGTCATACATCCGAGGTGAAACAGAGCCGAACTTAAGGAGCCGGCGTCTCTCCGCATCTGTCGGCACAGCGAGGAAGTGCTGTGCCGACAGATGCGGAGAGACGCCGGCTCCTTAAGTTCGGCTCTGTTTCACCTCGGATGTATGACGAGTGTTGCCTGATTAACCCATTGAGCGCACTTACACGGAGAGACGCCGGCTCCTTAAGTTCGGCTCTGTTTCACCTCGGATGTATGACGAGTGTTGCCTGATTAACCCATTGAGCGCACTTACACGGAGAGACGCCGGCTCCTTAAGTTCGGCTCTGTTTCACCTCGGATGTATGACGAGTGTTGCCTGATTAACCCATTGAGCGCACTTACACGGGGACATTGTAATTCCTCAGTCAGAAGACGCGCGGAGACGCCCAACCGTCCCTCCTTGCAATTTTTGCCTTTTTCTACATCGGACATGGCACGATCCTAAAGTGAATTGTGAGATTTTTAAATCGCGCTAGGCACGACGGCAAGAGTGATCTTTACCACTGTGTCTATCAATTAAGGTAGGCTGCCCCTGTTCACGCCCCAGACCTTGTAGCAAATGCCTTAATCAATTGGTACCTGTCACTTCAATGTCAGTTTCTCCATTGTGATTTCCAGACGATACCACACTGGAACAAGGGACCGCTTGAACACGGACCACGCCCAACGGGCAGGCCGTTTTTTTCCACCTGCACCGTCAGGAACCAGCCCCGCATCACCCCCACCCCCCTGTCTCTCACGTCCTGATGAAGACCCGCGAGTAAGGATCTACAGTCCTACACCTTTGGGTCGAAACGTAGACCATCCTCTACAATCAAGAACTCCTAACCCCAGTTTGATAGTAATAATCACTATGGGAGTCTCTTTTCTTTTGTAAATTGGTTTATTGGACATGTGTGTTTTTTGACCTCTTCTTTGTGGATCTATGACAATTATGGTTTGAAAGCTGAATTTCTTGTTTTATGGATTTTTCGATCAGTGATGTATAACTAATTGAAATACACCCCCTCCCTCACACACCTCCCTCCCCTTCTGTGGGCGCACCCAAATTTGTGTACTATATGTATGATTTTTCGAACATTGAATGTCCTTTGGTGCAGTGATAATAAAAACACTGAGCACCATCATTTGCTTTTTTGATTCTATTTAAATAATTATGTGATTGAAAACAATTTTCTTTGTTCTTGGTCTGGGACCCTTTTCATATACCCCTGCTTTCAGGTGTATCAGCCCAATTAATGTAGTCCATTTGAACCTAGAGTACAACATGTGTAATCCAAGTTCTGTAGCCCTGTTGGTGCCATTATAAAATCAGGACTTCGAGTACCAGAGTGCAATGGGAAAACAAATAGCATTTACTAGAGTTACTCACACTTGGGCTTGTGACACGTGAGAGGTATTTATATGTCACTTAGCAAACCTGTCCATATCCCTGGAAACTTCTCCTGACCGGGGTTGTTGAAGAGCAAGTTTGGTTCGACCGCGTTTTGCCGTGACCAGCGGTGAATCTGCCGGTGCTAAAGTTAAACGCTGCTTCTTGCATACATCTTCCTTTGAATTTCAAGCTCTGGTCTCTTCACAAAGGATCCAAGTGATGGGCGGGGGAGGGGTTTGTGGAATGTCCCAGTAGGTTCTGAGATAACCTCCTTCGATGAATTGGTCTGTGTTTCTGTTTGCTGAGTGTTCTTGTAACATGGGCTGCGGTTTTGTAAGCAGACATCCACTCCTTTGATCTTGTAGAAGCCCATTGCCGTCTAATCTTTGCTATCTTTAGCGCGAGGCATTTTCGCAGTAAATGAATTAACATGAACACATTTATTTACTTTAAAAGCATTTAACTAGGCAGGGCACTGTTGTGGTAGCAAGGCGACACTGGCCTTTTATTCCATGGGCATTTCCACTGCGAGCTGGAGCCCTTGGAGACTGATTGTGAAAACCCAGGTGTACTGCTGGCATCTCTTACACTTTTGGCAAGTTCTCTAAGGTGACTTGCAGCAGGCAAAGGGGTCTGAGAGAAAGAGGTGGAGACAAAGAGATCAAACAAGCATTAGCAATGCAATAGGTCTCGCATTTACGCGAATAAAAGCTATTGGCATTGTAAATGACAATGTGTTTATTTATGTTGTAAAAACCTAAACATAAATAAAAGGCATTGTCATTTACAATGCCAATAGTTCAAACTCACGTAAATGCGAGACCTATTGCATTGTAAATGAAAGGCATCACGGACAACGGGAGGGAGGGAAGGCAATCTCTCCATGATATAAATCTACTGTGCGACCTTGTGAGGGCTACACAGAAACTACACCAAAACAACACAGCCTCAGTCAGGTACAGCGAAAAAGGAGAACTGACACCTTACTTTCCAATAGAAAGCTGGATATGACAAGGGTGCATCTTGGCCCCCTTACAATTTCATCTTTTTATAAACGATGAGGGCAAAGTGGTCCAAAGTTTAAATCTGGATGTTCCCCAAATGGGGGGGGGGGCACAAAATTCCAATATTACTCCACACAGATGATGCAGTCCTCCTTCCTCCTTTCCTGCACTGAACTGGCAATGCATAGTTTATTGGGCTGCTTTAAGACCTCCTTCACCAAAACAAATCTTGTGATAAACACAACAAAAGCAAGATTCATGATTTTGAAATGCAGGAACCCCTTGGGGTCTACCCTTAAAATATATTGTAGTTGTCTGTGCAGAGTCCATTTTTCTGACAACCTGGGGATTAGATTTGAGGACAAGCTAATATGGTTCTAACAAGAATCAAAAAGCAAAGGTACTCTGCTGCCAATGGAGTAGCCTGGTGGTCCCTCTTAGTGTCTGTAGCAAAGGCTTCCTTCGAAACACAAGAACATTCCTGTGTTTTCAGAATATCGTCTATAAATCACGATAAGCCCAGGTTTCATACCCTCCCCCCTCCACCGCCAACCCGCCCCCAGCTGTACACCTATTTTACTATTTAGAGGAGCGTGTTACATAAATGCATCTCATGGTACACCTAAGTACCCGGAAAACTGTGCTTCTAACTTCAAACTAGCTACAGAGGCAATCCATTGGAAATACCCCGTACCCTCGAACAAATGTACATTCCAAGCAGATAGGCTCACTCGTTTTTAGATAAAGAAACTCAAAAAAATGAGTGTCACAGCTTTGACGCCTCACCACATGTCGACGTGGTTATGGTAGCCCCATCTGGCTGAGAATTATTTCTGTGTGCTAAACCTCAACCTTGCGACCGTAGTTCCCTCAATGCCACAGAAGAGCAACTGTGCTCCTTCTGTCATCAGCCTTCTACTCATTCTCCTGCAACTGAGACTATCCCTGCCGGCATGCTCCTTGGATGGGGCACAGGGCCAGTGTCCGATACCACTAGTATGACAGCCACACCTAGCTACTACTCTGATAATCGGAACAGGTTGTAGCTCCATTCAGACAGCTGTACTAGGGATCTTATATAAACTCATGTACATGCATTCTGATGCCCATCCCTATTCAAAGGTTAAGCTACCCAGCAGCCACTAAAATTAATATGTACTCCCAAGTATGCTCTCCAGAGACACAAATAATTCAGAAACAAGCGGTAAATATACATGAAACAGACGCTTTTCCAATTCCATATCTCGCATTAAAGTTAAACGTGAGCTTATAAATGGGACTATTAATATAAATGACATATAGTACTACTAGTATTGATTATAATATCCAAATGTAACCCTCATCTTTGTCTTCTCTTCCCTCTTTTTCCCTTCCATAACTCTTCATGATTTTAGTATGGTTTTCTGTTCTGTATAAAGTGTTATCTCAGGCTTACAGTATTGCTGTCCCGATGGTGATCCCAGTTACCCCATGAATGGGATCGAAACGTCGTCGACCTTAAAAAATAGCATGCACACAAACAATTCTATCTCTATGTGTCACAGTTGTTGCTACGTATCATGCTTGTCTCATCCTGTATAATTAAGAACAAGCAATCTTTCTCTTTCGCCTGACTGTTTTGAATTTTGCTTTGTTTTTTATGGTATCACCTTGTCATCCTGTCACACCTGTTTATGTATTGATTTGCTTTGGATACAGGATTGTATCCTACTGGATATTGCAACTGTCCGTTGACAGAAAATTCATCTATCCGGTTGGGTAGATCATATAGAATCGACTCTGTTCTATATTTACCGCTTGGTTCTGAATTCTTTGTGTTAACTGACACCCTAGGTCCTTGGTTACATTTTAGGGTTCAGTTGTCTCTAAATAAACCTACAGTGACTCAAGCACAGTTAGTCCCTTCAGTACGCCCCGAAGTCAGGCGTTCTGTCCCTAATCTTGCCTGGACAGAGGATGTGGAGGGCAGACAATCACATAACTTACTACCAGTAGGACTATAATGCCTCTAGCCATAGTAAGTCTCAGCCTCTCCAGTTTTCAACACCTAGCCCGGCCTAGCCGGCACGGTGAGTTAGCAGTGTGTGACAGTGAAACCCTTCACCCTTGCTAACCACTCACAAGATAGTCCCGGTATGAGCCCACAACGGCCTCTCACCAATAGAATGCAGGATGTCAATGCTCGCGTCCCGGTCCGTATTGCGCCCGCTGAAACTCCACTACCGCCCCAGCAGCCATCTTCCACTCAACTCAGCACCAGCCTCCGCACAGCCAGGCGACCTGAAATGTGTGCCGGAAGTACCGACACCAGCTTGTCAAGCGTGGCGCGCTGGGAATCGTAGTCCTGCAGCAATGTAAAGGTGCACAAAGGTCTGAAACAATTACACTATCCCATTGACGGCATCTCTCCTGGTGGCCATGCTGAGGGTGTTTATCCTCATTCCTTCCACAAGGGTGGAGATCAGAAACTCAGTGATTTTTCCACACACAAGATGGTTGCTAAGAACATCAGGTTAACCTCCCTGTGAGGTAGGGCATTTCATATGTGATTATCAAGCTTCTTTACGGAAAGGACTCGTGAATCAATTAATGGATTAAACCTATCTCGGCAAGTTTCCAACCCAAGGCCACAAATGAAACTCTCTTACTCACATGATGTTTAATAATAAGAAAAACTAGCGGTGGCGAGGTTGGAAAGGAAATGGCTGCCATTGTCCCGCTTCCTTAGAAAGTAAAAGTGGGCATGGTCGCTGAATGAAGCGCATCATCTTGCTTCAGTACGGAGAAATTCAATAAAGAAAACAGAACAGGGCCGGTGCAACAACCAAGTAAAGGGGCCAGTAGCCATAGGAGGAATCAAATGACGACATGGACATTCTAAGGAGTGACTAACAAACCTCATAATCAATCAGAAGACACAAGCCAATGAAAAATATTGGTGGGGTAGTGGGCAGGGCTTCTCTCCTGTACTGAACTACCCCAGATCAACCCCAGAGCAGCGCTTGCGCGCTGACTCAGGGCTCGACCTAAAAAGGGAGAGAGAGAGAGATAATGGCTGGATCGAATGAGAGCAGGGATAGTGTAGCATCCTCCTCAGCCCGGAGCATGCAAATGAATATGCCACCGACGGAGCTCTGGTTTAGATGTCTTCATTACTCAGCATACAATCACACTCTTCTCTCTTATTATTTTAATAGCCACACTTTAACACCTCCCAGCAAGTGCAATTACTCACAGAAAATACCTTCTGATTCAGGCATATATATTCTTGGATTTTCGCTACTCGTAGAAACCGCTTTGACAATCAGATGCAAAGAGTCACAGAAAATACTTTATGAATAAGGCCTGAAAAGGCTTGTGTAATATGGAGGGGAACATGATGATGCCTTCAGCTTAAACTGTGAGTGAATGCTCCCCCCAAGCTAACTTACCATGCAATAACAGCCTGAGGCCAGAAATCTTGTTTTTGAATAGTGATATTAACATCTGATGCCGTACTTATACGGTAAGAATGGATTTGTAAAGAGATTTCTGCTAAACACAGCACATCATTCCTTTGTACATTGCAGTAATACATTTTTTTCCCTTAATACAGAGTACACTAGACATTGGGTCACCTTTGAACCAATACCCCAAAGTGCATCAAAAATTATGTGAGCTCATGGTTTTCCCTTCAACCCTGTCCCTCTACTACCTCTGACCTTTTTGGGGCCCCTCCCCAGAGCTTAAAAAGGGCAAATGCTCATAAGCAAAATCCTTGCACCTTGAAGACCCGGAAGAACTCATGCAGGAGGCCTGCTCACCCTAGAACTACCCTGTCTAGGGAACTACAGCACCTGCCAGAGAACCTATCTGAGCATGTCTTGGTTCCCTGGCGCAGACCGCATCCTCCCAACTCCAAAGGGCTCATGCCCTGAAGCAGCAAAGCATATGTCTGAAAGATGGGTAAAGGCAGCACCTTTCCACACTCTCCTCAAAATTGCAGATTGTATAACAAGCGCTGAAAGCCACTCCCCCTTTGTTTTTGCCGTTGCACTGGGTTTCTGTGTCTAGACATCCTGTTAGATGCCAAGAGGACCCGAAGTGTCTTTGCCAACCATGAGTTTACCCCGCCCCAATATGACAAAAGTCAAAATTATGCATTGAGTCCTCCTGCCTACAAAAGAAGCAAATTGGAGGCAAACAAACTGCAAACTGCATTGTGACAGGGGCAGAGGTGTTGTGTAGATGAGGGCAAGTCCCATCTTATTGTACTTATGTTGTTGCACCACGTGGCCACACCCACCCCCTGTCGCCGAAAGAACTCCCACGCTCTAAGGCAGGTGCAGGTGTATCCACACGATGACAGACCACACCCAACGTACGTACATGGTAAGCAGGGCCCCCTTTTTGCAGAGTGACCAGCCCCACCATGTTCTCCATGATTGTTGGCTTTCCCCATTTTGGGGGAGAACCTTGGGACCTTGGCTGTGGTTCCTGAATTCATATCTGCTTTTGCTGGTATTGGCAATGACAGACTAACAAGTTTGTCTTCTCTAGAGAAGGAGAAAGATCTGTTCCTCCCCTCACCTAGGGATGGTAATTTGATTGACGAGTTTGGAATGGTGTGATGCCGAAGCACCTTAGGATTTGACCGCATAGTTTGTGGTGTGTTTATAGTCTGTGTCTCATTGATGTGGTTGATGTTGGTGACTGAGATGCATGTCGTTTGAGTCACAGAAGGCATTTCCTTCTCTGCAATTGTATCATCTGGAGTGATGAAAGAATTTGGATTGGCTTAAAGCTATGAAACATCAGATTTTGCCTATACACTTTGTGCTGGGTCTTTGGTATGTGTTTCTTGACTTACAGTAGTCTTTAGGGTATGAGTTGTTTGAGGCACAAAAGGAGCTTCACTTCTCAGTCATGCATGCTTTGTCTGTTTGCTTAATGATAGGATATAATGTCTCAAATAGTTGCAGGCTATTTTTGCTTAGAATAGTGGGTAGATCATGATAAAGGCCTACTTTAGTGTGTTTTAGTGATAAGTGGCGTTGTTTCATCAGAGTGCTCAATTTGTTCCCCTCAATATAGGCAGCAGGCAGCAAATCAACGGATCAAGCTGTGCAGTATTCATGTTGGACAGACTCATTAGCCACAGCATATATAGAGGTTATCTAGAAGCTATGCATCTTACTGAGGTAATATATACATTTACCTGGGACCCCGAGTCAACCTATTTGTATATAGTATTCATTGAGGAGCAATTCATGTTGATGACTACACGCAAATAGTATAAATACAAATTGAGAGAAACGAATTATATAACTGCAAAATACACTTGTGTAGAATAGCATTAGTCAAAAGACAAAATAACAGATTGGAGATTATATTTAGTAATACATATGCTTCACATTGAAGAAATGTGGGCGTAGAGTTAAAGCCAATACATATATGTCGTACATGTCATCCACAATGGCCATCTGTGGGTTCTATTGTGCTGTGTCAATTACACCGGCCATTTGAGGTGTGTCCTGTGGGTCTTTGTATCCGATCCACAAAGCTGTTTCAACGACGATTAGATTATCCGAGAATGTCTTTGCCTGAACCAGAAAGCCTTTTCTATAGGTAAAAACTTTATTGTTCAGTTAATTAAAACTTACGATGTAACACAATATAATCACCAAATGGAACATCATTAATAAATAACATCACAAGAACCCTCTTCAGTCAATTAAAACCCCCAAGGTTCACTTCATTGGCCTAAAAATAACTGATTGTTAACATAAGTCAAACATTCTGTAATATTGATCCACAGCTACAAACCACTAACTATGAATATAATCCAAATACCTTTTCCCAAATCGAGGCTAGTGAGAAGAGCTCCGATCTACAATTCTTACAATTCACTGGGCTTTTTACACTAATTTAGTGTAACTATATCCAAATGTAAATGTAAATGTATTGGCATTTATATAGCACACTACTTACCCGTAGGGTCCCAAGGCGCTTCGACCGCTGCGAAACCCTTCCTGACTTCCCTGAGAGATGGTCCCTTAATGGGTATCTCCAGGGTGAGACCAGGCATCCCCGGCGGTCTGGTGGGGCCGTTAGTGAAGATGAGGCAAGCTAATGCCCAGAGTTGCCGAGTGTGATCGCTGATCAGAGTGGGCACCGAGGCGAGAGAATTATCGAGTCCGCTGACCCTGGTCCAGAAACCTGCCGCGCCGGGAATCGAACCCTGGTCCCGGGCCGTCCTCTGCTCTCGGGTCTGCCGCCTCTAACCAGTGAGCCACACTACTTCACCACTATCCAACACGTATCTGCTGGCTATGTTATAACACTAAATGACAGTGTGGGCAAAATAGTTCAAAACATTGCAACGTGCCTTTAATAAAATGCTTTTTTCATATTGAAACAAACTTTATAATCACAGTGAAACAACCTAATTTAGCATGTTTAGTAATACATATCTATAAAGTTCATTGTTCAGCATAAACCATTAATACTCATACAATTTAAGACTAATTCATAAAAAAATTGTCCTTTTTTTCTCTATTTTCTCTCTTTTTCTAATACAATGTGCCACTGATAATAACGATTACAGCTTACACTTTGCTAGTTTGAACTCAGCAATAGACAGGGATTTAAAATATGTTCCACAAAATATCAAGTCGTCCCCTTGGAGACAGGCTATAACTGCTTGCCGACATGTTTGTTTGGTAGTTCCAATGAAAAAGTGTCTCAACAGTCTTTTACGCTCTTCCATTAGGGCTGGGCAGCAACAAGCAAAATGACAAATGTCTTCCTTGTAATAATTGCTCAGACAACATGATGCCATTCTAGACAATTTCCTCCAAGGGGGTGGATTAAAACGAATTTGCTAATTTCCAAGTCAGAAGCATTGCAGCTTTAGTTTTGGATTTAATCTATTCAACCCTCCTAAATATGACTGGAATTTTCAGGGCCCATATGAACCAATAACCATCCAACCAAGGGGTCTTTTGGACAGCACATCTCTATCTACTAAGGATGAAATCTTTTTTCTTGCCCCATTTATAGCTCTGGTAAATGAAGTTTGAGAAAGGGATTAAGCCTATAGCTCCTCTGCCTTAATGGTGGATAGGGTCAGGTTAAAATATTCATGTTCTGCGGTATTTCTAGGGTCACTTTTTGCTTTCCCACAATAGTGTTTAGCATACATCTTGAATCATTTTTTTACTTATAACAAAATTTCGAACACGCTCCTAGATTGCTTATGCACCGCGTCCTAAGGCCGCACTCTAAATGGATTTGGGCTGGCGAAGCCTGCCAGGTAAATTAAACAGGCAACAATAAGTGACATTGCATATAATTTTGTCTGCTTTTCCTCTCAGTATCTCAATGCCATTCATGAGAGAAGGGGCATGTTTAGCAGCCATTACTTGCAAGAGGGGCTGGAGAAACAGGCCTTTAAAGGAGTTCCGTAAGGAGGAAAACGCAACAACTAATGAGTTATTTCTTATAAAATTGCAGCCTCTGGAGTAAAAAAACACCCCTCAGATACAGATTCCAAATCTATCCCTTCGATATAAAATGTTGGTGCTGAAGATCTTCTGATTAAAACAAGCGTGGTTTAGGTTTTATTAAGATTGACTCTTAACCCATGATCTGCAGCATACTGATCAAGTCGAAAGAAGACATTAGAACAGTGATGGATGCAGGAGGGAGAGCCGCCTTGATCCTATTGGACCTCTCTGCGGCCTTTGATACGGTCCACCACAGGTTACTGGTGGACCGTTTAGAAGCCTGTGGGATTCAGGGTAAAACTCTCAAGATATTGCAGGCTTTCCTTTCTGGCAGGAGCCAGGAGGTGGCCTTGGGAGACTTAGAGTCTGACCCGTTTGTGTTCCCCTGTGGGGTCCCTCAGGGGTCATCCCTGAGTCCAACTCTTTTTAACGTATACGTTTCCACTCTGGCCCATGTCAATTGGATCATTTGGCTTAAAATTAAAATCATATGCGGATGATATGCAGATTGTGGTCTCATTGTTACCCGGGGGAGAGGAAGGTACGACCAACAGGTTTAAAGGCTGTATGCGGGTGGTCAGCAGCTGGATGGCAGGGAACTGCCTAAAGCTGAACTCATCTAAGACAGAAGTTCTCCTGTTTGGGGCCAGAGAGAATTTCTGGACCCCAAGGTGGTGGCCGGAGGAAATGGGTGCTCCTCCCTCCCCAGTTGCTAAGGTCAAAAACCTTGGGATCCTGATGGACGATACACTGTCATTCAGACCGCAAGTAAATGCGTTGTCCTCCGCAACCCACTACGCTCTGAAAACAGTGCGCAAAGTCCTGCCTTTCCTTCCAGATGAATGCAGGAAGATAGTGGTGACGGGTCTGATCATGTCACGCCTGTATTACTGCAACAGTTTGCTGCTTAATTCTCAACAAGGGCTGCTTAACAAACTCTAAATCCTGCAGAATGCAGCGGCCCGCCTGATCACGGGCACACCGAAATTTGCCTTGGTTGCCCAGGATCTGGTGAAATTACACTGGCTACCTGTGTGTAAAAGAATTACATTTAAAGCGCTCTGTGTAGTATTTAAGGCACTCAAAGGAGTAGGCCCTTTCTGTATTGCACAATTTTTCCAGTGGTACATACCAGCAAGATCACTAAGATCAGCCGACCAGGGGATGATTGTGGTCCCAAGAATCAGGAAAGCCCGCTGGGGGGGAAGGAGTTTCTCCCTGGGAGCAGCGAAAGCCTGGAAAGCCCTGCCAAAGGTCCTCAGATTGGCTCCGGATCGGATGTCCTTTCAGAGGGCCTTGAAAACATGGCTCTTTAAACAATAAGTTTCAGCTCAAGCTAGGAGCGGACAGTCAGTGCCAGGACACCATCTGGTAACAGTGCGCTTTAAAAATGTGAAAAATAAATAAAGAAATAAACTGCAGCATTAATTAAACACTGAGGCCCAACCTTTCTATAGCTAATCAGCATAACAGCATCAGCATACAACATACGTGAAACACCAAAACCAGCCACCATAGGTGAGTGTGAATTAACACTATTTAAAGCAGGAGTCATTCCGGTGAGATATAAGTTAAGTAAAAGCGGAGCCAGTATACAGCCTTGTTTTAGGCCATTTCTTGTTTGAATTTTTGGGGTTTTTGGAGACCGTTGTACCATTGCCAAACCTGACTCTTGTCCAAGTGTCTGTGTACAGCAGTTGGATCGCTCTTAAGAGAAGAGGAGAAATCTCCCAGTTCAACAACTTTAACCATAAGATGTTTTTCTGCACCGCATCAAATGTTGAGCGAAAGTCTACATATCACAGGTGTAGCTTTACGGAGATGTATCTTGCCTGTTCGATTATATTATTAAGAACAGCATCTGAATGTTGGTAGCTGTGCCCATTCCCTTCATAAAGATTGTCTGGGGCTTCGGCACCAGTGAGTTGGACTCAGCCCAGTCTGTTAATTCATTAAGCAGACATTTTGCAAAATATGTGGCCTCCCCATCCATTAGAGAAATCAACCTACAAATTGGGAGGTAGTGAGGTTTGACGAGCTTTATAGATTCTGAACAATAATGACCGCCGCTAGCTGTCTGGAATTTCTTGGATGTGGCAGATATAATCAAATAAGGTGACCAGCTTATCTGCCCAGAATTGTTGATTCTTCTTGTAAAGCGACTGTGGAAGTCCTTCAGGGCTTGGGCACCATCTTGATGGCTCTTGAAGATAATCTTTTCGACTTCTCTCAATGAGATTGTTTTAAGTGAGGCTTCCCCCTCCAACTTTGGAGTAACAGCTTTTGAGGGACCCTTTGTTGTTTCCACGCCCCCATACATATCCTCAAAATAAGTAGACCAGGAGGCTTCTGAGATAATCGAGGTGGAAGGAAACATTCCTCGGACTAACTGGTTGATTCGCCAACCTCCGAAATTCTCTGGCATCATTTTGCTGGGAGGCAAATAGGATTTTACACCAATATCCATCTGCTTCAGATTTCATTGCGGTCCAGCTTTTTTATATAACGATCTTAATTTAGGAGGGACCTCCCTCCGTATGCTGGAATTTGAATTATTTGCAGCTCCCTTAAAGCATGATTCAGCTTTTTCCTTGCTATAATGCAGTGGTTCCAAAACTTTTCCAACTCGCAGCTCCCTTGAGCCATTGGCCATTGCCCGTGCCTCCCCACTGTTACTTTTTTGGGAGGGAAGGGGAGGGGAGGATGTAAACCCGGCCTTGGGAGTACTTGCATTTTTCTCCCTGATAATAATTGGGATGAAGCTGATGAAGGTATTATAATCATATACGAAGGGTGTTTCATATTACTAAGGCCTCGCAGTTAATAAAATATTCCTAGTCACACTTCTTTGCCCATGCCTTTTTTAGAGTACCCTCTCAAACTTTTTTATCCCACTTACAGTGCTAGATAGCACACCTATGTATGTAGGTCCCACTGCCAAAGTGTTTCTTTGCTTGAAGAATATTTGCATGCACTTCTATTTGTACCCATGTCATACGTGCCAACAAACCTGTCTCAGGGTGACTCACGATTTTTTAAACAGCTTTATTTTTGCTGTCTCCTCCCTAAAATTGCCTCCAAATCAATGCAAGTAAAATAAATTCCTCAGATTTTTTTTATATATCCCTCTTTCTTGCTTCCAAATTTTGGCATTATGCGGTACATGGTGTTTTACTTCCTTGTGCTCAATGAGAGAGCAGGCCTGTCTGGAAATGTGTGTGTACTGAAAGAAATGTGTACTGGAAGTACCTATGATTCAAGTACAAATATCAATACTTAATAATACTTAGGGTCTGATTACGATGCAGGAAGGAAGGGCTACGACCATCAGTCGGAGCCCTCCTGCCCGCATTGTAATCACCAATTTAGATTCCCTTTCGACTGAGCCATTTTGATGGGCTCTGATGGAAGGGAATCCAAATCAGTCTTCTGAATGGCTTACGACGGGCTCGGGGAGCCCGTCCACTAAACCATCCGCCATTCGGAAGTCCCACAGTAATCTCATGGCCGACCCTTTCTGGCCGAGGGATTAGGATGGCAGTTTTCCACTGCCTTTTTGTGCAGGGACCCCATGGGTGCAAGGCTGCCGAATGGCAGCCTTGTGGGCCAATCAACCTGGTGCCCGTCAGGCATTGCAGCACCGGCCTGACGAGGAGCACGCCCAGTGATGAAGCATGACATCCTCCGGGTGTGTGAGGGCACCTCATAACAGACCTGAACACTCCCACACACTTAGTATCTGCACATCGGCCTTTTTTTCATAATTTTAAGAGTGGTCAGTTCTGTAACAATTGCATATTCATTTTCTTATCTTGATTGCTTCCAGACCCACAACTAACCTAACTCTTGATTAAATGATGTGACTTTCACTTGTCATCCCTGTACATGAAGTTACGTAGGGTGTTATGCATAGGGACATTTGACGATGTTGTCTGAACAGCTATAAGTTACCACCCCTTTTTCGTTCTATTGGCTCCTTTATGTGGAATTATTGGAACACTAGAGAAAAACTGTATAAGCAGAATATGGAACTATTTCCTGTGAATTTAACAGCACCAGCAATGGCCTCGCTACATGTTGCTATATCAAGGTTCCTACCATTAAATGTTAATTGGAGTGCCTACCTCGAAAGGAGGAAAAAGAGTGATGCTCGCATCACCATTTTTACTATTCTTAAGCCTCTAAACTAAAAAATAAGTTACTTATTTCAACAATTGGGTTAGAATCTTTGTTAAGTGACAGCTGTAGGTTTGCAACATTACATCAGTGTAGATTTTCGACCCCAACTGATTTTAAAAACATAGCACAAAAAGGAAATACATTAATCTCTGAACAGTTCAATATATGATGCACAGTATATCTCCTTTTCACAGTATTCCAATTTCCCAATAACATTATATTGCATTCTTTGGCCGTAATGTCACATTTGTTTCAATGATTATTTCTCCCTTTCCCCAAACTTTAAGGTAATTACTGGGTTTTAATACTTCAGCACTTTAGTGCAATAGGGTAGTCAGAGGGTGCACATGAAGGGCAGGTCATCTGTTCCAATCATGGTGAATGTTGGGCAAAGTGTCATAGTCTGATTTGATGGACATTCCATATGGATGAGTGTGAGCATACGGGTTTCAGTGTCAGCTGCTAAAATGCCTGGTTAGGAAACCCAATAAGAGTTTTGCACCAATGCCTTGAAGGACCAAACAGGTTCAAACTTGGCACCCTAGCCCCTAAACTAGTTTGGACTCTTACTTCCAATTCTCAATTCACTGTGAGGGGCTTTTTACAATACTTAAAGGCAGAGCTTAAAAGTAGGAGAAATCCACCAGATCTTGATTTCGTCAACTATTTCTGTGCTGGATCTGAGATCAATCTGACCCAGTCAAAAATTCTGGATTTTTCCTTGTGACATTTTCTGACACCTGAACATTATACAGCAGCACCCTCACATTAGCTGCATTTTATTTGGAGGAGCAACCGTCAGGCATTAAAAGGGCTTTCTTATTTTAATATCAGCTGAAACCAAAACAAAGGCCTGATTTAAAAGCCTATCAGTCCTCTTTTTGTTCAAGTATCAACCTGGCTGGGAAGCTCTGGAGCCTAACACATAGATCAAATACAATGAAAGGAAACAAAGGTGCACAGCTTGTCATCGCTTCACAAGTACTTAAAGAGATACTGTGGAAGGTAGGCTTCTAACTTTGTTCTACTCCCTATGTGAGAGATAGGCTTGCACTTTAAAAATGCAAAATGTTGTGGTGCCTAGTATGCACCAGCATGGGCATAGCAGAAGCGTTCGTGACCCACTTCGAAAGGGTATATTCCCCGGTCTGCACCAGGACCAAAAACAACTGCACAGAGTTTCCTACAGGATTTTGTGCTGCCCACGCTATCTCACGACCAAAGAGACCGCCTTGATGCAGATTCCACAGGTTAGGAAATTGTGAATGCCCTCAACTCCCTCCAGCCCTGGAAAGTGCCTAGACCCAACAGGCTTCCAGTGGAGATATACAAACGACAGGCAAACGTCATTATCAACCCCCTTCTTCAGATGTATTCGGAGGCATGCAAGTTAGGTAGGCTCCCCACTGATCAACGTGAAGCCACTATCGTGGTCATTCATAAAGCTTGGAAGCCGGCGGACCAATGCTCCTTGTACCGCCCCATTTCACTCAATAACGTAGAGGCCAAGCTCCTGGCCAAGGCTCTAGCAGACAGATTGTTTTCTGTTATTCCTGATTTGGTGCATATTGACCAATAAGGGTTTATGCCTCGTAGGAGCACCCGCCACAACTTGCGGCGCCTGTATGGAGCACTCTACATGACCAAGGATGTGGGGAACACATAGACGGCATTGATGGCATTAGATGCCTAGTGGGTTTCAATAGCATTGAATGGCCCTACCTGTTTATGGTGCTACAGAAACTAGGCTTTGGCCCGATCTTCTGTAGTTGGGTGTGCCTCCTATATGAACAACCTACGGCTTGTGTGAGGGTCAATGGTGCCATGTCCAGGGTCTTCCATCTTAGGAGGGACACCAGGCAAGGCTGTCCCCTCCTTTTTGCCCTGACTCTGGAGCTGTTGGCTCATTGGATCAGGAGATACAGGTCATTTTGGGGTTTGGCGTTCACCATCGAGTAGGAAGAGCGTATTTCCTTATACACCGATGATATTGTGTTATACATGGCAAGACCGTACCATTCGATACCGCTGGTGCTACACCTCTTTGAGTTATTTGGCAGCTATTCTGGCTACACAATTAATTGGCGAAGTCAGTGATCTTCCCAATGTCGGTCCCTCCCCCTCGGATCCCCACTAGGTGTCCCGCCCTCGTGGCGACTGACGGGTTCAAGAACGTGGGGATATACGTCACAAAAGATAAGGAGGAATTCTTTGCTAGAAACCTCGAGCCCCAACTGGCTTGCCTTGGGGCCGACATGATTCACTGTCGATCACTGCATCTCTCCCTCATGGGCCGGGCGGCATTATTTAAGATGCTTGCGCTGCCAAGGCTGTTATACATCCTACAGAATACACTGTATCCTGTCCCACCGGGTGTATTTACATGAATATCACAGGCGGTACAGACATGTGGGATGGTGGGAACCCGAGGATAGTTCTACACAAGCTTACCAGAGGGGTATATGATGGTGGACTGGCGCTTCCAGATGTCAAACTGTAATATTGGGCCTCGCAGCTCCAGATAGTTAACAATTGGGTATTCACGGACGGTTCTCAACCTGCTTATAGAGTGGATAGGGTGATCATGCCGGGGGGAACTGCGAGCCCCTTCTCTATGCCCGTAAACCACGGAAGGAGTGGCTTGCACACACAAGGGTGGAGAGAGGCAAACAAGTTCCTGGGGTGGACGGACACGGTGACTGGTAGAACCCCTCTATTGCTCGGAGATCAGTTGAGGGAGGTGACAAAGTTTCAGGGAGTGGAAGCTAATTGGCATTGAATATTTGGGTGACGTTTGTAAAGGGACTGCCCTCCAATCCTTTGCTTATCTCAAGAAGGAATATGACCTTGATGACTCACAACACTACCATTACATACGTCTTGTACACGCCAAATGCTCATACATTCGCAGTGGCGCTTCAATCCTGGAATACTCCCCCATTGAAGATAGACTGCTCCTGGAACCCATACTAGAAAAGCCCATGTCCACCGTCTACCGCAAGCTCATAAACAATATGCCTGACCCTTTGGTGGCGTTTCGGGCGGCATGGGCCCGGGACATTGGTATCCTGGATGACGACGACTGGCAAGACGCCATACTGCGTCTGCATGAATTAGCAATCCGCTCAAGCTTCAGGTTGGTGCAGTTAAAGATCCTACACCACATTTACTATCCTCGTACACACCTTTATGCTTGGGGCAGGAGTCAGTCGGCCCTCTGTATGAGGGGTTGTCAAGGGGAGGGCACCTTCTACCACATATTATGGGAGTGCCCTTAGGTTGTTCCCTTCTGGACCAGGGTCACGGACACTATATCTGAAGTAGTGGGCGACACGGTTCCGATAGAGCTATCGTAGCTGTTGCTAATGATTAAAGGTGACACTGACTGGTCCAGGTATGTGGACATCTGGCTAGCATTGGCAGCAGGGGTAGCGAAAAGAAACATTGCCAGTGGGTGGGGGGGTCACAGGCACCACTGCAATGGGAGTAGTGGAAACAGGACCTTGATTGGTGCCAAAGGGCCGAAGAAACTATATACAGGAGTAGAGGCTGCACTAAGAAATGGCGGAAAGTTTGGGGCCTTGGTTGAAATACAGAGGGTCAGAGAGGGAGTCACAGGAGTAACTACAATAATTGGATATCCCACTTATGTCCTCACGTGTCTTAATTTGTTCAACACAATGCTATACCCTGACATGCTTTTTGGATACTGTCTGTCATTGTATGGTACTATGAGCTATGTTAATAAAAAGAATTAAAAAACAAAAAGAATGCAAAATGTATCTGTCTGCATGAGTCACTAGATAAATATTCATTTAAAAGGCACCTTCATTTTTGTAATGTAACTCTTTTGTAGTGCTACTCATCCAAGTGTAGGATGTAAGAGAGCTTTACATCACACACAGCCGCAATATAAATAATGCAAGTGTGTAAATGAGTGTTTAGAAAATGTTACATCACATAACAACCATACATAGAGTGAATAGTCATGTAGAAACACAAAGAATATATAACATAAGAGAGATTGTGGTTCTCTATGCTAACAGCACATTTTTAGTTCCCAAAGGACTCTTCTTTACAATCTTAGAATAACAAATGATTGAGAAAAAAACAATTTTTTCTAAGCCCATGATTTACAGTTTGCATGCAGCTCCATGATTATCGGTAAATAGATCAATGTGCTATATTAGATGGCTTGCAATTTATGAAATAATCTCAGAGTCAAAAGCAGTAGCCCACTTGTATATATAAAAAAAATGCAAATCTGTGATCTGCATGTTACACGATGTTCTTTGCAGCAGGCACATTAACCCTTTATGTACAACTAAAAGTCAAAACTGTGTTAAGGCAAAACACAGAACTCTCTCCGAACTTTGTTAGCCATTAGAGTTATCTTGCTACTAATATATTCCCCTCAAATTCCTGCACACACAATCATCTCTGCAGCAGATGTTTTGACTCTGTAAGATACTTTAGAATGCAGCCTAGTTGTGGCCAATTAGTAATCAAGAAGAAATGTACTGTCACATGTATTATATATATATTATTGCTCCATTCTTCACGCAATTCCACAGGCACAAAGAAAAGCACTCTCGGGGGTGAGTCCAAACGATTTATAGATGGACTCACTGTGACCAGAGGCGTTTTGGCAGACGCCTTTCTCGATGGTGATGCGGCATGCACGAAACGGCCCTCTTTTATGTATATTACATTACTTGAAATGGAGAACTGCATTACAACCAGAATGGCAGACATATTGGAATGTGCATATTCATTGCCACAATAGTATTACAAGGGACACAATACACAAATTGTATTATTTTTGTTACCAATGCAACACTTAAATCCATTGCCTACTATACAATTTCGTTTGGACTACAGTTCGTCCAATTCTTTGAGCTGTAGACATCTTTGTCATGTGGGCCTTAAAGAACTACAGTTCCCAAGTTGCTCACGTGACCACGGATTGAAGCCTTGTGGGCCATAGTTCATAACACTTTTTTTGTATCTTGCACTGTATGGGCTTATTTCAGCAAATCCTAAACACGTATATCCACATTAAATGCCTTCTCCACACAAACACATATATAGATATATCAATACTAATATAATAAAGAGAGAGCACAAACCTTTGAGGTGGGTAATCTCAGGAACCACAGCCCCAATCACAACACCTGATACAGCGTTGGAACAGGCAGTTGCAGCAGAAGGACATAAGCTATGCAGACGCCCACCATATACATGTGAAAGGTAAAAGAACCGTGCCAGCAAAGTAGTCCCTTGTGGGTGTGTATGTGTTGTGCTGTGGGCGTGATAAACGCTGGGGGGCGTGTGGTACGTTCCGCCCTTCATGCCATGTCCCATATCGTGTGCTGTGCTGTGCGCGTGTGCTGTTGCCGTGGGCATGTGCGGGGTGCGGGATTACAGGGAAAAAAACGAGCATTGTGCCCAATATTTCCTTGTTTTTTCTTCCCAGGTTCTGTACATTCCAACTCCGGGTGTCCACCCTGCTCCCTTTAAATACCCCTGCACCCCATAATCATAGCACACCCTTACTCCTTAAAATACCTCAACACCCTTAAACACTAACCCATCTTAACCCTATAAATATACCCTGTACCCCAAAACCCAAACCTATCCCTAAACCCTAAAAATACCCCTGTACCCCAAAACCCAAACCTAGACCTGAACCCTATAAATACACCTGTACCTCAAAACCCAAACCTACCACTGAACCCTAAAAATACCCCTGTACCCCAAAACCCAAACCTAGCCCTGAACCCTTAAAATACTCCTGTACCCCAAAACCCAAACGTACCCCTGAACCCTAGAAATACCCCTGTACCCCAAAACCCAAACCTAGCCCTGAACCATAAAAATAACCCTGTACCTCAAAACCCAAACCTACCCCTGAACCCTAAAATACCCCTGTACCCCAAAACCCAAACCAAGCCCTGAACCCTAAAAATACCCCTGTATATCAAAACCCAAACCTAGCACTGAACCCTTAAAATACCCCTGTACCCCAAAACCCAAACCTACCCCTGAACCCTAAAAATACCCCTATACCCCAAAACCCAAACCTAGCCCTGAACCCTAAAAATACCCCTGTACCCCAAAACCCATACCTATCCCTAAACACTAAAACTACCCCTGTACCCCTGTACCCCATAACCCAAAACTATATCTGAACCCTTAAAATACCCAAACACCCCACAACATATACCTCAGTACCCCAAAACATATACCCCTACACCCATACTTACCTTATCCAAACATTAAAAAAACATGCTTTTACCATTCATGCATTTGCAACGTATTTCGTTGTATTTGTAAGCGTGGTAAAAGCATATAAAATGTAATGCCATGTGTTATAATGGCATTGCTGAGTCATGGTACTTAAGTAATGAAAGTATACGGAGTGATGGTAAGAGGAAAGAAAGTTGCGCAATAATGGGTGTTTACCCTCCCCCGCTAAGTACATTGGTGGCACGGCGGCCCACATCTCCAGCAACATACTCATATTTTTTCACCACCGATTTGAAAAATACACAGGTCTCTCTCATTGATGGCCAGCACTGACATACACTTTTAGACACACCTCCCGCCACAAGTTCTAGAATTGCGAACTTTAAAGCTGGGGAGCTACGTTTGAATCTCGGCATCAGCTCAACATCCTGTGATTCCAGGCAAATCGCTTTGTCTCCCCGTGCCTACCACAAATGAATGTGTTCTTCTGTAATGTAAATTTTGCTCATGGCATGTTGTCGAGTTCGCGCTATATAATATTGCAAGGAAAAATAAAGTAGGGAAACTCGAGTTCACACACTACTGAACGCGCACTCTTAAGTGCATCAGAAGTGCACTGTGAATCGGAGCGTTTCACAGGCCTGTCACAGATAAGAAATGCTATCAAAACAAAATCCTACAAAACAATATACTGCTGACCGGCAGCAATTCATACCCAGACAACGTCGGGACGGGCTGCTAGTGTATATATATATAGAAGGCTCGTAATGTATAAAAAAATCTCAGTGTCAAAAGCAGTATCCCATTTGCAGATGTAAAAAATGCAAACCTGTGATCCACATGTTACACAATGTGCTTTGCAGTAGGCACATTAACCCTTTATGTACCTCTAACAGTCAAAACTGGGTTAAGGCATAGCACAGAACTCTCCTAGAACTATGTTAGTCATAAGAGTTATTTTACCACTAATATATTCCCCTCAAATTCTTGCACACACAATCATCTCTGCAGCAGATGTCTTGACTCTGTAAGATACTTTAAAATGCAGCCTGGTTGTGACCAATTAGTAATCTAGAAGAAATTTACTGTCCCATCTATTCTATTACCGAATTTCTATACAGCAGATTTTTTTTTAAATGCGTAGATTAACTGTCAGACTCTGCTTTTCAACCTCCAGCTTCATGGCCCCACCCCCTTTCCTCTACCACCCCTTGACATCCAATGTATAAGTTGAGTACATCCAGTTCTTGCACTGGTTACAAGGGGTTCATGCGATTTAAACGCACAAATGCGTATGGTCCCATTGTAGGTGTAGATTAGGATCATCTGGAAAGAGTGTGGAGATTCTGACCTTAACTATGTTCCAATAATCCCACAAATCAGCTCCACATTGCTGTGCGTAAACCTCAATCTGTTACAGCTTGCTTTCCTATCCTGAAAAATAGTCTGGGTTCGACTTGTAAAGGCATGAAAAAGTATGTAAAAAAGTACCCCTGTAGTACCACTTTGCTGCTCTTAACTGCTATTGCTTATTACCCCTGTGTAATTAACTTTCCATCTTGGGTCACTGGGGGTATTACGGAGGAGCATTTTTTTAAACACCAACAATGATGGCGTCGCAAGGTAGGCTACAGGAGGTAGATAACAGGCTGTAATGGCTAGACAGGAGGCGGGGCGAGTGTAGATGAAGTAAATGGTTAAGAGAGAATAAAGAATGAAGCAGGGTCCAAAGCGAGAACTATGATAACAATAGTTTTTTAAACAGCCCAACAAATGTCATCCAAACTATTTCACTAAAATGTAGATTTAGGGTAGTTTTCCTTTGTTAAACAAATAAAATTATTTGTTGATCCAAGTAGCGCACAGTCATCTTATGCTCCATAGTCACATCACTTCTCCTCAGATTTACACAAATAATGATGGCTCTACCTCTGGTTGGCAAGTGGGAATATTGACTCTTTTTTTATCATCTTTTACACAAATAATGAGGATCTGCATCCAATCTAGTTTCCCCACCTGGAAACAGAGAGGTCTTATGCTCACATGGAAAACCACAGTCGTCTGAAGCACCCATTTTGTACACAAATAATTGAAATATATCTCCAATAATCTGTCTCACCTTGTCTATACATAAGTAGTTTGGAATTTGTGCCAGTGATTGCAGATGATGGGCACCAGCACTCATTTTTGTGCACCAGTGTGTTTTTCACCCTTTTTCCCAAGGTAAAAAACTGAAAGTCATAAAATGAGGATATTGGATGAAGAAAAGATATGAAAAATATATGAAAATCTGCATAAAGGGAAAAAGCTGGGATGACAAGAAGCTGCAAGGCTGAGATAAAGAGGCATGTAGGATAGAGTTATGGCAGAAAGAGACAGTGGAACTAGGACTAGGCAGTTTTTTTATTCACAATATCCAGCATTGAGGCATTCAGTTTTCAGTATTGGCAGAGCTGAGCTGGTGGTGGGCTACCAAGAAAACCTAAGAAAAACTTTAAGCCATTACTCTTATTTTTTGTTGTTATTAAAGAAAACTTTATTTTGTGTGGTGTTTTCACTGTAAAACAGTTTGAAGTATTGCACAATTACTTTACACATTGCCTCTAATTTCAGCCTGACTGTTCTGTGCCAATCTACCTAGGAATTGCACAAGATTAATTTAGAGTTGGTTTGTGCCTCACCCTAAAAAGGATTGTGGTTGCTGCTTGACCGGGGCTCACACCCTAGTCCACTAACAACACAATTATTTACACCAACACTATGCAAAAATAACTTTTTAAAGCTATTAAGCAGTGATCCGTGAGTGATGCTTGGAGGCTTGCTAATCCTGACACACATGAATACACTTTTTATTCACCAGTCCATGGTTCCCAAATTAAAATAAACTAAGTATTTCTTAGTAAAGCCTTAACTCAACAAATAATACATGCTTAAATTGGCCCTATTCTGATCTCCAATCATGCATCAGTAATAGTTGACATAGATTTAGTTTTACCCTAACAAAGTTCATTGAGAAAGAGATTTTTCAATACACTATTATTTGGCCATTTATTTACTCATCCATTCAATACTTTGCAGATTTTTTTTTTTATAATTGACACTACTCCAGACATGCCTTTCCAAATACTTTGGTACTCTTATAAAGCTACGACTATAGAGCTTTTTATGTGAGCTGTTTCAAATAAAAATAGAGAAAACACAACAAAACTGAGGAAGATATTGTCTTCTATTAAAACCCTTGAACACATCATATTTTTAAATCTTCTCAACATTTAAATACACTAGTAAATGCTAAGTTTGAATGTAACAAATATTCCTCTGAACATGCGCCAGGTTGTTTACTCAATTCCAGTGCACAATTTGACATAGGTCAAAACAGAACAAAACAGAACCAGAAAGCTCCTACCCAATCGCTTAAAAATCAAAAAAGAACGTACAATGATTGAAAAGTAGATATACTAACACTGATGTATTAATATACCAAGACAAAGAAATTTCACAATCATTTGTAGACTATTATCAAACACGTTATACCTCTGAACACCTGACCCCACGTGAAAAAAATCTGACTGTCTTACCTCCATTGATGAAACACATCTTTTCTGACATTCATTTTAAATCAATTGAACATAATATCTCTTTAAATGAAAGAATATCAGCACTACATTTATTAAAAAGGAATAAGGCCTATGGTCCTGATAGATTTTCAATTCCAAAACTTCTTGCTCTTTTTATTTACTTCAAGAATTCTGCATCGTAACAGGGTACATTTGAAGATGCTCTAATTTGTCTTATTCTCAAAGAGGGCCGCAACCTTACATTTTGTAAACATTGCCACCCTGTTTCCCTAGTTAACACAGATTATACAATTGTTGCCAAAATCATAGCCCTTTAATTCGTATCATACCTACCAAAATTAATTGGCCAAGAGCAGTCTAGGTTTGTTATAGGTAATTTCTCCTCTGACAATACTAGATTAATCTTTAATAGTTTTTATAAATCTTCCTCTTATAAATCTCCCCTAGTGGCTGACACTTTTAATGCAGAAAAAGCTTTCAATAGAATGAATTGGGAATTTATGTTTCATACCCTTAAGTGGTTTGGTTTCAGCTCCAGAATTATGTACTTAATATCTTTTTGATTATGCTTTTTTATACTCAGCACCAAAAGCTGTCATTTTTGTTAATGGTAATCCTTCTCCACTTTGTCCCCGCTTCTCTTTATATTCGCACTTGAACCATTTCTACTAAAAATACATCAAAATTGTCACTTTCTAGGCTTTCCTTGTGGACACAATCAATTAAAATCATCTGCATACACTGATGATATCCTTTTTATTTGTATCCAATCACTGCCTCACTTTCTTATAGAGAGTTACTAATTTGCTGCATTTTCTGGATATAAATTAAGCTTTGAGAAATTAGAGAGATTACCACCAAAATATTCTGTCTTAAACATATGATTGATGCTTATAATTTAGCTTGAAATCCCAATAAAATTAAATATCTATGGTTATGGTTCACTCGTTCTATTAAAATCACTGTTAGAAATGGAGTCTCTAGTTGGCAGTTGTATGCACCATATTCAATTAGGGACCCTTCCTTCTTGTTAGGGTAAGGGAGTTACACACCCAAGATAACCCCTGCTCACCACCTTGGTAGATTGACACGAGCAGCCAAGCCTATCTCAAAGGCAATGTGTAAAGCATTTGTACATAGAGTATCCAGTAACACAGTGAAAACATTACAAATGGACACCACACCAGTTAAAAAATAACCAATGTTTATCCAAACCAAACAAGACCGAAATGACAAAAATCCAACATACATAAGCAAAGATATCACTTTTTAAAGGTTTAAGCAATTCAGTCCATAGACCTCTATGGATGCATTGATTTTAGCACAAAGCACCTTTAAAATGTCAAATTCCGAGACGAAAAACAGCTACAAAGAAGGGAAGCATCAGAAAAACAAACCATACATCAATTATTAAGTCCCATGGGAATGGAAGTGTCAGTTCTGCTGCATGCAGGAGCAGTGTTGTTGATTCCTTACAGCAAATAGAAGTGATGTGTCAATTTCTGAAAGTGACTCCTCACTGTAGGGAGATATGCTTGAAACTTGCCATACAGGTGTGATGCGTGGACAATCCAGGCACGCTGGGTCAATGCCGCAAAGAAACAGGCACTGCGACGATTCTTCCAGCTGTGGGCAGGTGATGTGACTATTCCTTCAGCTGCACAGCAGGGCCTGCATTGAAGTCAGAGCGGGTATCTTGGACATCAGAGACACGGTGCTCCGGGTCGGGCTAAGCCAGTTCTTTCAGCTGTGAACCGGCACTGCTGCTATTTTTCAGCTGTAACGCAACGATTCATGGGTTTTTCAACTGCATGGCAAGCTTGCAGTGGTAAAAAGATGCTGCAGGGCAATGCATGGATTTTCAGTTCTTGAAGCAGAAAAAACACATCCAAGGGCCCAGAACTGGAATTGGCACCACTTGGCATGACAGAACTCCCAGCAGTGGAATTCAGGGGAGCTGCAGGTGAAGTCTTTGATGGCCCTGAGACTTCCAACTGGAGGCAAGCCCTTAGAGAACTCAGAAAATAGAATTCCAGGAAGCAAAGTTCAGTTCTTTCACTGTTCACAGACAGAAGCAGCAACTGCAGGCCATCTCCAGCAAAGCAACACAGTAAAGGGGGCAATAATCTTCCCGACAGCTCTTCAGCTCTTCTTCTTGGCATAAGTGTTCTGAAAATGTGGGATTACATGTCCAATACTTATACCCAATTTCGCCTTTGCATACTTCAAAGGATAGTCTTTGTAGTGCTCAGACCATGCCTTGCCCTGTCCTGGCTCCAGACCCAATACAGAAGGGCAGGGGGAGGGGGTGAAGACATTATTGTGAGAGGACAGACACATCCCTATTTAGGTGTTAGTGACGACTCCTCTCATCACTCTAGCTCAGAAAAGACCATCAGCCTGGTGATGGGTAATCAGGATATGCAGGGCGCACCTCAGCTACCTTTGCATGAGTGTCTAGAGTGAATGCACAAACAGCCCAACTGTCACTCTAAACCACACATGGATTCCACAGGTAGGCAATGGAAAGTTACCTTTATAGGATGTTTCAAGGCAGCTTGAATGGTATCCTATTGGAGATATGGTCCCTGCAATAGTGAAAGATATAATTAGCAATATTTCACTATCAGGACATGCAAAACACACCAGTACATGTCTTGCCTTTCATATACACTGCACCCTGCCCATGGGGCTACCTTTGGCCTACCTTAGGGATGCCTTACATGTAATAAAAGGGAAGATTTTGGCCTTGTAAGTGGGTGCACTTGTCAAGTCGACATGGCAGTTTGAAACTGCACTTGCAGACTGTGTAGTGGCAGGCCTGAGACATGTTTACAGGGCTACTTATGTGGGTGGCACAATCAATGCTGCGGGCCCACTAGTAGCATTTGATTTGCAGCCCCTGGGTACAAACAGTGCAATTTACTAGGGACTAACCAGTAAATCAAATATGTCAATCATAAATAAAAATATAATCACAATTTACACCAGGAGCTCTTGCACTTTAGCACTGATCAGTAGTGGTAAAGTGTCCAGAGTTCAAACACCAGCAAAAACGAAGTCCAGCAAACAGTCACAAATACAGGATGTAGATGCAAAAAGACAGGGTAACCATGCCAAGGATGTCAGGTCTAACAGTCCCCTTTAAATACAATTTTGATTCCACCTTTAATAAACTAAACACTTTAATATCCAGAAGGAATACACTTTTGCTTTCTTGCTAGGGTTTTAATTCCATTAAAATAATGATGATATCAAGTATTTTTAAACACTTGCCAAGATCCGCATAACTTTTCAAATTACTTTCATTAGAAATGTCATTCTCTCCTCTCTCAATTTCTGTGGATCAATAAATAATCCTGCATCTCATTCCCTAAACCAAATTACCCAAGGAAGAATGTGGAGTTAATGTCCTAAACTTTATCTTATACCATAAAGCTTTCTGTTATATTTGGTATATGGTATATGCATCTTTCCTGTTTCTCTGCCCCTGCTGCTCACCCAGTGTGAATGTGCTGTGTGGAATGTTGGTGTGCATGGTGATGTAATGGAATGTGAGGATGCCTGTTATGTGGAGTGTCAGTTGGAGTATGGGCTGAGCAGCAGGGAGGCTGCTACTGGTGGGGCTAACTACAGAACTTACTGGAACACCATCTTAACATCTAAGATCAATAAAACCTTAATCTATAACTTAACCTCTGCTACTAGATTTCCTACCTTCATCATAACGCTGTCTTACACAGACAATACACATATTGGATTTCTGAATATGACAATCCCTTCTTCCCTTTATGCTTAGACATGGAAACATCCCTCATACGTCTTTTTCTTTCAAGGAATATTTGGACCTCCTTGTTTCTCTACTCCTATATTTAAGCAAATGAATGTACTATTTCAACTGCCTCTTTTATCTTATCAAATGGGTAAAATTACTTTTCTTCAATTCTTCAATGAGACAAAAAATTATTGCGGTGAGCCATAGGTCTTCTTACAGTTCGTCTTGGAAACTCAAGGGAATTACTTGGATTGAACGGATTTTAGGGTATAACTATCTTTTTTGTTCAATTGCTAAAGACCTTTTTTCTAACCTTTCTACCTCAGACAAACATAAATACAGTATCTTGACATAAGTGTTCTTTGATCTCCTTGACCGATGTGCTCCCACTCTCATTTCAAATAGATGTAACACTTCCCTATTGCAGAAACTTTCCGCCACACCAAAAGAATCCATCATTTTTATATTATTAAGAACTGCCTCTTGTGGTGAACACGCAAAGTCTAATATTGAACTTCTTTGGGAGAAAGATATAAATGTTTCATACACCCTCCTATTATGGACCCTGATTTGGGGGGAAATTAATAGATCTTGCTACACTGCCGCAGCCACACAAACTCTTTATTTATATCTGACTAGCTTACCTGTCGCGTGTTGCTGTGATCTCAGAAGAAAGGAAATTCAAGGAAACTCGTTATGATAACATTAAATTTACATTGTGTCATTGTTATTGAAACTTATTCATTTTATTCTTTAAAACATTTCTAAGTGTGGCTTGAGCAGTGCGTCCTCGATTGGCTTGCAATCTTTATTCTGGTTGCTCTCCTGTTTCATTTGAGCGGGATTGAGCATTGCGTAATTGATCGTTTTCCAATCTCGATTCTCCTTGCTCCCCTGTTTCATTGGAGCGGGCTTGAGCAGTGCGTAATCGATCTGTTCCCAATCTTGATTCTCAATACTTGTTCGTTTGAGAAGGACGGGCTTGAACAGTGCGTACTCGATCGGCTTCCAATCTTGAGTCTCGTTGCTCGGTTGTTTGAGAATTACGGGCTTGAGCAGTTTGTATTCGAACAGCTTCTAATCTTTCTTCCCATTGCTCATCTGTTTCTGAATCTCGTAATGCCTTGTTCTTTCGTGCTTCTGATGTAGATTGACCAATCGATTTCCGTTTAGGCGTCATAACTGTCGACGATGCTCGCAAATTCGCTGCCTATTTCAGTATTCAAAAGATTATGAGGGCCCTGGAGGGCCGATTTAAACAACTCATTTTTGACAGAAACCTTCACGGCAGTGTACTCAACAACTTCCTAAAGTTTCATGGCGATCGGATGAATGGTGTCGTAATGCATAAAGGACAAACAGACAGACAGACATACTTTTGTTTTTATATATATAGATAGATTATGAATCACGTCAGACTATATTCATGAAATCAATCCCTCTTAACAATATACGTGTTGTTCCTGTAATGCTCCTAGTGCAAATGTATCACATATGTTGTTCTGTTGAATGAATATCTAATTTTTTGACGCATTGTTTGGCAGCAAATTACTTTTATTTTTCAAGTTAACATGCCATTTACGATTACAAATACATTTTTGGGTAGGTTATCAGAACAGTTTCATGCTTGTTCATTTATTGTTCATATAGTTGATATTCTGATTGCTGTTACATTTCAACAAATTATAGAACACTCAAAGATAATTCAAAAGAAAGTTTTTTATCCTGGTGGTGTGGAGTATGCTTTAATCATAGATTTAACAGAACATAAATAAACACCTTTGACTTTATCCATCAAATGAGAATTCTTATGGTTCACCTGTAACTTATTTTATCTTCAAAACTTTCAAAAGACAACACATTGAACTATAAATATGTTGACAGAGTGTCACAGCCACCTGCATTTATTTTTTGTAGATTTCTAGTGTATATTGTTTTTAACGCAGAATGCCTATGTTCCTGAAATATTAAAAAATCTGTGTTCGAAGCATGTGAAACTTTTAATTCATAACAATTATGAAATGTTACATTTCCAATTACCTTTTCTTGTTTTCCTCCCCTCTCCCCCCAGATTACATTATTGATTCTGATCGGTACTACTTCTGTGTTATGCCACTTGTTTTTATTATCTTTACATTATCAATAGCATCTTTAAACTTAAAAAATTTGGGGATAGTTATCTCTTCTCCACTGCACCCCTTTGAGGCTATGGAACTTCTAGGTCACAGGACGGTGACACCTGAATGGAGGGAGATTTTCCCTCTGGCCTGTAGGTTGGAAGTCTAGAAGTGAAAGAGACACCCACAGTCAGGGCTGGCTTTAGAGCGGCGACGGGTGCAGCTGCACCTGGAGCGGAGTTTGGGTGCACTGAGTTTGGGTGTGCTGAGTTTGGGGGTGCTGTGATAGGAAAGTAACTTTGAAGAAGGTGCTTTTAAATTGATGTGTTCCTTGCTTGTTCAGCAGTTTCCAGGCAGCAATAACAATGTCAACTTAACACTGATGATTAATGTTCCTGCTGGAGAGTGATCTGAGTTTTGCCTTGAGGCAGTTTTGACCCATCATAAGGTAGAGCATATGGTTAATATACCTGCTGCAAAGAACATGCATATCACAAAACTGTATTTATGTGGATAGCACAATGGATTACTGCTTTTGACATTGTGATCCTTCTGTTACTTGTAGTTCTTAAGTTACAATCCTAATATAGCACTGCAAGCTATAAACTGTCATAAAAGAGCTGTATGCAAACTACATGGTATATGTTAGACTGTTATGTTTTTTCCCAGTCTTTCAGTACCTAAATGTTGCTAAAAAAAAGTTGGTTTGGATAGAATTACATTCCTATTAGTAAAGCCAACTGCAACCACTGTAGTACGTTTTACATCTAACTTTGTGCTTCATCATGCCAAACAAACTTAAAATATACTGCCTACTAGTATGGATTATATGAGTCCTACACCTTGTAATCCTCATTGTTGTCTGTAACATTTCTTATAGACAAATTTACACACGTATGAATCATTTTCTCTGTATAGTTTATGTGTTATGTAAAGTGCTCTGACACCCTACAGTGGTATGAATAGCGCTATAAAGCAATGAAATGCATTTGCGAGAGGGGGTATGGAGAGATCAGGGACACTGTTGTATGGTGGTAGAGAGGGAATCTGTGGAGACAGAGCCTGTAGAGCCCCAGTGATTTGCCTCTCACAACACTGGAGGCCACATGAGAGAGTGCAATAAAAACAGAGGGTCCAATTCACAAAGATGGTTTTTAAAAATTGAAATCTCTGAATTATCCTTTGCTTGTGTGGTTTTTGGAAAATTCACAGGAGAATGGATGAATCCTTAAAGATTACAGATTTCCATGCACTCCATTCCATCCCCATACTTACTCCAGCAGAATTTTCCTTGAGTGGCACAGTAAATATAATTGACTTGTCCTTTACTCAAATTGAACTTTTTTTGTCTTTTGTCCTCCACTTATCTCCAACACACACTGCACAACAAATGACTATGTTCCATACCAAAAGGGGAAACACGTCTTGCTATATTTTTAGGAGAAGGTATATGTAAATGTCCAGTTTGAAAATGGCCATGCAAAATGTTTGTATAAATCGACCCCTTTGCAACATTCTCCTAACTACTTCTTTTTTTATTTCCACTGTAGGCAATGTGCTGTATTAGCAGATTTTACACAGACCCAGTATGAAAAGTCCACTCGCTAATATTCAATACCTAAAACATGTGTGAGTAGAGCCCAGAAGGCCTGGAGTCAAGCCTCCATGTAAGAGGCAAGCTTACCTCTTCCTTTTACATCCCTAATACTAGACTTGTCAACAAATTGCATGGCAAAGTCTTGCCACATACCAATGAGAACAATTTTATCTCATATGCCACAACTGGCATTTACTTCCCTCTTCAAGCTTAGCTTATTGCACTTCCTCTTTCCAGTAGGAAATGTCTACTAACTGGTTCACTCCCTCAAAATACAAGAACGAAATTCAACAATATTACAAAAAATTACATCTGAGACCTGTCATCCTTAGCATGGTCTTCCCCCAAACCTTGTGCCATTATTGCTTCCTCTTTTTGCAGATTCTTTCTGTTGGCCTTCAGACTCTAAGCAATTTACCACTGCTGACGAGTGCTTAGGTGCATGTGCATCTCCCTTAAACATGGTGCAATTGGTGTATAAACAATTGGTATATTCAATTTACTTGTAGTTCCTTCAAAAGTAGCATACCATATACACATGGCCTGTAAAATAAATGCTACCAGTCGGCCTGCAGCGCTGATTGTGCCACCCACATAAGCAGCCTTACATACCTGTCTCAGGCCTGCCAAGCAGGGCTTGTGTGTGCAGTTTACCTCCACTTTGTATTGGCATTTGAAACCCCTGTCTAAGCCTTAAATTCCCCTTTCATTGCAAATAAGTCACCCATAGGTAGGCTCTAGGCAGGCCATAGGGCAAGGTGCTGTGTAAGTACAACGTAGGACATGTACTGGTAAGTGTTCATGTCCTAGTAGTGACAAAAACCCAAATTCATCTTTCACTATTGTAAGGCCTACTCCTCTCATATCCTAGCATTGGGAATTCCTTAATACACTTTTACGCTGTAATTCCTGATTAGAAAGGAGTAGTTGAATCATGTTTTATATCTTTAGCATGGTAATGATAAATCCTCATTAATGGTAAAGCTGGATTCAACATTACTATTTTAGAAATGCCACTTTTAGAAAGTGGGCATTTCTCTGCTCCTACTGCTCTGGGTTCCTGCAGCCTGGCTCCAATACATGTATGGGGTGGGTGACAGTTACACTTTGTGGATTCCCTCTAGAGACCCACAAACACAGGAAGGGTGGGTGTGACAGAGAGCTTAACTGTATACATTTGCATTCTGATAGCTTCCTGGTCAGGAAGAGTGGGGGGAGCTGACTCTTTAACCTGAATAGGCAGTATCTTGTTTCCCTAGAATGGAGCTAGGGTGGGTAAGAGGGAACCTCTGTGAACTTCAAAGACTCTTCTTTGAAATCACCCTCACTTCAAAGACACAACTGGGCATAATGATGGGCCTCTGACTCTACCAAAACAGTACACTACTTGACCTGTGAAGAACTCAGCCAGGAGCAAAGATTGCTGTGCCACAAGGATTAACACTGCATGACTGCTGCTCTGGAAGACTGTTTTTCTGCTTTGCTGTGCTACCCTGCTACCTGCTGATCTCTTCTCTGCTGCGGTGAAGAACGGGACCCATCGCACTTGAACCCAGAATGACTCACATGGCTTGCTGGCTTGCCCCCTGCTCTGAAGTCTCAGTGCCGTCAAAGAATTCCTTCAACCCTGCATCTGCACCTGGACTCTACAAAAAGTGAGTCTGCCCTGCTAAGTGGTGCCAACCTAATCTTGGACATTTGGAAGGGGGCCTAAGGTGCTCTACCTTCTGTGGTCCCCATCAGATCTTAACGGAGCCCGGGAAAGCCTCGCTACACAGGTGCCAGCCACACTGGAATGAAGCCCGGCAAAGACTCGCCACGCAGCTACCAGTCCATTGGAACAGATGCACATGACATGAAGCCCTGTAAAGGCTCACTGCATAGCTTCTCGGAACCAACGCCGGCTGATGCAAAGCCTCACAAAGTGCACCAGGACTTAAGGTACTGTGGTCAGCGGCCCAAGTGGGTCCCTGTAGCCAGCTTGCACTCCATGGCAATCAGCATGAATTTGTGATTTTGACCCGGTCTGGCGCGAACAGAAAAACACAGTTGGAGCTTTGCGCTTGTATGCTCTATTTTCACCTAAATCTTTAAAGTTGCATATCTCAGGATCTACGTAATGTATTTTTGTTGTTTTGGTCTTATTTTAAAATTATAATCTTTGTTTCTAACCCTGAGTGGAGTATTTATGTGGTGTTTTCATTGTGTTTGTGTGTGTGTGTGCTGCATAAATATTTTACACATTGCCTCTTTATAAGTCTGACTGTTCTGTGCCAGACTACCAGAGGATGAGCACAGGTTATCTCTTAGTGTGTTTCTGTTTTACCCTGACTAGAGTGTTGATTCCTGCGTATACAGGATGCATACCCTGACAATCAGAAACCCCATTTCTAATATTGGTGATCAGCGGTGAGGACAGGACTGGTATTTGTGCAATACCGCCCATTGTTCACCACAGCTCTATACTAAAACAATTTTGAACCTTTTTTTAATTCTCCCTGATTGGCCTTTTGATTCATTTCTTTTTTGCTTAAACCATGTCTCACTCTTGAGAAGCAGCACCTTCACCTGCAGTAATTGACTTTGAGCTGGAGTCTTACTCCACAGCTAAATGATTTTTGCAAGGATTTTCAAGTTTCTACAAAAGGTTTCACCCGGGAAAGGAAGGTGCCGAAAGCTTTGAGGGACTGGGCACAGTCCTAGGTTACAGGGGATGACAATCCAGAGGAGTAGCATGAAATTCCTGAGGATCGGGATGACCTGATTCTATAGAGGGGGCCAGCAATGTTCTGGAAGCTGTGGAATGTCCCGGACCAGGATGCAGTGTCTTCTCAAAGAACCTGTCAACAGAGGAGCTGGCAGACAGGATGGAGGAAAAAAAGCTCAAATTGGAGATTGCTAAATTGGACCCGGCCCGAGAGTAGAGGAGGCTTGCTATGGAGGAACAGAAACTTACCCATGGGCTCAGCCTCAAGGAGCTGAACATTAGAGCCTTACAAGTGGGGTCTAGCAACAGCAATGGAGGCAGCATGCATACAGTGTCCACTGGTGAGTCCAGAGTAAGGATACCCCTAGGATTTGGTGCCCAATTATGGAATGGTGGATGACATAGATGCGTGGTTTGAAGGCAACGATGCGAATCTAAGAGTACACAAGGTCCCAGAGGAGTTCTGGAGTTGCAGTTTATGGAGGTATATGGCCACAGTGGGGAGGGACACACTCTTTACACTAGAGGTAGAGAACGAGACATGCTACACTGCTATGAAGGCCATCTTAATCAGTATTTTGGACTGACCTCTGAGAGGTATAGGCTCAGATTTAGGGGCAGCCACAAACTCTCCACACAGACATGTGTGAATTTCTTAGTGTCTGGCTCCTTCTTCTGGTCTCTTCGGGATTGTGCTGAAATACCTATGGCTTCCCCCTCACAACGTCCCCAAGAGTCTGAAGTGGCATACACAGACTGCTAGGATAGTCAAGCGAGGTAAGGAAAGGAAGGGGACACCGGGGAGGGAGATCTGAAATGACAATAACAGACACTTAGAATACACACTCTGTAACCACATAGCCTAGAACCACCCACGTCCTTTCCTTACATAGCAATGTACTATTCTCGCCTCTACCTGTAAAGGAAAATACTGAGGCCTTAAATCAGGAGAGGAGATTGGGGTGAGACCAAGGATTTAACCAACTGTAAAGGAAAACAAAGGCATACATTGGAACTCTCATCTCGATACATGCTTTGTCATTTCTACGAGCAATTCCCCAACATACCAAACACTGCATGTGTTGCCTTCTGTTGTCAGATAAATCCCTCCAAGATCTCCCCCTTATTCATATCTCCTGTGCTTGGATACAAAGATAAACATTGTTGTTCCTTCAAATAATCTCTCAGACAAAGACAGCCCCGCAGGAGACTTAGAACAATTGTCTCTTCCAGAAGGGAGTCCTTGTTAAGCCTTGTCTTTCCCCGCAACGAGACGGTGGAATGCCAGTCTCAACCAATGGGGAAATGCTGCTCTCTCAGCCGAGAGAGCATTCACAGTGATAGAATCACGCGAGCGGCGTTATCCACCACGTAATCCAGCAATGCCTGTACCCTACCCAGAACGGGGTACCAGGAATTCAGATCAAGTACAAAACAACGAGGCTTACTGCTAGTCAGAGAATACCAACCGCACTCACTGTGTCCAGCAAGAATTATCGGCAACGCCGGCTTCTCCGGCAAGAGCTTTACTTCCTGGAGTTGCGTGACTTGCGTGACTTGCGTCATGAACGTGATGTACTTCCCTGGCATGCCGGGAGTTGTAGTTTTTCCTGCTCCGTGCCTCCGTGTAGGTGCAATGCCGGGTCAGCGTCCACCGATGGTACAGCTCTGACAGTACATTCCCCCTCACAAGGGGCGCTGACCGGCAGCAGGCCTATCCTGAAACAAGCGGTGGTCCTTAGCCACCAAACCAGGAGTGTGCACCGCACTGGCAGGCTCCCAGGAGTTCTCCTCTGGGCAAAATCCCTTCCAGGAAAGCAGATACTGCAAGCGCCCCCTCACCCACTTGGAGTCAAGTACCCCCCCGGACCTCATATTCACGGCCTTGGTGTTCCCAAACAAGCAGAGAAGCACGCCAAACCGGACAATGAGAGGGCTTCAACAGTGACACATGAAAAAGAGGGTGGATCCGAAAGTGTGCAGGCAAGCGCAGCCTCACGGCCACCGGGTTTATGTGTTTCACAACCCTATAAGGACCAATGAATCTAGGATTAAACACACTGTGCCTCTTGAACCTAATGTGTTTCGTGGACAACCATACCAGGTCTACCCTTTTGTACACAGGACAAGGCCTGCGATGTGTGTCTGCCTGTGTTTTGTACCTAGCCTTGGCTTGTACAAGATTCCTACGTGTGGCAAGGAGTATCTTGTGCACATGCAACAACCTCTCCTTGACGTCGGGCAACCTGACGTTGGTACTTGGGAGTAACAGGGGGTTAAATCTAGGATGATGGCCATAAGAACAACAAAAAAGGGTTGTGAAGCGTGGAGGAGTGTTGAGTGCTATTATAGGCTATTTCTGCAACCCATAACCAATCTACCCATGAATCTGTGTTATGCTGAACGTAGCAACGCAGGAATTGTTTAAGAGTCTGGTTCAGCCTCTCCGTCTGCAAAAACAACAGGAAACTGGTGGAGAGGGATGGAGCAATTTGCAACTCTGAACACCAGATCTTCCAAAAGCGAGCAGTAAATTGGGCCCCTCTATCCGAAACAATAACCCTCGGAAGTTCATGTAACCTGACTATGTTCACTAAATGGAGGTGAGCTAATTGACCCGCAGTGGGGACCTGGTTGCATGCGATGAAGTGACCCATTTTCGTAAGATAATCTATGACCACGATTATAGCGGTTTTCCCTTGGTCTTTGGGGAGTCCCACAATTAAGTCCACGGAGAATCTCTCCCACGGGTTTTCCGGCGTGGGCAAAGGTTGTAACAATCCTTGAGGTTGTTGACGATTCTGATTTCATCCGGGCGCACTTCGTACACTCTTTTACCCATTGACGAAGATCAGGCCGAATGGAAGGTCACCAGAACTGTCTCAATGCTTTTTCAAGAGTTTTCACATACCCCATGTGACCAGCACAGGAAGAATCATGACACCAAGGAAACACTGTTCTCCGCAATGTTTTAGTAGGTACGAGCACTTGTGTGTCTTTCATAGGAACGCCTTGTTTCACTTTCCACTCGGAATGATGCCATAGCCACGTTCTCCATACACAGGTTTGTACTCCTGATTTTACACCCAACAAGAAATCCCCCGTTTGGGTGACACACAGGACTTTGGAAGCTTCGATGATAGCCCTGATTGGGGTTGTGGTATGCAGCACCGGGTTTTCCTGTCTTGTTAGAGCATCTGCTTTCTTATTATTTACACCTGGTCTGTAGGTGACGATGAACCGGTATTCCTCAAAGAACAGCATCCATCATAACTGCCTTGGAGTAAGGTGACTTGCTGCACGCATAAACTGTAGATTTCGATGGTCTGTATACACCGTTACTTGGTGTTTAGCACCCAACAGCCAATGTCTCCACTCCAAGAACGCATCCCGGATTGCCAGTAATTCCTTCTCTGCTATCGTGTAGTTTGTCTCTGCTGGATTCAACTTCCGAGACATAAATGCGATAAGATGTAGGACTCCAATGGTTTCCTCTCTTTGGGACAGCACAGCTCCTAACGCAACTTCGGATGCGTCGGCCTCCACAATGAAAGTTGTTTCTGGATTGGCGTGTGTCAGAACCAGAGCTGTCAAAAAAGCGGTTTTCATCTGGTCGAAAGAATCTTGTGCTTCCCTATCCCATACAAACGGAACGTTCTTCCTTGTGAGTCTGGTCAAGGGTGTTACCATAGCAGAGAATCCCCGAATGAAGCATCTATAAAAGTTGGCGAATCCCAACAGACTCTGAATATCCTTGACATTACAAGGGCGAGGCCACTCCTTCACTGACTTGACTTTTCTTTCGGCCATGACGTGACCGGACGGTGTGAGCATCACGCCTAAAAATTCCACTGTGGTTACATGAAACTCACACTTGGTGATTTTGCAGTAAAGATGATTGTTTAGTAGAGCTTGTAACACCCAGCTCACGTGTTCCACGTGTTCTTCAGTCATATTTGAATAGACCAAGATGTCGTCAATGTATACCACGACATAATGATCGAGATGTTCTCTCAATACTTCATTTAAAAAGTATTGAAATGCGGCCGGGGCATTACATAGCCCAAAGGGCATCACCAGGTATTCAAATAGCCCGTACCGTGTCTTGAATGCTGTTTTCCACTCATCACCCTGTCGTATATGAACAAGGTGGTAGGCGCCCCTCAGATCAAGCTTGGTATATATCTTGGCGGCTCGTACCTGTTCCAACAAAACAGGGATTAACGGCAAGGGGTACTGCTTCTTCACTGTGATGGTATTGAGAGCCCTGTAGTCTAAACAGCATCTTTTTTCCCTGTTGGCCTTTGAAATAAAAAACAACGGTGATGCAGCTGGAGATCTTGAAGGTCGTATGTATCCCATGGCAAGATATTTATCCAGGTAAGCACGCAGGATCTCATTCTCTGGCACCGTGAGGGCATAAATCCTTCCATTAGGGAACACATCCCCTTGGAGCAGATCAACTCTGCAGTCATATGCCGTTGTGGGGCGGGAGCTCCTCGGCCTGTGCATCGCTGAATATTGCTTCGTATGCCAGGTAGCAAGAAGGTAACGACACATCCTTTTCGGCAGCGGTGGCTATATGTTTTATAGAGACCAAAGCCCCGAAGGGCCATATAGCACAGGAATACAATATTCTATGCAATAAGTGGACTTGAACTGTACAGTCTTGGAGGACCAATGTATGAAGGGCTTGTGTTTTTGTAGCCAGGGAAGTCCCAATATGACGCCGTATTGCGGTGCATTGATGATGTTGAATGACAATCTCTCATGATGGTATGCATTGTGGGTAAGCTCGTATTCAGGGGTGTGATATTTGATGGGTCCGGCTTCCAATTCCTTTCCGTCCACAGCGTATACTGTTTCAGGATGACTCTTGGTAATAAGAAGCACTCCAAGACGTTCGGCTTCTGCAAAGTCCATAAAACAACCTGTAGCGCCTGAATCCACCATGGCACTGATGTCTTTTTCTACAGAAGCGATAACCATAGACATGTCAAGAAACAAGTGGTTCTTCTCCTGTACACAGCCGGGCATTATGGAAGGGATGATGTGTTTGCTTGATGGTTCCCCTTCTTCCACCTTCAAGCTTGGTAGTTTTCCGGCCCCTTATCCGCCATTCCGGCTACGGTTTGCCCATTTCTAAATCTTCCAGGCTTAGGTTTCACCGGACAGTCACGTAGGAAGTGTCCTTTTTTGCCACAATAAAGACAGAGGCCTTGTTTTCGGCGGTGATCCCTTTCACTCACCGTCAATGAGGCCCTCACCGCCCCGATCTCCATGGGCTCCGGTGATGTGGATGTTTTCTCCCCTTGTCCGACACGTTCATAGGGCATGTCAGACAGATCTTTTTTCTTGTGGTCTACCTTCCGCTCCTTTATCCTATGGTCCAGACGTAGAGTAAGTTCGATGAGAGCGGAGCATGTGCGGGGTTGGGTATCGATGTGTGCCAACACATCCTTTAGTTCATCATTCAAGCCCTGATAAAAAAGGGCAGATTGTTTGGATTCGGGCCAATCGGTCTCGGCCACCAATCGACAAAAGCTGTTGAGGTATGTTACTAATTCCGCATTGCCCTGCTTCAAATCCAGCAGCTCCCGATCGTCAGTAAAGGTTTTAGCCCTTCGATAAAACGTTTTCTCGAATTCCGTACGGAACTCGTCCTAATCATAGAGCAAAGGGTCATCACGTCTAACTACAGGGACTGCCCACTGTGCTGCTTCGCCCTCTAAATACGAGATCAAAAAAGCCACCCTAGCCTGGTTGGTGGAAAACATTTTTGGTTTGCACTTAACGTGCAGTAACACTTGTGTCATGAATACCTGCACCTTCTTGTTATCCCCATAAAACCTCTTGGGGGGAGCCAAGGGTATTTGTGTGGGCATCTCTACAACCACAGAGGTGGAACGGGTAGGGCTCCCCCCAGCATCAAAAGGGATCACCTATATCCTGTCTATCCTAGCACGATGCTGAGCAGTTTCTGCTCTTGAAGCGGCGACTTCCCTGTTGGAGGCTGCTAACTCTGTCTGAACCAACGCCAGAGCTGACATTACATCATCTAAGGTAGCCATATCCGTTTCAGCAAAATCAAGAAGAAAAAAGCAATCTTGGGCCGATAATTCTGTCAGGCTCCTTCTTCTGGTCTCTTCGGGATTGTGCTGAATTACCTATGGCTTCCCCCTCATGACGTCCCCAAGAGTCTGAAGTGGCATACACAGACTGCTAGGATAGTCAGGCGAGGGAAGGAAAGGAAGGGGACAGCGGGGAGGGAGATCTGAAATGACAAGAACAGACACTTAGAATACACACTCTGTAACCACATAGCCTAGAACCACCCACGTCCTTTCCTTACATAGCAATGTACTATCCTCGCCCCTACCTGTAAAGGAAAATACTGAGGCCTTAAATCAGGAGAGGAGATTGGGGTGAGACCAAGGATTTAACCAACTGTAAAGGAAAACAAAGGCATACATTGGAACTCTCATCTCGATACATGCTTTGTCATTTCTGCGAGAAATTCCCCAACATACCAAACATTGAATGTGTTCCCTTCTGTTGTCAGATAAATCCCTCCGAGATCTCCCCCTTATTCGTCTCCCATGTGCTTGGATACAAAGATAAACATTGTTGTGGGAGAAATCATCCGTAAACAGCAGGCGCGGCTAATATGCTCTTAACGTAGTCTGCTGGAAGGAAATAGTTCCTGAGATACTTTGGAGTCTAGCGACCGCTAGACCGATCCTTAATCCAGGCAATTTTGTATGTAAGCCAGCGAACAATTTGAGCCCAAACCGTTCCTTCAAACAATCTCTCAGACAAAGTCAACCCCGCAGGAGACTTAGAACAATCGTCTCTTCCAGCAGGGAGTCCTTGTTAAGCCTTGTATTTCCCCGCAACGAGACGGTGGAACGCCAGTCTCAACCAACAGGGAAATGCTGCTCTCTCAGCCGAGAGAGCATTCACAGTGATAGAATCACGTGAGCGGCGTTATCCACCACGTAATCCAGCAATACCTGTACCCTACCCAGAACAGGGTACCTGGAATTCAGATCAAGTACAAAACAACAAGGCTTACCGCTAATCAGAGAATACCAACCGCACTCACGGTGTCCAGCAAGAATTATCGGCAACGCCGCCTTCTCCGGCAAGGGCTTTACTTCCTGGAGTTGAGTGACTTGCGTCATGAACATGTCGTACTTCTCTGGCATGCCGGGAGTTGTAGTTTTTCCTGCTCCGTGACTCCGTGATGCCGGGTCAGCGTCCTCCGATGGTACAGCTCTGACACTAAGATTGTGCTTGTAAATCACCTAGGGGCTGGGTGGGGGCATCACAGTTAATGATTATTCAGGGCTGTGCAACTAATTCTTAAAGGAGCACATGATTGATAGCTGTTTCCCAGAGTTGTACCAACACCTGGTTGATTGCAAGCTTCTGGACCCCCCATTAGGTGGTCAGGGTTCCTACTAGAAGAAGGAGGGGGATATAAAAAGACAGAGTTCTCTGAAGGCCCCCAAAACAACTTGCAGGGGAAATGGTCCAGTTCTCATTTCAATATGTCCACTAGAAGAAAAACTACTGTGACAAACGTCAGCAGCCCAAGCCCATCAAGTGCTATGAGAATGGACACTAGAAGGGGGAGCCCAAGTGTCCATAAACAGCACCACCTCCCAAGGCTTGCAAGGATAGGAATCAAAAAGGGCTGGAGCCTGGAATAATGGCCCAGCCAGCAGCTAAGAAGGGGCAAGGCAAGGGGGATGGGAAACCAGACTCTCAATGTCGTTCCAGTGAGATGGATGGGAAACCCACGGTGGCCACCCAGTCCAGTGTGGAGTGCATTGCTCCCCCAGGTAACAATCCTGAGCTTGCTGGATCACATGTGGAGGGAGAACCCACCAAAGAGATGTTTTGTTTGTAGGTCGAAGAAGGAGTGTGCAACCCTTCTGGGACAAAGGCATGAAGCCGAAGTCCAAACAGCAGGTTATGTCTCTGGGAATCATAAGATTTATTTGGAGGACAACATCCTTTTCACTGAGTGTAAACGCTCCTGTGTATGGACATCAAAGGCCCTGGTGGTCCCCCAATGCTACAGGGCCTTCCTACTGGACCTGGCTCACTAAATTCCACTGGCAGATCACATGGGCCAAGACAAGACCTTTGCAAGGCTTGTCTCCCACTTTTAGTTGCCTAGGATCGAGCATTCCTCAGAGGTGTTCTGTAGGACTTGTGTGACCTGCCAGGACAGTGGGAAGACAGGGAAGATGCTTAAATCCCCCCTTGATCCTTTGCCTGTCGTTGGCACACCCTTTGAGTGGGTGGGCATTGACATTGTTGGGCCTGTGGATATCCAGACTGCTTCAGGCACCAGGTATATCCTGGCTCTGGTGACTCATGCCACTAGGTACCCAGAGGCAATCCCTCTGAGGAATACAACTGCACCTGCAAGGAAAACAACTAATATTATGCAATATTTTGGTGCTCTTTTCAGTTCATCACTCTTAAAAATTAACGCTGGGAAACTCCCCTTGCGTAAATCCTCGGAACCCAATTTTCTAGTTGTCTCTTGTAAATCCCTTTGCCTCTCAGAAAAGAAAGAGCCGGAAGACACTCACGGAACGGGTTGGGCCACCTGGCACGGTCCTTGAAAGCACCCAGCCTGACACTAAGCTCAGGCCTGCAGCGGCAGAGCCAGCAAGTGATGTTTTTCCCGGAATGAGGAAATACCATCTCGAAAAAAGATTATTGCGAGACAGTGTGTTTTTAACGAAATGACAAGGCTTGGGAGGCAAAAGGACTTAAGAGCCTGTACCACACATACAGAAGGCAGGGGTGCTGAGCGAATGAGAGGAGAGTATTCCATCGGTGTGAGCTGAACAGGTGTGGAGAGGGTCCCTTAAAACGGCAATGCTCTTAAGGACCCACGCCCCTGTTTCCTCAGGATTCTAAGCAGGTGAGTTTGTGTTTCTTTAAATGATTCCGCTGTGATTGTATGGTGGCACCTAAATCATACTGGTGAATTTACAAACTTATTCACGCTTACTGCTGAAAATCGCTACATTTACTGCTTTCTGTTATCCTCAAGAAGGTGCCTGGCAAACGTAAATAGTTTTACTAATACAAAAATGTACGCTCCGGTGTTTAAACGTGTGCAGTAGTAAACCACACACACGCCGTGGGAAGCCGAAGGTGTGGGTCGCCTTATAACTCTGTGAGCACCTACAAATGTGCGAGTTTCTCAGCATCCACAAACTTATCAACCAAGCATGTCTCACCTTGGAAGTAGTTAAATACTTACTCCAACTAAGGATTATTCTGACGCTCTTTCTAGGATGCAAAAGGGAACTCAACACCACCAAACCTGGCAGATGTGGGGGTTTGAGGAAGGTGTTCTCCACCGGAAAAATGTTTTCCCTCTGAAGAAAAAAATGACCCCTGGCATTTTTAATGCTACCGTCAGCAAAATTTGTTAATATGGAAAAGGAGTAAATCTGCACCCATGTGCCGGAAGTCTTCTACAGGTGTTGATTGTAAATTCCTTTTGTAATTTGGGTCCACTCTGTTTACATTAGAACACATTTACGTTTTACCACAGAGATTTTATATAGCGCAGAAGTACTTGAGTTTGCCCTCGCAGAGCTGTCAAGGTTGCAATACCTTGACGCACTGGTCTCGATGATTGCTGCACCGACCCGATATATATATATATATATATATATATATATATATATATATATATATATATATATATACATACATATACATATATATATATATATATATATATATATATATATATATATATATATATATATATATATATATATATTTTTTTTTTATTTTTTTTTTTTTTTTTTTTATTGCTTGAGTTGGATCATCAGCAGTATACTGGTGTTGTTTGCATAGTTTGTTATTTGTGCATTGTAATGTTTGCACTATTGAATGAGCTTAGGTGGGGTTCTTTTGTAATTCAGGTATGTGCCAGGTTGGCAAGTACACTGCCTGACTTTAAGTAATGGAGACTTTGGCGTGATGTTTGGTATTGCATTTGGTATTGCATTATTCAGGCCTAATAAAATGTTGACAAATGCATATATATATATATATAAAGATAGATAGATAGATAGATAGATAGATAGATAGATAGATAGATAGATAGATAGATAGATAGACAGATTTGTCAACATATATTAATATATATTAAACTTCTGTCCATAAACTGTTGTGTCTTTAATAGGACTATGCGCACCTGGACCAAAGAATGACTGGTCAGATGCTATGGAATCAGCTGCACCTTGGATTCATTCAGCTCCGACTTTTAGGAGACTTTTAGGAGAGCAAATTTGCGTCTTTTGTTGCAGCGAAGCCCACTTAGCTGGCAGTTCAAAACCGTCTTCCTGGGTGTTTTTAGTGGGGCAGGTTGTACTACCTGCAATGGTTGTTGTATCCCGATGATAATTATCCATGGCAAGCACTGCACTACTCATGCACTTTATTATCATTATTTAATTAAGGATAACTATTTTCCTATTTGAATTGCTTTTAAAATGTCTGAGTCCATTTGGTCAGATATCTTGGGAGTTGTGTATACTGTGTATTTTATGGCTGTTAAATAATGTTCAATATGTATGTGCGTTAACTTATTTTTGTTGTCAGTAAGGCGCCTTGATATTTGATGTATCCAGTGTTGTTGCGCTATTCAAACTAGCAAAGACTGGTCTAAGTTACATAAATGACTAATAGTTTGTAATACAGAATACAATTGTTTTAATTTTATTTTAGCTCCGATGGAAGCTTCATTGTGCTATACAGTGTTTTCCTGATGTGAGTTGCTTCCATGGGACCCAGTTGTTGATTGGTTGGGTTTATTCATATCCCTTAAGTTTCAATGGAAAACATACCACGGGTGCTGATATACGTTGTGTCTCTTAACTAGTTATTGGGATCTAATGGTGGCTATAAGTATTAGCTGTCATTTTCATTCAAGCAGTACAAACCATTTTTAAGTGGTCAGTGTGAATTGTCATATGGGTCATATTGGCTTAAGCAACAAGTAGGACTGGCCAGGCAGATTTTTTTCCACCTTAGGTGATTTATTTGTTTGTAATCATGCTTGTTTGTCGGCACATTTTTTTTGATGAGACAGCACAATAGCGCAAAATTGTTATTGTGATTGGCGGTCAACTTTTTTATTTTTACCCATGTGATTTACGATATTCTTGGTAATTTTACTTCCGGTGCTGCCTGTAAATAACTATCTTACATTTTCTTTTAGCGCCTGTACAAGACAAATTTTTGTTGACTGTCACACCAGCCTCATGTAACATAAAAAAATCATACAATGAAAAAATCATGGCCTGTTTATCCATTTGTCTGTCTCCCCGCAGCTCAGGTGCTGCTTCTGGCCACAACACTATTCAACAAGCATTGGAAAATGCATTAGGCTTCGTCTATATACATATTATGTTGATATGCTTCTGAGGATGTTATGGTCAGTCATGTCTGAGGACTTCTTAAGGTCAGTCATATGAAAGAACATGTTATGGTCAGGCAAGTTTGCGTATGTTAAGGTCATGCATACACCTGAGAGGTTTCAGAATGAAAGACAACCCATCTTCATGCTCTTGGGGCAATCTAAAGGGAATGTGGTCTTCCTCATTAACACCAATTTTCTGTTTTTTGGCTAAATATAAACGAAATCTCGTTAAATACATAAAAAATATGAAAGTTATAATAACAGTCATGTTCATGTGGTGCATAAAACTAATGTCACATTGAGTGGGGTCTTTAAGTTTTGGAAGTGCTGTCCTCATGGAACCAACATGTGTGTAGATTTACTATTGGGCGTTTTCAGGGTGCGCCAAAGAGGGAGCACTCAAGGGCATGGGTTTTAACCTCAAATTATCCACTATTTAATTCAAAAAGTTCAGATCTTGATTTCATGCACACAAATTGACACATTTCACTTGCCGGTGCTGAATTCATGACAAATTAGGGAGTGTGAGTGCATCCTGAGATGAATAATTTATGTTTGAAATAAGATTAAACTCTGCCCCATTTCACACAATAATATGCACTGATTTTGGACTACTTCTAACAACTCTTCACTTTGATGAATTAAGCACAATGAGTTAACCAGGATCAGACACTCGAAGTAGTCCCTCAGAAGACGACCTCTGCAGCACATAACTGACTGGCATAACGTAGATCTTCTTGCAGTGATAAACAGGGAGTTTTACAGACATTTTCTTGTATAAAAGGCACAGCGCGGTGCTGTGAATTGAACTGACACTAGATCAGAGAAAACGGAGGAATGTACGTGTGATCGAGACAGTAAAAAACTACTAGTGCTTTTATATTACATATTTACATGAAACATAAAATGAGTTACACTGCGGTAGGTAACAATAAACCTCTGCTATTCAGCGTCAAGTAGCCCCAGAGGTGAACGTGCACTTTACAAACATACATTTTATGTTCACTTTTACATGCACTGGCAAATTAGGCGATCAGCCAAAAATGAAAAGATTGTTGTTGAACCACGATAGGCAGGAGTAAACCCCACAACTCCCAGTCCCGCCACTTGCCTACCCCTAAAGCAAGCCTCTTCCCTTAGCAACCCCTCGAAGAGACGTAATGTACAATGAGTATGTGTGCATAGCCACATGTGGGAAATGAAGGATTATAAAGGTCCCTCAGAGCTGAATGGAAGATTGTACATGGCGTGTAAGCCTTCTCTTTCACTAGACAGCAGTGTGAGCGCCTCTCTGTAATCTACAGCCCCCCCTCACTCCCCCCCCTTCTGCCCCCAACAATCCTCCTTCCAATCAAAGGAACATTACAGGCACTGTGAAGTCCGAGAGTGACTTAGGCATGCCTCACAGTGTCACGGACTGTGAGGGACAGAACGCAGGAGGGAGGAGAGGCACGGCGAGGGGTGACAGGGCAACATGTGACAGATAAAGGGCCAGCTAGCAGGGTATATAGATGACATAGGAACGAGAGAGAGAGGTGGATTAAGAAGAGAAAGAAAAAAGAAACAAGCACCATGGGAGTGGAGAGGATGTGTGTAGTGGCCAGTGCTACTGACTGGAGTGTTGTAGATCCCGGTTTGCGTCTCGGCGGTGCAACACTGTGTGATTCTGTGCAAATCACTAAGGGCCGAATTGCGATGTCAGGCGGACTTAAATCCTCCCAACACCGTCTCGGTCCTGGGACTGACTCACCTCTTGTTGGCAGACGGTACCCGTCCTCCAAATTAGGATGTGACCGAACGCAGTTTAGTCGTGTTCCTACATTTCCATATGGGAGCATGCATTTTGGCCAGAATACATACTCCCATAGGGAAATGGGAGATGAAAAATCATCCCGAGGCAGCACACACAAGGTGACCCTCCTGGGGGCCCCCAAACACACTTTCTGACATTGTTTCGATGTCGGACAGGCCGGCATGGATACCATGCCGGGAAACGTGTATCGTAATCCCAAGGGCGGAAAGGCCCACCCTTTGGGATTATGAGCTGGTTCCAACTGGCCGGTTTAGTTGCCGACCACCAGCCTTATAATGCAGCAGTCAGAAAGTAAACCGAGGAGCCGATTACGATGTGGCCCTGAAGGCTCCGACCTTTCCAGGCCGCATTGTAATCGGCCCCTTAATGTCTCCAAGTGATAAATTGTGCTATATAAATCTGCTGAAAGGTGAAAAAAGCAGAAAGAGGTAAAACTTTATGAAAAAATTGTTCCACCAAAGCGGATGTTAACAGTATTTCAGCAACGGGAATCTGATAAGAGAAGCAGAGGAGGAACAAGCATTGGAAATGGAGGAAAAGTTAGTGGCACGTACAGGAACCAATGAAAAGCCAGGAAAGAGAGGGTGCTGGATGGAAGCTCCTTTTACATTTATAAATTTAAAAAAAGGTTTCACAAGTACAGCGCAAGGGCTGTGCAGGTGAAACCTACAATAGGCCAATGGATCACCTCACTATAGCCATTGGCTCTCATATATTGTGACTGACAGCATTGTACCTAATAACATGCACATCCACCTACAAAGAAGTGCACTTAAGTGTCTGGGCTAGAGGGAACAATAGTATTCTTTACCAATGCTACATTATTTTCATTCTTTATCCATTTTATATTTTTTTAGCCACCCTTGTGTCTTTAAACTATGTCTTAAAGTTACAGTAATTCAAGATCAATAGTATATTTTCTTTGCACCAAAAAGTATCATATTATCCTGTGATATGCAGGAAAACTTAAAGGATTTTGACATGTATGGGCGCTTGCATGTTTGTTGAATGTTGCTTACGTCTGTGCACCTCTCAGCTAGAAAGCAATCATACTCTTCTATTATATTTTATTTTAATAGAAAACTCTTATTGCAATGGTTTCGAAATTAAACATAGAATGAACCATCATGTATGAAAGTTTGGCCCATCTGAGGAAGGTAGGCAGTCATTTTTACAAGTGTGAGGCCCATCTATTTGTTTGAGTTGCTGTGTTTAATGAAAAGTGATGTTTTCACAAAAAGACTCAAAGTGCAGGAAGTAGTTATCATTAGGGCAGCTGAAGCAGTGGCATTGGGCCCCTGGAATGTGAAGGGCCAAATTGCTGATTGTTGTGACTCTGTTTCTATACCTAGTGCACCATCATATGGACTGACACTGTGTCTATAGAGTGCATAGCTGCTACCTGGATTCATGACATAAGGGTGACTTTCATTTGCAACCCTACAGCATGATGGTAGTCATCCAGACCCCCGTGTGATTTGTACTTTTGATTTAAAATGCAGAGCTGTTTGAAATCCACCCACATTTCAAGGGGTCAATTGACAATTCTACCTGAGTAAGATATTTTAAATCAAATCAAACAAAGCTTTATTCGGTTGTAGAGAAAACATCCATAAAAGCACAATATATTTACATCTGAATAAAAAAGAGTGCAGTTAAAAAAAATAATATCCAAGTACAATAAAATGTCATAACAATGACAGTTTTTTTAAGTTAATAACTGTTAAGTTTTCTCAAAGTTCCATTCCTCCCAAAGGAAAGCACTTTTTACTCCTGATATGAGAGCTACGACAATTGGAGTATAAAAAGCTATACACATACAGGGAATGAGACAATACAATCAACTTAGAAGCTTACAGGTTAAAAACTTCGGGATAACAAAATAGATACGAAGGTGCAGCAAATTATGGGCAATGGCAAAACAGAGCGACCTTGTTTTGAACAAAGATAGGGACCATTATTACTCTAGATTCTGCCTATGCTTAACAGCCAGTTTCAAAAAGTTTACTATCGATTTGGCAAAAGGTTCAGCATCTAGAAATTGAAGGGCAAGGAATGCCGGGCGACACCAGCTTAGGCCCATGATTTTTAAAATGGGAGTAAGCCACTGCTTCCTCAAGTTCTGATAGAATTTGCAGAACAATATTGTGTGGATCGTAGTTTGGGGGGAACTGTCATCACAAGGACAAGGTTGAAGGACTTTTTCCCAGGTGTTGATCTTAGGGAAGGTAACCAGATAGTGAAAGATGTTTAATCTTAGCCTGGTTACAAGAGTCTTTCGTAACCCGAAAGTTCAAATGTTAAGTAGGGCTGGACCGTTATTGATGTTTGGATTTGTAGTGAGTGTTGGACGGTTGCTTTTGAAACCTCACTAGACAGTCGTAAAGATTCAAGATGGGCCAAGCAAGCTTTTTTAAACCGCTTCCTCGGAATTACTGCAATTGTTAAAGGAGAGGTATAATACTGTAGCATACCGAGGTTGCTGAAGAATTGCCTGACATACGCTATCCAGGTGATTTTGTGTGCCTTATCAAGGAAAATACAGTCCTCAATGAATTCCCTGCAAAGAGAGGTTTCGGTGGATGACCATATGCGCTGCCAAAAAAGGAGGGGTTGAATCCTTATCAGGTCTGTTATGTAAGTCAATCCCAATTCCAAGTGGCATGTGTAGGTCGAAGTACCCTGCGGGACGGCCAAAAGAAATCTTGAAAAACTATTTTCCACCCTTTGTACCTCCTCAACTTTGGAAAAACCCCAAACGCCAGTCCCATATATTGCACTTGAGATACATTTTGCCCTATAGATTTCGAGGAGTTCTACCGTGGGGCGCCTGCCTAATTTATTTGGAAAGTTAACCAAGGCAGCTGTTGTCCTCTTAAAAGTGAGTTTCCTTGATTCAATGGCAGACTTCCAAGAGCATTTGTAATCAAATACTACGCCCAAGTATGGGTACGTGGTTGTGGTCTCCAATTTTTGGTTATCAATATACATGGGCTTGGTGTTCTTCGTCCTCGAACCTGCAGACATGACAAACGTCTTTTTAATGTTTATCTTTATGTCAAGATTGGCCATGAAAGCGTGGTACTTTACAAGGGCACGCTGCAACTCCATTGGGGTGCGAGCTAAAATTACAGCGTCATCCGCGTAAAGTAGAATCGGTATTGGGCGCTAGTTTATAATGGGGAGGTCCTTGCAACCCGTAACCATGGCTTTTTCTAGACCATTGGTATAAAGATTAAATAAACACGGGGCTAGGACACAGCCCTGCCTTACCCCACGCTCTACTCTGAACGCCTTTGTTAGCTCGTGGGGGGCTTGGGGAACTCTGTACAACACTCATTGCTTGCTGCTTCCTAGGACGAGTACATTGGACCCCATTAAAAATCGTCCACCCCTATTCCCCCTGCTTGATACCAGCTCGTACCCCACGCCATATCTAACTCTAGCTGTGGCATCTGAATATAACTCTCTTAAAAATGTTAAAAGAGACGCCTCTATTCCCATGTCAGCTAGGATGGTCCACAGCTTGTTGTGAATAAAGCAGTCAAATGGTGCTGAAATGTCAACGTATGCCATATAGAGGGCCCTCCCTTTGCCTTGACGTATTTACCAATTAGTAGCGATAAATTAAGGGCTTGCTCTATTGTTCCCAAACCGTCGCGAAACCCAAACTGCAGGTCAGACAGAACTTTATTATTTGAAGCCCACTGCTGGAGTCGCTCTAGGATAACGCGGCTGGCCACTTTCCCCAGCGAGTCCATCAGGGAGATAGGCCGGTAGCAGGATGGTGATTGACGGTCTCCTTTTTTTAAAAATGGGCACGAGGATGGATTGGGACCATGAGTCGATGAGGCCCACGTCACTTGTTGCGTGGAGGACCCTAGTTAGAATTGGCGACCAGAGAGTAAGATATTTAAACATATGGGGCCACATGCATCAAAGTGAACAATTGTGATTCCTAAATTGCGATTTTTAAGAAATCTCAATTAAGGAATCGCAATTGCTTATGCATGTGGAAATCGCAAAAAAATGTGTGATTCCTACAAGTTCCATAATTACGTCTCGCAAATTACGAAAAGCAATTAAGGAATTGCTTCCCATTAATTTCTATGGGCCTAGAGGCCCATAGGAATAAATGGGAATTACATGCACAATTTGAGAGTACCAAATAGGTGCAAAAAGGACACCTTGATTCATCCCTGAAATTGCCGTGAGACCACATGTTGCGCACATACTTGCCCCAAGGGCATGTATGTGTGCAACATGGAACTTTGAAAATTACACTTTTGTGCATTTTCAAAGTTTTAGCAAATTACCATCAACTTGGAATTGATGCTAATTTGTGATTCTTATTTGCGAAATCGCAATTTTTTTGTTTTGGGATAATGCATTGCATTTAGGGAATTGCCATTTGTGATTCCCATAATGCGATCGCAATTTAAGTAATCGCAAATTTAACGATTACTTAAATTGCGCATTTTGCATTTGGGATGATGCATCCCAAATGCAAAAATACTGGTCGCAAACGGACAGATTCTGCGAATCTGCCCCTTTGCGACCAGTATTTTGGGTGATTCATGGGGCCTTTGGGGCTCGGACTAGGCCCTTGGTGCTCCTGTTCAGAAGGTTGCCCATTAAAGTTTGTAGCCTTTCTTCAGGTCATCAGGTCATCATCTAAACTAGGGTATGGAATGACTCACTCTCAGGATTGTTTTTCAAGGGATCTTTATACATTGCCAAATGTTTTTCGTGTAGACGGAACACCACTGTTTCAGTGCTGAGTTTCACTTTTGCAGGACATTCTTATTGTGTCAATTGAAGTAAACCAAGACTACAGCTCCCAGAATGCATTCATTTGTCAAATAATAGCCCCGGTGCCAAATTCCACAAATTAGCACAGCACAGCAAAATACCAGTTGCATTGATAAACCAGTGCAAAAACACAGCTTATGCATGGTTCAATTGAAGTAAATGTAATTGTACACCCGACACTCAGTCCACATGTTGTTTTGCACTATTGAATCAGTGCAGATTGTGGTTTGAAACTGCACTGCACAGGTGCAAATGTACATAATCTGGCTCCAAGCCTAATAATGTAGTATCTTGAAGTGTAGGTATGTGGCAATCCTGGAGGCAAAAATTGTGTCTAGCCTGCGTGAATATCAGCAGAGTGGCCACTCTGTTTTCTTGCATAAGTTAGGCACTGAGGGAAGGGTAGATCATTCCTTTGTTGCCGTATTTGATGTAGGTACACATGAACGTTCACATTGACCAGAATGTTGTTGAGCACCTCACAAAGAGTTCTACCTCATGCATTCTGGCGGTGAGATACATTAATGATTGTAACCTTGTTTTTGATTTTATTTGGGTAGGTGATTTTAATACCTCCATCTGTCCTCTGTCTACCTTGGGGGTATGTGGGGTCAAAAATAATTTAGAGGAAGACCTGCATTTCCCACATAATCCCTATGGGGAGGCATTGAATAAAATACTGGCGGCTCATGACCTAGAAATCCTGGCTCATGCTATGTTATGTTATGTTATGTTATTCGTTTTGTAAAGCGCACAGCTGCCCCAGCAAAGGGACGTCCTGGCGCTACCACATGAGGAAATGATAACAATGTAGACAAGCCTAAAATGAATTGATAGGTAAAGACTAAGATGAAGGGAACAAGAAGGTCTTGAGAGCCTTTCTGAAGGACGACAGACAGTCGATAGCCAGGGGCGGTGGGTGACATTTGAAAGTGGTGGGGCGCAAAGTGATTTGCATACAGCACCATAGCAAGCGAGCGCAGCGAGCGAGCCCGAACCCCAAAAGAGGGGATTGGGGGGATTACCCCCCCCAAGAAAATTTTGAAAAAAAAAGAAGAAAAATCATGCATTTTCAAGCAAATTTGAGAAAGCAGGAAGGTTAATAAAGCAATTGTGAAAGTGCAGTTATTACATTAATAGATGGCATAACATAGGTAGCTGCTTATTCAGTATAACCACAGAATGACCATGCAAGGTTCTACAGCATATTCTAAAGCAGAACAAAACAAGTGGAACTACCCCTCCCTTAAACCATACAAAAGAGGATGAATGAACTAGTCAAATAGTGTCCACGAGGACACTAAATGAAGCACACCGATGTTAAGAGAAACCTGGAGACACTACCAAAATGAAACTAGCTGGTAAATGAAAACAAAAAACAAGGAGGAGGGGCCATCACATGCTGTACAGTATGATGGCCAAACTAAACGTTCTCTGAGTGAAATTGCCTGGGCGGAATTAAGCAGCAAAGGAGGGGCATTTACACAAATGCAACAGTAACAATTAAGCATTTCTGAATGCCACAGATCGTAACCAATGGCTGTAGGGGGGGTGTGCCAAACCCCACAGAAGAGATATAACCGGTTGATCGAAGCTCGACTTAAAAATGGTGAGCGAGATAGAAGCACCTGGGAAGAATGGATAAGCAGCGGGTGAGACTGAGCAGATAGAGTGCAGGAGCCAATGATTGTGTGTGAGTTTCTACCTTGAAGGATGCCTACATCTGTGAAGTGCCATTGACAGATGTCAACACTGATGGAAAATCCTGGTAGCCAATGCCAAAAGTTCACTCAACCACATCAGCCAAAGAATGAAATTGGCTGTTCAAATACCCCTACCTGTCTATGTATGTTTTATGTTGTGTTCTGTATTGTGTGTTGTGTCTGACAATATCTCTTACCATGCAGCTAAAGCTACCTCTAAGTACCACTTGAGGCCCGGGGAGATAAGATAACATGATAGCTTTCTCTTCCTCACTTAATGGATCTGTTCTCTGCAGTGTGCAACAAGTCATGGTGTACACTGCCTACAAGTTGGCATTGCTGTTCAATACCTCTGACTGCGCAATACCTCATTCACTGCACAAAATGTGTGCAATACAGTCGACTGTGCCTTAACTTGCGCAGTACCTTTGAATGGGCACTGCTATGTGTAAGAGGCTGTGACGCCTGCCTCTGCACAAGCTCTTTAGTATTGAACGGCTCAAACAATGAGAGCAGGCATATCTCACCCACTCATAGCAGGCATATGCCACCCACTCATAGCAGCCATATCTCACCCACCCACAGCATTGAATACACATTTCACCCACTCATAGCAGCCATATGTCACCCGTTCATAACAGACACCTCATGCATTCATCGCTGTCACATCTCACCCACTCATAGTAGGCACATCTAACCCACTCATAGCAGCCATATGTCAACCATTCATAACAGACACCTCATGCATTCATCGGAGTCACATCTCAACCACTCGTAGCAGGCACATCTGACCCACCCACATCCTAGCAGACACATTTCACCCACTCACAGCAGCCTTATGCCGCCCATTCATAACAGATACCTCACTCACCCATGGCAGGCATTTCTCACCCACCCACAGCACTGAATACATATTTCACCCACTCACAGCAGCCATATGCCACCCATTCATAACAGACACCTCACGCATTCATCGCTGTCACATCTCAACCACTCGTAGCAGGCACATCTGACCCACCCATAGCATAGCAGACACATTTCACCCACTCACAGCAGCCTTATGCCACCCATTCATAACAGACACCTCACTCACTCATGGCAGGCATTTCTCACCCACCCACAGCACTGAATACACATTTCACCCACTCACAGAAGCCATATGCCACCCATTCATAACAGAAACCTCACACATTCATTGCTGTCACATCTCAACCACTCATAGCAGTCACATCTCACCCACCCATAGTATAGCAGACACATCTCACTCACTATAGCAGCCATACGTCACCCATTAATAAGAGACACCTCACTCACTTATGGCAGGCACATTTCAATCACTCAATGCAGGCACAGCTCACCCACTCATAGCAGGCATATCTCACCCTCTAACAGCAGGCATATCTCACACGCTCATAGCAGTCACACCTCACCCAGACACCATCCGCCTCTGCACTAACAATCCCTTTAACCCCTTCCATGCGGATGACGAACCCCAGCCGTCATGCACTACGGTGCTCGTGTGCTGATGACGGCTGGGGTTCGTCACGGCCCGCCCCTGTTCGTGCTGTTTACAGCACACCAGGGGAATCGTGGCCGCATGGAAAGGGTTAATACCCATGCGTCACCCACCACCAGAGCGACATGCCTCACTGTGCCACTGCCGGCCTCGAGGAGACATTAGCTCCACTCGCTGTAACATTCATTATAACATTCATCGTAACTGACAGTCATTGAGCCCCTCCTGCCCGAAGTCACGGCTGCCTCTGGCCTCTACCCTCACACTCTGACCCTTCTGCTCAGGAGCTCTCAATCCGCACAGATCTCACCCGCGTCCAGCAGTCTAAAGCCCAGAGTGTCCTCGGCAGCAGTCTCACCCCCTGACACCCCCGAACTCCCCCCTCCCTCCCACACACACACACACACACACAGGGCACTCTCCAAAACCGGAGCACTAACACGGGGCACAACCTGAGGCTATAGAGTAAAAACATGAAAGGGCCGACTCCACCTTTCTTTTGAAATCACTCAAACTCTACAATCCATTTAACTAAAAATACAAAATTGACAGGAATAGTTCTAAATTCTAAAAAACACATTACAGTTACACTTATTTGTAAAACAGTGAAACCAAAAATCACTAGTCAGGTTATTATCCGATCCTGATTTCCCCTCTCCTGGGGCCTGAATGTCACTTTCATTCTGCACAGTTTTAAATCATGATTTAGGAATGAGCGCTCAAGTGGGGGGGGGGGTGAAAGGGGGCTCTGATGCTCGCAGGGAAGAGGGACAAGGCCTTACCGTAGAAAGAAGGTGCTGCTGTTTGCAAGAAGCCCAGTGCCAGCAGCAACCGGAGGGCAGCTCTCAAGGGACCCATGGCTGAAAGACAAGAAGGGACAGAGTTATAGACGGCCTGCTAAATCTCTCTGATTTAGGAGGAGGAAGCAGACGGTTTTTCAGAGCAGGCCGCCTGCAGCTATCACACCTGTATTATTTGAATTATCTGTTGAGCATATCTGAGGCTATACTATTAAAGCAGATCGTGAACAAAAAGTACAGTCTCCAGAGCACGCTGTAACTAGCTCATCTATCACGCGTTCAGGAGAGAGCACCCCAAGCATCCCCGCCTCACACCAGCTCCATCTGACCCAGTGCCTGGCAGGGCTCGCACTCGGAGGGTGAATCTCTTACCCCCGCTGCTCTCACTCAGACAGGGGCCAGGGCGAATCTCTTACCTGCTGGAAGCAGGGTGACTATACGGTGTGTGGCGTGGCCTCTCAGCTGCTGCTGTGCTCTCTGACCAGCGCCGTGCAGAGACAATGATCCCCTTGGTTTTTATAGACCCAGTGACTCGTGACTCGGGGTAGTGACCCCCGCAGTCATCCCAATCCACTTTCCAGTGTCTCCGGGGGTCTTGCACAATGACGAGGCTCCATGAACACACCCGCGCTGACAAGGTGGGCCCAGCACACGCTGCACCTTAACCTCACAGGAGTCCACCCCCACGCGTGGCATCCAATGATGGATGCTGCGTGGTGGACCAGCCAATCCCGGCGCTGCATGCAGTGCCAGGATTGGTTAGGGGGCACATTTGCTGCTCGCCCTGTCGCCCTTTGTAAACCCGGGCTGTGGCAGGCGGACAAGTACCCCTGGGTCCCGCTGGGGAACTTACAGTGCGCATGCTTGAGATAGTTGCCAACTATCCCAAGCATGCGCACTGTAAGTTCCCCAGCGGGACTGCGCACTACAGTCTGCTGCAGCCTGAGTGTGTGGACTGTCACTCAAGCTGCAGCAGGCCATCCCCCCTGCGCAATTTCCGACGGCTGATTGTTGCAATGTAATGTAGATATAATTGCGGCCGGCAGCCACGATGCGGGTCCATGTGGCTGGTGGGGCTATGCCCCTACGCCCCAATGGACGCACCGCGGCTGTCGATAGCGCGGATATGTACCTGGAGGGAATTCCACAGCTTAGGAGCAAGGTTTCGGAAGGCCCGACCACCTGTCCTGGAAAGCCTGATTCTGGGCACCGTCGCTAAGAATAGCTCTGCTGAGTGAAGAGGGCGCAAAGGAACATAGTGTGAGATCAAGTTACTCAGTAGGGCCGGGCTAGCGCATTTCAAAATTTTAAAGGAAATACAAAGTGTTTTGTAATGAATGTGTCTGTCAATGGGGAGCCAATGCAATTTTGGAATAGTGCTGGAAGCAGAGCAAAAACGAGGCAGGCCCACCAGAGCTCTAGCCGCCGCATTTTGAATGCGTTGTATTCTTGTAATTTCTGCCTTATTCGCCCCCAGGAGAAGGGAATTTGAATAATCAAACATGAAATGATGGTACGATAAGTTGGCGAACCGGGGGGGCAAAGTATTTTAAAATGGGTCTTAGGCCTCGCAAGGTGCCGAAACACGAGGCGGCTAACTGCTTAGTGTGGGCCTGAAAGGAAAGGGAAGAGTCCATCATGACGCCCAGGTTTTTCACTGCATTTTTAGGGGAGGGAATTGTTCCCAGGGCTGCCGGCCACCACTGATCGTTCCATAGATTGACGTGCTTACCCAACAACAAAACCTCAGTTTTCCCGGCATTTAGCTGTAGACAATTGGCTGCTATCCAATTGGCCACTGCCGTCATGCCGTCTTTGAATTTGGAGGCTGAGGGGGAAGAACCGTCCGCCAAGGTGACCACTAGCTGCGTGTCATCAGCATAAGAGACGATCGTAAGGTCCCACGGGTTGGCGACCGCAGCCAGAGGTTGGACGTATATATTGAAGAGCAGTGGGCTCAAGGCCGAACCCTGGGGCACCCCTTGACCAATGGCATGGGTGCCCCAGGGTTTGAGAAGTATAAGGGGTTATTGACACTCTGAATGGTCTATTAGTCAGAAATGAGCGAAGCCAGTCTAAGGCTATGCCTTCTATCCCTGCTTCCTCGAGTCTCCGGAGTAGAATCTCGTGGGACACCGTGTCAAAGGCAGCGCTGAGATCTAGCAAGATCAGTGCCGCACTTTGACCTTCGTCCACGAGATATCGTAGTTGCTCGGTGGTGGCCCGTTCGGAACCCATTCTGAGAAGGGTCTAGGATACAGTTGTTATTCACAAACTGGGTTAGTACGTTGTTAACATGAGCTTCCGTGAATTTTGCCACCCAAGGTAAAAGAGAAATTGGCCGGAAATTTTCCGGTTTATTGGGATCTGCATTGGGCTTTTTTAGAATAGGGGACACCCAAGCATGTTTCTAGGGGGGTCGGAACAGTCCCAGATAAGAGAGAACTGTTGATTATATTACAGAGAGGCATTCTAAAGATGGAAAGGGAATCCTTAAATTGAGATGGTTGTAAGGGATCCAAGGGGGAGCCCGACTTGATTTTACCACTGAGACGAGTAAATTCAGGTTCCGAAAGGGGCGGAATAGATGCCAGGGAGACCCTAGGTTCCACTCGTCCAACGTAGGTAGGGAGTGTGGAGGGATCAGGGAAGGATAAGTAGATAGTACGCACTTTATTGACAAAATAGATTGCTAATTCGTTGCATAAGAGCGTAGAAGGTATCACTGGGGTACTTGCTTTCCTGGTCCTAAGGTCTTTAAGAATTTTAAAAATGCATTTAGTGGGGTTAGGACTGGAGCTAATCTCCATGGCATAAAAGGATGCGCGAGTTTTACAGACCGCTTTGTGATACATTTTTATCTTAGCCAAATAGTGCCTTTTTTTCTCCGGTATATAGTCTTTCCTCAAGTCGCGTTCAGCCTTTTTAGAGGCTTTTCGCAAGATGGTTAGAGAATTGTTGTACCAAGGACTGGAGGTAGAGATACGACCTTTCACCCATTTTGTTGAAATAAGGGCGTCAAGACCTCGCAAGATCCATTCGCAGAAGCGATCGTAGTCTCGATAATTGTCGAGAGGATTAGCGTTAAGAAACTGATGAAAGTCATCCAGCTTCAGCTTGTGCCAGGGCTGTTTGAGGACCGATCTTGGGGTTCCATTATTAGAGGGCTCAATAAGAGGGGCGAACCATCTGACGAAGTAGTGGTCCGTCCAGCCCATAGGGGTGGGTTGATCCACAGTAATTGAATGAAGATTAGTAAATAGTGGATCAAGCAGGTGTCCTGCTGAGTGCGTAGGTCCAGGGACCAGTTGGTCCATCTGAAGAGCAGCAAGGTCAGCTATAAAAGTTGCGTTATCTTAGATGTGGTCCAAGTGGATGTTGAGATCCCCACAGATGCTAATATTGGCAGAGCCTGCTGCAAGCTCACTGGCGGCTTCGGGGAGCGCTCTCTTAAACGTGGTTGCGGTACCTGCCGGACGATATATTAGGAGGCCTGAAAGTGAGTACTGTGCACTCACGGCAACCTGAAAATGCGCCGCTTCACAGTCTGCCACCTGCATTTTGTTAAATAGGCAAGAATAGTGTGATTTAAACACGATCGCTATCCCACCTCCCCACCTCCCCTAGAGACCCTATTTAATGTACATATGGAATAACCAAGAGGTAGGACTAGATTAGTAACCGTTACCAAGTCGTCATTTAGCCAGGTTTCACACATGAACAATATGTCAGGTCATTCTTCAGAAATAAGATCAAGAACTGATCAAGAACTTCGGCATGATGTTTTGCCAAAGATCTGACATTGAGCTCTAATACTTTGAGCTGACTCTGGTGTTTGGTCTGATGAACACATGTCGGGAGAGTAGGGGGCGGGATAGAGAAGGAATCGCAAACAGGGCATTCCCACGAAGAATCTCCTGGAGTGAAAGAGTTGGTTGTGCATAGGGCGGTGCCAGTATTGTATGCCATGAGTTCCTCCCTACCATAGCAGATGGTACCAGGATGACAAGGGCCAGGGGTCCTGGCGAGAGGCGATGTACAGGCGATGACGGGCGCAGACGGGCTTGCCTTTGGTGCGCCTTTGGTGCGCCATCGGCGCGCCCGCTCCGTGGATGCCAAGGATGAACGAGGTGATACTATCCCCACATATACGGGAAGGAACGCTAATAGAGTGATTGATCATGTCTGTGTGTCATCTAATATTATTTCATTGTGTAAGGCTCCCAAGATTGTTGATACTATGTTAAGCGACCATAATGAAGCCATTATTTGGAAAGATAGGTCCCTACCAGTAGTGTGGCTCACTGGTTAGAGGCGGCAGACCCGAGAGCAGAGGACGGCCCGGGACCAGGGTTCGATTCCCGGCGCGGCAGGTTTCTGGACCAGGGTCAGCAGACTCGATAATTCTCTCGCCTCGGTGGCCACTCTGATCAGCGTTCACACTCGGCAACTCTGGGCATTAGCTTGCCTCATCTTCACTAACGGCCCCACCAGACCGCCGGGGATGCCTGGTCTCACCCTGGAGATACCCATTAAGGGACCATCTCTCAGGGAAGCCAGGAAGGGTTTCGCAGCGGTCGAAGTGCCTTGGGACCCTACGTGTAAGTAGTGCACTATATAAATGCCTATACATTTACATTTACATTTACATTTACCAATTACATGTCCCGTAACGAATTTTGAACCTCACAGACCCAATGGTGTAAGAGTAAAATGGAAAGGCGAAAAATCTGATGTGGTACTAAAATCTATTGTCAAAGGATGTCTTGGAGAAATTAACGCTATCCTTGAGAGTGACCGTGACCCCGCTGATACTGTAAGGGATTTTATAACAGTTAATAAAATTATTGATACCAAGTTACTAAAATCGTTTCGGGGAAATCAGCTCATAACAAAGGGTGGTTTGATCATACATGTACTGCGTTGTTAACGGAACTAAAGCAGGCCTTGGCAGCCAGGCCGAGAGACAAGAAGGCGGTAATCCAACTTAGATATGATTGTAAGGTAGCCGTTAAGCATAGGAAGATAGAGCTACAGCAAAAGGCTTGGGAAAAGTTGACACAGGCTGCGGAAACCTCTAACTGTGCATTATTCTGGGCAACAGTTAACTGCCCCTTCCTCAAAGACGACACAGTTCCAGAACTTACATCCAATGTCAATATGGAAACTTGGGTAACCCATTTTTCCACTATTTTCAACTCTGATAAACCCCAAGGTGTTAATCGCAGTCCTTGGCCCATAGTACCACTGGATATCACCATCGCCGAGGTCTCACAAGGTATTAGTGCAAGCAAAGGGGGAAAGGCCCTGGGGCCGGACGGGGTTCCCATTGATGTATATAAAACCGTTCCGGCGATGTGGGGCCCCATGTTAGCCAAAGTATTTAATGCTGCGGTATGCAATGGAGTTCCACCGACCTGGGAGGAATCTATTATAATTCGATCTATAAGAAAGGGGATAGGGGGATGCAAAAAACTATCGCCCCATATCCTTATTAGATTCATGAGTCAAAATCATGAGCAGGGTTTTACTGGTAAGGCTGGAAGAATGGGCAGAAGATAACGGTATCATGGCCAGCACCCAGTACGGTTTTAGGAAAGGGCGTGGAACCCTGGACCAGTGCTTAAATCTAAAACTTATCATAGGGAAGTATACACAGGCCAAAAAGGGCTCTCTCCACCTCTGCTTTGCAGATTTAAGCAGTGCCTTCGACCTGGTAGACCATTCTATTCTTTGGATGAAGTTACTAGAAATGGGTGCACCAGAAAGTATTGTCTTCTCCCTAGCACGGCTATATGATAACCTCCAAACCAGTGTCCGTACGGAGTTTCCCATCGATTTATTCTAACCAGGTTGAGGCTTGGGATTGTACATCAATTGGTGGCCTTTCCGTCTCGTAAAAAACATCCAGTTGGCCCTTGTCCATGTGATGGCAAATTAGTACAATGCACATTGCACTTTCTTTTGATATGCAATTTGTATAGAAATGTACGCATAGCCTTTTTAAAACCAATCCTTGTAAAATATGGAGTTCGTACTGTCAATGATTCTATGAAATTGCTTTTTAACATGCATCACTCTGATGTCTGTCTTTTTTACTGCCACCTTTTTATATAAATCAATTCATGCAAGAAAAAGTATGATGTTTTAACTTCTTTTTTTTTTTAAATGTCTAATTGCAATAACTCCCCCTGTACTTTCGCTATTTGTCAATATTTGTTTGTTATTATTATGTCCTTTTATGGTCATTGTTTGATATGCACCGACAGTGGCGGATCCTCCATGGGGGCGTTTGGGCGCCGCCCCACTGCTTTCTTGCCGTGCGAGAAGGCAGAAACAAATAGTAGAGAACTACCATTTGCATATGTCCACTCGATTTCCAATTTTTTTCAGGTGGGGGAGGTTCGGGCACGCGCGCTACGCCGCGCCACTTTCAAATGTCACCAGCCGCCACTGTGCACCGAATAAAGCTTTATGAAATGAAAATGATTGTAACCTACGCCTCACACTTTAGAAGAATCCTGCCTGGTTAGTGCAATTAGTCATTTTAGGAAAACTTGAACAGCCGGTGTGTGCAGTGCTATGATACAGAAGTGCAGCATTAACCGCTAAATGAAAAGACACATTATTGGAAATGTGGTGGCCATGATGCAGGTTTACCCCAGTGAAACCAGATCTTAACATAAGACATTTGTGATATACAATTAACAATGCATGGATGTGGGGTCCCTGCTTGTGTGGCTGCAAAACTTTGACAGATGGGGTGTGGATTGTAGTCACGAAAGTAACTCAGTGGGCTAAGCACTTGCTCAGAAATTTGCAAATGTACTGAAGCCCATTGGAGGTGCTCTATTCAGTATGGGTTTGTGTATGGGAAGTGGAGTTGCTGGTTTTTCTATTGGTAGACAACTTACAGATTGGATGTTTGCTTCCTCACTGTATTGATCTTTTCATTCCTTAGATCTTTTTTCATTGCTTTGATCTTTTGTCATTGCTTTGTCATTGTTAAAAAAAGAAATCAGGTTATCACAGAAATCATTTGAGTGAGGCAGCTCTCTGTTATTTTTCACATTTCAAAATACAATTAATTATTACCTGGGGCCATTAATGCCAGGAGTGAACAGGGTTACATGACATTACATCATCAAGGTAAGTTGTTTGTGTACTTTACCACTATCTAAACCCCCATTACTTCACGCTTACCCGTTCCATAAGTGGAAATCGATTTTTATTCTTACAAATCATAATAATTAATATTTTATTACATCTATATTTTGATATGATTCATAATTATCACTTTACATTTATACATCAAGTTTTAGTGAATGTTATTTATTTTTAGCACCCTCCCCTTACTGCCATGTCTAACCCAGAATCATATTAATATATATTTATTTTAAATATAATATTCTACTAATTTTATTTCTAAACGTATTTCCAACTTTATCTCATTAATCCCAAAAATGTAAACGATGTTTAATTATTAAGCGGATTTTCGCTTTTCCTTATGCTGAACCCAATGTTAAATCATTGAAATGTGTTTCATTAAATTAAAATTAAAATATGTAATTAACATATCCCTAGGGAAGAAACTACATTATTTTATATGAATGTATTTAGTTTCTGTTTAATTTCTGTTTATTCTTTATTTGAGCCTTGCTTTCCTTAGCCCTACTTCTCAATTATTTTGAATTAGGTAATTAATTAATAATATATCTCAGCGGGTCAAGCACCCCCCAGGCTATATTTTTATTTGGAATTCGAACCTATTAAATAATGTAATTATTTAAATGTAATTGAATTTATTTTTTTCATCGCTAATGCTGCCAATTTAATTACCCTACGGTCCTTTGCTGATGAAATGGCCAGAGATGTAGTGTTCAGTTGTTTTGGGACTATGTGTCCACTGGTCAGTAGTGCCTTTTAGATGTAGTGAACTCAACGTAGTAGAGGGCACCAGTCCAAACAGAGGAGCATGATCAATAATATTAAATACTGTAAAACTTAACTTCAGAGATACAGTTATGTTCCGAACGTGGGATACTGAAAAAAACAAGAAAACTTTGATTTGGCAAGCAAAAACTCACATTGAATTGTCATTAAGTGAAAAATTATGTTTTCATTAAAAAAATAGTTGTGTTGTTAGAAAGAGTATATGTTGTTTTTTCACTTTTTATTCATCCATGGGCATATTTGCTAAGTGTGCCACGTCATATGTAACGTCTGAAGACAGCTCAGTTTTCATTAGCCAGTAGAATGTTGGATTCTGGGAATCGTATCTTTATCTTATATTTGTAGATATGGACTTAAAAAATCACACCATACAAGATGCTTCTGGCCTACAAGAACAAGCCCTGTCATCCGCCCACATAAAGGGAAAACTCCCAGTGCTCGCTCCACTGATACTCTGCAGCCAGTGCTTCCATCACACACATCACATGTTGCTCCCCTGGGGGATCATCACACAGCGCTGCCTTGTGATGCATCCCTAGTGCTCCGTTGGCACACATTAGCCTGTGCTTCCGTGGGGCACATCACCCTCTGCTGTCCTCTTCACCGGCTTGTATGGGCGATTGCATCTTTGTTAAATGTTGCGTATGTCTGTGCACCTGCTCTATGTGCATATTTACCAGTCTTTTGTGTGCCTTCGTGTTTATGCACCATACAAAAGGCAAACCTATTGTCTGTGTTTGGTTTCTTTTTCCCCCAATTTGACCCATGTTGCACCTGGCCCCTTTTCGAGGGTTGTGCCCAAACCTTTTCCCTTCCTTCTGTATTTTGTCTGACCTGTTTTTGTTGACTTTAGGACTCTGCTTACTTTACCACTGCTATTCAGTGCCAAAGTGTATGTGCTCTCTACTTTAAACATGGTATGATTGGTCTACAAATCCCCTGAAAATCCCCTTTTACTACATATAGGTTAATCCTAAGGTAGGCCCAGGTTAGCCCTATGGGGAGGGTGCTGTGTGCCTTTATTGTGTGGCATGTCCTGGTAGTTGTAATCAAAAGAGAGGGGCTCGTAGTTACCCGTAGGGAAATTGAGCACCAATATACTGTCAAGTAAAACAAGGTATTTTCCCTATGGGAGATTCGTTTTTCTGACCCTAAACGGGATTCAGAAATATATCATACTCAATCTACAACAATCACTCAACTCACAATCTGTTGGCTAGGGAAACACTCACCAGAAGGAAAAAACAATCTATATGTAAAAATATACAATTTATTTCAAATAAAAAACATATGAATTCTTATGCATTACTAATTAAAAACATATAATTACACAATGTATTCCCTCTAATTGTAGGTGATCTTCCCTATGTATTGATGATTGTTAGAAATGGAGGTCTCTAGTTGGCAGTGGTATGCGCCCTGTCCAAGTCGGGACCCTTCCTTCTAGCCAGTGTAAGGGAGCTACATACCCAAGATTGCCCCTGCTCACCCCCTTGGTAGCTTGACACAAGCAGTCAGGCCTATCTCAGAGGCATTGTTAAAGCATTTGTACATAACACACACAGTAACACAATTAAAAAACTACAAATGGACACCACACCAGTTTAGAAATATAAATATATCTTTAGCTAAATCAAAAAAGACCAAAATAACAAAAATCCAACAAACATAACTCAAAATATCACTTTTTAAATGTTTAAGCAATTTTGTTCATAGAACTCTATAGAAGCTATGATTTTTGCACAAAGTATCTTTGATGCATCAAAATCCACAAGGAAAAACATCCACAGAAAAGGGAAGCATCGGAAAACACAGTGATGCATCAGTTCTTGAGTCCATAGGTAAGTGATGCGTCAGTTCTATTGCACGCCGGAGAAATTTTACGTCGGTTTCCGGACAGTAAGGAGAAACGATGCGTTGAAATCCAAAAACGGTTTTGGTCTGTGGGTGATGCGGTGGAACATTTGGCGCACAGTTTCGATGTGTGGGAATCCGGGTGCACTGGAGTCAATACGGCAGTAGCAAAACAGGCACTGCGGTAATTCTCCCAGCCAAGGATAGCTGATGCGGCAATTCTTTCAGCCGCACAGCAGAGCCTGCATCAGAGTCGGGCGGTGGTCTCGAATGTCAGAGTCTCAGTGCACTGAACTCAGGCTGCATAGGTTTCTTAGACCACACGGCGGCGGTGGGTACGAATTTATCCCACACAGTGATGCAGCATCAGAAAACAGGTGTTGGAAGGGCAATGTGTCGAATTTGCAGCAGGAACCACCTCTAAGGGCCCAGACCTGGAATTGGCACCACTTGTAGGTCAGAACTCCCAGCACTGGAGTTCAGGGATGCTGCAGATTAAGTCTTTGATGGCCCTGAGACTCTTCCAACAGGAGGAAAGCCCAAACAAGCCCTTGGAGACACTTAGAAAAACAGATTCAAAGCAGAGTACAGTTCTTTCACTGCCCTCAGACAGAAGCAGCAGCTGCAGGACAACCCAGCAAAACAACAAACAGCAATGGGGCAGTACTCCTCCTGACACCTCTTCAGCTCTCTTTTTGGAAGGATCTTCAGACCAGAAGTATTCTAAAAGTCTGGGGCTTTAGGTCCAATATGTATCCCCCTTTTGGGCTTTGAAGTAGGCATACTTTGAAGGATAGTCTTTGTAGTGCACAAGTTCTGCCTTGCCCTGTCTTGGCTCCAGACACACTACAGGTGGTTGGAGACAGAATTGTGAGAGGCCAGGCACAGCCCTATTCAGGTGTCAGTGACATCTCCTCCCACCACTCTAGCTCAGGAAGGCCCATCAGACTGGTGATGGGCCATCAGGACATACAGGACCCACCTCAGCTCCCTTTGTGTGACTGTCTAGAGTGAATGCACAAACAACCCAGCTGTCAGTCTAAACCAGACGTTAATTCCACAGGCAGGCAGAGGCACAGGATGGTAAAGCAAGAAAATTCACACTTTCTAAAAGTGCTATTTTCAAACATATAATTCAAAAACCACCTTTACTAAAAGACATTTCTTTTTCCTGAGCTGAGAGAGCCCAAACTCCAAATCTCTAGGTCTTCCCGAAAATTACACTTGTAAGATTTTACAAGGCAATTCCACTGATAACCTATGGAAGAGATAGTCCTTGCAGTACTTGTAAAACACACCAGTACGTGTTCTACCTTTCACATACACTGCGCCCTGCCCATGGGGCTACCTTTTGCCTACCTTAGGAATGCCTCACATGCAAAAAAAGGGAAGGCTTGGGACTGGCAGGTGGGTGTACTTGCCAGGTCGACATGGCAGTTTTAAACTGCACTGGCAGACACTGCAGCAGCAGACCTGCAACATGGTTACAAGGCTGCTCATGTGGGCGGCACAATCAGTGTTGCATGTCCACTCCTAGCATTTGATTTAAGGGCCTGGGCACACACAGTGCATTTTATTAGGCACTTACCAGTAAACCAAATATGCCAATCATGGATAACCAATCACAATCATAATTTGCACAGGGAGCATATGCACCGTAGCACTGGTTAGCAGTGGCAAAGTACCCCGAGTTCTAAAGCCAACAAAAAGAGGGTCCAGAAAATAGGCAAAAGGCAAAAAGTCTGGGGGTAAACCTGTAAAAAGGGCCAGGTCTAGAAATTACTTTAATTAGTGAGCTATATATTACTGGATGATGATATTTGGTGATGGATGCATTTATTGTGATATATGATTCTTCATGGGTTTTTCACACTACTTGCACTAATGTGGTTATTCATGTTCTCTTTTTTTTCATAACCTGTTGCATTTCATGCCCTGATGTTCCGATGTATGTTGATCTTATGCTTGCATTGTGAGGCTAACAAGCACTGTCTCAAGATCTGCAAATATGCACAGTTTTTATGATGTATCTGTTTTTTGGGTTTGATTTATGTACAATATACTTTGTATTTTTATATAATCCTGTGTGGAGTTTTTTTTTCGGGTGTGTTTATTGTGTCACTGGTGTGAGTGTGTTTTTGCAAACGCTTTACATATTGCCTTGGGGATAAGCTTGATTGCTCTGCCAAACTACCAAGGGAGCGAGCAGGGGTTATCTTGGGCGAGTAACTCCCTTACCCTGACTAGAGTGATGGGTTCTGCCTGGCTTAGGTGCATGCCCTAGCCAACCAGAAACCCTATTTATAACACCCATTCAAGGACATTTCTGGACTCAGATCAAAAGAAATGGAGCGGGATGTCTTAGTTTCAATCAAGCGGCAGAGTGTTTTCTGAGTTCTTTTCATGTTCGTTTCCCTAGTTCTGCAATTGCGTTACTCTTTATTATGATTCATCGTCTCAGAGACCCGGGAGAGAGTTACTGAATAGGGACACTGCACAGGACACGCAACAGAAATAATTTGTCTCCAGGCGCTGAGCCTTACTAGTCAGGTCACCTAATTACTACCAGAAATTGGAGCTGGAACGGATGGGAAAACACAAAGGTATTCACTGACATTTGAAGGTTCAATTTCTTAGACCTGAAGGGAAGAAAAAATGATCCTCTCAGAAACTTCTGGGGTAGCGTTCGGCAAATGCCAGGATAACATCCACATGTTAAATGGCAGGGGGAAGACAGAGCCTGAGGTATGTAAACCAACAACTTGCAAAAAAGCTCTTCACAAATTGATTTGAGATGTATCAATTGTACTGTACTGAAACAGTTATATAGCGCTTGCAAACTCTGTATGCTGTACTGAAGCGCTTGCCTCCATAGGCAGCAAGCTACATTGTGTAGGATCTTTGGTTGGAAGGGTGTTTTCTGTATTTTGAGCCTATGTGAGAAGTGTTTCCATGAGGTACCCTCGTATATGATGTAGCGCTTAGCTGTATGGTGGATGAAGAGGTGTGAGAGACAGGCATACAGTTTATGGTTTTTATTTGGCAGGTTAAACAACTCTGCAGGTCTCTTTATCGTATTTATTATGCCCATAGTCTACTTTGCTGGTTACTGCACTGAGTTGTCCAACCTGATATTTTGCTTAAAGTTTATGGACCTGAAATTACATTAGTAACAGTTCAGCTTTAAAAAAAGTAAATTGAGTTACGCGGCACCCTGGCTCAGAGACGTTTTAAGGCATGGGCAAAGTGGTCTCTGGCCCAGGGCACCAGCCTTTCAGAGGGCCCCCTGATAGAGCCAGCTCTGTTCTTCAGAGAGTCTTGCCCTGATGAAGTTTAATTATTCTTAAATCTATTGTTTTAAATCCCGTTTTCCTTTAATTTATTTTTAGGTCTCGCTGAAGCAATGTGTAAGCATTGTCGGCGAGATTCTAGTAAGCGGTCCGAAGAGTCTACCCAATTTGCGTATTCGACACAGTTCATGTGAGACAGCGCGTGGACAACGTCAGCCACATCACACACCACCATTTGTCTGTGCCTCAGCATCAGACTTCAAAGGCTGCCGCTCCCCTGCCCCCCCAATCAGACTTCAAAGGCTGCAGCTTCCTTTGATGTCCGCTTTTCTTGTTATACAGTAGTTTTGTGGACGTAACCCCTCCCCCTTAACACAGATTGCCCAAGTCATACCCACTGCCCCCCCCGCCCTATATCTTCTACAGACTCTACCTCTCTTCCCATCCCCCTAACCTGTGCTCTTCATTCAAGATACTGTCTTCCTGGAGCTCCTGCTTGCAGCTCCGTTGCTCCCTGCCAACACTGCATTGCTTTTACAGTTGCCCGCTGAGTATACAATACACAAGTTGTGCTCGTAGCCCACAACATAAAACTCACTGCTACCCTTGTAATAATTAGCACACTCACACCCTGCAAGGGCACAAATTAAGCCATCCTTTTTTATTGGCCGTGCTACACTCACCTTCATTGGCCGCGTTTACTTTCTTTTCGAAGCAGCATCCCTCTACATTACTTTTTCATTTGGTGCCAACAAAAAAGACCTCGCTGTTACCCTTGTAATAACTAGCGCACCGAAGCAGAACAGACTCACACTTTGCAAGTGCACAAATTAAGCCACCTTTTTTAGGTCTCGACTATTCTATCCCACAGGGATTGAATAGACGAGATTATAGTAAGCAGTCAGAAAAGTCTACCTAGGTGCAGATAGCATACAGTTCATGTGAGACAGGCGCGTGCACAGGAATTCACTCCCCCTACCCCTCCCACAAAGCCAGACAAGCCAAGAAGATCAAAGCGACCGGCCGCTTTGATTCCATTTGCCACCAGCCACTTCACGCGCTACGCAGGTCATAAACAGGACCATCTGCTCGTGAATCGGAATGCTTGCATGGTTGCCGAGCCCCCCTCCCAGAACTGCCTTTCCTCTGCTCAGCTTCAACCGGTGCCTGACATCGCACCCCAGTTCAAATTGTGTATGCCCTCTGTTTCTATTGCAGGTCCCAAACATGAAACATAAACCTGTCTTTCCCAAACAAAAATGCAAGCATTTTTCGAAATTGCACCCTTTAACTGCATTCAAATTTGTTTCAATTTCTTTTAAATATTTTTCATTTCACCACCAAAGCTCCTCTGTTATTGCCCCGTGCCTGCTCCTCTCAGTGCTCCGTGCTTGTGTCCCTCAATGTCCAATGCCTGTCCCTCACCCTCTCACCCTCACACACCCTCTCACCCTCACACACCCTCTCACCCTCACACACCCTGTCACCCTCACACCCTCTCACCCTCACACCGCCTCACCCTCACACACACTCACCCTTACAAACACCCTCACACACCCTCTCACCCTCACCCTCACACACCCTCATCTTCACACCCTCACACACCCTCACCCTCACCCCCGTCACCCCACCCCCGTCACCCTCACACCCCCTCACCCTCACACCCTCACCCTCACACCCCCTCACCCTCACAATCCCACACCCTCACACACCCTCACCCTCACACACCCTCACCCTCACAACCCCTCACCTTCGCACACCCTCACCCTCACACACCCTCTCCCTCACACCCCCTCACCCTCACAATCCCACACCCTCACACACCCTCACCCTCACAACCCCTCACCTTAACACACCCTCACCCTCACACCCCCTCACCCTCACACACCCCCTCACCCTCACACCCCCTCACCCTCACTCCCCTCATCCTCACACCCCCTCACCCTCACACCCCCTCACCCTCACACTCCCTCGCCCTCCCACACCCCCTCACCCTCACACCCCTTCAGCACCACTCACCCTCACACCCCCTCAACCTCACACCCCCTCACCATCACACCCTCACACTCAAATTTGTTTCAATTTCTTTTAAATATTTTTCATTTCACCACCAAAGCTCCTCTGTTATTGCCCCGTGCCTGCTCCTCTCAGTGCTCCGTGCTTGTGTCCCTCAATGTCCAATGCCTGTCCCTCACCCTCTCACCCTCACACACCCTCTCACCCTCACACACCCTCTCACCCTCACACACCCTCTCACCCTCACACCCTCTCACCCTCACACCGCCTCACCCTCACACACACTCACCCTCACAAACACCCTCACACACCCTCTCACCCTCACCCTCACACACCCTCATCCTCACACCCTCACCCTCATCCCCGTCACCCCACCCCCGTCACCCTCACACCCCCTCACCCTCACACCCTCACCCTCACACCCCCTCACCCTCACAATCCCACACCCTCACACACCCTCACCCTCACACACCCTCACCCTCACAACCCCTCACCTTCGCACACCCTCACCCTCACACACCCTCACCCTCACACCCCCTCACCCTCAAAATCCCACACCCTCACACACCCTCACCCTCACAACCCCTCACCTTAACACACCCTCACCCTCACACCCCCTCACCCTCACACACACCCTCACCCTCACACCCCCTCACCCTCACTCCCCTCATCCTCACCCCCCCTCACCCTCACACCCCCTCACCCTCACACTCCCTCACCCTCACACACCCCCTCACCCTCACACCCCCTCAGCACCACTCACCCTCACACCCCCTCAACCTCACACCCCCTCACCATCACACCCTCACACCCCCTCACACCCCCTCACCCTCACACACCCTCACTTACCCTCACACCCTCACCCTCAAACCCCCTCACCCTAACACACCCTCATCCCCCTTACTCTCACACCCCCTCGCCCTCACACCCTCTAACCCTCACACAGCCTCACTCTCCCTCACAACCTCACACCCTCACCCTCACCCCCCTCACCATCATACCCCCTCACACCCCCTCACCCTCACAACCCCTCTCCCTCACAACCCCTCACCCTCACCCGCACACCCCCTCACCCTCACACACCCTCACACAACCTCACACCCTCACCCTCACACCCCCTCAACCTCACAACGCCTCCCCCTCACAACCCTCTCACTCTCACACACCCTCACCCTCACTCACCCTCACACACCCTCACCCTCACACACCCTAACTCACCCTCACTCACCCTCACCAGCATAGCATAACAAAACACAGCATAGCATAGCATAACAAAAAAGCATAGGATAGCAAAACATAGCATAGCAGAACAAAACAAAGCATAGGATAGCAAAACAAAACATAGCATAACAAAACAAAACATAGCATAGCAAAACACAACAAAGCATAGCATAGCATAACAAAAGACAACAAAACATAGCATAGCATAACAAAACATAGCATAACAAAACAAAGCATAGAATAACATAACATAGCAAAACATAACAAAACAAAGCATAGCATAACAAAACATAGCATAACAAAACATAGCAAAACACAACAAAACATAGCATAGCATAACAAAACACAACAAAACATAGCATACGTAGCAAAGCGTAGCAAAAGATAGCATAGCATAACAAAACACAACAAAACATAGCATAGCATAACAAAATACAACATAGAATAGCATAAAAAACAAAGCTTAGCATAGCATAGCATAACAAAACACAGCATAGCATAGCATAACAAAACAAAGGCCAGCAAAACAAAGCATAGCATAATAACAAAAAAACATAGCTTAGCATAGCATTTTTAAGGGGCGTGCTACATTTTACTTTCACTGCCAGTGTTTATTGTATTTTGGGAATAACATCCCTCTACATTACTTTTTATTAGGCGCATTATCCTGCTGTTGTCGGCTTTATCAACATGTGTTTAATGGCATTGCTCTCCATTAAGGATCACTGATCAAGTTCAGCCTCTTTCCTGACAGTCTGTTCTGTGCACATAGCTTCGTTCTTCGTGTACACCCCCAGGCCATCATGTGCCGTGTGCACAAAGCCTAACTCTTCTTGAACTGTCTCAATGTGCCTGTGCACTCTATGCACACAGCGTCGCTCTATGTTCACGTGACTGATAGACCTAGCAATTTTAAATACGGGCAGGAAAATAAAAGGGGTGTACACACCAAACACTCATAGCTATTCATTGCAAGCCTTTTTACCAATGCGCACAACTTTACTCTTCATATTCAGCCCCCATACCTCCCTCTGCTCTCTGTATACAGTCTTACTCTACCTGCCCAGCAGTTGACATTGCTATTTCCATTAAAAAATACAAGACTGTTTCTTGTAGCCCTGACGGCTTCTACAGCATAGCTACCCGATTCCACCCTTGCTGCTAGCCGTGTAAAAATTAGTGCCCAGAAGCATATTACACTCACACCCTGGAAGCGCACAAATTAAGGCAACTTTTTTATTAACCATGCTACTTTTTACTTTCATTAATCATGGTTATTTTCTTGGTGGATAGCATTCCTCAATATTTCGTTTACATTAAGGGCCAGATGTAGGTCGGTCGGTAATGGCCGAAAATCGGTATTTTCGGCCGTTACCGACCGGTATTACAGAAATGGTATGTAGGGGCATTATTTTACAGAATCGGTAAATTTACTGATTCGGTAAATTTACCAATTATGTAAAATACCGAATAGACATTTTTACCGATTCGGTAAATCTCAGATGTAGGTGGGACTCTTCTGAGTCCCAAAGGCCCTACAAATTCGGTATTTTAACACCCAATCCAATTGGGTGTTAAAATACCGAATTCAGGTGTGCATGCACTTGTGTGCATGCACACCTAGCCATGTGACAGACAGACATGCCCTTAGGGCATGTCTGTGTGCCACATGGCGCACATGCCTATTTTTGGGGCGCCAGAGGGTGTCAAAGTGACACCCCCTGCACCCTTGCAAAAGTCGGTATTTACCGATTCGGTAATTACCGAATCGGTATTACCCATTCATTCCTATGGGCTTCACAGCCCATAGGAATCAAAGGGGAATACCGATTCGGTAATTACCGAATCGGTAAATACCGAATTCAAACGATTCGGTATTTCCACATCTGGAAATACCTACATCTCCCCCCTTCATATTTACCGACTATGAAATACCGAATCGGTAAAATTCGGTATTTCAGAGTCGGTAAATATGGTTCACCTACATCTGGCCCTAAGTGTGCTATCCTGCTGCCGTCTGCTTCTGATAATATTTGTTTCAAGCCATCACACTCCATTAGGGGATACTGCTTAGGTTCAGCCTACTTCCCAATAATATGCTCGCTGCGTACAACCTCAGTCTGTATTCAGCTCCCATACTGCCCTGTGCTCTGTGCACACAGGTCACTGTTCATGTACTGTCTCCATGCACCTATACATTCTGCGGATATAGCCTTACTCCCTGTCCAGCCTTTATTTCTTCCAGGTGTTTTCTGCATGCAGTTGGCCTCTCATGCACACAGCCTCACTCTTCCTCTCAGCCCCCATGCCCCCATGTGCTCTGTACACACAGCCTCACTTGTTGTGTACTGCCTGCACGCCCACATGCGCTCTGGACACACAGCCTTACTCCATGTTCAGACCCCATATCTTTCACGTTTTTTCACCACGCATTTTGACTTGTGCATTTGCCTACTTGTGCACACAGACTCACTGTTCATGTTCAGCTTATATCCCCCATGTAATCTCTGCACACACACTCTCTTCCTGAACTACCTCCATGTCTTCATGTGCTCTTTGCAGACAGTCTTGCTCCATGTTCAGCCTTCATCAGCCTAGGTCTACGCAGTTTGCTTTCAACGCACAGCCCACTGTTTGTGTACTGCTTACATCGCTCATGCGCTCTATGTACACAGTCTTGCTCCATGTTCAACTTCCATCCCTCCTAGGTGTTCTCTGCGCGCATTTTGCCTTCAACACAGCCTCACTCTTCCTCTACTGCCTCCATATACTCTATGTGCACCGTCTTACTTCCTGTTCAGCATCCATCACTCTTACATGTTCTCTGCACGCGTTTTGCTTTCAAAACACAGCCTCACTCTTCCTCTACTGCCTCCATGCCTCCATATGCTCTGTGCACAGTCTTACTTCCTGTTCAGCCTCCATCACTCTTACATGTTCTCTGCACGTATTTTGCCTTCAACACACACTCTCACTCTTCCTCTACTGCCTCCATGCCCCCATGGGCTTTGTGCACACAGCCTCACTCTGTGTTCAGACATCATCTCTTGCAGGCGTTCTCTACACGCATTTGACCACATGCACAGAACCTCAGTCTTCCTATTTACACAACATACCCCCATGTCCTCTCTGCACACAGCCTTACTCTTGCCTGCTGCCTCCATGCCCCCATGCATTCTGTGCGCACAGGCTCGCCATGTTCATCTTCCATCTCTCCAAGCTGTTTTCTACACGCATTTTGCATCAGCTGCAGCCTCACTCTACATGTTCAGCCATCAAGCATTAATATGCTCTGTGCACACCACCTCACTCTTCGACTGCCTCTATAAACCATGCCTTTGTCACACATCTTTACTCTGTGTTCAGCTTCTCTTTCTCCTAGGTGTTTTCTGCATACATTTGGCCTGGTACATGCATTGTAACCTCATCTTGCACACAGCCTCACTCTGTGTGTTCAGCCGCCAATACCGCTATCTGCTCTATGCACACTGCCTCAATCTTTGTGTACTGCTTGTTTGAAGTTCTGCAGAACCGGTTTCTAAACCCAAACAATCCTTGACAACTGATAGAGCAACCGGCAGCTCTGTTATGTAAACACAACTATTGTTGCGTGAAGGGGCCAGTCCCCTGTAAACATTGGGCACCACCACATCCACCACCACCACATCCACCACCACCGCGTCCACCATGTCCACCACCACCATGTCCACCACCACATCCACCACCACACCCACCACAACCTCCACCACCACCACCACGTCCACCACATACACAATTACCACCTCCACCACCACCACCACATCCACCATCACTACATCCACCACCACCATGTCCACCACCACCACGTCCACCACCACCACACCCACCTCCACCACCACGTCCACCACACACCACCCACCACCACCATGTCCACTACCACCACCACCACATCCACCACCACATCCACCACCACCACCACATCCTACACGACCACCACCACATCCACCACCACCACCACCACCACATCCACCACCACCACGTCCACCATCACCACCACCACCACATCCACCACCACCACGTCCACCATCACCACGTCCACCACCACTATGTCCACCACCACCACGTCTACCACCACCACGTCCACCACCACCACGTCTACCACCACCACGTCCATCACCACCATGTCCACAACCACCACGTTCACAACCACCACGTCCACCACCACCATGTCCACCACCACGTCCACCACAAGGCCACAACCATGTCCACCACCACCACGTCTACCTCCACTAGCACCACCATATCCACCAAGTCCACCACCAAGTCCACCACCACATCCACCACTACATCCACCACCACCACATCCACCACCACATCCACCACCACCATGCCCACCACCGCCACATCAACCACCATGTCCACCACCACCATGTCCACCCCCAACATGCCCACCACCACCGCGTCCACCACCACCGCGGCCACCACCACTGCATCCACCAACACCCGTCCACCACCACCACCGCATCCACCACGTCCACCACCATGTCCACCACCAACACCACCACGTCCACCACCAACACCACCCCATCCACCACCACTACATCCACCACCAACATGTCCACCACCACCACGTCCACCACCACCACACCCACCTCCATCACCACCACCCCTACCACCACCACGTCCACCACCCCTACCACCACCACCACATCCACCACCACCATGTCTACCACGTCCACCACCACCATGTCCACCACCATCATGTCCTCCACCACATCCACCACCCCCACGTCCATCACCACCATGTCCACAACCACCACGTCCACCACCACCATGTCCAGCACCACCATGTCCAACACCACATCCCTCTATCTATCTATCAACGTCCCTCTATCTATCTATCGCCCTCCCTCCCTCTACCTATCGCCCTCACTCTATCTATCTTTCGCACTCACTATATCCCATCACCACAGCATCACTCAGCACCACCACAGCATCACTCAGGGGCACCACAGCATCACTCAGGGGCACCACAACATCACTAGGCGCTACCACAGCATCACTGAACGCCACAGCATCACTCGTCGCCACCACAACATCACTCAGCGCCACCACAGCATCAATCTGTGCAACCATTCAACAACAACTGGTTCAAATATGTTCTCTCAATGTTTCAAGCTTTATTACAAATGTCACAAAAAGATGTTAATATTTCACTTCTGTTCTTGGATTTTCGTCACAATAAAATACACTGAACATAATCTTCACAAAAGCTATTTACGAAAGTTTAAGCTATTGCATTATAAATTACAATAGCTTTTATTTAAGTAATAATTATTTAAAAAAATTGAAAGCCATTGTTATTTGTAATATCAATACATCTAAGTCACGTAAATACAACACATATTGCATTACAAATGCGATAGGTGTCACATTTGCGAAAGTTAAAACTATTGGCATTGTAAATGACAAAGCTATTAATTTCGCTATTTTCAAAACCAACACATAAATAAAAAAATTGTCATTTACAATACCAATAGCTCAAACTTTCCTAATGCGAGACCTATTGCATTGCAAATGCTTGTTATATATTTGGTATGTGAGAGTCTATTACATACATTTTGTAGAGATAGTGTGTTTATGTTTCATGCCACATCCATAAAAAACAATTCTTTTAGATCAAAACAGGATCTCACATATGAGAAATGGGAGGGTGTCAAAGAGATTATTTGCAGTAATAATATTAAGCTGCTGCTGTGTTACAATATTGAAATCTCAGTTCACTATCCTTGAATATTAGATGTAACATATTTAGAAGTTTTACGAGTGTGCCTGTGTGTGTGCCGGTTGGCTAATACTTTAGTGTGCCAAATCGTTTTTTTATTCTTTGTTCTTTTTATCCATCCATATGTTTTTAAATTATGTCTTCAGGTTACTGTAAATAATTGCCAAGAATATCTTTTCTTTGCACCAAAAAGAAACATATTTTCGTGTGATGTGCGCTGAAATTAAAAGTGTTTCTGTTCCTGTTCTTTGTACACCTGCATGCTGGGAAGCACCCATACATTCCTTTTACAATTATATAAAATGTTTAATTTACTTTTAAATTAAATAAATATTTTAAGCATATGAGCACAACCTTTATGTAGAAGCATGATTTGTTTCTTCTTTGTATTGGTAGCGCCATATGCTTGCTATAAAAAGAGAACTAACCATCACACCAGTTTGTCAAGACAAATGGCTGGTAGAGCTATCCCAATATACCTCTATCCAGACCTCCATTATGCACTGCTTTCTCAGCCTGGAGATATGAGCTGAGCCCTCACAATGCATACCTATCCTTATCTATGTCACTGAAGAGACGCCCAAAATACTCTCACAAGGTACCTTTGGCCTGACTTGAATTATGCGCCACCTTCCTGATCTGAAAGTGCAGTCACTAGTCAGCTATGTTTTAACATCTTACAAATTCTGGCCCACTTGAAAAAAATCCTTGTTTCACACATCAAACCAAAAGTAGTCTCTTCACATATATTGTTAGGTTTCTGTCTTTGAATATCATCATGCATTAAAACAAAGATTGTTTTGTATTTTCTGTACTCAAACTTATGATGCCACGTTTCAAAACACAACAAATGTAGAACATGGGGAGGACTCGAACAATGTTCCCTAACACAAAGGCTAATTAAACAACAGGAGGCAGATGCAAGAGGAACATCACACATTTCTTCCACACAAATAAGAAAGGTACAATGCAGATACAATGACATTTTGGCAGGGAACGGGGGTGGCGGAGCGGGGGGGGTTAACCAAAATAAAATAACACTTACCTTTTAACAGACGCCGTCTCTCCTCAGCTCCGATCCCTCCTGATGCCACTGTCTCTCCTCATCTTCCATTGCAAAGAGGAGGCACCCAGGTTCCTTACCCTAAGCCAATTATAACGCTGCAATGCAGCATTGTGGTTGGTCTGAGTGCCATAAATTGCTAAGATGGGGACAGGGAGCCTTTGCATGTTCCTCACCAGGCTGTGTAATGCAGCCTGGTGGGGAACATGCACAGTCTGCATGACTCTTTGGCCGGCCCAAGAAGACTGGCCAAGCAGTCATGCCCACTTGGAGTTTGCAAGCTCCTCCTCCCCGGTGCCATCAACCCCGCCCTAACCCAGCCCCCTAGTGAAAAATAAACTGATAATAACCAGGTCATTATCATTTTATTTTTCCTTTCGCCTGCCCTGAGAATAGTGGGGTGCCTTCCCCGCACAGATAGCTAACACAATATAGAGACCGAGTGAGTTGGCCACACCAAACCAGACAGAATGCACAGACCCACGAAATGAGCCAGTTGGTACACCCCGGAACTCAGCAAAATGCAGATGTAAACAACTAGAAAGAGGATGGCGCAACAGCAGAAACAACACTGATCGAGCCTTCTTCAAGTCTGCCTTCAACAACTTCCACCACCTACTCAAAGTCACAAAAAAGGAGGCCCTGACACACTGCATCGAGGTCAACGCCAACCAGACTAAGGACCTCTTCAACATTATCTGAGAGCTCACATGCCTATCAGCCACCGAAAACTCAATCTCCTCCTCACAGAAATCTGGGACGCTCTTGCAGACCACTTCCAAAACAAGATAGCCACCATTTACATAAACTTCAATCCCCAACCCACCGACCTCCTCAGCCTCTCCACTCCCAAGAAGACAGATGCCGACCAGTCGCTCAACCCCTATGAACAACTCAGCACACTGAACACGACTCTCTTAATGAATCCCATCCACTCGGGAGCAGCCACCGACTGGTGTTCCCATCGACTTTTCAACATCGGATGCAACGAGATTAGTCACCAGCTCACCACCATCCTCACAGCCTCCATTGCCACAGCCACCTTTCCCAATGCCTGGAACCACTCAGAGGTCACACCCCTCCTCAAGAAACCCTCTGCAGACCACAGTGACCTCCAGAACTACCAACCTATCTTGCTGCTCTCATTTTCCATCAAAGTTCTGGAGAAGGCCTTCAACCTCCAACTCACCGAACACCTGGAGAGAAACAACCTCCTAGACCCCTCCCAATCAAAATTCAGAGCCAACCACAGCATCGAGACTGCCCTGACCACCGTGACAGATGACATCGGCCCTACTTGACAGAGAAGAATCGCCCTTTCCTGGACGCAAATTCTCTATGAAATGACAAGTCAATGCTGTCTCCTCAGCATGCTTCCACACTCTCCGCATGCTCTGCAGAATCTTCAAATGGCTCCCCATCAGCACCAGGAAAACAGTGACGCCGGCCCTCATCAACAGCTGCATGGACTACGGCAACGCAGTGTATGCAGGCACCACCAGCGAACTCATGAGAAGACTCCAGATGATCAAGAATACAACAGCTACAATGATCCTCAACTCACCCAAAAGGTCCCACATCACCCAGCACCTGAGAGACCGCTACTGGCTCCCCATCCAGGAAAGACGCCCTTTCAAATTACTGGCCCATGTCTACAAAGCCCACCATGACCAAAGACCTGCAAACATGACCCACTGCCTGAATTTCCATTAACCACCCGTAAAACTCAGCAGCGCTCACCTCTACCTCGCACAGAAACCGCACATCTGCCACTGCCGCACCGGAGGATGGTCCTTCTCGCAACTCTCTGCCAAGTCCTGGAACACCCTTTCCCTCCACCTCCGAACATCACCTATGTTGACACACTTCAGGAAGACACTGAAACGGCCACCTACATCGGTCCCCTAGTCCCTTATGTTGCCATTTCTCTTCTTATATTGTTAAAGTGCAAGACCTATATTAATATGGTGTGGGTGAAATAAAAATGCTTTTTAATTCTGTTTCCTTACCTCACAATTAAAACAGAAAGGTATTGTAATGGAACCTGCTTCTATTTTTCTTCGACATGTTCCTGCGCTCCAATAGTGCCCCTTCATTTGTCGGACACCTTCTTCAGGACTATAGGTCCCAGTATTTTACATAAAATACTGTAAAACAGTGCCAGATTCACAGATCATGCTTAACAAGCACATTCAGTATATCTGTTTAGTTTTCATAAGCAGGGGCAACAGCAGTGGAAACACTCCTTCATAAGAGAGGTACATCTTGGGTAGAAACACTACACTGCCCTTTTATAGAGGACAGATAGATACAGCAAAAGCAGCTTCAGTACAAGCATTACTGCATGACAGGAGCAAAGCAAGCTTCCATCTCTCACTCAAAGAGCAAGTGCAATCTTCCATTCCCTACAGAACATATTCAGCTGTGCCGATTAGCGCAAGTTTCATTGCTAAATAACATTTACAGTTAAGACATGAGTGGCATGTAAGTTAAAGACAGATCTCTGAATGGGTGCTCAACTCATTAAGAATAATATGAAGGTGAGTGAGTGAGTGAATATGTAAGTCCTGACAGCTATCACATGTGATAATTGTCAGAATCCTGAAAATCTTGCCCCTGTCATTCATGGACCTACTATTTTTGCTGAGCCTTTGTTTTTCCAGATATTGAAAAGTAGCTGTTACCTAATACATGAATATTATTTAGGACAGCCAAGCCACATTCTAAGTAACTTTGCTCAAGATGGCCACACAAGGCACTTTGCCATCCAATATCTGTAAGCGCGGCTCTATAGCAGTGCAACCTGTGCCACCGCACCGGGTGCTGACTTCAGGAGACGCTGAGTTTGCACGTTTATTTGGGTTTTAAAAGCACCTGTTGCAGCATTCCGTGTCTCCAGCAATTTTCAGGTAACAATAAAAATGTCAAGATAACTCCGGTGATCAATGTTCTTCCTGGAGAGAGTTGTGAGTTTTGTTTAGTTAAGGTTTTGACTGATCATAAAATAGCACAACCTGCTGCAATGAACATTTACCATGCAGATCACAAAGGGCATATATTGTAAATAGGTCTGTGGGTTACTGCTTTTCAAAGAGACGTCCTTTTGTTACTTGCCGTTTAGAAGTTAAAATTATGATATAGAAGAGTGAATTATTAACTGTCATCAAAGAGCTGCATGCACACTGCAAAGTTTAGACTATATCATAAATGAATGTTGCAAAAAGGGCTCATTTTGGTAGAAATCGATTCTTATTATTAAAGAGAACCCCCAACTATGAGGTTCTGTTTTCAATTCTGAGTTGGTGCTCTTCCAGACCAGGCAGTCTTAAACTACACTGCCTACCGGTATGGATGACGTACCTCCTACACTTGTAGTCCTCTGGCACATGTAACATTCCCTATACACTGATTTACACACTTATGAGCGACTGTTTGTGTAATGTGCGTGTGATGCAAAGTGCTCTGATACCCAACACTGGTATTAGTGACACTATATAACTAATTAAAAACATCTGAAGGGAGTGGTTATGGAGACTTGAGGGGCACTGTTAAAAGGTGGTGGTGAGGGAATCCGTGCAGGCCCGGACTGGCCATAGCGGGCACAGGGCAATCTCCTGGTGCGCCGCAAGGGTGGGGGCCGGTTTTGAGCCCCTGGGGGCCGATTTTGTTAGAGTACGGTTTTTGCAGCACAGCTGCAAAATCGGCCCTACAAAAAATCGGCCGAAAACCTGCCCTAGCAAAACGCTCTGTAGCACCTCCAACCCCCCCGCCGAGTGGGGAGGGGGGGCACTTTGCCAGGGCCGGTTTTGGTTCCCAGTACGGCCCTGAATCCGTGGTGGAGGTGGTCACCATCTCCACCACGGATGGGGGGGTACCAACAAACATTGTCGCAACAGGTGCCACCGGCACGACAGCCGTCCTGATCGTCTGTGTTGCACCTGTTAGAATGTTGAGAGCCACCCTGCGTTGTCAGATACAGAGACCCCCTATATTGTTTACTCCAATGCTCACCGTTATTTTTATTAATGCTTATCTGTTGTCTGAGTCTGGGATACCTTCTTGCCTTGACCTGCACACTGGCCCTAATAGACTGTAATGTAACTGCTCCTCTTCTTCTGGACCCAAAGTCCCTTTCCTGGTTGCACATACCTTCAGCTTTCCATTTAATGAGACTGGGTTTCATCCAGTCTGGGGTTTCCAGCCAACTACACTGAGCATGCAGATATTTGCAAGCCAATACCTATTAAAGGAATATACGAACTACAACTTCCAGCATGCTTAGTGTTGTTGGCTGACAAATAGGAACTGACCAGCTGGAACCCTCACAACATGGGTCTAGATGAGATTTAGGAGTGCACATTTTCACAGCCCCATGGTTCATTACCAACATAATTTAACTCAACTATTATTAGTCATTTCAGGTTATCCCTCTGCTTTTTTCATTGCCTGTCCTTTAACCCCTTCGCTGCGGCGGCTATTCCGCTGCAGCGCTAAGGGGGTAGGGCGGCCGCGCAGCGGTCACGTGCTTGTGGCGGAACCGCTCCGTCACGGCTCGCGGGTGAGCTTTGCTTGTGACGGAACGGTTCCGTCACGAACGCGCCCGCTCAATGGAATGCGCCGCGCAGGCGCGAAATCAGCGCCGCGCAGGTGCGCCGAGCGGGCCGTGACGGTACCGTTCCGTCACAAGCACAGCTCACCCGAGGCTTGTGACGGAACGGTTCCGTCACAAGCATGCAAGGGGTTAAGTATAGGACAAATAAGGACAGGGGTAAAAAACAGACAAACACAAAGATGCACCCCACTTTTGTCTCTAGGTTTACCAGATGGTTCCATGCGAGAGTCACAGCTTTTATAAATGTACACTGTGACTAGAGCAGATAGTCAAACATGCATCTGGGAAATTTGTCAGGACTGCTCAATTTACATCATGTGGGCTGCTTAGCCTTCGAATCTGGACTTGATTTTTTGTTATTAGTTCTTGTATATGATTAAGGGATACCTCTATGTCTCTGGATCACAAATAACCAGTCTTGGGCTTACTGGAATGCTCGTTTTCGGGTGTGCCAGCACAATTAATTTAATCCATCTGAACCTAGAGTAAAACGTATCTAATCCGTGTTCTGTAGCCCTGCTGGTGCCATTATAAAAGCAGGACTACGAGTACCAGAATGCAATGGGAAAATAAATAGCATTGCCTAGATGAGTTACTCACACTTGGGCTTTTGACACGTGAGATGTATTTATATGTCACCTAGCAAACCCGACCATATCCCTGGAAGCTTCTCCTGACAGGTGTTGTTGAAGAGTAAGTTTGGTTCGACCGCGTTTTGCCGTGACCCGTGGTGAATCTGCCGGTGCAAGAGTTAAACGCTGCTTGTTGCAGACATCTTCTTTTAGATTTCAAGCTCTGGTCTCTTCACAAAGGATCCAATTGATGGGCGGGGGAGGGGTTTGTGGAATGTCCCCGTAGGTTCTGAGATAACCTCCTTCGATGAATTGGTTTGTGTTTCTGTTTGCTGAGTGTTCTCGTAACATGGGCTGCGGTTTTGTAAGCAGACATCTATTCCTTTGATCTTGCAGAAGTCCATTGCCGTCTAATCTTTGCTATCTTTAGGGCGAGGCAATTTCCCAGTAAATAAATTAACATGAACACATTTATTTACTTTAAAAGCATTTAACTAGGCAGGGCACTGTTGTGGTAGCAAGGCGACACTGGCCTGTTATTCCATGGGCATTTCCACTGTGGGCTGGAGCCCTTGGAGACTGATTTTGAAATTAAAGGTTCCAATCCTTAGCTTTCCTTTTAAAAATCTTTTTTTTTCCAGGTGTGTTGGCACTTTATTCCGACAAAAGCAAATCAAACTGCCTCTCCAGAGAAGTGGAACTTTTGAAAGAAAATGGGAAGTCTTCCTTAACTAAAATGATTTCCGTTTTAATATCTGATCAGATTCCATAGGTTAAGCAAGCATTTGCAATGCAATAGGTCTTGCATTTGCGCGAGTATAAGCCATTGACATTGTAAATGACAATGCCTTTTATTTATGTTTTCAAAACCAATACGTAAATAAAAGGCATAGTCATTTACAATGCCAATGGCTTAAAATCTCGCAAATGAGAGCTCTAATGCATTGTAATGCTTATTTTCCTCGTCTTGGGACAGACGAAGCGTGATGGGGCAATGGGGGGAAGGAAAGAGTTAGGTTTAAAAAGCATTTGCAATGCAATAGGTCACACAGTTATTAAGTTTGAGCTAATGGCATTGCTAAATATTGCAACACCAATTGCAACAAAAGTCTATAAATTGTAGGCCAAAAAATGTGCATTTATTTTTGTAGCAATGGTGGCATGCTGCGCTTTAGATGAATATGTTTAAAAGTAAAATACGCCATACTGCGATAGCTACAATAGTTAATTGTGGATGCGTTAACAATTGATGTGTGCACTGATGGCTGGTGGTGTGTGTGTCTGTAGAAAATGTGCACTGCCGGCTGGTGGTGTGTGTGCTTGGTGAAAGCGTGCACTGATGGCTGGTGGTGTGTGTGTGTGCCTGGTGAAAGCGTGCACTGATGGCTGGTGGTGTGTGTGTGCCTGGTGAAAGCATGCGCTGACGTCTGGTGGTGTGTGTGTGCCTGGTGAAAGCATGCACTGACCTCTGGTGGTGTGTGCCTGGTGGAAGCGTGCAATGATGGCTGGTGGTGTTTGTGCCCGTAGAAAGCGTGCACCTACGGCTGGTTGTGTTTGTGCCCAGTAGAAGCGTGCAGTGACGACTGCTGGTGTCTGTGTCTGGTGAAAGTGTGCACTGACGGTGTGGTTGTGTGTGTGGGTGTGGTTGTGTGTGTGGGTGTGGTTGTGGTTTTGTGGTTGTGTGTGTGTGGTTGTGAGTATGGTTGTGTGTGTGTGGTTGTGAGTGTGGTTGTGTGTGTGTTTGTGGTTGTTTGTGGTTGTGTGTGTTATTGTGGTTGTGGTTGTGTGGTTGTGTGTGTGTGGTTGTGAGTGTGGTTGTGGTCGTCTGTGGTTGTGGTTGTGTGTGTGGTTGTGGCTTTGTGTGTGGTTGTGTGTGTGTGTGGTTGTGTGTGCGTGTGCGCTTAGTCGAATCCAACTTTGTGTCAACATTTCCAAACAATCTGTGAACTTATGTGTGTGCGCGCTTAATCGAGTGTGTGTATGTGTTTATGTGTGTGTCTGTGATTGTGTTTAGTTGTGTTTGTGTGTGTGGTTGTGTGCTGCCCGAGGCTTAGGTAAACACCTGCCCTCCTGTCATAATCAACATGGAGCTCAGCTAAGCTATGCCAGGTCCTGAGCAAGAAGGGCCACAGTAAAACCGGTCAGTGCACAATCCATGGACGAGCGTCGGGCGCTGTCCCTGGCTAACACCACCCTCTCAACTGCCTCATCTGAAGGTACGACAGCAAGCACCCACAGGTGATGAGTCGCAATTGCAACAGCAACAGCACGAAGGCTGCACCCTAAAATGTGTCATGGGGCATCCTTTGTGAATCTTTCCACTGTTCCTTTACCAGGGCTCCTTGTGGACTAGGGGCTCTACTGAGGAAGAGAGAGTCAGAACCAGTACAGCTTCAGCTGCATTGCATTATTTCAACAAATGCAAACTCGATGTATTCATAAAGTAGAAGCAGTTATGAAGAACTGTGTGGTTTCAGACACTAGCAAATATTCAACAGAATAGCATGGAGGGGAGGCTTTAGGAACGCAGGCAGTACATTCCCGAAAACACACTAAAAGCGATGCCTGGAATGCTTGGAACTAGTCTAAACTACTGACACTCGCTCTAGGTGGCATTCCAACCCAACATATATTTCGACCACTATACCACTCTCGACAGAGACCCCTCTCATGGGAATGGTTCAGTCTGAACTGCCAGGCGAGCGAGGCTCTTCCACAAGGGTACACAAGCAACCCCAGACCATGTTAGGCCTTGTCAGTGAACTATAACACGGTAGACCTCCGGCAACAGCAACCACAGGGAATACCGTTTTGTAAATACCATCACAGAAGAGTTAAAAGATGGCATCAGAAGTGGATGCCATAACAGAGATAGATACAGTCTGCCGGTAATACTGGACAAGTATAAAAAGAAGTTTGGTTAATTGTTTCAACCAGAAAGCCACAGTGAAACAAATGAAACATATTCTTCCATTAGTCACAGTGGCTGGGGGTAAGTAAAAAAATAAAGAGTGTAGTGTAATCTGATGCAAATACGAAGGAATTTGCATGCATAAGAATGAAAACACTTGCCATCTTAACAGAAGTTGTGAACCTGTTACTTCTGGCATTTTCTGTTACAGTTTACTGCAAAAAGGCACCTCGGTGTAATTGCTTCAATGGGAGCCCACAGACTTCAACTCCCACAAGGCAATAGGTCGTCAAATCAAATGGGCTGGAAACACAGACCGAGGTGGTAACTCAGCCACGTCAATTTGTACGGAGCTTTGAAACATGGATTTGTACTATTTTTGTTTATTAGAATGGCAGAAGGGAGAAGGTCCGTGCTCCTATCCTGTCAACAAATGCTCGTGAAAAATAGCATTCAATTATTAACACTTATAATTCTCTCTCTCCATAGCGCATGACTCTCGGTTCTAATTTTATATTGCTTTTCTGGGTAACAGTACATGACAAATGTTGTGTGGGGACCCTCCTCACACTTAGCTGGACTCTGCTCTCTACACGGAAGGAGAGGCGTTAGGCGAGCGTGAGCGCGCAGCCTCGGACGCGCATTGAACGTTGAATGCGCAGTCAGGCCATGGAGCATCCTCTGCTCCACATCCCTGGCGCTCGGAATGGTAAGTTTAGCAATTTCAAAACTCGGCATTAAATTGCACCCCCTGGTGCCCCATAGAAACGGAGAACGCGTAGGTGGAATGCTCTGGGAACACTATTTTTCAGCAGGGAACCGCGTCTGATGGACTGGGCTAGGCGGGCGTATGACAGCGTCGGGCAGCGTGCTGGAGTTCCCGACTACGTTTTTTGTTACGCCTCACATGCTTGCATTTCTTAAAAGCGTTGCATTGTGATATAAACATTCTTCAGTTTTGATAGTGGCGCTGCGATGCAGACCGGTTCTGCGCCTCAATGTAGCAGTAGTTGTCCGGTTTAGATCTGACAGTGCGTGGAGTATTTTAGAGAAATGGAATACTCAATGCCCTTCGTTATTCAATTATTACCCAAGGCGTTTTGCCCTAATTAAAAGAACTACCCCACACCCCCCACAAGCCCTGAAAATGACCCCTGTAAACTACCCCAACCACCCAGCCCTGAAAAAAGCCCCGGACTCTCCAGCCCAAAACACTACCCACGGTTCCCCCATCCCAGAAAACTAACGACGCCCATCCCAGAAAACTACCCCTGACCCCCCCCCCCCCCCCCCAGCCCACACATATGCACGGTTAAGACAAACAAGGTTACGTTTACGATGTTGGTTACGCTTACAATGTTGGAACAAGCATGGCTGGGGCTGCGGTGTTCCGACTGTTTCCGGTTTATAGTCTGTGTCTCGTTTGTGTGGTTGTTAATGTGACTGAGATGCTTGTATTTTGAGTCACAGAAGGTATTTCCTTCTCTATTACTGTATCTTCTGGAGCGATTCAAGAATTTGGATTGGCTTAATGCTGTGAAACATCAGATTTTGCCTATACACTTTGTGGTGGGTCTTTGGAAGGTGTGTCTTGACTTACAGTAGTCAATAGGGTATGAGTGATTTGAGGCACAAAAGGAGCATCGCTTCTCAATCATGTTTGTTTTGTCGGCATGTTTGATGGTGGGATATAACGTCTCAAGTAGTTGCATTATGCAGACTGTAGATGGAACCGAACCTTGGATCAAAATATTGTCTGTGTGATAAAGTGATCTTGAGAGTTGTCAGCTGGCCGGATTTAATTTTTTTAGTCTGTGTTCTCGTGGGATAGGCAAGTGTTGCTTTTTCTAAAGTGGTTTAGAATTTGTCTAGCAGTGCTTTCATTTCTTATGTATAAATAAAACATCAGTTTTTTTTGTGTATGCATTAAAAAGTCACTTTTATTTGCACCTGTTGTAGTATTGTGTTAAAGGGCAGCCATCACTGGAGATTTGGCCATCACTGAAGATTTTTTGTATTTTCCGCTTGAATGCAATGCCCTAAGGCTATTTTTGGTTAGACTAGTGTGTAGTTTGGTAAAGAAGTAACAGGTAGATTCATCAAGCCGAAATCGGCTCGCAAAGGGCCAGATTCTGAGAATCTGGCCCTTTGAGAGCGCTATTTTTGCATTTGGGATTCATCATCCCAAATGCAAAAATCGCAATTCTAGAAATCGCTAAATTGCGATTAATTGCATTTAAGGAATCTCAATTTGAGATTCCTTAAATGCAATTCATGAACCATTTAAAAATTGAGAATTCGCAATCTGGGGGTGCTATTTGTCGCAAAGCCTAACTACGTGGTAAATAGCAAAAACTTTGAAAAATGCACTAAAGTGCATTTTTCAAAGTTTCATGTTGCGCACACATATGCCCTAAGGGCATGTGTGTGCACAACATATGTGCACACATCAATTTCAGGGGTGCAACAGGGTGTCCTTTGGACACCCCTGCACCCTTGAAATCGCAATCTCAATTTGCGAATCGCTAATTGCAATGGTCATCCCATTCATTCCTATGGGCCTAGAGGCCCACAGGAATGAATGGGATGACCATTGCAATTAGCCTCTAGGCCCATAGGAATGAATGGGGAGATATTCCTTAATTGCGACTCGCAATTTGCGAGTCGCAATTAAGGAATTATTAGAAACCGTTATTTCTGAAGTGATTTCTTGATGAATAGCATTTTGCTCTTCCTTAATACCGAATCGCTATTTTTCGCTATTAAGGAATCGCAAAATGTGTTCTTGATGAATCTGGGGGTTAGTGCCTAATTAAGTGCGTTGTTTGTGATATGCGGTTTTGTCTTTAGAGCACTCAATTTTTTCTCCTTAAGATAGGCAGTCAGGAGCAAATCACCAGAACATGCTGTGCACCAAAATGTATTTGTTGTAATTTCCCCTCTGCATTGTTACCTTTGTTGTCCCTTAGGTATGCCCTTTTTCCACCCCCTGTAACATTCCCCAGTTGTACATTCCAAGGGAGTCTGTCATGGAATGTTGGAACCTTGTCAGTTAACAGACGAGTCAGAGAGTGGATGGCTGAATAAAGAAGGCTCTACTCTTACCTTTCTTGGCCTTCCCTTTCTCTATTTTACAAAAGTATTCATTTAGGAAAGAGTCCTCAAATAACTGCAGCATATATAGGAGTAATGCATGTTACTGAGGCAGATATATTCATTTTACAGTATTGATTAAGGAGCAAACCTTTTAGGTGGCTAAACCAATCAGTCTATGTGTATCCCAATTTAGCGTTTCTCAAATAGTATAGATAGAGATTGAGAGAACCAAATCAGCTATTTAGTGCACTAGGGAAGACCCATCATGGTGAATGTTTGGCAAAGAGTCACAGTGAATCTGATGTAATGGACACTGCATGTGAATGAGTGTGAGGATGTGAGTTTGATTATCAGCTGCTAAGATGTCTAGTTAGGAAACTGAATATGAGTTTTGTACCAATCAATACCTTTTAAGGACCATACAGGTTCAAACCTGGTCTCTTTGCTCATAACTAGTTTGGGCCTTTTCTGGCAATTCTGCATTCCCTGTGAGGGGCTTTTTATGGCTGTTACAAGTACTGCTGGAAAGTAGGAGGAAATAACCAGAACTCGGTTTCAACAGCTATTTCTGGGCCGTATCAGGCTGATCCAGGGAAACATGCTGAATGTGTCCTTGGGTCTTTTCCTGACAGCAGAACATAATTTTGCATCGCCCTCACGTTGTCTGCATTCCATTTGGAGGAGCAACCTGCAAGCAGCGAGATGGCTTTATTCTTTTAACATAAGCTAGGACCAAAACAAAGGGCTGATTTAAAAGGTCATCAGCCCTCCTTTTGTTCACACAGCATCCTGGCTGGGAGACATTTGAGGCCTAATACCAAGATGCCAATGCAATTGAAGGTAACAAAGGCGCACAGTTTGGTGTCACTTCACAAATATTGAAAGAGATAATAATGGAGGTAGGCTTTTAACTTTGTTCAGTTCCTATGAATGCTAAATGTATCTGCCTGTATGAGTAACTACATAAATATTCATTTAAATGGTACCAGCTAATTTTTTTTGATTGTAATTGTTTTATAGTGCTACTCGTCCCAGTGTAGGGTGTTAGAGCACTTTACATCATACAAAGAGGCACACTAAATCATGCAAGTTCTTAAATCAATGTAAAGGAAATCTTACATTAGACAACGAGGGTTATAAGGCTCAGGAATCACATATCATCCATACTTGTAGACATTATCAACCAGATGCATCAAGCATCCATTTTGCGATTCCTTATTAACGAATAATAAGGATTCGCTAATAAGGAATAGCAAAATGCTATGCATGAAGAAATCGCATAAAAAATAGCGATTTCTTAGAATTCCTAAATAGCGACTCGCAAATTGCGAGTCGCAATTAAGGAATACCTCCCCATTCATTCCTATGGGTGAATGGGAAGACCATCTCAATTTGCGAATTGCAATTAGCGATTCGCAAATTGAGATTGCGATTTCAAGGGTGCAGGGTGTCCAGAGGGCACCCTGTTGCACCCCTGAAATTGATCTGTGCACATATGTTGCGCACACACATGCCCTTAGGGCATGTGTGTGCGCAACATGAAACTTTGAAAAGTGCACTTTAGTGTATTTTTCAAAGTTTTTGCAAATTACCATGAAGTTGTACTCCGTGGTAATTTGCGTGCCCTATTAGCGAATTCGCTATTTTTGAAACTTTCATGCATTGCATTTAAGGAATCTCAATTTGAGATTCCTTAAAAGCAAACAATCGCAATTTAGCGAGTTCTCAATTTGCGATTTTTGCATTTGGGATGATGCATCCAAATGCAAAAATAGCAGTCGCAAAGGGGCAGATTCTGAGAATCTGCCCCTTTGCGACCGGTTTTTAGCTGGATGCATCTGGCTGTTAATGTTAAAAGTGAATGGTAGGGAGAAACATAGTCAGAATATAAAGCATAAAGCAGTGATACTGGTTGTCTGCACTAACAAGACATTATTACTTCTCAAAGGAACGCTTATTTGCAATCTTAGAATAATAACAGATTGAGAAACAAAATAAGGCTCGAAGCCCATGACTCGCAGTTCGCATGCAGTGGAGAAGTGTGGCTCAATGGTTAGAGCGGCAGACCCTGATGCAGAGGTCTAGCCCGGGACCAGGGTTCAATTCCCGCCTCGGTGGGTCTTGGGCTCAAAAATTCTACGGACCTGATAATTCTCGCCTCGGTTCCTTTTCTAATCATAGAGTCCCACTCTGCAACTCTGGGCAATAGATGCTTAATCTCCACAACGGCCCCCACAACGCTAAGGATTCCTGGCCTTCATCCTAAGGGTGCCCAGGAGTGGACGCCTCACAGGGAAAGCCAGGACGGGTTCCACAGCGGTATTCGTATCAATTTTGAAGCTGTCCGATCACTGTGCTATATTGGCTTGTAAATTATGAACTGGAGGTAACACAGTGATCTCGGTGTCGAAAGCAGTAACCCACTTACCTTGCTGAAAAAAATACTAATCTGTGATATGCATGTTACAGATGTCCTTTGCAGCAGGCACATTGACCCTCTATTAAACTGTGATTGAGCAAAGCACAGAACTCTCCCAGGACTGTGTTCACCATTAGAGTTATCTTTCCAATAATATATTCCACTCCACATTGCTGGGCACACAATGATCTCTGCCGCATATGTCTTAACCCTGTAAAATATTTTATAATGCAGCCTCTTTGTGACCAATCAAGTAATGTATAATAGTTACTGTCACATATGTCCCTGTTGACAATTTCTTTGCAGCAGATTTTTTTTAAATAAATGTGTAGATTGACTGTCAGACTCTGCTTTCCAACCTCTGCGCTCTTTCCTCTGCCACCCCTCGAGCCCTAATGTATGGGTTCCTGGAGTCAATATTTTCCAATCTAGTACTGGTTACAAGGGATTCATACGATTTTAACTCATGAATCCGTATGCCCCAATTGTAGATGGAGATTAGAGTCATCTAAAAAGAGTTTGAGGGATTCTGATCCTAACCACTTTTTCAATAGTCCCACAAATCAGCCGCCTCATTCTGTTCCAGTTTGCTTTGCTATCCTGAAAAAAGAGTCTGGGTTCGACTTGTAAAGGCATGAAAAAGTATGGAAAAATGTACTTCTGTAGAGCTACCCCCCCTGCTCATAACTGCTATTGCTTATTATTAACCCTTTGTAATTAACTTTGTATCTTTGGTCACTGGGGGCCCTACAGGGCAGCATTCTTATTTAACACAAACAATGAAGGCAGCCTCTGAAGCTGCACTGCGCCTTGCGTTCACCCAGCATTGCTAGGTAGGCTAGCTGCAATGACAGAGAGAGGTGGAGAGTGGAGAAGAGGTGAAGGGTTAATGGAGAAAGAAGAAAGATTATTCACAAGAACTATGAGATTAATTGCTTTCTAACCAGTCCGACTAATAGTATTCTAACTGCTTCACTGAAATGTAACGTAGGGCAGTTTTCCTTTGTTACACTAAGCATTGGTTTTATTTGTCGTTCCAAGTAGCGCACAGCCACCTTGTGCTCCATAATGTCATGTCATATCTCCCGAAATGTACTTAAATAATGATGGCTCTACCTCTTGTGGCAAGTAGGTATATTGACTCTTTTGTTATCATCTTTTACACAAATAATGAGGATCTGCCTCCAATCTAGTTTTGCCTCCTGGAAATAAAGAGGTCCTGTGGTCACATGCAGTCCCACGGCCCTCTGCAGCATCCATGTTGTACATAAATAGTGGTAAAATGTCTCCAAAGATATCCAACCCTGTCTCATCTTGTCTACACTTAAGAAGTTATTTATTTGTGGCAGGGGTTGCAGGTGATGGGTGCCAGCACTCATTTTTAGGACAAAGGCTTTTTTAGGTCTCGCCTGTCGATGCGCATGCGCATCGAGCAAGGCGAGAGTATTGCGAGTTATCCACACTTTATCTGCACTGCAAGGAATCGTGGCGATTCCTTGCAGTGCCCGTGACTTTTAAGGTCAATGCGCATGCGCATTAAGCTTATGCGCATGCGCATTGACCTTAAAAGTCACGGGCGCGTGCATGTCCCCTCTCCGCCCCCTCCCCCGTTCCGCCCCCTCCCCTGTTCCGCCCCTTCCCCTTCCCGCCGCTCGCCATATGTTCGCTCGTTCCCTCCCACTGGCAGCCTGCGGCCACTGCTGAGAAGCTTGTTTTAACTTACAGATCCGCCTCTCAGTCTTGCTCGCCTTCAACATTCATTCTCTCCCCGCTCCGCCCCCTGCTGCGGCCGTGTCGCACTTCTCCTCCTCCCCCCCCCTCCCCACAGCAATGCCCTCCTCCCGTTGGCTGTTTTGTCCATCTTCTCGCCCCCTTTCCTGTAGTCCGTGTCCCCGTTCCCTTTGTTCCTGCCCCCTCCCGCTGTCTGTTGTCTTGCAGCTTGTGGCGGCGCGGCTGCTCAGGGGTGAGTTTCATTCTTTTTTTTTTTTACCGTTCCCTTTGTCTCAGCACCCTCCCGCTGTCTGAAATCGAGCCTTACACACGGAGACTCAAACGACGCCCGTCGAACTTTTACCCCGGGCCTGCCTCTCCGAGGTGCACGTGAGGCCAAGCTAGGATTGGGCTGAGAAAAGTGCCGTCCCCGTGTGAACCGGCGCTCCTCAAGCTAAAACCTGGAAAGCACAGTTCTCAGAGGGAGTCCAGAAGTTTACTCCACAAAAGAGGTCTGTGAATTCTACTGTGAGAAAGAAAACTCACTACTCGCTTAATTCAAACCAAGCCAAACAGTAATGGTCGCAAATTAAATTCTGCAACCGTTTTCCGGGTACAAAGGACTTTGCACCATGGCGAACTTGCTTTTTTAACCTAAAAACCCATAAAACATACATAAAGTGAGGACAATGGTGGGTATTGAATTTCCGTGCAACATTAAAAGCGAAAACAATTCCATAAGTAGTGAGACATTTTTTATAACTGCCCTTCTTGATGGCTTTGCCTCCTTGCTCTGACCTCCCGCCATGTCGCATTTCTCCTCCCCCTCCCCTCTCTTCCTTCCGTCTTCCTGCCGTGTCGCACCTCTCCCCTCTCCGCCCCCTCCCCTGCCCGCCCCCTCCCCTGCCCGCCGTGTTACGGTGAAAGGCTTGTTTAGTTTGCTGCCCCAGAAGTCGAACAGAGTTTGAGATTGCTCTGGTTGGTAAGCCTCCTTGTTTTCCAATTGCATGCTACCTTCATCATAGGGAGTCGCAAGTTTTTCTTTGGTTGTTCGATTGCTATATTTTTGCAGTCGGTGTTGGTAACTATATTTTGAATGTTTTAGAAATTGTGTAAATATCTACTAATACCGTTTCGCGCAGACGGTTGTCTCTAAAGGAAAGCGCTTGTCATTCTCACGCTCTCTTTTGGTAAAAGTTAACAAAAGAGTGAAAGTGTGCTCACCTTCGTAGAAGTGGTTGCAGTGCCAAAGTTTGAATGGGTTACTTGCATTGCTTTTTCCCCAAACCATTTTGTTGTGGTTTTGCACATTCAGGTGATGCTTTAGCTAGTAAATGTTCGTCTTCTATATATCTCTATGGTATATAACAGCATGGGAATTGACAACGACATATACTTTGTAGAACTAAGAACCCTAAACCATTATCCCGCACCGCCCCCCTCCACGGAATGTCCATGACTCGCTAGTACTTTCAATCACTTTTTGACGTAAATGATGCCTTTTTTATGTCTCCTCTTAAATGTTGGTTTTATGAAACCTTAAAAAGAATTAGGAAGACGTTTTACAGTGAACTTGGTTGTATAGTTAAGTGGTGATATTCCCTTGTCGCCTCCTCGTCGAAAAGGTTAAGAACGGATGTATAAAGTTGGGTTAATTCCTATATTCCCCGCGCATTGGATATGTTATTCACTGTATGCCGCCTATATACCGAAACAGTGTTTCCCTCCCCTCCTCACGTCTTTAGATTTAATAAGTAACGTTTTTTATATCAAGGAATAGGGGTAAAATAAAGCAAACTGTGTTTTTTATCTCGCTCTTGGGGCGAGGGGCCCTGACCCCTCTCTCACGGTCTTGTATGTTTTCCTTTGTTTTTCTTCACATATGGCGCTCAAAGGCCTGTTTACATTTCCAAAGTAGATAGTCTAGGTCCCCTGCAAGGCAGAGACATGCAAATCAGTTTCTCGATCTGCTGCAATAATTACTGGCAATTAAGGGCCTGGTTCTCCCTTCTTTGAGGGCAACTCTGCGACACTACGCCGCCCTCAACCCCTCACTCACTCACCCTCACTCACTCACCCTCACTCACTCACCCTCAACCCCTCACCCTCACTCACCCTCACTCACTCACCCTCAACCCCTCACCCTCACTCACCCTCAACCCCTCACCCTCACTCACCCTCAACCCCTCACCCTCACTCACCCTCAACCCCTCACCCTCACTCACCCTCAATCCCTCACCCTCACTCACCCTCAATCCCTCACCCTCACTCACCCTCAATCCCTCACCCTCACTCACCCTCAATCCCTCACCCTCACTCACCCTCAACCCCTCACCCTCACTCACCCTCAACCCCTCACCCTCACTCACCCTCAACCCCTCACCCACACTCACCCCCACTCACCCCCACTCACCCTCACTCACCCTCACTCACCCTCACTCACCCTCCCTCACCCTCCCTCACCCTCCCTCACCCTCCCTCACCCTCACTCACCCTCACTCACCCTCACTCACCCTCACTCACCCTCACTCACCCTCACTCACCCTCACTCACTCACCCTCACTCACTCACCCTCACTCACCCTCAACACCTCACCCTCACTCACCCTCACTCACCCTCAACCCCTCACCCTCACTCACCCTCAACCCCTCACCCTCACTCACCCTCAACCCCTCACCCTCACTCACCCTCAACCCCTCACCCTCACTCACCCTCAACCCCTCACCCTCACTCACCCTCACTCACCCTCACTCACCCTCACTCACCCTCACTCACTCACCCTCACTCACTCACCCTCACTCACTCACCCTCACTCACCCTCACTCACCCTCACTCACCCTCACTCACCCTCACTCACCCTCACTCACCCTCACTCACCCTCACTCACCCTCAACCCCTCACTCACCCTCAACCCCTCACTCACCCTCAACCCCTCACCCTCACTCACCCTCAACCCCTCACCCTCACTCACCCTCAACCCCTCACCCTCACTCACCCTCAACCCCTCACCCTCACTCACCCTCAACCCCTCACCCTCACTCACCCTCACCCTCAACCCCTCAGCCTCACCCTCACCCTCACTCACCCTCAACCCCTCACCCTCACTCACCCTCACTCACCCTCAACCCCTCACCCTCACTCACCCTCAACCTCATGCTAAAGATTTACAAAAAAAAACATTAACAATTCTAAAAGCACTAACTCTAATGCTGCGAGACCTATTGCATTTCTAATGCTTGTTTTATCCTATGTCCCAAGGTAAGAGACAGAAAGGCAGAAAAGGAAGAAAAGGGGATGAAGAAATAGATATGAAAAATATTGAAAAACCGTCACAAATAGAGAATGCAGGGATGACAAGAACATGCAAGACTGAGATAAACAGGCAGAAAGTGGAGGGTGGTGAGAGAAAGAGGCAGTGGAACCAAACTTGGTAGCTTTGGCATTCAGAATTCCCGGCATGAGATATTCAGCGGGATATTTACAATAAAATGTCAGCGCACAATATTACGCCAACACTTAGAACGTCGCGCTCCATTTTTACATACAGGGATTCACCATATTTTCAAAATACGGTGCACCCCTGTGTTTCCCCTAGTGCTGGTGCTCAAAAAGCTGCATAGCGCCAGCACAATACAAGGAGAAATTATTAATTTCTCCTTGGATCGCCATTCTAAGACCAGGTTTTACTTGGCCTTAGTTTTTGGTCTGTCTGTCCCTGTAAACATGGGCAGCAACAAAAAACAATGGGTGTTGTGGCGGAACACCCACTACAACACCCATTGCATGGCCATTTACCGTGCCCTCCTTTACAGGAGTAAAGGACGGCACGGTGGCGGCGGGCTGAAAAGTGGTTTGAAGCAGCTAAAGGCTAAAGGCATAGCGCGGGGCACAGCACAGGGCACAGCACAGAGACGGAGACCTAGAGACCCCGAGACTTTGCCCTTGCTACTTCATGTGAGGCGGTGAGCAGCGCGAGGAGGTGGAGAACGCCGCACCGCTCCCCACTGCTTGTACCCTGCTACTACTACCGCCCGGCCTCAAGCTCCTCAAGGTACTTGCGGTATTTGCAGTGCACAGCCTAATTTTGCCTTGACCCCGTGGCCCAGCGACCTCGCGGATGTTCACGGGCATCTTCCTGGTTTGAGTGGATTTTAGTGGCCGTGTTTTGGGAAGTCTCACCACTAGAGTGTGCCAGAGAGCTGCTAGTTTGCTGGAACGTCAGAGTCACCAGAACGCCGGACCGGGCGGGCGGTTGCTGCTACAGAGGTTGCTAAAGAAGTGAGCGGGAACAAGAAGGAAACAGGAACAAGCTACCAGCAATCGGCTACAGGCTACCGGCTACTGGCTCCAGCTATCAGTGGCTGTTGCAGAGGCTGTGGAAGCTCATAAGGAACTGACTGGTGGAACAAGATCCGGCTGCGTGAGCCTTGCTAAACGTGAGAAAACGCAGAAAACGCTAATGTCCACTTGAACAACCACGGAAGCAGGTAGGCAGGCAGGCGGGGCGAGATTCGTGGCGAGATTCGTGGCCCTTGAGTTCCGCTGCCGCCGTAATACCTAGCTCTCAATCCCCAATTCCCAATGTCCCCTGCCCCTGCCTTGTCCCGTGCTGCCACACCCCCTGCTGCCCGTTGATCTACCACAAAAGCAGGCAGGTGAGGCAAGGAAAGGCAAGGCGAGGGTAAAGGCTTGTGAAGTCTCGTGTTCCGTGTTCCCGAAGCTCTAACGCCATACCCTCTGCTGCGGCAGGGATCAGGATCTGAAACAGGAGCTGCCGGAGCAGTGTACTGTGAAGGCACAGTGGCAAGACGGGGGTCGGCAGGCTGCTGAATCGCTCAGGTGCAGGGAGTGGTGGGGTTTGTGCTCTGAGAGGTTCTTCTGTTGAGTGGTAGTGTCAAGAACGCTGTACCTGAACCTCCTGAGTTCTGTGGGGGCGATCAGTTGAAGGTCGTCTAGATGAGAATTTCCCAATTCCCAAACACCCTGGTCCCAGAGAACTCTGAGCCCAGGAATGAGGGGGAAAGGGGAAGTGGATAACGTACAACAGAGAGACTGCCACACCCTGGTGTCTTCAGCTTACCGGCACCTGTAAGAATAACATAACATTAATACATTCCCAGAAGCTTGACCTTAGATAGCTCAGGCTATTATCGATCCAAATGCTGCTTCTCTTGTACCTGTAGTTGGTGTGGAATTTGCCTCTCTCTGGAAGAGGAGAAGAAGTAGGTAACTTGCTTCACCAATGGAAGGAGAAGGAGACTGCTGCGATGACTACACTTGGTGAGTAAGAGAATATGACTACATGCGCATATAGATATCCCCCTAAACACTTTCTAGACAGTAAGTTCTGTGTAGTAGAAGGCTAAATTCAGTTCTCCAAGTAATCCTCTTGGTACATAGAGTCAGGATTGAATGTTCTTACACAACTGCTGATGTACGGGCAATAGCCATTACCCATAAGCCAAGTCTTTATCAAAAGTCTTTTGAAAATATGTTCTCAAGAATTCAGTGACGGAATTGGTACTTGAATTCACAACGGACTAGCTCCAAGAAACTGCTTCTCAATCAGAATTTCTCTGGAAACAACTTGAATATCACAAAGTTCAAATGGTCAAAGGCTTACCGTTACTCTCGGACCAAACTGCACGGCAAAAACGAGAGTTGAGAGATAACGGAAACCAGACCTTATTCACGAAGGCTATTCAACTGCAGACGAGACTGCTCACGAAGAATTCGTAGCTCTCTGGGTCTTCTCCAAACTCGAAAGGAATCTTCTTTTGACGAGCCGCAACAGGAATAGAGACGCCAAGGAAGAGGCTCTCTGGAACGCAACCGGCTCCGTCAAATACTTCAGTTGAAGTGCGCAGCACCAGAGTAGCGCGCGCACGAAATGGCGGAACTGCTGCAAAAGACTAAAACACTAACCGAAGGTTGGCGTTTTCAAATAACAGAACAACTGGAAGTTCTCCACCTGAACTGCGCCACCAATTGACTCCAACTGGCAGAAGATTGGAGATGAGGTAAACTATTACTCCGTCTTGGTGAAATCCAGGTTCCTGAAAGCTTCGACACCAGAGCGGGCTTGACAGTACCCCCACCAAAGCCCCCTCCCCAGGCTTCTGCGGGTAAGTCTTGTGAAAAGCAGACACCAATCTAGGAGCGTGAACATTACAGCTAGGCTCCCAAGATCTTTCCTCTGGACCGAAACCTTTCCACTCCACTAAGTAAAACAATTTCCCTCTTTTAATCTTTGAATCTAGGATTCTCTTTACTTCAAACTCTTCCGAGGATTGGACTGGAAATGAAGTGGGTGGAGTTTCCTGTCTAAGATGGGGAGGACTTTTCCTGACCAAAGAGACATGAAAGGTTGGGTGTATCTTCATGGTTTTTGGAAGAATGACTCTGACACTAACAGGGTTGACCATCTTATCTACAGAGAAAGGACCCACAAATCTTGGTTGAAACTTGCGATTACCACGCAAACGCATATGTTTGGTGGAAACCCAAACCTTATCCCCAGGTTCAAAAATGGGGCTTTCCCTACGCTTCCGGTCTGCCTGATCCTTGTAAATGGTCTTAGCCTTGGAAAGGTTGGCTGATGCTGCCTGATAAGATTGTTGCAAATTTTATAGAACCTCCTGAACTGCTGGAACCTCCACCTTACCAACCCACATATTAGGATGCCTGCCTGAATTCAAAAAGAATGGGGAGAAACCTGTAGCTGAATGAACTGCATTATTGTAAGCGAACTCCGCAGTACTAAGCAAAGAGGGCCACTCGCCCTCTTGATCCATTAGATACATGCGAAGATATTGCTCCAGATCCTGATTCACCCGCTCAGTCTGTCCATCAGTCTCTGGATGGAAACTTGTGGACAAACGAGAATCTACCCCAATTCCTTTCAAAAAGGACCTCCAAAAACGGGACACAAATTGTGGACCTCGATCGGAAATCACCACCTTAGGAATTCCATGAAGTTTCAAGATGTGCTGAACAAATAAAGTGGCCAACTGGGGAGCTGTGGGAAGGGCTTTCCAAGGAATGAAATGACTCATCTTGGTGAATTGATCCACCACCACCCAGATGACGGAGGTACCCTGGCTAGAGGGCAAATCCACAATGAAATCCATAGAAATGGTATGCCAGGGGGATGGAGCTACAGGTAATGGTTGAAGGAGACCCTGTGGGGACTGCCTTAAACTCTTTCCCTTGATGCACTGCTCGCATGTGGCTACGTACTGCCTTACCTGAGTATCCATGCCAGGCCAAATAAAATCTCTTTTCACCAACTCCAAAGTCTTTGCAAAACCCTTGTGTCCGGCCAACATATGATCATGGGACAATTGAATGATTTCATTTTGTAGATTTTCATTTGGAACAAATATCTTTCCATGGAGATAGGGTGTTCCCTCCTTGACCTCTCGATCTGGACCCTCGGACTTCCAGTCTTGAAACTTTTCCTTAGAAAACTCTTCGCGAATCCGTGTGCCCAAGTCATCATCTACAGAAGTGGCAATAATCTTCTCTTTTGGAATAACAAAATGCTCCTTTGGGTGTTCAGCTTCACTCCCCAATTCCAGTCGGGATAAAGCATCAGCTTTAGCATTTGCTGCTCCAGGTTTGTAGGTTAAGACAAAATCATAGTCTGCGAAGAATAGAGACCATCTCAATTGTCGAGGAGTGAGGGTGCGAGCTGACTTTAGAAATTGTAAATTTCGATGATCAGTGAAAACCGTTATAACATGTCTGGCTCCCAATAAGTAATGTCGCCAGACCTGGAAGGCATCCTTCACTGCCAATAGTTCCTTGTCTGCTATTGAGTAGTTTATTTCTGCGGGAGACAATTTCCGAGAATGATATGCAACCGGGTGGAGCTGACCAGTATTCTTCTGTCGCTGAGACAAAATTCCCCCAAGGGCCAAATTCGAAGCATCAGCCTTCACAAAAAATGGTTCATTCAAATCCGGATGTTGCAACACTGGAGCAGTGGTAAATGCCTCCTTCAACTGCTGGAATGCTTCCTCCGAAGCTGGTCCCCAAACGAATTTCTCGTTCTTCTTTAACAATCGAGTAATGGGACTCACTTTGCTGGAGAAATCGGGAATGAACCGCCTGTAAAAATTGGCAAAGCCTAAGAAACTCTGTATTTCTTTGACGGATCGAGGAGCAGGCCAATTCTTGATGGCTTGAAGTTTTGAGTCATCCATTGACACTCCTTCTGGGGAAAGAATGAAACCAAGGAATTCAACCTTGGACGAATGAAAGACGCATTTCTCCAACGTCACATACAGTTGATGTTCCAATAGCCGCTCCAAAAAGGCACGCACGTGAATCACATGTTCTTCCAAGCTGTTCGAAAAAATCAAAATATCGTCAATGTAGACGTCTGCAAAACGATCTAAGTACTCTCGAAGGATGTCATTCACGAAGTGCTGGAAAGCTGCCGGGGCATTACACAGCCCAAAAGGCATCACCTGATACTCAAATAATCCCAGCCTGGTGCGAAATGCCATCTTCCACTCTTCGCCTTCTTCCATGCGAACCAAATGATATGCCCCTCGCAAATCCAATTTGGTGTAGATTCGGGCCTCTTTAACTTGATCTAGTAACTCCGAAATGAGTGGCAGAGGGTAACGGTTCTTTTTAGTGACCAAATTTAACGCTCTGTAATCAATGCAGGTCCTCAAGGTCCCATCCTTCTTCGGGATTAAAAAAAAGAGGGGAAGACACTGGAGATTTTGACGGTCGAATGAAACCACTCGCCAGGTGTTGATCAATGTATTCTTTCAAATGCAAATTCTCCGGTTCTGATAAAGCATATATGCGGCTGCAAGGTAATGCTGCACCTGGCTCTCATTCGATTCTGCAATCATAGGGTCTATGTGGAGGGAGCTTCCTGGCTTCTTTTTCATTGAAGACTTCCTTCAAATCTGAATATTCATCTGGAATCTCTGGAACTTCAATTGCACAAATGGTTTGGATCTGATTGGCTAAATTTGAAGACATCGACTGCAAAGCAACCCCGGAAGAGGCTTTGAAACAGTGCTCCAGACAAAATTCAGAGTTAATTTCTAAGGTGCGTGTGGCCCAATCAATTCTTGGATTGTGCTCGGTGAGCCAGGGTAACCCCAGGATGAGCTGGAACTGAGGGGCATCAATCAGGTTAAAGCGTACCAAACTCCTATGCTCTCCGGGACCATACACAGTGATGACTTCGGTATCAGCAACTATAGGACCAGATGATAAATTGGTGCCATCCACCGCACGAACAGGCTCAGGTCTCAGCTTTTTTTCAAAACGAATCCCCAAACACTTAGCAAACTGAATGTCGCAGAAGTTTCCGGTTGCTCCTGAATCTATCATAATGGAGATGCCTTCATTCTCAGTTTCTCCAAAACTAATTCGACTGGACAGAATTAAATGTGGAGCTGAAGATTGAAGAGTATTTGCCAAGGATTGTGAAACTGGAGTTGAATCTGATTCAGCTCCCACCAGAGCAACTCCGTCGACTGGTGGAGCCGATCTTTTACCAAAGCCGCCCATTTGGGTTTCCTAGGACACTCTCGGACAAAATGACCCGATTGGACGCAATACATACACAGCTTGCCGGCTCGTCTTTTCTCTCTCTCCTCCTTGCTTAGAGGACCTCGAACAGTTCCAATTTGCATTGGTTCTTCACTAGCGCTCCCTTCTGAACTCTTACTCGCATCCAAACGAGCTCGATCAAACCTGGGTGGGAGTACTCTAGCATCCTTTCGACGTTCACTGCGCCTTTCAAATTGATGTTGATCTATCTGCAAGACCAAATCAATCAACTCAGATAAGTCGGTAGGTCTCTTTGGAATTTGGGATAACCCATCCTTTAGTTCATTCTTGAGCCCACAATAGAAAATGGCTACTGTCTTTGCCATTGGCCAACTGGTTTCGACTATCAACTTATTAAATTGAGCAATGTAAGCCACCAGTTCTTTATTTCCTTGCTTTAAATCTAGTAACTCGCTGTCAGTGGTTTGAGATATAGTTCTTCGGTCAAAAATTTGTAAAAATTCTGCCTTGAAGTCTTCGTACTTGTACAACACAGGATCATTTGTCGATACCAAAGGCAACGACCATGCCGCAGCATCACCACTCAGGTAAGACAGAACGAAAGCCACTTTGGATTGGTCCTCTTTAAATAAAATTGGTTTACACAAAAAATGCAGAGCACACTGCGTGAGGAAAATCTGAGCCTTATGGGGATCTCCCTGAAATCTTTCCGGAGGGGCCAAAGGAATTGTTGGGGACATAACATGCACTACTTGAGTAGTTAACTCAGATGAAGAAGAAGATGGTGTGAAACCTTGACCCTTAATTTTCTCAAAACTGGGACTGGGACTGGAAGCTGCTGCTATCTCATCTATTCTCTGGCGCAGATAACTAGTCTCTAAATTGGACCTCTTAACTTCCTCCCTGGTTTCACTCAACTGTTTCTGCAAACTTTCCAGGACGGAGGTCAAAGCCTTAACGTCCAGACCCTCAGCCATCTCGCCCAGACAGAAGGCAACCTATTGGGCACTTCAATCTGTCAAGAACGCTGTACCTGAACCTCCTGTGTTCTGTGGGGGCGATCAGTTGAAGGTCGTCTAGATGAGAATTTCCCAATTCCCAAACACCCCTGGTCCCAGAGAACTCTGAGCCCAGGAATGAGGGGGAAAGGGGAAGTGGATAACGTACAACAGAGAGACTGCCACACCCTGGTGTCTTCAGCTTACCGGCACCTGTAAGAATAACATAACATTAATACATTCCCACAAGCTTGACCTTAGATAGCTCAGGCTATTATCGATCCAAATGCTGCTTCTCTTGTACCTGTAGTTGGTGTGGAATTTGCCTCTCTCTGGAAGAGGAGAAGAAGTAGGTAACTTGCTTCACCAATGGAAGGAGAAGGAGACTGCAGCGATGACTACACTAGGTGAGTAAGAGAATATGACTACATGCGCATATAGATATCCCCCTAAACACTTTCTAGACAGTAAGTTCTGTGTAGTAGAAGGCTAAATTCAGTTCTTCAAGTAATCCTCTTGGTACATAGAGTCAGGATTGAATGTTCTTACACAACTGCTGATGTACGAGCAATAGCCATTACCCATAAGCCAAGTCTTTATCAAAAGTCTTTTGAAAATATGTTCTCAAGAATTCAGTGACGGAATTGGTACTTGAATTCACAACGGACTAGCTCCAAGAAACTGCTTCTCAATCAGAATTTCTCTGGAAACAACTTGAATATCACAAAGTTCAAATGGTCAAAGGCTTACCGTTACTCTCGGACCAAACTGCACGGCAAAAACGAGAGTTGAGAGATAACGGAAACCAGACCTTATTCACGAAGGCTATTCAACTGCAGACGAGACTGCTCATGAAGAATTCGTAGCTCTCTGGGTCTTCTCCAAACTCGAAAGGAATCTTTTTTTGACGAGCCGCAACAGGAATAGAGACGCCAAGGAAGAGGCTCTCTGGAACGCAACCGGCTCCGTCAAATACTTCAGTTGAAGTGCGCAGCACTGGCGGAACTGCTGCAAAAGATTAGAACGCTAACCGAAGGTTGGCGTTTTCAAACAACGGAACAACTGGAAGTTCTCCACCTGAACTGCGCCACCAATTGACTCCAACTGGCAGAAGATTGGAGATGAGGTAAACTATTACTCCATCTTGGTGAAGTCCAGGTTCCTGAAAGCTTCGACACCAGAGCGGGCTTGACAGGTAGTGGTGCTTCCCGTGAGACTGAATACTAGGAAGCTGCCTTACCCACCCTGTAATTGGTGGTGAATTTGTCAACCTCTGCACGAGTTCAAGATCTTGAGCGCACGCACGAACTTAAGGGAGAGAAGGAGGAGGAGAAGGTCTTTTGTGCAAAGTGGACTTTGTGTGTCTAACGATGATGAGGTCTGGTCGCCAGCGTGGGGGTCCACAAAACTCTAAGCAAAGACAGAAGAGATAACAGATGCTCCTACGGAAGCTCCAACCCGTCGGGGTAGGGATAAGGATAATGGAGAACAGGAGGGAAACATGCTAAATAATAGAAGAAGGGCCTGTTCAGAGGAGAAGCTGTGTACCCCAGCTGAGGAAAAAGCCATTTCCATTTCTCTTAGTAAAGATTGTTGTCATATGAGGTCTCCATGTGTGGCGCAGTCATCCTATTAAGAGCTACTTCTTTAAGTACCATCAAACTCCGTCTGATAAAGATAATCATAAAAGAAAGTCCCCCGAAAAGGAAGATCCTAGTGGGGGTATTAGTGAATGTTCATTGTCTTCTCCTTTGCCTTCCCCGCTGTGTAAAAAAGAGAAAATAAGTTGCTCAGTTGGTGATCTGACCCAACCTAAGTTGTCTGAAAAATTGGATGCTGCAGTGGTTAATGAGGACAGGGGGGCAATAGGCGAAGAATTTGTAACAGATAAAGTATTGACACCTGTTCCTGCACCCCCATCCTATCCTTTAATTGTAGCAGGACTGTTACAGGCTCAGGCGCAACTTCACGTCTGTGACCCTGCAGCTCAGGTGTTGATTCGGCCGGCCGATGATCTCGAAATTACCAGACAAGGGTTGGACTATAAAGGGGTGGCTGGAGTGTGTGATTTGTCTCCTTGTAGGTCTAGGAACGAAAATAAATATGATAATGTGCATGACCTAGGAGCTGAAGTTGGTACCGAAGTTGGAAAGCTAGCTCTCAAGGCCGGATCCAGTGAATCAATTCTAGTTATATAGGACTTAATACCTAGCCCAATTAGCTGTTCAGTTGAAGGGGGTAATGTTAGCTTTTTTAACCCGGACCAGACAAGTATAATAATGGAGAATAGCCTTAATATCAATATATCATCATTTGATCAAGGTGCTGGCAGCTTTGAGAAGATTTCTAATACATATAAACAATGTAACCTAGACCTTAAAGGGCAGTCTAAATCCGTGAATATATTGTCATTATCTAAAGCAGAGGTCAACCCTCAGGCATCCCCAGGTGACTCAAAAAAGAGTGAGTTTAGCACAGAGCAGGGTTTATGGGATTGCCTATTACATACCATGGGCTCAATTACTAACGCGCTTAATTTCCACTCAGACAAATTGGATGTTCAGGTGGATATTTTAAACACGCTAGCATCCCATGTGGCAGGTATTGACACCAAACTCTTGCATCTGACTAACTTGATTATGAAGGTGCAAGCAGATAAGGATAGTCCATTTATAACCTGCACCTGCGCACAGTTGATTGATAAGATATCTGATTTGCCCTCAATAGTAAGTTCCATGGTGCAAGAAGTTAAACTGCTGTCGGGTAGAAAAGTGCAAGGTAGTAATGAAATCGTTGAACCAGCAAATAATTTAAGTAGATCAATTGACGCCGATAAGTTGCCACATGTAAAGGATGATAGCAATATACAAGTTACTGAGATCCTGTATTCGAAATTAGAATGCAACATAATTAATGATAGCTTGGTAATAGAAGGTGTGAGTAGAGATTTTTCAAGGTTAACCGATGATTCAAGTAGTATGAAAAAGTCTAGCTCAAAACAACGCCAAGATTCAAGCGGCCCGCTCAAAAAGTGTCAAAGCGGCGGCAAAGAAGGGAGGAAGATGGCGGCCGGCTGAGACGCTCGGTCGCGAGCTCCGATACACTGCATACACAGACATGCTGACCACTCTCCTGGAAATGTGAAGCTTCAAAACCCAGGACAAAGCAACGCGGAGACTAATATCACACCGATGAAACTCTAAAAAGTGCTGACTGCAAGCCCGACTCGCAAAACACCTACCGACCGAACTGACCAGACCGCTAACATCGGAGGATAGATCATTAATCACCGATCACCAATTATACGAAAAGACTGCCGAATAACAAAATCACCGTCTAACAGCATGATAAATGGAATTTTGTGGAAAAGAACTGGGAACGTACCTGAAAGCCCGCAACCATTGCCGTCATACCCTGGAGCCTGGGCAAAAGCGCTGAGCGCTACACAGAGCTGCCGCAGGGCGTGCCTCAGGATTTCCTTCCTGTTCCGGGGCACAAGCGATTAGTCAGCGGAGCAACTCTCAGCCAGGGAAACAGGCTACCAAACCCAAAGAAACTGATCTCATCCTCAAGAGAGAACCCAACACAGAGACCGCTGGTGCTTGCTAAGACTGAAGAGACGCTAGCAGAGAAAAGCGATAGCAACGCACGGAATGTACGCAGTGTGAGACACTTGGGACCCCAACATTGGCTGAGTAACGGGAGGAGAACCCACTTACTCCCAGAAACCGAAGCTAATTCGGAAATCGAATCGGAATGGGAAGAACCGTCGACAAAACCTGGGCAGCAGACCAAAGGACTTAAAGTGAAACAGGTACGAGGCAGGGGGACTAATTTTGACACTGATTTCGATTGTAATATAGTGGAAATAGTCCAGTACTAAATAAAGACGGCAAGCAACACCCCACGCCTATATTAGCAAATAGCAGAGAAGAAGGGAGCTCCCCCCCGCAGTCAGAAACCTACCCTTTTACCACAATATTCAGAAAAATTGAAGGGGGCCAAGATCACCCAGCCAGAGCCAGTAAAACCGCTGGATAGTGGGGGTAGGTCCTCATACTGCCTTAGAAACCGCCAGTTAATAAAACAAAACTTCATCCCTCCCCAGAAAAAAACCTGATCCCAAGAAGTACAAAAAGAAAATGAGTGCTTCCTAGCATAGTAGAACTATCAGAAAATATAAAATCAAGATCTACAAAACCAAAAGCACAGGGGTCAAGCGGACTAAAGCAAAAAATCAAAGTAACTCCTTACCTAAGGTCTTACTTCAAAGTCCAACAATCAGTACAAGTGAGAGGAGGTCAATCCTCTTCACAGATTAAGACTCACTTCTCACTCGTAAACCCAGACGATCAAAACATAGTTACCACATCGGAAGGGGAACTGGAATTGGAATCTACACCATCAGAGGTTTCAGTAAAAAGCCACGAAGGTGAAATGTCGACGATACCTCTGACCGCTTCACTAAACACAACGCTACTTACAAATTCAAATGAAGGTACCCCTACGTTACCTCAAATAGAAAACTGCGATCATCCATTGGAACAAGCAGATAACGATCCCTCGTTAAAAAATCAAATGGGAAAAATGTTGGAGACGTTCATGGATAAAATGTGGGGAGAAATTAGAGAAAAATTTTCTATTTCTGAGGGAAACCAATGCAAAATACGTGAGGTATGTGAAAACCTGGACCAAAAATTAAATGATCTGGGTGAAAGAGTTACCACAGTGGAAATGGCGGTGGGATCTCTTAGCAAAACAATTGAAGTAAATCAAAAAAGAAATAAGACACTAGAAAGATAGCGAAAGATCTATCAAGGAGAAACTCGAGTCCTTGGAGAATCAAGGGAGAAAAAACAATCTGAGTACTAAAAATCCCCCAGAATCTGGAAGAAACGGATATAAAAACGTTTATCGTATCTCTTTGAAGATTTTTTTCCATCGACGAAAGATTGCAACTTGATAGAGGAAATCCAACGCATTCAGAGATCCCTTCAGGAAAGGTAAAGACAGGAAAGCTCCAAGAAAAATACTGATTAACTTCAAGACCTATACCTTGAAAGAGAACATTTTAAGTGAGGGTCTAAAAAGTGGAACACAAAACATAGACAACTGGTCTTTTAGAATTCGGTCAGATATGCAAGGCTACGCAAGACAGACAATGGGAACTAGGGCAGCATATGCAAGAGTTAACAAGCCTAGGAGCAACTGTACAAATGAAATTCCAAGCAGCATTCAGAATCCTGTGGCGCAATAAAATGCATAATATTAGGGAACCACAAGAGGTAGAAAATCTTATACAACTGATAAAGGAACAGATCCAAACCGAGAAATCCAACTAAAGACCTGTGAATAAAGTATAAACAATATAACAAGCTCCTGTACAGCATTCAAGTCAAAGTAAAACCACATGAAATGATATAACATAATGAAGTCCTAAAAGGGTTTCACAATAAAAAAAAAACGAATGAAGGGAAGTGATCATATAATTATATAAAATTAAATAAACTGGTGAAATCGGAGCACGAACTGGGTAGACATACTACCCAAAAGAAGAAGGGAGGCTTCCTCAGGGTGGGAATACCAAATCACACATGTACATAATAATACTAAACATGACAAGACACGGGTGGGGAGCAAATTAGGGAAAAAACTAGAAAAAATATCCTCATGAAACAAAAAACGGAGTAAAATGGGAGTCAATTAGATTATACAATATCCGCCCCAACTCAAAACGGGTAGGTATAAAACCAGACATAAAATGACAAAAGAAAAACTAGTGAAAGTCCTCTCATGGAATGTTAACGGGCTCAGAACCCCTAATAGAAGAAGAAGAATCCTAGAATACTTAAAGAAAGCTGAAAACGAGATTATTATCCTCCAAGAAACACATCTTGTAAGTACTGAATGGGACCAGATAGTAAAAAAGTTAAAATGGGTAGATGATTGTATATACACCACGCAAGACTGCAACATAAAGGGGGTCGCAATCTTGATAAAAAAATCTTTAAAAGCTAAAATAGAAACCAAGATAGTAGATAACAACGGAAGATGGGCACTGGCCAAAATCAGGATAGAAGACAATATTCTAATCATACCTGGGTACTATGGCCCGAACCTGGATGACTCTGTCCCCCTCCAAAAACTCTACACGGAACTCCTAACAACCACCGCTCCCATAATAGTAGGGGGAGACTACAGCATTATACCAGACCCCAAAGTAGATAGATCACCCCCAAACAAACAGATGAACCTACCTAAAATGAGAAAGTGGCTAGGATTCTATAAAAAGGATCTAGACTTGGAGGATATGTGGAAGCAAAAAGGAGAAAAAACGCATCCTTACACTTTTCACAATAAAAAATTAGGTCACAGGTCAAGAATAGACTTCTTCTTAATAAACAGAAATCTCCAAAATTCTGTTAAAGGCATTGAACATCTTCCAGCTCACCTATCGGACCATTCCACAGTACAACTAACTCTCTCCTTACCGAAAAATAAAACTACCCCCAGATGGACAGTAGAACGGTCTATACTCAAGGGCGGACAAAGTCTGAATCAACTTGAAACGGCCTCTACACACTACTTTGAGGATAATGAAATAGGCACGTTGAAACAAACCACCTGGGACGCATACAAAGCTGTAATCAGAGAGAAACTACTTAGCCTAGGCGCTAAAAAAAAAACAATGATTAAAAAACAAGAGATCAAAAAGATGGAAATGGAGATTAAAGCGATAGAGGTACAATTAGTCAGCGGAAATCACTTAGAACAAAAAGGAGAATTATTGGAAAAGAGCCGTAAACTCAGAGAGGATTTGGCTGACTATTTGGAGAGAATAGTACAAGAAAAATGGTAAAACAGTAAATTATCAAACTTTGAATACGGAGAAGGATGCGGGAAAATGTTGGCATGGAAGATTAAAACTGACCAGTCAAGGAATAATATTCCTTGTATCCAGATTCAAGATCAAAATTTACAAAGCTCAGAAGATGCCATAATAAGACAGGAATTTACAAAATTCTTTTCCAGCTTATACAAAGAAGATATAAATCCAACAAAAGAAGAGATCAGAAAGTATCTCGATGCCGTACCACTTCCAACTTTAACAGAAGAAGAAATATCAGAACTAAACAGCGAAATTAAACCCGAGGAAGTCAGAGAGGCAATAAGAGGTCTGAAAAAAGGAAAGCCTGCGGGTCCAGACGCCCTCCCAAACAAACTTTATATAACATTAAAAGAATCCCTAGTTAACCGATTAACAGAAATTATGAATAATGTATATCGGAATCACGAAAAAATACCGGACTCCTGGAATGATGCGACGATCAGCATTATTTAAAAACCGGGTAAAAACCCCAAATTATGTGAGTCTTATAGACCCATATCATTACTTAATTGTGATTACAAGGTATTTACGCAAGTCTAGGCCATAAGATTAGCCAAGGTCATGCCAAGTTTAATCAACCTTGACCAGAAGGGTTTCATAAAAGGACGACAAATTCATGAGATTACTCATGAATTATTTGCAGCAGTTGACATTGCCACGAGCGAAAAACTACCCTTAACGATAATTACATATGACGCGGCCAAAGCGTTTGATAGAGTAAACTGGGCCTTCCTAAATGAAATCATTGAGAAAAACAAATTAGGAGAAAATTTCGGTCACATGGTAAGGGAAGTATATAAGAACCCAAAAGCAAAAATAATAGTCAATGGGAATCTGACTAGCAATATAGAGATACAAAGAGGCACTAGACAAGGCTGCCCACTGTCACCACTACTTTTCAATCTATATATAGAACCACTGGCTTGCTCAATCAGAATCCATCCTTCAATAACATCTTTCAAACATCAAAACTGGACAAAAAAAGTGGCACTATATGCGGACGACCTAATGGTATTTACAGATAATTATGAGGAATCTAAGCAAGCAATAGAAGACACGATGAACAACTTCGGCAAAGTTTCAGGGTATTTAACAAATAAAGACAAAAGCGAGGCGATGAGCTGGAATACGAGCCCGAATACTCCATTCACTAGGGATAAAATAAAATATCTGGGAATCACACTGGTAAAAGAACTTGAAAATATTCCACAACTTAATCTAAATATAGTAGCTAAAGAAATGAGAAGACTTCTTAAAGTCTGGTCAGGGCTACCACTAAGTTTTCTTGGCAGACCTAATGCAGTAAAAATGACCATCATTCCTAAATTTACCTACCTGTTTAACACCATTCCATTGAAATTTAGGAAAGAATCCCTGAAGAAAATCCAAGGAGAAATATCTAGCTTCATCTGGGCATCAAAAAGTACTAGAATAGCATGGAATAAACTTAGGAGAACGAAAGCACAAGGCGGAATAGCAAGCCCGGATATATATGAGTACTATAGATCATTTCAATTCAAAAACATCAGACCTCTCCTAAGGAAATATCAATCATACCCAAACTTCCTACAAAATATGACAGAAGGAGTAGACCATTTCCTATTCCAATTTGGCCACCCAAAATACTTAAAAAAATAAAACTAAAGATCCTACATAATGCTGCAAAACTCTGGAATCAAATCAGAATCACAATAAACATTCCGTACTACAGTAACATGTCCCCAATATGGGACTTGCCTGGGACTCCAGAATGCCTGAAAGATACATTAGCAGCACCACTTAAAAAAGCAGGTATTGAAACCTGGGGACAGTTGTTGGTAGGAAACGATCTAATCACATGGGATCATTTACATACAATCTCGGAAGGTAAAGTGTCAAAATTAAAATTCTACCAACTAAGTAGCTGGGCAAATTCTTTACCAAAAGGAAAAGGAGACCCTGGGAACTTTGAAAATGAAATGACTAAAACAACATTAATAAAAAAAGAAATATCAAAATGGTATTGGAACTTCATCGAAACAGGTGAAGAAGACTTATTAATACCGGAAGCAACTTGGAGAAAAGATATTCCCGATCAAAACATAGACTTACAGTACATTTGGAAGAAATCGCTGGAAAAATGTTGGTCCTGTATAAAACCAGCCCCATTGAAAATGAATCACTTGTTCTCATTACACAGAGCATACTGGACCCCAAAAAGATTGTCTAAATCCAAAGGTACAAATATAAAATCATGCCCTAAGTGCGGAGAGGCAAAAGCTGATGATGTCCACATGTTCCAGAACTGCCCCGCACTCTCTCCCGACTGGCTCGAGATCGGTAAGACACTAACCATGATAATGGGAACCCACATAACTGTAAGTACACCTCTCATCATTTTTGGGATACACAGCAATATTGAATTTGATACGGGTAACCTAAGTAAAAAGCACGAAAGCTTGTTGCTTATGTTGATTTTGCTAGCGCGAAGAGAGATTTGCATCAATTGGATCAAACCGGCACTGCCTACACATGAAAGTTGGCTAAATTCCATAATAAAAACAAACAAATTAGATAGGAAAGGGAAAAATTCCAAGAGAATAAGATTCTGGGAAATTTGGGAACAGCATTACCAGTCAAATCATTAACTCCTTTATATCACCGGAAATTAAAAATCCAATGATTAAAGCGGAGACAATGTTTCCAGGCAGTACTGATCACTGCTGAGTAGCCTACCAGGCTAGCTCCTTCCCCAAACCTCGGAATTATTGACCACGATAAAGGGTGTTAGGAGTAAACTGATTGGTGATATAACAATACTCCCCAAGGACAACTGAGAACAGCGGGGCAGTGAAAGCTCAGAATGAAAAACCATCAGACTCCCAAAGCCTCCTTATCTAGACATCCGCAAGATGAGGATAAAAAAAAAAAAGATTCAAGCGGCCCATTAAAATCAACAAACCTTTCGAAAAGGGCTAGGAAAAGGTTAAGGAAAGCTCACAACAAGAAAGCACATGAATTAAAGTCTATTAGTAAGAAAGTGAGTAATGATCCTAAATTCTTGAAAGTAAAGGAATCTGAAATTAATCATATTTCCCGATTTTTGGGCCCAATAATAAATCAGGATTTAAGGTAAAGGTAAATCAAATAATGGAGTGTGACATTGAAAAGCTAGGGGACGCTGATCCCAAATTTAGTTCTGGCCTCATAGGTGAAGTTCCAATAATAATAAAAGAAAAAGCATCTGATCAAGTGATGTGTGTCAGTCCATAGTGTGCAATCTAGTCATATTGAGAAATTAGTGGACTCTAACGGTCAAGTGGGCAGTATGAGTAATGAATTAGGGTCTGAATTAAGCCGGAAAGCAAGTAATGAAATAGTGGTCGACCAAGGTGCACAAAATAATATTGTTAATCAGAATTTAGTAAATCACATTTATCAGCAAGGTGTCAATAGATCAGATCAAGTGGTCCACTGTGGGACACAAGGGCGAATAATAAAGGAAGTTAAAGAAGTCAATTTGCTGACGGAAAGGGGTCCTGTGCCCGTTATGGATAATTCATGCCCGCCAGTTATAATTGAGAAAGATAATATTGAGCATTTAAAGTTGTCGACCGATATGAGGAAAGTAGCCTTCAGTCCCCAATACACTTCTAGAGGCCCACACGACATTTTAAATCGCGGTCACATCCTGAAATTATTACATGCTATTACAGATCTTAAAGATGTGGTAACCACTGATCTGGCAGCTGTGGAGTTTAAGAAGGAAAGTGAATATCTTGACAGGGAGATAACAATTACAACCTGGTCAAATATGGAAATTGTTGATAAAATAACGGCGAATGGTAGTGTATTGGAGAAATGGGGCATTAAAGTTTGGCGAGCTCAAGCATTTTGTTACCCGATGTTGCTAATTCCAAATGAACCAAAAGGGGATGATAAAAAATTAGCTATGGCTACTAAAAAAATTGATGACAAAAAAAGAGCCATAGTAGAACAAGTTAGAGTTTTAAAAAATGCGTCTGGCGCATCTAAGGAATTGAACTTGGCATACGGCATCAAGATAAGGAGCAGCCAGTCTGGTCTGCGAACTTGTGAGGCGTTGGAGAAAGTCCCAGAGTTAGTAGATGATTGGAGTTGGCTTCCAGGAATATTAACAAATCATAATCTTGAAACGAAGGATTGATGCTTATCAAATCCTTTGACTCTTTGTTCCTGGAACACCAATGGCTTAAAATCATTAACTGAAGACCAATATGTAATCGATTTTTTGGAGGCCTTTAATATATTAATGTTTCAGGAAACTTGGATCACGACAAAAGAACCTTTTGTAGGCTATGTTGAATACTGTAATGTCTCAACACGAGAAGCCAACTCAGGTCGTCCATGTGGTGGTCTTTCTATATACATATCTTCAAAAATAAAAGGCTCTCACTTTGAAATTGATCTTCATGTAAAACGGCTACAGTGTTTTAAACTAATAGCAAGTCACTCAATTATTCGAATAAATGTGTATTTAAGTTGCAAAAAGAACGTTAGATCCACCCAAATTTCTCAGCTATGGGGGATGGTTAAAACTTTATATTACGAGCACCTGGATTCAGTATTTATTATTTCAGGTGATTTTAGTATGCACTTTGTTCCGTTTAAAAAGCAGACATTTGACTTAAAATGGTTAGCTCAATGGACAGATTGTGAGTTTAAAAAATATAACTTAAAGATTATGCATGACCTTGATAATATCCCGACTTTTAACAAAGCAGATAGGTCCTCTGTAATAGACTATACTATAATGTCTGAGAAATTATATAAGTTAGTAAAAAGCTATGAGATTGCCCCAAGGATGGAAAATGATCACAACCTACAAGTGATCTATTTTGATATAGATCTAGACTATTTACCAGGAACTAAGATTCTGGTAAAAGCTCCAACATCCTGTAATCTTAAAAGGTTAACATGGAATGATAAAATGGAGGATAACATTTTGAGAGGGCTTGACTGCTTAATCCAGGATGTGCATGCTGCTTATGATGAAGGTAAATCTATGGTTGTCCTATGGGCACATTTGTGTGACGAACTGATGGCTAAATCTGCTAGAGATGAGCCCTCCAATGGCATAATGCTAAATCCTAAGAAACCAGGATGGTATTCTTCCCACCTACTATACAAAAAAAGAAATAAAAACAGGCTATTGCTTCAAATTGCATCGCTTAAAATCAGAGAGTTAAAACAGATACAAAAGGGAAATCTGGAGGGCTAAGCAAGCATATTATGAATCAACATGGGCAAAATTCCATCATGCTTGTAAATCCAAAGATTTACGGTTATTCTGGAGCATTAATAATGACATCGAGAAATGTAATAATAGAAGCAATAGTGCTAATGTTGATGGAGTGAGTTGGGTGAGCTTCTTCAATAAAAATAATAGATACCCAATGTCTAGATACTGCAGCCAAATCATGTTACTTCGCAAGCAAAATCCTGAATTCCTCCAATAAGTCCAAAGATATTTTTTCTATTGTGGATGAACTATCTAACCCGGAAAGAGTCGCTCTAGCCCCCCTTCCCTCCCAGCCCCTGTACGACCCCCTCAACCAATTCTTTGTGGATAAAATCATCAAAATTAAAACCAGCATTTCCATTTCTCCTCCTGCTCCCACATCTTTCTGTGTTCCTAGTTATTCTTACACTCACACTCTTACTCATATCCCCCCTATCCCAAAGGATAACTTTTTATCACTCTTACACAAAGTTTCCTCTGGCTCTCCCAGCGATTGTTTCCCCCCCTCGGTCCTTCGAGAAGCTTTTACTTCCTGTCCAGACCCCCCCTCGCTCTTTTGAACAACTCTTTGATTACGGGGGAGGTTCCTGGATCCTTCAAACAGGCCGAGGTGGTTGCCATTCTAAAAAAACCCTCGGCAGACCCTTCCATCATGAGCAACTATCGCCCAATTTCCCTTCTCCCTTTTCTTAGCAAAGTTTTAGAGTCGCACGTCACTCTTACTCTCAGTTCTTTTGTGGAAGACTCTAGTGTACTGGACCCCCAGCAGGCTGGATTTAGACCTGCGCACTCCACAGAAGCTGTCATTCTTTCTGTCATGGAGGAATTGCGCAGGGGAGCGGACGCTAACATCTGCCAGGCCCTGGTCCTCCTGGATCTGTCGGCCGCCTTTGACACGGTCGACCATGATATTTTGGTCGACCGTGTCGGGGAGGCCGGCATCCAGGGTACCGCCCTGGCCTGGGTCCGCTCCTTCCTGACCCAACGCCATCAAGCTGTCAGGCTATCCCAGTTCTCTGCCTCCCAGGTCAAACTAACCTGTGGCGTCCCACAAGGTTCTTCCCTATCCCCCCTCCTTTTTAATTTGTATCTTTCCCCACTTATCCGTGCCCTCCGTCAGTTCAATGTCACAGCGTTCAACTACGCTGATGACATACAACTAATTTTCAACATTGATTCCTCTGCTGATTCTATTGCCACCTTCCAAAACACCCTATGCTTTATCAGCAATTGGATGAGCTCAAACCACCTGAAGCTCAACCCCGACAAGACCGAGCTGGTTCTTGTCGGGGGTCCGTCCAACCCTTGGGATTCTTCCTTTTGGCCTGTCAGCCTCGGCAGTCCACCCCGCCCTGCTAACAGTGCCAAAAGTCTGGGAGTCGTCATTAGCAGCGACCTCTCTATGACGCCCCAGATTAGCGCGGTAGTCTCCTCTAGCCATTTTCAATTAAGGAAAATCCGGAAAATCTCCCGGCTACTTACTTCCGAGGCCCTCATCTTGGCCCTGCTCGCGCTAGTTATATCGAGGCTCGACTACGCCAACGCGCTCTATGTAGGCATCCCAGCCTACCAACTTAGGCGGCTTCAGCTGATCCAGAATCAGGCTGCCCGCCTGATCCATTTTCTCCCAAGAGATCAACACGTCCGCCCCCTCCTAAAAAGCCTCCACTGGCTCCTGATAGCTGCCCGCTGCAAGTTCAAGCTGGGCTGTATCATCTCCAAATCCCTTGCTGGTCAGGGTCCCCTCTTTATTTCTTCCCTCCTTCAACCCTACGTCCCCCCCCCGTACTCTCCGGTCTTCCCAACTGGCCTTGTTATCCATTCCCAGATACAAGAGGAAGAAACACGGTGGGCTTAAGTTCTCCTTTCTGGCCCCCACTTTTTGGAATTCCCTCCCCCTTCCTCTCAGGCTGTCCACTTCGTACCCCAAATTCAGATCCTCCCTCAAAACTTTTCTTTTTACTGAATCCTACGAATAACTGACCTCCCTGCTCCCTCATCTGCTCTCTTCATTATGGCGCCAAGAAACCTAATGGTGTTAGTTGCGCCTTAGAAATTTGTTTAACATAACATAACATAACTAGATAATGATAAATGTTTTAATAAAAGTCCAATTGATATGCATAAAGTAATAGAAAGAGGAAGTGAGGGCTGTATTCCCCCTCTTCAATGTAGAGTGGATTTGGTACCCTGGTCGCTCGATAAAGTAAAGAAAAAGCGATAAATAAGATTTGATCTAACGGAGCACCCAAGTCTAAGTGGTATCCCAAACGTAATATTTAAAGCTGATATAAGTAACTGGCCGGAGTTACTAATGCTTCTGTTTAATGAAGTTCTTAAATCAGGTCTTATTCCACTATCTTGGCATGGGAGTATTATACAACCAATATATAAGTGTGGCCCGCAGGATAATCCGGCTAATTATCATTTAATTACGCTCACTGATGTAGAGGCAAAAATGCTTGCTAGTTGCCTGTTGGAAGAGCTAGAGGCATGGGCCACAAAGGAAGATCTTATCCCTAATTTTCAAACTGGGTTTAGAAAGGGAGAATCTACCCATACCAATTTGATTTTATTAACATTATTAGGTGAGCGAGCCAAAACCAGGATGCAAAGATTATATGTTTGTTTTATTGATCTAAAAGCCGCTTTTAATTCTGTGCCGCGAAATTCTCTCTGGGGTAAGTTAAGGAATTGGGGTATTCCGGTATCTCTATTAAAGATGATTATACTTTTATACACCCACACCTAGGTGCAGATCAAAATTGGCGATGGAAAAAATATGACCTGTCGACTGGATACCAATGTGGGATTGAAACAAGGCTGTGTTTTGGCTCCTTGCCTTTTTAATCTTTATATGGCCGATTTGCCAGCACATTTTAAAAATAGTAATTCACACTCACCTTTTATTCACGGTCAAGAAATTAAATACCTGCAATATGCAAACGACACCATTTTAGTGAGCCAAACAGAAATAGGGTTAAAAAAGTTAATTGACTCTTTTAATGGCTATGTTACACAAAATGGACTAACAATTAATACAAAAAAGACAAAAATAATGACTATGGGAAAAGGGAAACCGAGGATTAAAGAGTGGAATATCAACGGCCTGGTAATCGAAAATGTGAAATCCTATAAATATCTTGGGATCACATTTGATGACGGACTGATATTTACACAACATTTTAACAATCTTGAAGCCAGGGGCTGTTCGCTTGAAATTGCTTTTAGGAAATTAAGAGACAAATTATTATGCTCTAATTATGAACATCTGATGAAAGTGATGAGAGAAAAGTTAATCCCATCTTTGGACTATTGCTCAATCATCTTTCGGGCTTAAGACGCGAAAGTGCTCGACGATATAGAAATTAGAACTTATAAAGCTGTTTTTAAAATCCCTAAATATATCAGTCGAGCAAACATAAGATTGGAATTTGGATTGAAAAACCAATTTGTGGCGCGTCAATCAGCCTTTCTGAAGTCCTTACTATCATTAGCCCGCTCGGAGGAAGGATCTTTAGCAAAGCTATGCTGGCTCGAAATTTCAGAAGGGGAATATTAAAAAAACTGGCAGCTGTACCTAGCTGAATGCTTATGTAATTTTGATTGCTCTAATTTAGAAGAAGAAATAAGGAGTAAAGTAGTTTTTAAAAAAGAAATGAATCAAATGGCCGCCCTACTAACGATTATAGCTGATAAGGAGGAATTAAGGAAAATAAATCATCTATTTTGACAATTGCTAACTCCTTTGGTAAGCTGATGCCTCGACCTTATTTGGCATATCATTTAAAATCAAGGTTTAAGAATAAATTCATGCACTTAAGGTTGGGAAGATATCCGACAAAGGATGGCATACCAGAATGGGAGAATCAATGGCCATCGAGCATTTGCAGGCTTTGTAGGCAAAGGGATGAAACAATAATTCATATAGTAACCTTATGTCCAGCTTTGGCAGACGCTCGGAAGTCCATTCTAAAACCGATCTTTAATGAACTAGGAATTAGAACATGTAGGCAAGCAATTATTACCTGTTTGAGTGGGGCCAATATTAACCTTAGGTATCTTTTTGTTAAGTTTATCATTATTGCAGAGAAGAAACTCAAAGGAGTAGAACAGGTGAATAACTGTATTGCGATATAAAATACGTAAGAAACATAATTAAAGGTTCATTGGAAGCAAAGTGTTAAGCTAGCTTAAGGGACATTGAGTATATTTTAATATAGTCGCGCTAATTGCACTTTATTATTGCTTGTAAATGGAATACAGTTAAAATTTGTATTTGTAATTGCAACTCCCAACACAAGTCACTTTATGTAAATGCTGCTACAATAGTTCTTGGGGCAATTATAAGGCATTTTAGTATGTTTTATGTATTTTTATTATTGTGTAATGTATTAATGTTTTGATGGAATAGTCATCTATCAACCTATTATTGGAGGATCATTTTAAGATGTTAATAACTCGGTGTATAGTATATGCTTGTTTTACTCGGTTGCTTTTATCTTTCTTAGCTTGTAATGACTTTAATTAATCCAGAAATAAAAAATACTTCGCTACTCACTACTCAAAGCAAAGCATGGCCATTTCAAGCTAAGTGAAGTGGGATAAAGGGCCTTATTTACAAGGCGACTTAAGCCGCGTTAAGTTTGTAAATAAGGAGAAGGGGATATCGCCCCAGACTGTCACTAAAAGTGAAGTTCTGGTGCAGATGTCCCCTGGTAAATATACCCTCAGTTTTCAGCATTAGCAGAGCTGGGTTGGGGTACTAAGAAAGACTTTAGGGGCATATTTACAAGGAAACTGTTGGAGCGCTGCGTTAAGCCATGATTGCTAACACCACACTCTGACAATTTCCAAGTGCAGTTATGTGCTGTATTAACAAGAATACGGCACACCTCTGCATTTTCCCTAGCGCTGGCGCTAAATTCAGCTGCCTAGCACCAATGCAGGCATCCTTGCACCATAGTGCAAGGGTGCCTGTGTTGCGAGAATGATTGTTCATGTGCAGGAAGGTATCCCTTCCTGCACATAAACAATCAGTAATGGCGATCTGCAACTAATATGTGTGCTGTTTTATGCAGCACACATAGAAGTTGCAACTCATAATTTTTTTAATGATTTAATGATTGTTTATGTGCAGGAAGGGATATCTTCCCACACTTGAGCAATCAATAGTGCCAATTTGCTGTTTCGATGTGTGTTGCAGAACACACATAAGCAGCAAAAATCTCCATTTCTGACTGGTAGCCAATGAAATCTTTTGATTTCCTTGGAAACTAAGACACATTTTGGTGTCCCTGTAAGAAGTACTGCTGCCGCATTTTTCAGAATTTGCAGTTTGTCTAAATATCGTTTTTGAATATTCAAGTAGAGGCTGTTGCACTAATCCAACCTTGATAAAATAAGAGATAACAGTACCTTGACTGTCTTCCGGAAAGAACAGCATTATTTTTTTAATCATTCTGAGCGAATGAAAGGTGGGTGATGCAACAACATTTATCTGATGACCAAAGTTTAGTTTGCCATCCACCATGACTCCTCGATTTTTAGCTTTCCTAGTGGGTTTAGGAAGAGTGCCCAATTCTTCCGGGCACCAGTTGGGGATTCAAAACTTGGCATTCTTTCCAAACATGATGATCTCAGTTTCGCCTGAGTTAAGCTTTAGGCAATTCTGTGTCATCCAAATCTCAATTGCCTTCATGCAGCCGTGCAACCTCTTGCACTTTCACGATTCATGACCTGGCAGCAGCGACACAACAATTTGCGTGTCACCTACATAGGAGGTAAGACAAAAGCAGAAGGATCTAATAAAGGGGGCCAAAGACGATATATACACATTAAAAAGAGCAGGGCTAAGGGATGACCCCTGCGGCACTCCACAAGGTGGGGAAAAAGGTTTGGAGTAAAATGTATCCAAAGACACAATTTGTGTTCTATCAGTTAAAAAGGCTTTTAGTAACTTCCATGCTTTGCCCTTGACCCCACATGCTGACAGACGATCCATCAATAGGTCTTGATGGACCGTGTCGAAGGCCAAGGAGAGATCCAACATTTAGTGCTGCCTTACATCCCTGGCCCCTGCAGTGTCTTTCTCTGAATCCATATTGAGTAGGATCTAGAGTCTGATTTTCATGAAGAAAGGCATTAAGCTGGGAGTTCATTGCTTTCTCTACCAATTTTGCCTGCTATGGAAGGAGAGAAATTTGCTGAAAATTGTTGGGATCATTAGGATCTAAACTGTATTCTTTCAGCAGAGGGAGTATTGAGGCTAACTTCCAGATTTTGGGGAAGTGCCCTGATTCAAACATAGCACTAAAAAAGGTTGTAAGTGTTGTGGCAATAGATTCTGGGGCTAATTTAACCACTGAGACTGGGCAGGGGTCATAGGGAGAGCCTGATATGACAGATGCAAGTAGCATTTTTTTATCATTTGTTGATAGTGTAGCAAATTTATCCAAAGTGGGAGGGCGGTTTTATACTGGCTTGGTCCCCTCAATTGAAACTTCCATGATGCTGCCCCATATTTACGCCACCCTTGTAAATAGGCAATGGGTGTTGTGGCAGAATTCCCACCACAACACCAATACCCGCTCCTGTTGTGTGGATTAGGGCCACCTTATGCGTGTATGTTATGTTAGCATGGCTTTTCCTGAATTTAAACGCTATTTTTCCCTTGACTGTTTTTTGCGCATGACACTGCTGCTAGTTGTTTTTGTAGGTTAGCTTTCTCGAAGGTCCTCACAAGGGAAAAGGGTTTGTTTTTCATATCCCTAGACATACATCGTACCCTCAGTCGGCACAGCGAGTGCTGAGCCGCCAAGGTCATCATAACGTGTGAGCCTGTTTTTCGGCATGCCCGTGTAACACTTTCTAGACACAATATTTTGGCAGTTGCGAGCTGAGTGAGATTCTGCCGACTTATCTTAGCACTCTCGACATAATCACACACACTTGGAAGAATCCAGGGATGCAGAGAGACATGCTGATCCTAATGTAATTTACACTTACTGAACGGAAAGGTAAATGGGGTCGCCCAGATACTCATGAGACCTTCTATATTTTTATAAAGATCCTATATAGGGAGGGTGTTTAAACTAGGCACTATATTTTACCTGTGTGCAATATCATTGTAATATGGTTCCTCCTTTTGTGTTTTATGGAATTGTAACCCTGCTAATCACATTATTACTAATCATATGTCTGATTATGTTGTCTAAGATACTGCGTATGCGGACACATCGTTAAAATAAACATTTTAAACCTTACTGTGTCTCTTTATTAGTCCAGTTATGGACTAGTATGATAGTATTGCCAAAAGAGGGTTTTCATTTCCCACCATTTCTGAGATTGTCCTAAGTCGCATGTTCTGGGTTGTCTAATCATTGGGTACTTTGCTATAGGACGAAGTTCTAATGTGACACTGATTGCTAGCTGGTTGGGGTTTTTAGGTACGGAGGTGAGTTTTTGGCACACCATAATTCACTAATGTCCTAATGCTCTGTGCACAGTTCTGTATATGAGCAGGAATCCTTGCAACACTCCTTTCATGCTAAGTGCTGCGTAAAAGAGGGCCTTATTCACAAGGCGGCGATAAGCCACGGTAAGTGGCTTACCACTGCCTTGTGAATAAGGTGAAGGGCTTATAGCCACCAGAACGTCACAAAAGTGACATTCTGGTGGTGATAAGCTCTTGGAAATATGACCCTTAAGCTACTGCTCTTACATTTTGTTACAAATTAAGCACTGTACTCAGGACTAGGATCTTTTGAACAAAAGGTGACATGTAAGTCTTTGCAATACAAGTAAGTCGATAAGCACTGTTTGCTCAGCCACCTGTCTAGATTTAAGTGGAAAGTGGAATTCCTGGTTCACGAGAAGTGACAGACAATTGCTCATAACTTACCCCAGAAAGACTAGTAAATGCATATTTGTTCAAGCGTGTGGAATAATGTGCATTGGACAATGCACCATATAGGTGATTTTGCATTTCTACTTTTAATGTCAAAACACGAATGGGCTCACTTTCTTTAACACAATTTTGCTTCTCTGACATCCACTTAGCCAGGAGGTGACCCTTGCTACAGCAGCTTCGTAGGCTAGTTTAACTTTCAGCAGTGTGTTTAGCATGGGGTCTGTTTGAAGCAGGGTACAATTGGCACATTAATGGTAAATGTTCAAAAAATTTAACTAAAAGCCTAAAAGGTTGATAATATAACATTATAATAAGTATACATATATCATCTTTTGAAACTACAGCACACGAACAAACATAAATAATCACTGGAAAAGCAAATAGGTCAGGACCCTATTACAGATCGGGAGAACTTTTCCTGTTTGTGCCAAGGCGCGCCTTAAATAGGTGTGCACAGTGCGCAAACAGGGAAAGTGCACCCTATAATGAATAATGTGTTGCCCTCCGGGCAGCCGTGAACTTGTGCTGCCCTGGGGGCAGCGCATTCAAGTGAAATATGGAGCGGTTGCTTCAAAGCCTCTCTATGTTTTACTGTGCAGGTGGCAACCTGTGAGCCCTTTTAAGAGGGATTAGAGGTTCCCTTGCAGGCAAGGTCTGTAAGTGACTGCACTCGCCTGCAAGGGATGTCTGCGGGGTTCCTTAGGACTACTTTGACTCCCAACTTTGGGCTGCCATCAATGAGTGCACTGAGAGTGCACCTCCTTTTTGTGGCATACTTTTGGTGCACCTCCGGACAGCTTCTTTGCCTTCTTTGCCCACATCTATAATACTGCGTGGGCACAGAGATAAAGAGATTCCCTCATTTCCATGGGGCCAGGCCCCCATGCAAATGAGGGAACACCCTCTAGAGCTAGTGCTGGGGCTACATGTGCCCCGGTGCTATTTGTATTACAGAAGGGGCTGCACAAGTGTCTGTGGCCTTTTCTGTATTACCAACAGGCCCTGGAGGAGCACAGCGTATTTGACTGTTGCACCCCTGGGGCACTTTCTATAATATGACCGCTGGTCGTGGCAAGCTAGTGCCACTATTTTTAAAATTTTTACTGTAACCATATGCCACAAAAAAGACGAAAAAAAGAAAACCTGTTGCTTTGTAAACGTGGCAGCAATGCTTGCAATAAAATGTTGTATATTAAAAAAAAAATTACCATCACATATAGTTGTAATAGGACATTTAGGGTGCTTCCTTGTTGGCAGGCACACCCAAGACCGGGGATAAATCCCTAATTGCTTTTAATGAACATCGCAGGAAAATATGATTCTTAGTCATGGAAAGAAAAAGTACAATTGACATCGAATTACTGTACCGTAAAGACATCGGGTAAATACACAAGGACAACTGAAAAAAAAAAAAATAAATAAAGAATTGCAATTAATGAATAGACAAGGGAAATATTGGCCCAACTACTGTGGTACTGAAGTTCTGTTTTAATGAGGATGGGTGCATGCGCTTAGGCAAAATGCAGTCCCTCGCAGCCCAGGAGAGTTAGTGCCTGAATTGGGCTGAGCCACTCACTGCCCCATGTGAGTGCGGTGTTGATGGAAGCAAAATGTAAACAGCAGTTGAACAGACCAGAAAATGAAGAGAGCTGACCCACAGCCCTCTGTGTATTCATATATGTATATATATATGATTATGTGTGGCTTAGCCATAATATTATAATTATCATCTTTATCATTATTATAATAATTATTTTTATTTTTCTTAATTTTACAGTTATTGAATCTTTTTGTATTTTTAGAGCTGGCCTAAAGACAGCTCAGGTAATAAAAAAAAATCATTAATAAAAAATAGTCTCCTGTGCTTTACAGGTATTTTGCTTTGTTTTTACCAGGATATATTTTATCAGCCTGATAATATTAATGATTATAACTATTATTAATGTGGTAATGTATCAAAATAATAGTAAAGAATTATTATTATCAGTATTACTATAATTATTATTGGACTAATATTTGAAGTAGTAATAGTAATGATATTGATATTATTTTTGTAATGCGAAATATTATTATTTACAAAACTCTTGTTGTTAGCATTATTAATTCCTTTAATATTGTTTATTATTGCTGAAAATTTGCCCTTCCTGCAAGATAACCCAGGATTTTTTTCCTTTTTCAGAACCCTTTTTTTGTTCGCCGTAGAACCGGGTACACTTTAGCCCTGCTAACTATTGGTAAGGTGCTTGCGCTCTCCCTGTTAAGCATGGCAAAATGGGCATATAACTAATTAGCACATTCAATTTACTTAAAATTCCCCAGTATTCGGTACTACATGTAACCAGTGCCTGTATATTACATGCTACCAGTGGGCTGCGGCGCTGATTGTGCCACCCACTAAAGTAGAACTATAAAACCTCTCTCCAGGCTGGCCCCTGCAGCCTAGTTGTGCAGTTGAAAACTGTAATTTCGACCTGGAAAAATACACATTTTGCCAGAAAAAAAGCTTCTTCTTTTATACTTATGACTTGTCCCAAAGGTAGGCCCTAAATGCCTATAGTGTGCATGGTATTCAAAAATTAGGACATTTATAATTTATGTTTTCCAGGTCATGTAATGAAAAGCCTACAAACTAGTTTTTTCTTGTAGCACACTGGTTCTCCCACAGGTTTATACTGGTGTACACCATTACCTTTATTAAGTGCTAAATTCAGTTTGGGAGTAGCTACAAAAATGATTCATGGACTCAATTCAATTCAAACTTTATTCGCTCACTAAAATCATAACCATAAAGTACAGTCATCAATAAAAAATACTCTCAGTAAGAGAGAGAGTCCAGTCGTGCACTAATATGTTTGTATTCAAAATGGTTACCAAACTAACATTTTACAGTCAAAAATGTGTAAATAATAAAATTATCACAGGCAAACAAGAAATTAAAAAGTTAAAAAAACAAATTCCATAAAATCAATTTATTGATTTCCTTATTTTCACAAAGCAACTAAGAGGCTAAGAATAAAACATGGAACACCACAGATTTAAACCATTGGTTTCCTTAATTTCAAAGAAGCTGTTAAAAGATAGTAACTGTACAGCAAACATGAATATCCGGGAGAAATTGCAAATACATCAGGACAGGCTGCACTTGCTTAAAATTCAACCTCCTTATCATGTCTTCAAAATATAAAGTGCATAGTGTCTTTAAAAGAGGTGCCGTCATGCCCACAAGGGCCAGGTTGTTTATTTGGTTCTGTCAAGTATCTAATCCTCAGTAGAGGATGGAACATATTTAGACTCAAACAAATTAACAACAGCTGATCCATGTATGGCTCAATTACAGTATTTGTTTTCAACATGGTATTTTCTCTTATAATTGGTTTGGTCAACTCCTGTTCTGAGTGAATCAAGTGCCATCTATCTAAAGAAAGGCAATGTTCAGGACCAACTTATTTAATTTACACTCGGGCCTGGTCCAAATAGTGATAAACCTTAGATGGGAACGTAGCCCAACACTATCATTAAAATAGGCCCAATTCCTTATGAACAATGTAAAAGGGTGTGCACTGTGGGACTCCCAACAGTCTTCTGCAACATTTATTTGCTCTAACCTGCAGCTTACCAGCGCACATTTAACCACAAAATGTCTCCTCCATACATAGCCACTGCAACACACTTTGACTGATACAATTGTATCACAGCCCACAGGGGTTTTATGCCCATCCTGGTTGCAAACCCAAAATGTCCCAAATTGGCCTCTTTAAAGCAAGATTGTTGTTCGACATAAGGGGGGCACCAGGTACTATTACAGTCAAACATTACGCCAAGGTAAGAAAAGAAAGGTACTCCTTTAAAAACATGGCAATTAGCAGAGAACAGCATTGACTTCTTGGATTTAGGGCCCAGCATTATAACATATGATTTGCTGTAATTTAGGGACAAGTCTAGATCTGGCATAAAAGCAACCAAAAAATCTATGACTCGCTGGAGACCTACTTCGGTCCTATATAACACAACCTCGTTGTTGACATACAAAAGAGTAGGGATAAAATGCGTTGGTGGGAGTCTGAATTCCTCCATCTTAGAGTGGATTCCAGCTTGTTAATATACACACTGAAAAGAAAAAAGGGCCAGGATACAACCCTGGCGCATTCCCCGACTCACTATTAGTGCAAGAACCATCCAAGTTGTATCTCATTTGTTGTAGACATATTTTGGTGCAGAGCTCTTAAAAAACGCTACATCAGGATCCCCCCCATTTGGCAACATAATTTCCCATAGCTTGACCCTATTCACCTTGTCAAAAGCAGAGGTGAGGCTCAAGAAAGCTATGTAAAGATTCCCAGACTTAGCAATCACATATTTACTTGCAATCAAGTGTATATTTAGGCATTGGTCATGTGTGCTAGGACCCAGTCTCAAACCAAACAGCGGGTCAGAGAGGACCTTGTTTTCTCCTGCCCACACTAGAAGTCTATTAATTGTATCTATCAAAGAAATGGGGAGATAGCAAAGAGTAGCTGTTCTATCGCATTTTTTAGAGATGATGAAGATGACTGAAGTGGACCGGGACTTCAGTGAGCCACCCTCACTGCTGCATTAATACTGTGGGCTAGGACTGGGGATCATAGAACTGGATCGCTCAAAAGAGAATCAGCCGGAATCCCATCAGGCCCTGGGGCCTTATTTATAGAAAGGGTCAGAATAACTTTGTTTACCTCCTCCATGTCCACTGACATTGTAGAACCACCCTTTTGACTTGCTGTTATTTTCTGTAGGGCATCATCAATTGATATAAATAGCTTCAAAGTACATCACCGGTGCATCTGATGGAATATGTGCTGTGGCTGAACCCTTACCTGAGGCGTTAAAATAGGGGGCAATTAATAATGGCCCAAAATTTAGAACAATGTTGTGACTCATACCCTGTCCTTAACCTTAATTTCTTTTTTTCTTCTTAGGATTTGGGGTTTATAATCCCTCCTATCACAAGTAATCGGGTTTTTATCTCGGGTATTGCTTCTGAAAGCTTGGCTCAGTGCTCTACGGGCCAAAGCACACTGTCTATTGAACCATCTTTGGATAACAGGGTGCTCCCCATGGTGGAAGTGACAAACAGAGAGGACAACCTTCGAATCACAAACAAATCTCCTAAAATCCAGTTCTTGGGGACAACAGACCCATAAATGTTCATATACCCCAGCGGGACCGCATTTGGCCATCTTAATCTTTGTCCTTGGTTATTTGGCTTGATTTCTACAATACTGTTCCTAAAGATGTCCTCATCTAAAGGTAGGGACGATTACAATGGCAGAGTTACAGGGTTTACGATCACAAATGCACAAAGTATGGACCTTCACACATTCCAAATCACTAAACAAATTGCCTGAGACTAAAACAAAATCAATGGCTGCGAACTGCCCCTTCCCGTAAAAGTGGGAGGAAAGGGGTTAAACACCCTTAAATCAAACATATCAAATGAGAAGATCAAATTGCATTTAGAAACCAATATATTTAAAAAAAATCTCCCAATTTAAAGTGTTTGAAAGTAGACCTGAGATTCTGCGAGAATTTCAGCTGAGGCTCAGAAACATAACTATGGCCCAAGAATGGGTGTAGATTCAAGTCTCCTGTTAATATATGTCTAGTACTGAGACAAGTCTCTGCTTTTTTGCTACTCAAGGAGCTTGCATAATGCAATCAGATGCTGTGCGTTGGGTCAACCGGAAATGGCATTATATAAAGATTAATTACTAAATGTTCTTTCTTGCCATGATAGTGCAGCATCATTGACTGGAGATTAAAACTATGAGTCTTTTAGTGCCAAATCTTGCATGGTACAGATAAAGTTATCAACAATAACTAGCCCCCCTTGCAATCAATCAATCAACACATTTGTAGAGTGCAGCTAATCACCAGCAAGGTTATCCAGGCGCTAAGTTCCTGCTGGGATCTGCTGAAGAGCTAGGTCTGGTGTCCCTTTCTGAATTTGGTGTGAGGGTGATGTTTGGAGGTGCAGGGGAAGGTCTTTCCAGGATTTGACAGTGAGGAAGGAGAAGGAGCATTCTCTACTGTTGCTTCGGCAGATGTGGAGAGTCTGAGTGAGGGAGGTTGAGCGCAGTTGTCTGAAGGGTTGGTGGAAGTACAGGTGGTTGTTAATATTCGCTAGGCCTTGGTTGTGGAGAGCCTTGTAGGAGTGTATCAGGATCTTGAATTGATATATCTTCTGGATGGGGAGCCAATGGAGATTCCTAAGGGGGAGGTGAGGTGGGTCTGTTTGGTGAGGCGGAAAATGAGTCTGGTCGCCGCGTTCTGTATTGTCTGGACAATTGACTCCTTTGATCTCCCAGAGCGTGAATGAAGTTCAGGGACAAAGAAAGCCTGAAAACCATTCAGTGTGAAAGAGCTGCTGGTTTCCCATGTCTCTTGATAGCTATAATCCTCATAGGAAGAGACACGTTTTATCAATTTCGAGTCCCATGTTTAGCTTTTAGGACTGCTTTGTTTCAACTTAAGAAATTTAAGTCCTGCTTACTTGGGTCATGGGGGGTTTCACATTTCGGGGAAAGACTGGGGTGGCAGAAAACAAGTTAGTTGTTAGTACTGGGCATCTGCCATCAAACTCAAAGGGTCAAAATGGTCAGAAGGGTGTATATCAAAAACATTTGTGGACATTGCTAATCGATCAGGGTAAGCAGAGACAGGAATGGGCACCACAGACACATATGGGTTTTTTGAGCAACAGACCTTTGCTGCCAAGTGAGGAGGATAAAAAAAACAAATGGTAGGAGCCTAAGAGAGGCTAACAAAGGATGTATCCATGCGTGTCAGGCAGGAGGCATGCCTCCAACCTCTCCTGTCTAATTCACGGACTCGTTTTAATAGAAATTTAAAACCCATCTTAATGATCCACTCAGATGTTATATTACTTTTTGTGGAATTACATTTTTAGAAAGTATTAATTTTCCTTTCTAAAACCAAAAGACTTTTCTGACAGTATCCAGTTGTCACATAGCCCCTAGTGGCTCCCATGTGGTGAGATGTGTATTCCATCCAGGAAGTGGGCAAAGGGCCTTGGGAGTTGGGAGAAGTAAACTCCTCCCGTGACAGAATGGCCTGGAGGCTGTGCTTAGCCTCTGCCTGAGCTTCAAATGATGCCTACCTTGTCACTGGCAGATGAAGCTCACGCCTAGCCCAGACCCCCTTCTGTCTCCCCAGTCAGCATGGTACCAAACTCAGTGAGGGCAGGGAAACCGACAAGAACTGATTTTGGGGTTACACAAAGTCTTTCTCACCAAGCAGGCACTATAAAAGAGGACCCCACAGACCTATTCTCAGAACACTCCTGGATTTGTGGAGAGTCAGAAGAATTACTGCCTTCCCGTCTGATGAGCCTGAAGGACGACTGTACCAGCTTACCTTGAACCCAGGACCCAATTGGCTGTCCTGTGCGAGCGACAGGGACACTATTCCGTCAACTGCCCAGATGACCATTACCAACTGGACCTGACCTACACCATACTGCTGGCTTCTGTTGGATTGAGTCCTAACCCCCAAATGGTGCTCTAACGTCCTGGTTCCTTGGTATATGTTCGAGTGTACACCCCCTGTCCCCAAACTGCAAGAAGTGAGACTTAAAACTTTTTGCCAACTTTCTGTTTGAAACTCCAACGGAGACTGTCTTCACTGTTGAAGCTGCAGACATTGACGTCAACTCGCTGGTCAGCCTGAGCTTGTTAGTCTGCCCAACTGAAGAAGATCTGACTTCCAGAAAAGCCAGAATGTGGGTGGCTTCATTGGGAAATTGGCATATACTTAGGGGCCGATTCCAATGTCTATAAATACTTTACAAATTCCCTCTAAGTGAAGACTGAATGCTTTGTGCCAAGCTACCAGAGGGTTAAGCGCAGGGCAGCAATCTCGCTATACAAGTCCCCTTTTCCTTTCATTTAATTTAGTGACCTAATTGAGGGGAGTTCTCACCCCCTGAAATAACTACAATTTCTAAGAATTATTATTATGTTTGTTATTATTATTATCGTCATCATCATGAATATTCTTTTCATCATTATCATTATTTGTATTGTTATTGTTATCATTATTATAATTATTATTATTCGGATATACTAAAAAAAGCCAAGTATTATGCAACCGACAGACAGAACATAAGCAAAGGCTCAAAAGGGTGGTTAACATATCCGCATCAAACTTGGGCCTCAATTCAAATAATTATTTTCATAAGTTCAGCAGAAATACAATGTGCAACACTGTTCAACAAATACCAATCACCAAACATATCTTGCTCAGAATTATTGCAAAATAGCTATTCAACACCATATGCAATTGTAAAAAAACGCTTTACATGACGCATCAATTTAAATAACTCAGCAATGATTTTCTGATAGTCTTTTGTTCATTTTTTTCTTGGCTAAACCAACAATGTTTTCATTGCAGGCTTCTGAGGAACTAACTATCCCTCTGGCAAATTCCATAAGTGGTTACTTGCATACCATACACCTCAAGGTAATCTGAGTGTGACACATTTGCTCATAAACAGCTTATTAAGTGCCCGACTCATCGCCTGCACAAGCCTTTCTTGCTCAGGAGATTCGCCTTGTAAGGCAGAGACCTATGGATAGCAAACTGAAATCATTTTTCAGAGAACTCATGAGAATACGTGGACCAGTGTTGCAGCAGAGTTGATGAGGTGAAAATTAGTTGCGAATAACCAAGCATTGGCAAAGCTAACTGGTTTGAAGTAGGTTTAGGCAATTTCCGGTAAATGTCAAGAATATGGGGAACTGCGTAGAACTATAAAAAAAAGTCAGTTGATTTCTGTAGATACAACGTGCTTCCTGGCATCCGGCAGGGCCCCACTGTTTCTTCTGGGTCAAAACATGGACCCTTCCTATTTATGCATTTTGTATTGTTTGAAAAGTGTGCTCTGGGATGTTGCTCTGGCTGGTCCCTATTCCTACTTGCTATAGTTTTTTTTTTGTAAATCTGTTTATTACACAGAATAGCAAACCAATCATTATTATTAGTATTATTATTATGTTTCTTATATAGCGCCAGAATCGACTCCCGAAGGGGTATCTCAGCGCTTGCCTTGGGAACCCGTCCTGGCTTTTCCCTGTGAGATAGCCTCTACAGGGCATCCCCAAGGTGAAAGCCAGGCATCCCGCCGCGGGGGGGCCGTTGTGGAGATTAAGCAAGCTTAATGCCCAGAGTTGCAGAGTGTGAACCCATGATTAGGTCAGGCACCGAAGCGAGAATTCGCGAGTCCATGGACATTTGAGCTCAAGACCCTGCCGCGTCTGGAATTGAACCCTGGTCCCGGGTCTGACCTCTGCTCCAGGGTCTGCCTGCTCTAACCAGTGAGCCACACTTCTCCACATACATTGAATTATTTCTTACATAAATGAAAAGTGTTCGGTGGTAAAGCCGAGAATGTGGTACAGTACAGTGGGATTGCAAACTGTCCGATTGATTCATAACGATAATACATTTTTGCTTTTTTATAAAACGAGAAAGTAAAAGATAAACCATAATAGAAATAAAGAAAAAGCGGTCACACATGTACACAGAATGATGGAGGACAATAAAGCTGCGAGCAATATCGAGCCGACCAGTCAGCACAAAATCTTGATTCGTATATAGCATGGCACATATCAAATGGAGCAATATGACTGTTAGTCCCAGATCCAGCATTTGTCAAATGTCACATATAGGATGCCGGAACCTCCTAGTATGACAGGCAACACTCAATGTGGCCATAGAGAGCACACATAATATAACCAGTGCAGACAGCCACTTGGCCCAGTAGTGCCAGTCAAGCATGCCCTAGTGCCAAATAGTGCCAGAAGTAGTTTTCAAGTGCTGTTGTGATACTGTTTATCCCACCCCCGCAGGGACAAAGGAATTAATGGATTGGGATTGCGTCTCTTGGGCTACTTTCGCAATATATTTCCGATATGGCCCCCAGATATCTAGCGGCCGGGAGGCTGTTGGAACCGTCTGAGTATTCAACGCTGTTCACATTGCAGTATGCCATGCTACGAAGCCAAGTGCGAACAGTAGGAGCTCGCCTAGCACACCAGAGCAGCGCCACTTCACGCTTAGCTAAAAGGAAGCCAATGGATGCCAACTTCCGTAGCGGGCGTGGGAATTCGGCGACCTAGCCGAGTAGCGCAATTTCAGGGGTGGGTTGTAGAACCATTTCAAGCATCTCCTCCAAAACCCGATGCACCTGAAGCCAGTAGGTGTGTAGTTTTGGACAAGTCCAGGAAAGATGGGCAAAATCAGCCTGTGGGCCGTGGCATTTAGGGCAAGTGTGTGGTCTGTTTGGATCAATTCTATGGGCGAGTGCTGGAGTGTGGTATGCCCTCCTGAGGAACTTGAAATGTATAAGTTTGTGTCTGGCATTAATGGACACATCTCTCATGGTGGCACAGCACGCTGCCCACTGGTCGTCCGTGATTGGAATACCCAGGTCGCCCTCCCAGTCAGCGCGCACCTTAGAGTCGAGGGAGGGAATTGAGGCCAGACACAGCTTGTATAGCTTGGACATTACATGCGCCCCAGTTTGGTGTTGTATTATGAATGTGAGCGCGCGCGGGGGTGTCATCAGGAGGAAGCGGGAATGTGGGAAATTCGGCTCTAAGCATCGAACGAAGTCTAGTCAGTGTGAATGAGTCCATGAAGGTCCTGTCCGTGAAGCGGGGATCCTCAGTAAGAGAAAAGGCATGTCCGTCCGGGAAAAGGTCACCTACAGTGTGTATTTGGTATTTGGAGAGTGTGCGTCGTACCACCGAATCACCTGTGATGGGGAGCCAGTGGGGATTGGGCAACGGCGATGCATGCGAGTATAGTTTCTCGAGCAGTAAGAGGCGTCAAATTTTGTCCCAGGCCCAGCAAGTAGTGGACAAAGGCTGTATGTCCTGTGGGTCCCGGGGAAGACCCTTAGGAAGGACGGAGGAGAGGGCCACAGGGAGCGCCAAGTCAGCCTCTGGTCGCAGATGGGGTATCCTGGCATCAGGGTGAAACCAAGGGTACGCGTAAGCGCACTGCGCCACCAAATAGTACAAAAAAAAGTCTGGCACTCCGAAGCCGCCTCGTTCGTAAGGGAGTGTTAGTGTTCGCCAGGACACGCGTGGGTTCTTGCCTCCCCATATCAGGCGAAGAAGGGAGGAGCGGAGTTGGGAGAAAAAAATCTTGGTGAGGGGAATCGGAAGATTGTTAAATATATACAAAAACCTGGGAAGTACAATCATTTTAATGATGGCAATCCGTCCAGCCATACACAACGGGAGGCGAATCCAGCGCTCCATATTGTCTTCTAAAAAATCAAGGGCGCGACCGTAGTTCAGTCGGACAATGGAAACCGTGTCGAGGTGAACATGTATTCCCAAATATTTCACGGAATCCGTGCACCATTTCAAATCCTACTTGCTATAGTTACTACATGTTTTCACCCCAGGTCTTGAATACCCAAGTGTCTATTAAGGATAACCAGCATTATGGGATTACCATCTTCCACAAAACACATTTATTTTAAGGAACAAATCAAGATTTTCCTAGCTAATTAGTAAAGGAAAGCAGTGGTAATTTGTAAAAATAAATAAGTGCTTGGGCTCTTGTAAGGAGGCAGCCTGCACTAACCCATTTCTCCTGTTGGCACCGCCTAAAACAGAACCAACTGCTAATCATGAAAGTGGGGAAATTATGTGGCGTAATGGTCAGAGCTGCAGACTTCGATGCTGGGGAACAAGGTTCGAGTCTCAGCGGTGGCTTAACATCCTGGGATTCTGGGAAAATTACTTAATTTCCCCGTGAATTAATGTGTCCTTAACTGATGCTCATGAAAAGCGCTGGTGTAGAGGATTAAGTGCCAGTGCTAACCAAAAACCACCGTCTCATATTAATAACTGACGGAAAGGTCTCGTTGAATTAATGACAATGAAGAGAATATTATGTGTTCTTTCTTTCTAACTTCTATTCAGTGTCCATGAAAATAAAGAGCAGGAAAGGAAAACTTAGGGACTTATTTACAAGCCCCTTGCAGCACTTCTGCATAATTTTTAACATGGGAAATGTGACGTAGCGTGGCGCAAGGGGCTTGTAAATAAGACCCTTAATTTCCCAGCAATCCTGTGATATGAAACTAAAGGATGAGGGAGAAAAGATCACAAAACCGCATCAATTCTTCTCTGTAAGCATCAGTCCTTGTCTAGCTATGGCCTCTTTTCTTGAGGGCAAGCCATCTCAAAATCCAGCACAGAAATTAAAGACCACCAACAAAAGAAAAGAAATCCCAAACTAAACAATATCACTGCACCCCTTTCTTCCTTAATATTCTCCAGAACACAATAGACAGGCAGAAACGTGCAACACCCCTTCAATCTCTTCCATCAAGACGCAGCATTATACCAGTTGGACCAGAATAGAAAGAAATAAAGTAAACCACAAATGAAAGGAGGATACAATAGTCTTAAGTAATGAAGAAAGTGGTGGGATAATATTCATCTTTGTTTCGCTAATAAAATCAAGACTTTCCATCGCTAGCCAGCTAGGACAATCTGAATTTTTTTCTCAAGATTAGAGGCACTATTATAGTAGTTTGAAGCACATTTACTACAACCAAAGAAAGCTGAGCCACTAACTTGCAATTAAACATCTTGATGAACTGAGAAACTGTGGACTAATCAACTGTCTAAAAATGTCCTTCATACTCTGCCCTGGTATAGGAAATTGGGCTATTGGTTGAGGAGGGGGGAAAGCCTTCTCAAGCAGCAAACACAACCCTTGTCAGGGTGAAGCACAAAAGTAAAGAAATTAACCTGTGCTTAACCCTCTGGTTTCTTAGCACAAAAGCTCTCAAGCTTAACTTAGAGCCAACATGTGGAGTATTTATTCAGCACAAAAACAATAATAAAATGAAAATACAACACAAGAAAAATCCCACACCAACGAAAAAAAAGAGTAAATATATAAATATGCAATTGCAAATTTTAAGTAAGTATAGCGCCTCAAAGTGCCTCTTGCGGTCATCTGGTCATGCTGGATCGGTGAAATTCACACGTTCAGGCCAACTATGATGGACCGTAGGTTGAGTGCACAAGGTGGATTAGGTCCCATTTTGGCTTATTATTGGACTTGAAAGAAATTCTGACAAATAGTCCAGGATTAGGGGGAGTTCAGTGGGGCAAGGCAGGATTCTGTGGCCACTGAGTTGTCATCATTGACGAAGAGCACTGGACAAAGTCTTTGTGAAGCCTTTGAAGATGGTAGGAAAAAGCTCAGAGCGGAAGAAGCTGGATACTCAGACCGAGGCAGTAGTTTTCATTGATGGGGAGTCTGTTGCCATTAAGCCTGTGAAAATATTTACCTTCGGACTTGGCAACTTTTTTGAAGTTGAAAAACTCCTGCTGGATGAAGCTGTAGCCAAAGAGGACTTCACGAACGCGGATATTATTGCTGAGAGGTCCCACTGAACAGGATTTGCTCCTGCAGTGAAGAAATATCAGCAGATACCACAAAGTCAGGCCGATCAGTGATGCACCTTGGTGTGTGAATTTGAACATGGCACGTGTAGATCATAACAAAAGGAAGAAAAGCAGTAAAGAATGGTATGCAAGACACCAATCTTACAACAATGCTTAAGCCCTCCCCTGCTGGTGACGGAACCACTCCATCATCAGCCGCAGTTGCGCTGTGCTGATGACGGAGTGGTTCCGTCACGGCCCGCTCGGCACGCCTGCGCAGCGCGGATTCCGCACCTGCGCTGAGCGTTCTATTGAGCCGGCGGCGCCGTGACGGAACCACTCCGTCATGAGCACAGCGCAACCGCGGCTGGTGACGGAGATGTTCCCTCACCAGCATGCGCCCGCCGCTCGGCCGCCCTCCCCCCTTAGCACTGCTGCGGAATAGCCGCGGCAGTGAAGGGGCTAAATGTCTGAGTAGATCTGGTCTCCAATTGTAAAATTGCTATTTTAATATGAATACATGGCAAATTATCTGTCCTGACCGGAATACTGTGTTTGAGTCAAAATTCCCAACACACAGTTGCTAGCTCTGGCTTTTGTGGCATCTATATGATTGATGTATTTAACTAACAAATTGCCCTCATGTAACAAAATATTGCACCTTGCCCTGGGCTTCGTAAAACCCGCAAGAAGTACTAAACAATTTATATGCATTATCAACTCTCTCATTCGCACTAATACGCCAGTCGAGAACTGGCCACACTGAGACACCAACCACACTGGCAGGGTCCTGATTTTCAGACACCATCTGGGAACATAGCAACAATGGTACTGCTGTTTTATGACTCAAAGAGATATAACTACCATGTTATCTCCTGGGTATCTGTATTCAGAGGGACTGAATTAGTAGAAGAATTAATCAGTCTCATATGTTTGAAATAATAAAAGTAGCAATAATATCACTTTGATGTAGGAGGCTGATAGACTCACTAGCTGCCTGAGAGACATGTGAGAAAGAGAGCTTGTTCATTTCATTTCTTTTTTACTAATACTATCTTGTACTCTAGGAGTTGCTCAAATTCCCAGTGGGTGCCCATCTTGAACCCCGGAAACCATGTCTACTGGGAAAGTTCCCGGTCTGACTCCTCCCAATTGACAACAACGCCCAAAATCTTGAATCAGGTGACTCGTTAGCTAAAGTTGCCTTAAAAACAGAGCACAGTCCTGGACTATGAAGAGCATTTCTTCTAGGTAGCGCATTGTTAGACCTGCCACCCTTAGGATGGTCTTCTGCAAACATTTTGCCTTCGCCCCTCCTATTTTCTGAATTTGTTTTAGTTGGCCTTAGGACTCTGTGCACTTTAACACTGCTAACCAGTGCTAAATTACTTGTGCTCACTCCTTAATGTATATTTACAACAAGGGGTGGTGAGGGACAGAGTCTCTGAATTAAGCAGAAAGCTCTCACCCAGTCAAGAGATCAGGGTTAGATCCAACACCGTTTTTTAGCTCACTGCACCATCCCAGTTTCAGAACCTGGCTGTATGCAAATTAGTCTGTTCCTGTCCCAGTGCATGATGGGAACAGGGCAAACCAAACTACAAAAGCCAATTCTTACACTGGGAAGGAAACAAGCTCCCGGGGACCGGTTTCTGGCATTACAGCCGTCTTCGGCCCGGTTTGCTTGAATCCTGATGGTGCAATGAGCAAGGGTCTCACATCTGAGAATACCCTTCCACGCTTAGGGTGGACAAAAATATTTACAACAAGGGGTGGTGAGGGACAGAGTCTCTGAATTAAGCAGAAAGCTCTCACCCAGTCAAGAGATCAGGGCTAGATCCAACACCGTTTTTTAGCTCACTGCACCATCCCAGTTTCAGAACCTGGCTGTATGCAAATTAGTCTGTTCCTGTCCCAGTGCATGATGGGAACAGGGCAAACCAAACTACAAAAGCCAATTCTTACACTGGGAAGGAAACAAGCTCCCGGGGACCGGTTTCTGGCATTACAGCCGTCTTCGGCCCGGTTTGCTTGAATCCTGATGGTGCAATGAGCAAGGGTCTCACATCTGAGAATACCCTTCCACGCTTAGGGTGGACAAAAATATTTACAACAAGGGGTGGTGAGGGACAGAGTCTCTGAATTAAGCAGAAAGCTCTCACCCCGGTAGCTTGTCTCCTTTCTGGTGAAGAATTGGCTTGGTAGTTTGGTCTGCCCTGTTCCCATGATGCACTGGGCCAGGGACAGACTAATTTGCATATAGCCAGGTTCTGAGCTGGGATGGGGCAGTGAGATAAATAACGGTGATGGATCAAGCCCTGATCTTTGGACTGGGTAAGAGTGGTCTGCTTAATTCAGACACTCTGTTCATCACCACCCCCTTTTCTGTATCGTTTTTGGCCACTATAGTTGTGGCAGGGTATACTCAGACATGAGTCCCTTTCTCACTGCTCCATTAGGATTCAAGCAAGCCGGGCCGAAGAGGCTGAAATGCCAGAAACCGGTCCCCGGTAGCTTGTCTCCTTTCTGGTGAAGAATTGGCTTGGTAGTTTGGTCTGCCCTGTTCCCATGATGCACTGGGCCAGGGACAGACTAATTTGCATATAGCCAGGTTCTGAGCTGGGATGGGGCAGTGAGATAAATAACGGTGATGGATCAAGCCCTGATCTTTGGACTGGGTAAGAGTGGTCTGCTTAATTCAGACACTCTGTTCATCACCACCCCCTTTTCTGTATAGTTTTTGGCCACTATAGGTGTGGCAGGGTATACTCAGACATGAGTCCCTTTCTCACTGCTCCATTAGGATTCAAGCAAGCCGGGCCGAAGAGGCTGAAATGCCAGAAACCGGTCCCCGGTAGCTTGTCTCCTTTCTGGTGAAGAATTGGCTTGGTAGTTTGGTCTGCCCTGTTCCCATGATGCACTGGGCCAGGGACAGACTAATTTGCATATAGCCAGGTTCTGAGCTGGGATGGGGCAGTGAGATAAATAACGGTGATGGATCAAGCCCTGATCTTTGGACTGGGTAAGAGTGGTCTGCTTAATTCAGACACTCTGTTCATCACCACCCCCTTTTCTGTATCACTCCTTAATGTATGGCAAAGTTGGCTAAAACCTGATTGGCATATTTAGTTTACTTATAAACAACTAGAAAAGTTGATTACCATATACCCTGTGCCTGTAAATTAAATGCATCTAGTATGCATGCAGCACTGATTGGGACACCCACTTAAGTAGCCCTTTAAAACATGCCATTGCAATCTACCAGCAGATTTTCGCCTTCGCAAAATAACCCCTTTGCCAAGCCTAAAACATCCTTTTTAATACAAACAAGTCACCCCTAAGGTAGGCCCTAAAGAGCCCATAGGGAAGGGTGCATTGTAATTAAAATGTTGGAGATGTACTTTTACATTTTACACTCGCAACCCATCTCGAACGTAACCATCTTCTAGGCAACACTCAATCAGGATTTAGAAAGAACCACAGCACCAAAACAGCACTCGTTGTGGCCACTGATGATATATGAATCATCTTGAACTGAGGAGAAACAGCAGCTCCCATCCTGCTTGGCCTTTCCACACCCTTTAAAACTGTCTCCCATAACAGCCTCATCAGAAGACTCCACGAGGGGGGGTATAGAAGTATTTGCTTTCAAATGGATCAGTTTCTTCCTTACAGGAAGAAACCAAAGGGTCAGGTAGTCACCCTTTATATCAGAGACCAACAGATTGATATGCGGAGTCCCTTGTAGATTATCCCTCAGCCCCACACATTCCAACATATACATGACAATGCTCGCTAGCATCATTCGATCCCATAACATTGCCTTCATCTCCCATGCCAATAACCCCCAACTCATCTGACAAAAAGACAACCACCACCAGGACCAACTTCACCAACTGTATCACCATGGTATCAGACTGGATGCAAACCATGTAGCTTAACCCAACAAGACAGAAGACTGTTTTTTGGAAACAAGACCTCCCCATGGGACTCCACCTGGGGCCATCGGAGCTAGGACCACACCCTTGGCAAACGCAAGAAATCTAGGGATTATACGCACTACATGATGGATCAATCAAACACAGTGTGCACCTCCTGCTTTCACATCCTGTGCATTCTAAGAAAGATATTCAAATGGTTGCCTCAGAAAAACAGAAGAACCGTCACACAAGCAATCATTACCAGCATGCTGGACTAGTTCAACACTCTCTATGCCTGAATCTCCAAACAACTCCTTCGCAGACTCTAGACCATCCAGAACACAGCTGCAAAACTCGTACTCACCCTACCACACTGCACCCATATCACACCGCACCTCAAAAAGCTTCACTGGTTCCCCATTCACAGGTGTGTCCAATTCAAACTTCTCATGCACACATACACAGTTCTACACAACACGGGACCAGAAAAACTGAACAGACACATACACTTTCACCAACCCACCAAAAATCTATGCAAGGCCTCACTTGCACACATTCCCTGCATCCACAAAAGCAAAACTGGAGGTTTGTCATTCACCTACACCGCACCCAAGACGTGGAACAACCTACCTCAGCACATCAGAGCCTCCTCCTTACTTCTTGAGTTCCGCAATAAGCTGCAGGCCTGGCCCTTCGTATAAGAACCTTGGGCACCTCAGACCACACCTGCCCAAGTGGCTGGATATCCTTCTTGTGATTAGAGTGCTACAACATAACATGACATAACATGCACTGGTAGTGAAAACTCACAAATTCATTTTTTACTGCTGTTAGGCCTACCTGTCCTGTAGAATAACATTGGGTTACCTTATTATATTAAGTGCTGACTTTTGATTGAGAGTAAGTCGGAAATTCACTCAACCTTGAAGGATAACTTCCAAAGGTTTTAGAAGTTGGAAAAAGCACTGGACAAACCAAAAGGAAGAGATCGGAACTGCAATACTCATTCCTGCCTTAGGCCCTGCAGGGCTTTCCTGTGACCTTGAAAGAGAGTCATAAAGAGGTATGCATCCTTCAGATCAAATTTTGCCATCCAGTCCTCTTTTAGGCTAACAATTGTGAGCTGAATGATTGTTTCCATCCTGAAATGATATGTGACAAATTGATTGCAATTTTTTAATTGATGACTGATCACTGCTTATGTACTATTGAGGATGTACCATACTCTTCTCCTCGACCCATTTTGGGAAGGAGATTGACAACCTTAAAAAAAAGGATCCCCTACAGAAAAAATTAAGTGGGCTCACCAAGAACATTTAGAAAAGGAGGGGACTAAAATTCAATTTTGATCCCCTGACCGTTCAAAGGACTCAACTGTCCTTTAACATTTTCTTCCAGTTGTGATGAAAACATACTATTCTACCAATTACACGAAGGAAAAAAGATGGGATGCTCATCTTGGTTGACATTTTCTCCCCATGACCTCTGTTGTTTGGAAATATTCCTCCTCTCCAACTCTGTATGAAGAACATTATTCGCTGGTACTGAAGATGTACAGTTGCAAATTACTGCCTCTCATCTGCAGCACACAAGCATCTTCTAAAACATAAGGACTTGTAATGGAAATTGCTGAGTAAGTTATCACCCATGGATGTCTCTTTATGTAGAAAGCTGTCTGGTCTATGATCTTATTACTTCATACATCAAGTACATTTCCAGTACAACCTCGTTTCTGGTATGCATGGTTGTATATCAATCCCAACAACATGTTTACTTCTGTCTCAACCAATCTTACAGGTCAACCTACATAACTTTCCACAACAAATTATTAAATTCAGCTAATACTGTGGGTTGCTCTACACATTTAGGCAGATTCCTAAAACCATTTAACAAGCCCACCTTGCAGAAGAGAACACATTTAAGCTAAAGAAACGGCGACAAACTTTTGCTGCACCTGATGCCTTTTTAATAGATCATCATGTGACCTAATGAGGTTCGGGCAAAGACGCTCATACATCTTTGAACCTCATCCAGTGCAGTTCTAGGCAACACAACACAATGCACCCAGGAATGCCAGAAGCAGTGACTCTCCTGACTCTCCTGATGTCACCCAAGCATGGATCTGTAATGATCACATTGGAACCTTTTCACAAAGGTATTTTGGAAAGCATAAACAACTTCTTTGGTAGCACTCCTTTATGTGTTCTCACATGCCTTTGTTAATTTGTCCCAACCCATCTAAAATGGAAATTAAATTGAGACTATTCAGGGACTATACATATATAATTATTACAATTAGAAAGTGCTTCTCTTTTTTTGCACTTTCACTAATAGTGTGTAAGGCATTTCAGGGCTTAACAAAAGGCATGTATGAGTATATGAAAGAGTACTTCTGCAGGGCTACTTCCTATACTCAAACACTTTTATGAATCGCTCCCTATAGCTTTTGAAATCTTTACCCAATCTACCTCCTAATATCTTTTTTAATTTCCCCCACTTCTTATTCATCCACCAGTACTCAAAAGTACTATCACTGAAGTACAAATACATTACAAGACGCCAGCAATTCTATTCCATTGTAACTTGGAATTTCTGGGGAATATATGACTTTACAATGCAAACAATTACAATGCGTGCTTTTACAATGCGGTTTTTACATCGCAACTACCATTACATTGTATGATTTTACAACACATGCCATTACAACGCATTTTTAAAAACTGCCATTACAATGCATTCCATTACAACACATTCCGTTACAACACATACCATTAAAACGCGTAATTCTTTTAGGGCAAAAGTAGGGCAGGTGTTGGATTGTGTAGGGGGAAAAATTACTATTCCCACTCCAGTGAGTGCACCAGTAGGGAACGTGTTGGATAGTGTCGGGGTAGAAATTAATATTCCCATCCACCCCAAAACCCATACTCACCCTAAAACTAAAAAATCTCCATTACTTACCTTATAATGCGTTGTAATGGCATGTGTTGTAATGGTATGCATTGTAATGGCATGTGTTGTAATGGCATGTGATGTAAAGGCAGTTGCGTTGTAACACTTGCGTTGTATAAGCAGTACGATTTAATGACTGCGGTGTAATAGATTTATTAATGCTCAAGACCAATCATGTATACAAATTTGCTTCCACAATTAAAAGTTTACAATCAATCAGTTTATGTCCTTTATGTAAGCCTTCATAAGCTATCAATGAGCAGTCACTTAATCAAATGTACTTTTTAGATTGAAGTCTACTAGACCATGCAGCTGTCTGGTTTGCTTGAGGCTTCTTGTAGGCATTCGGAAAGCTTTGCTAGGAATGCATATCTCCAATTACTTACTATTGGCTTTGTGGTTTGTAACTCACAGCTTTCTATTTGCTAGCTTTATTTGCTTCAGGCCCTCCAGCTTGAGTTCACCCCTCCCAGGAGCATTTCTTCTTTACTGTATCCTTCTGAGTACTTGTTTTCTGTAAACAGTCCTTCAAGTCTTGTTCTTATCTGGTCACATTTGCTGTGCATTAAAAGATAGAGGCCAAATGTCGGGCCCTGTCTTCTGGGGGAGCATGGTGTTTACTTTTCTTTCTCTGACTTTAAAGTGAGAGAAAATATATGACAATCTAGCAGAGTAGCCTTGTGAGAGGACAGGGTGTAGGCTGGTATTTTTTCTAACACACAACAAAAATGAAGTGTGCTGAAATTTCAGAATATATCAGAATTACAAAAGTACGCATGAAGCAGATACTTTTGAAATTCTGAAGTTGGTAAAAACTAATATTTGATTACATTGATAACACATCAATGCATTAGGTGTTGACATTTCCACACATTATTGTTAGCGCACAGTAAAACGTTATGTCTCTGCAAATGGATTGGTCATTTTAATTGAAAATGTGCCGTCTGTGATGGAAGTACACTACCACACCATGCATACCCCACACTATGCCACTCCACTTTACAGCACTCCACTCTACAACATTCGACTCTACTCTATGTCAATACACCCTACGACGCTCCACTCTAATACATGCAACTCCATGCCTCTCCACTCTAAGACACTCGTGATACACCACTCCACTCACTCACTCCATGACACAAAATGCCACTCTACACCTCTCCATTCTACTCCCCTCCACCCTCCACCCCTCCAATCTAAGCCCCTCCCCACCTCCCCACTCACTCCACTCCAATCTACCCCACCGTTTAATCTGACAGTCTTAGGGTGGTCTTCCCCAAACATTTTGCCTGTTTGTCTCAAATTTTTACTGATTTCACTCTGTTGGCCTAAGGACTCTGAGCATTTTACAACTGCTAACCAGTGCTAAAGTGCATGTGCTCGCTCCCCTAAGCATGGTTTGATTGACTTACCCTCAAATGGCATATTTCATTTACTTTTAAGTCCTTAGTAAAGTGCACTACATGTGTCCAGGGCCTGTAAATTAAATGCAACTAGTGGGCCTGCAGCACTGATTGTGCCACTCACACGAGTAGCACTTTAAGCATGTCTCAGGCCTGCCACATCAAGCCTGTGTTTGTAGTTTATACTGGCATTTTAAACCCTTTGCCAGGCCTTAAACCCCTCTTTTATTACATATATGTTACCCCTGAGGTAGGCTCTGGGTAGCCCATAGGGCAGTGTGCTGTCTAAATAAAAGGTAGACTGTCAAGGAAAATGAGGAGGTGCACACCCTCTTTTGTCATTATAGCTTTCCATCAATGCTCAAAGGCCATAATTATGGCATGCAGCACCTGCTGCGAGCTCTGCCCATGCCTGTGTGCAATTGCTGGCACCAAGCGGGTGATAGAAAGTTCACCAGTCCCGAGATGCACAGCCTCTTGACAACATTCTTCTTAATAAACTTATATAATCCATTATTAATCACATTTAATCAATTTGTGAATAACATTCTTCAGTGAAAAGCAACATCTCATGCTGTTTAAAATAGATTAAATATGAATTAAAATGGATTAAATGTGATTAAAAATGGATGAAATGTGTTTATAAGAAGAATGTTCGGGCCCACCGGCCCATCAACAAGCTGTGCATCACATGACTGGTGAACTATCCGATCACTAGCTTGATTCAAGTAATTAAAAGGTAGGATATATACTTTCAAGTTTTACATATCCTGGTAGTAAAATACTCCCAAATTATTTTTTCACTACTGTGAGGCAGCCGCGGTCGGTAGTGGGAGTACCTATCAGGCAGTGATGTGGGGAGTGGGAGGGGCAGGCTAGGGGGTAGTACACTATGGATTACGGAGGTTTAAAGGTATGTAAACACATAAATAAATAAAACGAGTTTTGTGGCGCGCACTGCATCGCATTGGGGGATGCTGTGCACACAGCAAAATTCATTTTATTTATTTATATCTTTTCTCTACCTGTAAACCTCCGTTATCCATAGTTTACTAATTTTTTGGAACTCACTATGAGTGCCCAAGTTGTTGGGCCCCCTCAGCAAATGACTTTTATATGTTTTTAACATGTCCTGAGATTACGAAATGTTGGTTCGAAGTTAGTGAATTCTTAACAGAAGTCACAGGTATACAGGTAAGGGTAAGTCCCCAACTTATATTTTTGGGAATATGTCAAGATAGTGCCACCCATATTAGTAAGCTGGACGCAGGATTTATTTTTTACGTGATTTTACTGGGAAGACGGGAGATTTGGAAATCTGGTGTTCCACCTCCTTTTTTGAAGTGTAAAAAGAATATTATAAACATAAGCCAACAGGATATAACGTGATCCCAGTAGTCTGAAAAATGTATGGGCTAAATTGGTTGACTGGATTAAAAAACCTGCAGTCCAATGATTTCGCCAATGATTTGCTGTCATTCCTGTTCCCTTCTATGCTACGGGCACACCAATGAGGGTGGAAGTGGAAGCAGCTTTCTTTTCTTGAGTGGAACAACTCTATCCCGATCTGCCTCTACCAGAGATCAAAAAGGAGTATTGCCAACAAGTGAATTGACAGAATGAGGAAAAATAATAAATGGTAGGTCCTCCTGGACAGGATGGGAGGGAGGAGCTGACACTTACACCTGAATAGGCTGTGTCCTGTCCCTACACGGAGGGCTTCATAACCCCCTGTTAGAAATGGGGATCTTTGGCTGGCTAAAGCTGGCGCCAAAGCCAGGCAGAGACCACCACTCTAGTCAGGGAAAGGGAGATACACGCCAAAGATAACCCCAGCTCACCCCCTTGGTAGCTTGGCACGAGCAGTGAGGCTGATCCCGGTGGCGATGTGTAAAGCATTTGCACAACACGCACAGTAACAACATACTAGGCACACCACAAAAGGAACTCCACACAAGGTTATATATTAAAATAGCCTTTGTATTATCATAAGACACAATAGATGTTAATCACACAATATACAATGTGCCCACTAGCACGGGCATTATTTACAGGGGATCATTTACATTTACACATGACAGGGCCACGTGGGCCACTGTCAGAATTAGCAATAGGTCAAGAATAGTAAAAATAGGAACATCTCATAATCTCAGAGCACAACCAGTAATCACTGGCAGACTCAATACTCAGCGCCAACCTGTAAACTAAATCATACCAGGTACAGTATCACATAAGGCAAGAACTCAATTCTGCGCCAACCTCATAAATCTGAATGTAGTAGACCACAATCTCCTGGACATACCTTGCATTAGAAAATAGACTTAATAACATAACCTGAAATAGGGAATTAATCAAACCTAGACCACTGTGAGGATCACAATAAAATCTAGGACAGTAGGTAAAACCTAACAGCATCAAAAGCACATCTATAAGCATAAATCATGGTGCATGACAAACTATAAACCTCACATTTCCTAGCACCTATAACAAGTACACTAGGGCCTTGCGCCCTACAAAACCTAATAGTCCCCAAGGCCAACGGACCCTCTCTAAGGGGCTCAAGCTCAATTGCCCTCTGTCCAAAGTCAGGGCGTTCTGCCAATGCAGAAACAATCAATGGGGTGCACTTGGCGCAAACCTAAACGTGGCAGCTGCCCACTACTTGCTGGGCAGCTGGGAAGCTCAATGAAGGCCTACATGTTGCAGCTGGCACTAAGTGCTGCGCAGCTGTGCCGGCCACGGTAGGGGCGAAGGAGTGCGTCTCACTCCTGGGTTCAAAAACATGTCCCCTAAAATGAAAAAAGACCTAAACTGTGCAGCTGCCCACTACTTGCTGGGTAGCTGGGGAAGTCAAACTGCGGTCTGGGCCCTCACTGGCCCTAAGAACAAATTGCGCCCAACGTTGGAGCCTTCTAGGCTCTGAAAGCAAATGCTGCGCATGTGGGAGCCATCTGGCTCTGGAAATGGTGGGGCCAACTGTGGAGCCATCGGGCTCTAAAAACAAACCTGGGTTGGAGAGCACACTGGCTCCTAAAAGGGATTATGCCCCCAAATGTTGGAAAGACCACGGGCCCCTCTGGCACTTTAAGCAATCATGTCCCCAAGGCGAGGAGCGCACTGACTCTGAGCATCCCCTGGGCCCACGCTCTGGCATCCTCCCCCCCCCCTCCGGGCAGCTCTACTCACCGGGCTGCTCTCCGGAGTCGGCGAGGGGATGCTGGCTCTTCCTGGTGGTCGGCCGGGGCTCCCCATTGCTCTTGGGAGCCTCGGCGGCTTTTATTAGTGTGGCCGGCGGGGCTCTCTTTTCCGCTCCAGAGCCTCTCTGGCAGCGGCTGTCTTTCCCGGTGGCGCGATGCTTCCCTTCACCTCTGGGAGCCCCGCGCTGCCATCAGCCATTCGCCCGGGCCCAATGTGGTGCAGCACGGCTTCCCCCAGGCAGGGGGAAGCGGAAATGAAATCCTCCAGGCCCCGCCCACAGTCAGGCGGCGCGGGCCGGACTTCCGGGTTGTGTGTGAAGGCCGCGGCGGTGATCTCTCGTGTCGGCAAAAAGAGGGGTAGGCTCCCTCAAGGATGGAAAATAGAAAGCGGGGTGGTCACCCGTACTAATTATGGGCAAAGTCGCGGGGTGGGCACCCGCGCATAAAAATAATTAAATAAGCGGGGTGGCACCCGTAATTCAGCACTAAAAATAGGCGGGCATAATGCAGGGTAGGCACCTGCTTGTAAATATTAAAATAAGCGGGGTGGGCACCCGCTAGGAGCACAGGGAGGGGGAATCCCCAGGTAGAGGGAATCTCTTTAGGATGCATTACAGCACAGCGCTGTGGAGGCCAATAAAAATCAAGCGCTCCCAATGTGCTAGGGCAGGGAAAAGGTTCTTAAAAATAAAGAAGGGATCCTGGGGCAAGGAATAGTCCCCCAGTCATTCCAGACAAGGCAGAGGGGTCCCCAAGCAGTCCCCCAGGCATCCAGGGGCTGGGCAGGGCCCAGGGAGGCAAGCCTTCCCCTGAGCCCCAGAAGCAGCACGCCCCTGGTAGATTCAAGTCCACAAACCAGAACATCTTACATGGGGTCACAGGCCCTTTTTATACACACATTTCCTTTGTCTCCAAAGGTGCAGGCAAGGGAAGAACCAGATGCAACTGGTTCTGGAGCGCTTTGTTTTGCTAAGCTCCCCTCTCTATTCACAAGACAGGCCAGGGACATCAGACACACCACAGGGGGTGGAGCTAGCATTGTGGAGGGAAGGCCCAGCCCTATTCAGGTCCCAGGTGCACTCCTCCCTGCCATCAACATGCAGATCTCCTCATTCACCACCGGGCAGACCCGTCCTGACTCCTGGAGCCAGGCACACCAGCCAGCTCCAGCCAATCGCCAAGCCAGACAGTCAATTCACATTTACTGCACAGACATGCCAACTTCTAAAAGTGGCACTTCTCCACTTGACACAATAAATCTGCGCACATCATCGCGCAGCATTTAATCTCACGAGTTCGCACAAACCAAACTCGCTCCTGCACTCCCCTCACATCAGGAACTACCATGGACACACATATCCCCCATGCATTCCTACGGGCAGGCAGGTCAATCTCACCACACGCACTCAGAGAGCGCACACACTTTATACTGGGCCACAGTGCTAAAGTGCGCAGAGGCCTAAAATCACTACCACCATGCCAGAGGCTAAAGGCAAACAGTCTAGGGGTGAACCTGCCAAAAAGACCTAAGTCCAACACCCCCCTGGAGTGGGTCTGGATCCAGAGCTGGGAGGGAGGACCTGTGTGCACTTCAATGCCCTTCTTTGTAGTCACCCTCACTTAAAAGGCCCCACTGGCTGTAAGTATTGGACTTCTGTCCCTACCACTTCATACTACTGGACCAGTGAAGAACTCTGCCAGGAGGGAGGACAGCTGTGCTGCAACAAGGACTGTCACTCTGCTGGACTACTGATCTGGGAGAACTGCTTTTCTGAGGTGCTGCCCTGCTGCCTACTACTCTGCTGAAAAGGACTGGATCCATCTCACTTGAACCATGAATGACTGCAAAGACATAGCTTCTTGCCCCCTGTTCTATGTCTCTGGTACATAAAACACTTATCATCCACCTGCAACAGCACCTGGACTTTGCTTGCTGCAGGTCATGCCATGCCACGTGTTGCCAATATAGTCCTGAGTCCTTGGAAGTTGGTATTAAGTGATGTAACTGCTAGAATACACACATCACCGCCTTTGTGCCGTTTGGAACTTGTGCATCTCCCTTGACACTGACACATCGCTGCTGCCTCACGTACCAAAGCCATTGCAGCGTTGATTGCGCGGCGAATCACCTCCAATTCCCAACGTATTGCCTACATCCTACGGTTTGGCAATGACGGATCCGCAATTTGTGCAGCTCTACAACGATGCATCACCTACAATCCTGTGCTTCGACGACGACTCATTGACTTTTGCTTCCACATCTCGGTCCTGTTGTCGCATCTAAGGTACTTATCAGCAGGCTATGGCTGGCCCCTGTATCTAATCTACGCTCCATCGTGGATAGCCTGAACTTTCAGATTTGTCTCAGTTTAGCGTTTCCAGATATTCCCTGTTGTTTTTTTATACTTTTAAGCACTATATTTTCATTTCATCTTTAATAATTCATAACTCCAGTTATACTTACTGGATTTGTGTCGTTTTGGTCTTGTTTTGTTTATAGAAATATACTATGGTGTTCTAGCTTGGTGTGGAGTTTGTTCGCGATGTTTTCACTGTGTTACTGTTTAAAATGTTGCACAAATACTTTACACATTGCACCTTAAGTTAAGACTGCCTGCTATGTGCCAAGCTACCAGAGGGTGAGAGTAGGTTAATTTATGGTGTATATCTAATGTATTCAACAAAGAAGAAAGGGGACCAGGAGCCTGTTCAGGTCCAGTGTCTGTGCCTCACAAATGACCGTTAAATCATAGAGGACACTGTTCCAACTTAAGGGTACACCCAGTCAATACAAAGAAAGATTGAGAGTAGAATAGAAGATGAGAGGAGGAGAGAAAAGAGAGAGGAAGAGGTACATCCCCAGTATCAAGGATTCAATCCAGAAGGGGAGGGCCGAGTCTTGCCTCTTAGTTGCCCTCGCACACCCCGAAGGATGACCTGCTTCATCATCTGGCTTTTGCTCCTCGTCGGGCCGGTGCTGCAATGCCCGACGGTCCCCCGAAGGGTCACTTTCACGGAGATCTTTAAGAGCAAAGCCATTAGGGGAGTGCGGGTGTGTGGGGTGGATCCAGTGGAAAAAGTGGTGAGGTGCGTGCAGGAGTAGATAAAACTATCTAGGGGTATCCACAGGGAAACCCTTTAATGGTGTGGTGCCCCTGGTAGATGAAAAAAACAGAATGTTGGTGAGTTACTATAAGGCCTGATGTGCCCGTGTAACTTAGCAAAAAGTCAACATGTTTCATGCCTTGTTTGTTTGAACGATCAATGGCGTTTCTTAAGGACCTAACTGATGTGGTAGATGTGTAGGTAAAAATGGGGCTCCGGAATACAGATGGTAACCCACAAGAGTGAGAGGTGTCTTTGGGTTGACCACATGGTTGATTTACCTACTGTGTGGTGTAAAATCTTGAGTTGTAGATATGCCCAAGCATAGGAGGTACCCTCACGTAAACGGGAGCAGTCTCCCATGGCCAGTATCTGCTGGATGCCCGCACCTTTTTGGGGTTATGTCGGGTGCCGGCTCTTTAGCACCTAACCTCTCCCAGCGGCTGCCAGCGATTTGCAGGCAGCCGCTGGGAGAGGATAGGTGCTAAAGAGCCGGCACCCCCAATCCAATGTAGCAAATCCACTCCACTATGAGCCAAGCTACTCCACTCCAATCTACCCCACTTCACTTCACTTCAATCTACTCCTCTCCACCCCAATCTGCCCTCTCCACTACAACCTACCTCACCCCACCCCAATCTACCTCACTCCAATCTACCGACTCCACTCAAATCTACCCCACTCCACCCCATCCTTGTCCAATTTACCCTCTCCCACTCCAATCTACCCCTCTCCATTCCAATTTACTGCACCCCACTCCAGTCTATCCCAATCCACTTTACTCCCTCTCTACCCCTCAATCAATCAATCAATCATATAAATTTGTAAAGCACGCTACTCACCCGCTAGGGTCTCAAGGCGCTGGGAGGGGGGGGGGGAGTCGCTACTGCTCAAACAGCCAGGTCTTGAGTTGTTTCTTGAAGGAGAGGTGGTCCTGGGTCAGCCATAGGTGGGTGGGGAGGGAGTTCCATGTTTTGGCTGCCAGGTAGGAGAAGGATCTTCCTCCGTCGGTTTGTTCTGCGAATTCGTGGGATGGAGGCGAGGGCGAGGCTGGCAGACCGGAGCTGGCGGGTGGGTGTGTAGAATGTAAGGCGGCTGTTGAGGTATTTGGGGCCCATGTCGTGGAGAGCCTTGTGTGTGTGGGTGAGGAGTCTGAACGTGATTCTCTTGCTGATGGGGAGCCAGTGCAGGTCTTTTAGATGGGCAGAGATTTGGCTGTGACGGGGGATGTCCAGGACGAGTCGTGCCGAAGCGTTCGGTATGCGCTGGAGTCTTTTCTGGAGTTTGGCTGTGGTTCCAGCGTTGAGGGTGTTCCCGTAGTCCAGACGGCTGGTGACGAGGGCCTGGGTGACTGTCTTTCTGGTTTCGGTGGGGATCCACCGGAAGATCTTTAGAGCAGGGTGTTGAAACAGGATGACGATACAGTGTTGGCTTGCTTGGTCTCTAATCTACCTCGGTTTACCCCACTCCAATCTACCAAAATCTACCTCCAGTCTCCACTCCTTCCCGATCTACCCTACTCTACTCTAGCCCAATCCACCCCACTCCAATGTACCCCAATCTTTCCCACTTCAATCTACCCCAATGTACTGTACTCCAATCTATCCTACTTTACCCAAACTACCCCTTCACCCCTCTCCAATCTAACCCACCCCATCCCAATCTACTTTATCCCACTCTACCGCAATCCACTTTACCCACTCCAGTCTACCTCACTCCACTTCAATCTACCCCACTCCAACTTACCATGATCCACCCCACTCCAAACTACCCGAATCCAATCTACCCTAATCCACCCTACTCCACTTCAGTCTACTCCACTCTATACTAATCTTCTCTACTCTAATGCAACCCACTCTACCCCACTCTAATTTACCCCACACCACTCCCCCCAAATTTGCCCCACTCCACTTTCCCTCACCTCTTTCCAATCTATCCCACTCACCCCACTTATTCCAATGTACCCCTCTCCACTCAACTCTAACCCAATTCACCCCACCACTCTTTCCCAATCTACCCTACTCCACTCTTCTCCCACCTTTCCAACTCCACTCCACCCCAAATATCCAACTCCACCCCAATCTACCCCACTCCACTCCACCCAAACTACCCCATCCCTCTCTACCACAATCTATCCCACTCCAATGCACCACAATCAACCACACTCCACTCTACCCCAATCTACCCCACAGCACTCTCACCCAATCTATCCCACTCCACTCTAATCTACCCTATTCCATGCCAATCTACCTTACTCCATTTCAATATATCCTATTCTAAGCAACCCAATCAACTCCTCCCCAATCCACCCCAATACACCACACTCCACTTCAAACCAATTTTCTGCACTCCAGTCTTCCACACTCCATTCAAATAAACCCCACTCCACCTCAATCTATCCTGCCCAAATACACCTCACCCCAATCTGCCCAACTCCAAACGACTCCACTCAAATTTAGTCTACTCCAATTTACCCCATTCTAATCTACACCACTTCAATTTACCCCACTGCACCCAGCTCCAATGTATCCCATCACAATCTACCCCGCCACCCCACTCCACACTACCCTAATGCACTTTGCCCCAATCTACCCCACTCCTCTGCAGTTTACCACAATCCACTCCAATCTACCCCGCTCCAATCAAATCTGCTACACTCCAAACTACCCCACTCAAATCTACTCCAGTCCAATCTTTCCCACTCCACTCTATTCTAATCTACCCCACTCAATTCCAATCTACCCTGCTCTAATCCATCCAATCAACTCCAATCCACTCCACCCTAATCTACCCCACTCAAATCTACCACACTCCACCCTTTTCAACCCCACGACAATCCAGGCTACCCTACCCCACTCCAATCTATCCCACTTCACTCAAATATACCCCATTCCATTCTTCCCTAAACGTCTCCAGTTCACTCCAATCTACCCCAATCACCCTACTCCACTCTACCCCAATCCACACCAATCTACCTCACTCCACTCTATCCCATCCCATTTCACTCTAATATATTGCAAATAACCCAAATCCACTTTAAGTTAATCTACCCCACTCCAATCTACCACTCCAATCTACCCCACTCCAATTTATCCTTACTCCACTCCACCACACCCAACCCCACTCCAATCTCCCCAACTCAACTACACTCCAATCTACCCCACTCCAGTCTTCCCCACTGTAATCCACTACAATCTACCCCACCCCACTCCACCCCACTGCAATCTTCCCCACTCTACATCAATCTACCCCACTCCACATCAATCTACCCCACTCCACTGTACGTCATTCTACCTGATTCCACTGAACAGCAGTCAACCTGACTCCAATCTACCCCACCCCACTCCGCATCACTAACTTTTAGCTATGCTGAACAGCAGTCACACTGTGGTTTACAACATGGCTAAAACACATTGCTAATGTGAAGATCTCTCACATAGGCGAGACCTATTGCCTATGCCAATGCTTGTTGCATAAAGCAGCAGCAGTGACAGCAGAGCACTACCTGCCTGTGCTGCTAACACAGAGTATTTAACTCCTGTAAGTCGTTTTCGTCCCTTAGTGGACTCAGTCACAGTCATGGCACTGCTCCCCAATTTACTCTACTCCAATCTATCCTACTCTACCCAAGACACGAGGAGAAGCACGCAAGTAAGGGCTCTGTTGACCATCTTTCAAATTGTTTATGGAAAGTAGGTTTACTGAAGGGCTTTAGAGCTAGCTCAGGTGCGAAGGCCTTAAATTATACCTGGGTGAGACTAACTCCGTAAAAATAGATGTTAAACGAGCAAGTTTGTAATAAAGGAAAATTGCGATTACATATTTACCGCAGCAGGCATAATTAAAGAATACATGGTAATTACACAAGAAAAACAAAAGTCACATCAAGGAGACTTAATACTCAGTCTATACATCTCAAAACGAAGCTGAGTACCGTGTATATAAACACTTTTAGTCAATGCCAACACAGATAGTAAACACTAATCAAGCAACACAAACCGAGATAAAACCAAACGCTAACTTGGCTGTGCAGAACCAAACGTTGTTCCTCTTACAGGAACACTTTAAATGACAGAAACACAGGCTCACCATCCGAAAGTAAACACACACAACAAAAACTGGAGGAAAGACAGAGCCATGTGCAAAGAAATTAATGTATTTTGAGCATAGATCAGTATTAGTGGTGGAATGGCATTTTGCAAACATTACAGTGCAGTAATCAAGGGAGCATTATAGCCATTATCACAACCAATTCTATTTGGGTCTCGGACACTTTCACAGCTTTTAGGTTCATACTGACTAAAGATAACACAAAAAGCCTTTTATTTGCGATCATGCTTCAAATAACCCCTCTGACAAACATGCTCCAAGATGAGAGGTAGCTGTAATATGCACTATGTATGATGCCACATTGGTATATCACAAGCATCGAAATGCAAGGCACCATGTCAGGCCACAAATGCACTCAACCCCTATGTCAACTTCCCTCGACCATTATACAGCAGATACTGCTAGTAGATTTAGACTTTTGCTAAATATCTGACTTTCCTATAAATGTAAAAGATGAACTCATCTGTTATGTTAAAATGTATTTATTAAGCGTGCGTAAGCCCGTAGGCTTCATGGCGCTATAGGAGAAGAACATAACACAAAATAATACTCTAAAAATAAGCCTATTTAAAAAACCAAGTCTTGAGAGAGTGTCTGAAAGTAAGAAGCTCAGGACTCTGCCTTATAGGCAGGGGAAGAGAATTCCAAAAGGTGGCTGCAAGATGATCAAAACAGTTGCCCCCCAGACGTTTTTTCTTGAAGGTAGGGACAACCAAAAAACTTTTATGCGCAGAGCGAAGGTTTAATGAAGGGTTGTACCTAGAGACAAGTTTCCTGATGAATTTTGGGCCTGTATCCGGTAAAGCTTTAAAAAGAACACATCCAGTCTTGAACGCAACCCTTTGTTTTACAGATAGCCAATGTAATCTTTCCAGGCGAGGTCTGATAGGCTGCCATTTAGATTGTCTGCAAATCAGCCTAGGTGCTTGATTTTGAACAAGCTGAAGTCTTTTCAACTGGCCTACTGGGAGTCCCAGATAGAGACTGTTGGAAAAATCCAGTCGGGAAAGAACAAGGGCAATGACTACCTGAATAAGAGCAGATTGTGTCAGGAACTGGGCTATTTCTTTTATTTTTTTTAAGTTGGAAAAAACTAGCGGAGACTACTGTTCGAACTTGTCCTTTCAAAGAGAGATCTGTGCTCAGCGTGACCCCCAGGCTTTTAACAGAGAGGGATTTTGTGGGTGGGGCTCCCATGTCAGATGGCCAGAAACGTGGGCCCCAACTCAATTCACTTTTCCCAGGCAAGATCAGCTCTGTCTTGCCTGGGTTAAGTTTTAGATGGTTATGGTTCATCCACCTCTGTATATGTGTCATAGTATTCTGAAATTCTGTCACAGAGTCTGCAGTGTTGGTAGGAAAGAAAAGTTGGAGATCATCCGCATAGCTGTAAACAGTAACTTTGGAGTTCCTTAAAGAGTGTAGTAATGGGCGGAGGTAAAGGTTAAATAGTAAAGGTGATAATGAGGATCCTTGAGGGACCCCACATGTAGCAGGAGTTTTGGGAGCTGTGAAGGTGCCAAGTCTCACTGATTGCGAGCGTCCTGTTATAAAAGAGGTGATCCCGTTTAAGGCAGGTCCCCTGAGGCCGGCCTGTTCGACACAGTTGACAAGAATGGTATAATCAACCGTGTCGAACGCGGCCGACAGGTCAAGGAGTACAAGAGCCTGATGTATGCCTCTATCAGCATTAGATCTTAGAGTATTTTGGACAGCCAGGATCACGGCCTCCGTCGAATGACGGGGACGGAAACCAGCCTGATTTGGTTCCAAGTATTCAGATTTTTCAATAAACTTGGACAGGCAGGAGGAGACATGAGCTTCCAGAATTTTAGATGCATAAGGTAAAAGGGATATTGGCCAATAATTTATCGGATCAAGTGGGTCTGCTCCTGGTTTTTTAATCCGTGGGATGAGCAAGGCGTTCTTAAAGCTACTAGGGACCTTACCTTGTATAAGTGATTCATTCAGCAGTGAAAGCACAACTTGGGGAATGGCTAGTCCTACCTCTCTAAATATGTGTGGGGGACAGGTGTCATCGGGTGATCCGGATTTAACTCGTACAAAAAGATCAGACAATGTTTTTGTATCAATCGGAGGAAATGTATCTAATGTAGTAGAGTTGTAATAGCTGTCATCCAAAGGAACAGGGACAGGGAGATTAAGTATACTCTGTTTTATAGTAGTAATTTTGTCTGTAAAAAAGAGATTGAAGGAATCGCAGAGCTCTTGTGTAGGAGTGACGAAGGGGGTTGTTCTGTCATAGTTACAAAGATCATTCACTATATTGAATACATCTTTTGATTTGTTCTGTGAATTTAAGATTTTTTCTGAAAAGTAAGTAGTTTTATGTTTTAAGATAGTTTTTTGATAGTTCTTCCGGGCCAAGCAATAGATCGCTTTATCATGTGGTAGATACCTAGTCCTCCACTTCCTTTCTTTTTGGCGGACTTCGAGTTTTAGAGTCTTCAATTGTGAAGTGAACCATTTATGTGCGCCATTAGGACGTGAGCAAGAGAAGTTCACGCTAGGTGCGTGAATATCCACTGCCGTTTGAATCCAGTGAGAAAAGGTCTCCTCCATGACATCAATGTCTTTGGTCAGTGAGGGCAGGGTAGTGGCCAATGTGTCAAGAAAAGCCGGAGTATCAATACCCGTCCATTTCCTAGTTTTCCACCAGTCTGAAATAACTGTTTCATGCTCGTATCGACAGTGATTGTAAAATGAATAAAAAAGTGATCAGACCAGATACAAGGCTTTATGGAAGGTGTAGTTAGTGATATGTTATAGGACCATATTTGATCTAGACTATGGCCTTTCTCATGAGTAGGAGAGTGAATATTTTGAATTAGATTCAGGTCAGAGAGTAGGTCCTTCAGTTCAGCAGCCTGTGGGTCTGCCTCAATATCATCAAACCAGAGGTTAAAGTCCCCAATTAGGACAACTTTAGAGTAGTTTGTTACAAGGGGGGCCATTTGTTCGGCCAGTGATACTGGAAAGCTGGGCATAAATTGAGGGGGCCAATAAATCAAAACTACTAATAGTGCTCCACTATCGGTGTCAGTCTTTAACACAATATTCTCTGTGGAGGTCAAAACAAGAGAGGGGAGTGCTGTAAATGTATGTGTGTTGTGGATGATAACAGCCACTCCTCCACCCTTTTTTCCAGCAGGGCTGGACTGGGAACAGCAACTAGCCCTGGCTGATTGCTCCTCGACCTGCCTTGGGATCGGGGGGCCTGGGAGATGTTAGTAAAAAGCAGAGCTATTAAAAGTACTGCTCCCGTTTTTGTTGTGTTACTGGGTCCGATATTGCATCCCCCAGTGACAAAACTGGTCCCTATGGCCAGAAAACCGTCCCACACCCGTCCGGCCCACCGGGGAAATGTGCCCGCTACGACTGGTCCAGCCCTGATCTCACTAGCAAAAGACCTCACTGATGTAACTTTGTTTGTCACAAAAGAAATATTACGCTAGCCTCATCCTACATTAGGATTATGGCATACAATTATAATGCACTTCATATTACAAACACTAACAGGTTTTCTGGCATTACACCACCTTAATTTACACAAGTAGAATCCTGGTTCAAATACTACTGCCCAGATATCACAATGGTGCAACCACCAGCGTAGAGAGGAAATACACCAGGGCACCGCCCATTCGAGTAAGAACATGCATTGTGAGTGTTGCCAGGGATGATGCCTTCATGTGATGTTGACTGGATAAGTGCATAGAGACTTAAATACGCCACTAGGAGAAATGACAGCCATATGAACAGAATACCCTTGATTATTCATGTTTGCTATAAGCATCTCTTCTGTATGGATGGATTGTTATTTTTAATGCTGTTACCATCACCACACACCACCGCCATCTCGATCGCCATCGCATTTGGAGGGTAGTATTTGGAGATGGGATTACATAGTTCAGAGCAGACATGGGAATGAGGCAAGGGTACACCTTGAACCCTTCCATAAATGTAATTATTTGTTTTTAATCTGGCAATCTACCTTAGAGCCTAAGACGTGATTCCATTAAAGTGGGGAGCGATGGGGAACCATTGTCACTGTATCCTGCTGATGATGTCCTGCTTGTCAGTAACAGGCTATGCACAAGGTTAACCATAGGTTTGTCATACATTCCAACAGGAATGTTTGATTTTGCTACATTTACATTTTTGGCGGAGACAGTAGGACGTCCTCCGTCCTTATATATTATGAGATGATGTAATATGTGAGACTGTGCAATTATTTGCAGAGCACTTCTGTCATGCCACAGAAATGAAGACCATGCCACTGTTCTACTCTACTAATAAAGCAGATCCATTGTTTCTCTATAGGTCGAAGCCTACCAGACCACACAGCTGTCTGATTGCAAAGATATATTCAGGACATGCTGACAGCTTTTTAGAAATGCATTCTGCCCATTGTTTACCATTGGCTTTGTGGTTTGTAACTCACTTTAGATTCCGTTTTATTTGCTGATTTTATTTATTTTAGACTGTCTAGTATGTATTTGTCCCTCCCTTTTACCACCTCTCTGTCTGGCTCCTTGTATTCTTCCATGAGTGTTCGCTTTCTGGGAACTCTTTTTTTTTTTCTTTCTTTTTCGTGAGGCATTCCCTCAGAGTACACGTTTTCTGTTGCCTCCCTTGTATGCTAGTTCACAGCAGCAAATGTGCTGTATTACTTTTAAAAGATTTCCCACACCCCATCTTTCTGCTTGGCTGACTCTATTTATCTCTGCCACTGCCAGTTCATCAATCCTGCATGCCTGTGTGGAAAAATGTTCTGTATATGACCTTGTATACGACCTGTAGGTACTCCTTACTAATAGCATAACTTAAACAATACTCTTCCTCATTTTCATGCCCATGCCAACCCATAGCTGCTGGAAGTAAGGGAGTGGGGGTGCTAAAGCCCCGAAAAAATGAACATGCTGGAGTTCAGAAGTCAAATGAGAAATAAAGAGGCCTTACATTTTTTTAATCTTGTCTCATTTTCTGGCATTCAAAGACAGTAGTCTGATGTCAGGCTCTGTCTTGCGACAAAATGCTGGTTATTCATTTTAGTTAATTTTAAAAGAAGCTTGGTGCCCAATTTCTTTCTCTGACTGCGAAGTGAGAGGGTTTATGTGACAATCATGCTTGATATTTGGAATGTGAAAAGGCTGTATGGTTTTCTTTGTATCTAGCACGCAGCAAACTTGAAAAACCCTTGATAGAGCGTGCAGATCACCAGACATACTCACCTGGGCCCTTATGAGTCTAACCAGGTAACCCACGCTACTAACTCAGCATCAGTTGGTATCCTAACATTTGGACCTATACCGTTAACTTACCAATCCTTGTCACTGGTACCTAGAGTCCTACAGGATCAGTTTTAAGATAGATAGAAAAATAACATTTGCACTCATATAATATTCACAGACTCGGGAAGTTTTGAAAACCTTTATCTAATGTAGATTTTTGAATATATGAAACCATAATATTTTTAATAATTCGTTATCAATTAAGAAGGTGCATATCAGAATGATAATCCCAATGAAATGGAAGAAAAAGTCGTTAGGCATAGAGACATCAATTTAACGCAGAATAAATGCAGTTGACAAGCCCTAATATAATTACCTAAATGGTGCAAGCAAATCCAACCTTGACCACGGGCAGGAATGAGGACAGGACCCCAAGAAGGATGCCAGCAAGGAAAGCATTTGCAGACCAAAGGATTCAGGACAGGACCACCAAGGACTACGACCAGCACCCGCAGTTAAAGTTGCAATGCCAGCGTTACTCCTCTCTGCAGCTAACAACCAAATCCCCAGGGAAATTTCTAAGTCCACTGCCAAAGTCCTTTGCCAGCACTTAGGTTCCCGAAACCCCAATCTGGGTTTCGAATGTTCTGACAGAGTGCTCTGCCAGCACCTTTGCTCCCGGTACCAATTGAGTGCGTTGAGTCAGTGACCGGTCAGTAACTAAGCCCACTCTTGTTATACTATTTTTCGGGGCAATGTACCACCCCCCACTGTTGCAAATGTCAGGATCCCCGAATTTGATTGGACAAGGGATGAGGAGAAGTCATCACAAAACACAAATTTGTTACACCAACTTCTTAATATTCATTTTATAAATCCACCCATTTTGCAAAGTTCACATTACTTCTTTTTGGTCATATGAGCATGCTTAGAAAAGTATCTTATTCATTTAGTCCAGTTCATTCATTGTGGGTCAAGGTGCAATTCCCACGAGCATCTTCTAGCACATTGTCCTTTGGAAAGAGTCCAAGAGTTGAAGTTTAAGGGACATTGGTGTCTTTCGCGCAGTCTCAGTTTCACCAAAGATGGAGTTTGTCAGTACAACATGTCATGGTGAATTTGGAAACATGTAAGAATAGAAAAGAACAGTTTTAGACAAAGAGTAAATGTATGCAATGCATACCACTTATCACTACACTGATCCCATTTAAACCCATTAACTATTGCATTTTAATTGGTTAAGCAAGACAAACAATCTTAGCGCAGGCAGCTATGCAAGCTTCCTATGGTTAAAAGTTGGAGGCAAGAGTGCGCAGAAGCGAGAGATTCCCACCAGAATGGTTAATACGTGAAGTCACATGAGAATGACGGACGCATGTGCAAATGAAACCCAGCATGGCAGCAACCATTTTAGATGCAAGCGTATTAACATTAGTAAAGCACATTGTCAAGCATCATCTGGATACCTAAAGTGCAATGCGATGCAATTATTAGTACATAAAACAAGTTTGTTAATACATTAATAATTTCTCAGAAGTTCTTGATCAAGCAAGTCGTAATGCGTACAAAAACTTGCTTCATCAATCCCCTCTTTGATGATATTTTATATCATCACCAATTAAACAGATGCCAACTTCTCACAATTCACCCAATTCAATTTCTTCAAACTTCTTATTTGGTTGTTTCACATTATTTATGTGGAAACTTTTCATTTTCTTGTATATATTTCCATTCAGCTCTTCTAATTCCACCTCATCAATGTTTCTCTTTTTCCCTTTCTTACTTACTGTGCAAGTTCTTTTTTGTGTTTGTGGCATTTGCAACAAAGCATTATTCCAAAAATCAGGAGAGCTATCCCTGCCATTGGCATTAGTATTTTACCTACAAATGTTTTACCTACATTAGTAAACCAGCTACCTACTGAGGAGAGACCATCTATCAGTCTCTTCCATGCACTATCAACCTCGAGTGGTTTGAGTTCCTTTTCCAAATTAGTAATATTCCTCACATACCTTTTTAATTCCACACTTTTATCTGGTATGGAAGTGCAAACAATGTTGCGCCTTCAGCATTCTACAGACTCCGCCCTCTTTTGCTAATAATGTATCAAGAGCAAGTCGATTTTGTAAAACCATTGATCTGATCGCAACCAGTTTGGTATTGATAATCAAGAATCCTCCAGCAGTGTCAGTCGATAAGCGATCCACCACTGTTGATAACTTGCAAATTCTGTGTGTGTTCAGAACCACTCCCAATCCAGGTATCAGTGCACTAAATATATCACCTATAACTTCAGCAACACTTTCTTGTTTATATCGTGTTAGTCCATTAGTTTGGTCATTGTCTCCAGTGATTTTATTTACATATTATACCTTCAGGAATACTATTCCGAAATAGCAACTCCCATACCAGTGATCTGGTAACTTGTAATACGCTTTGTTTCTGCATATAAAGTATATGCCAGGAAATACAGGTTCAGTTCCATCTTTAAAACCCCAACCCCCAATTACCTGATAGGTTTGTTCACATTCACTGGAACCAATGAATGTATTGTTATAATAACTCGTTCTCTCTCTATGAAGACAGAGTTTCCCTTTCTTTTCAAAATCCAGCAACATAGCAGTATGGGTCTTCACATTTGAAGTAAACCCCATATTTTCAGCCCATTTAGGAACCTTATTTTTGTGTTCCTTAGCTTTCTTTTGGAAATACTGTCTCCTTGTCTCAACTAAATTCAAAAATATTTCCTCTTTTTCATGTAAAAGGCAGGTTACATTATTTTTGTGAGCTTCAGCTATAGCTATTGTGTTTTCAGTCAGGAAGTATTCACCCATATAAAGTGTTACATCACTTTTAGTATGTACAGGATTTAGGTTACCCCTAATAGGCAACTCTGAAAATATCACATCGGAGTTAGAATAATAATACTGGTAAGGTCCTTTCTTATAAAAGAGACTAGCTAAAACACTACATGACCTAGCATATGTCTGGGGCAAGTGGTGGTAAGTGACACCCTCAGCTACAGAAGTAGGTAATTTCATACAGACATAACAGTCATTGATTTCCATAGCTTCTACATAGTGTACTAAAAGATTAGCAAATACATTTAAAAGTGTTCTATTCTTTACGCTACTGTAATGTAAATCATCCTCATCTGATGCTTCTAAATCTACCTTGCGTTCTTTAATACTAAGACCTGTCTCATTTATCTCAGTCTTCTCAGGTGTATCTACCTTATCAGCTATACTAGTGTTATTTAACATATGTTGATTCATTAGATATGGAATAGCTAATGTTAATCCTATCCATACTATAACCACTATTGCTACACTACATAGGCATATTATGCAACAGGTTCTCAAGCAATTTAGTTTCGGTTTTCGAGCAACACTTGAATCAGCCATTATCGACTTTAAAGGAGTCTCAATCCCTCTTTGTAACTTTCACACTGCATTTACTGTGTACTTCTCAAGTTGGCCTCACTTATTCGTCAGTTTGATCAGTGATCAATTCGTCATCACTCTCATCACTTATTTCTAGATTTTCAAAATTTTCGAGGATGATGTAAATCCATTCAGGGCCTTTAAACTTGGTATTCAGTCTTTTTAAACGTGGGCTTCTTCTTCTCAAGGATGATGTTGATTTTCCAGTTTGACTTGATATCTCATTTACTTGCTCAGGCTCTTCATTTATTGTCTTAAGGCGCAATTTCAATCTTTTTACGAATCTTGGCCACTTGTCTCCCTTTCTGAGTCTTTTAGCTGACACTGTGCTCTGCTCTTCATCCAATGCTCTTTTATTTTCCTTCAGTTGTGGCACATCTGTTTCACTGTTTTCTCTGATTTCCCTCTCTATCTGACTAGATCCAGGTCTTATTTCTGTTTCTTCGGCCTGGTAGCTATTATGGCCTTGTTCAGGTAATTGCTGAGTTTGACTTTGGTTTGTTTCACTTTCTTCGACCTGAACACGATTGTCTAATTCTGTTTGAACCTGTTCAGGCTCTTTGAACTCTTGACTGTCTTCTGCCTGAACTTCCGCCATAGTTTTTCCCTTCTCAGACTCTGGTGTTTCAGATGTTGTTTCAGTCATCTGAGTACCTTGGTCTTTCCCTGTGTTTTCCTCCTCAAGATTACTTGTGACTTTGAATTGCGTAATCTGAGTACGTTCTTCTATTCCTGACTCATCCTCACTATCCCTCTGTCTGTGTAAATAAGTTTGACTTCTTGTTCTTATAATATCTTCAGGTTTCTCAACTACTGGAATCCATTCATCCTGACTGGTGCTCAGTTGCTCATCATCAACTACTTCGAGATCAACGTCTTGAGACCCCTCAGCTGCACAACCTTCTGCCCCAGTCTCGTCAGGCTCTTTCACTCTTTTAGTATGACTGGCGTGGATCCAGTGTGAAACTCCTGCACAATTTACAGCTGTGGTAGTAACCAGGATCACTTGTCGTGGTTTTCCCCACCTCGGTGCTAGGCAAGATTTTCGTGTGTGTTTCTTTAACACTACCCAATCACTAGGATTCAGATCATGTGCTGGTGTGGCTTGTCTGGTGACTGCGTCTTCCCCAACCTGGTGAGAGATAGAACACACTTGGTCTGCCAGTTCTTTGCAGTACTCCAGTATTAAGTCATCAGATATATTAAACAGTTTGTGTCCTGGCACCCATGCCTGCCTCATTGCTCTTCCCATCAGAATTTCATGTGGACTCAAGCCTGTGTTACGATCTGGAATACGTCTGAATACCATCAGTACCAAAAGCAGAGCATCGGGCCACTCCAATCGGGTAGATTCATACGTCTTTCCCAATCTTGACTTGATTGTGCCATTCAGTGCTCAACCACTCCAGAAGCCTCTGGGCGATATGCACAGTGCAGCTTTTGATTGACTTTGAATGCTTCACAGATTAGTCCAATTATTTCATTATTAAAATGCAGGCCTCGGTCTGATTCAATTGATACTGGAAAACCGAAACGAGGCATCAGTTCTCTAAGTAAGAGTTTTGCTACTGTGATGCTGTCATTCCTACGTGTAGGATAGGCTTCTACCCATTTTGAAAACAGGCACTGACTAGGACATATTTCAGTCCTCTGCAAGGGGGTAACTGAATGAAATCAATTTGCAACCTTATGAAAGGGCCTTCTGCTTTCTCAATTTTACCTGGAAGAACGATTGTTTTCTTACCAGGAATCATTTGATGGCAAATCAAACATCAATGGCAAAGAGCCTCTGCTATGTTCCTGAATCTTGCATTGAACCATGTTTGTCTAAACAACCTAATCTTAGCATCTCGCCCCAAATGTGAATCTCTGTGGTACATCCTAGCCATAGGAGCAAGCATATAGTCAGGTAACACAGGCCTCCCATCAAGGTATACAATAATACAGTCTTCTGCCCTTCTCTGACAGCCTATCTTTACCCAATTTCTTCCCTTTCCTTTTGTTCTGCCTCATCCTGCAATTCTCTCACTCCCTCCCACCTCCAAGCTCCATAAGTTGGCAGCTGTTTTCATATGCATCAACTTTCTTGTTTACTGCCATTTTGTACTTTGCACAATGTTGGGCTAATAGGTCAGCATATCGGTTACCTGCTGTCACTTTGTCATTTCCAGATTGGTGAGCAGCACACTTGACCACAGCCACTTCTTTTGGTAACTGGATTGCTTCCAGTAAATCTTTTACATGATGACCATTTTTAATAGGAGTACCTGAAGAAGTCAGAAACTCCCTTTGCATCCAAAGTTGGCAAAAGTCATGCACAAACCTGTAACCATACTGGCTATCAGTGTAAATGGTTACTTTCTAATTTCTCCCAAATTTGCAAGCTTTTGTTAATGCGACCAATTCGGCTATTTGTGCAGACTTGACTCCAGGTAAATAGGATGCTTCAATTGGACCTCCCTAAGTGCACACGGAATAAGCAGCACTTAAACCTCCTTCCTCATGTCTCATGCATGAGTCATCTACAAACAGCTTATATTCTGAATGCATTAATGGGTCCTCTCTAATATCTGGATGTGATTTGGTACTTTATTCAGTTAAGTCGATACAATCATGTTCGACGACTTCCACCTTTGTAGAGTGTGAATCAGGTAGCAGTGTTGCCGGGTTCAGAATATTACACCTGGCTATAGTCACATTTTCTGCACCTATCAGAATTCTCTCATATTTAGTCAGCTGACTAGGGGTCAAGTACTGTGTCTTGGTTCGGGTCAGCAAAATCACAACTGCATGTGAGACATAAACAGTTACTGGATGCCCCATGATAATGGACTCGCTTTGCTCAAGACTTGCACATGTGGCAGCCACTGCTTTCAGAGACCCTGGCAATGCAGATGCCACTGGGTCCAATGTGGATGAGAAATATGCCACAGGACGTCTCATTAGGCCATGAACTTGAGTTAAGACTGAAAGTGCACAATTATTTCGTGTGCCACAAAACAGTGCAAATTCTTTCGAATAGTCAAGCCTCTCTAATGCTGGAGCTGTACACAAACATTCTCGTAATTTCAAGAAAGCAGTCATGCTTTGATCATCCCATCCTACTGGGTCTTTTGCTTTTTTCTTTGTCATCTGTATTAATGGTTTTGCTAGGACTGCAAATCCCACAATCCACTGTCTGCAATAGCCTACAACTCCTAGGAACATTCTGATCTCTTTTTAGTTTGAGATAGATTCATGTTTTTGATTATCCTGATTCTTTCTGAGGTAACTCTTCTGACACCCCTTTCTATCTGGTGCCCCAGATACTTTACTGATGTGGTGCAGAACTGCAATTTTCCAGGTGGGACTTTATGTCCTTCTCTACCTAAATGATTCAGTAATGCAATTGTGTCAATGACACAGTCATTTTGGGTTTTAGAGGCCACCAAGAGGTCATCTATGTACTGCACCAGGACTGATTTTCCGGGCAATACCAGAGATTCAAGACATTTCTTTAATATCTGATTAAAGATCGAGGGGCTTTCTGTGTACCCTTGAGGGACACGATTCCAAACGTAGACCTGGTCGTCGAATTTGAAAACAAAAAGATATTTGCTATCTGGATGCAATGGGATGGAAAAGAAGGCGTGACACAAGCCAATTACGGTAAACTATCCAGCTCCCCATGGTATCTGATATAGAATCACTGCAGGGCTTGGCACAACTGGACAGCATGGGACAACAATCTTATTCATTTTACGCAGGTCTTGTACGACCCTATAGTTCCCACTCGGTTTCTTGATGCCAATTATCGGTGATTTACATGGACTGCTCATTATTTCTTGTATAATTCCTGTCTCAGTCAATAGTTTTATTTCTTCTGCAACTCCTGCTTTTATTTCTGGGCTCATTCTGTCCTGTCAAGTGTTTGGGTATTCTGCACCTTCCTTCACCATAACTTTTATTGGGTCAACATTTGCCATTAAACCTACATCTTTTCCTGTAAAATCCCACACTACAGGATCCACAGTATGTTTCAGCTCATCTTGAAGAACTGGGGTTTAACCCAGCAGCGTCAGGGGCACGCCTAAGATCTTCGAGTTCACCTGTCTTGGTATACAGAGACACAGAATACTTCTGGATGGCATCAGAGACCAAGTTTATTAGCTGCAGCTAGTAAAAGTGATCCTAGAAATACATCACGGTGTAAATTCTCAGGAGACTGCTCATTTTACTAAGGTGAGACGTCTCCTTTTATACCCAATATTCACATTATAAATGTACACCCACTTGCACAAAATTCTAGCCAATAAAGTACATTTTCAAACAAGGTATCACATAACAAAAACTCAATTTACAGTATCCCAACCCAAAAGTTAATTATTAGGAATGTCCCAAATTCAATCTCCACAAGCTGGACAAACCTCTAATTGAAAGCATAACCCATGTAATGAAAAAACATAAAAAAAGAAACGGATGCTGAACAAGATAAGGCATGTGCAAGGAAACTAAAGGTTAACAATGTCCTGAATCATTGATTGGCAATCTCAGACAAAGATCGATCAGGGAAATTGGCTTTGCGAGGTCAGTTTCAGGTGAAGAGGTCAGTTTCTTACAGTTCATTTCAGAGTCAAAAGAAACCTAGTTAATGTATACATGAACTAAGAAGGCCAGGCCACTTTGTTTGCCAGGCTACCTTCACAGGCCTACGTGAGGGCAACACAAAATGGTGGCACAGAACAAAATGGAGTCAGACTCGAGAATCACAAAACCTCAATCTGGTATGTCCTCTACAGTCAGCTTTTTAATTTCTGTTTCTGACTTTGCTAACATCAGTTTATAAACTCCATCCTCGTCAGGAGTTTGAATTTCTACACCACTTGGGGTACAGAAAATGGTGCAATTCATCTTGCACAACAAATCTCTTCCCAGCAGATTCACTGGGCTGGAGTCACACATGACAAATTTGTGCATTTCTTTAAAATTGCCTATTCTAACTTCCATTGGTTCAGTTACAGGGGTACTAATTTGTTTATTAGAAACGCCCACTACTTGGATCGCTTCTCCCGAGAGGGGTAGGTTTGGAATGTCTGCTGTTCTCACAGTAGAACGGGTAGCGCCTGTGTCCAATAAAAAGGTAACATCATTTCCATCAACCTTTCCTTCGATATATGGACCAGACTGATCTACCGGCATGGATGCGCCAAGTACGCACTCCTAGTCCTCCCCTCTCAGGCACCGTCAGTATGAGTCATCAGCAAAGAATGTGTCACTCAAAAGAAATTGCGATGCTAATGGGTCTGCTCCACTATTTCCCTCCCAATCTGTGTTTTCCACACTGTATCCTGATTTGCTCCTAGACTTTTGCATAGGGGCAAGGGGAATCTGGTTTTGTATTACCTGCCACTGCGGCTTCCTTTGCACCTCATTCTGCGTCTGCGGATTTAAAGGCTTATTAGGCACACTGTTATTATTCAATACCTCTTTGCACTCGTTCCTCCAGTGTCCCAACTTTCCACACCCATGACAGGGAAATTTCTTCTTGGCTTCCTCTCTATTAAACTTTCCTTAATATTTTCCCCCACTTTCATCTCCCTGTCCTCCTGTTGTACTAGCATTATTTGTCATTTTATTCAACTGGAGTTCTTGCTGTTCTGCTAATTTTACCTGTGCCCGCATTACCTTTTCTTCCAAATTCTTTCTCTTGTTATCCAATTCGTGTTCACAATGTTTTGCATATTTCAGGATTTCATCTATAGGCTTGGCCTGCCAGCATATTTTATGGTCCTTGATCCAATCCATTGCGAAATTTCAGGTCTCAGGCCCAGCACAAACCGATAGATGAAATGGGTCATGTCTTTCGTGTCAATGTTTTCCAGCCCACTATACCGTTTGAAAATCTGCAAGAGACGTTCATAGTATGCATGCACATATTCCGCTTTATTGGTTCTGTCTATTTTAGTCCAATCAGTTTCCTTTGGGGGAACTTTCCCTTTCAGGTAAATTATCACTTGATTATACTTTTTCATGACTTCATCGGATGGGGATCCTGTTTTCGGGTCCCTGGGGTATTCCTCATTAGGCCAATCAATAGCTATTTTACATTTTGTCCACAAATCTACTGGTACAACAATGTGGAACAACCCATCCAAATCCTTCAGTAAAACCTTCGACACCTATACAAATCTTTTGACCTGCCTGTACCACTTCACATGTTTTTCTCTCAATTTTGGAAAGTCATTTGTAAATGACAAAATATCCTGTCGGGACCATGGGACATATACATAGCCTCCCCCTGGTACTTCTCTCATGGGATACAGCTTCTCTACCGTTTCAGGTTTTTTTAACAAATATTCAGAAGTAGATTGCTTTTGTTTTGCATGTGCTTCCTCCTTTTTCTTAGCCCACCTGGCTTTCTACCTTTCTAAGTCACCCCATTTCTGCAGTAAATTCATCAGCTCTTTGATCTGTACTTTTCTCCCAGACACATTCATGTTTTCTAAATCTTTGTCAGTAAACTCAGCTCTGTAGGGTTTCTGCAAAACGTTTGATTTGCCAATGTCAATTCCAATGTCCATGGCTGCATTCATTATTTTTTCATGAAACACTCTTGTATTTCTAGTAATGCTTTTACATATGAACAATAATTCATCATCTGTAAATGTATTTAACCTTCCCAATCCCACATTTCCAGCCATCATTCCTTCCAATTCGACCCTTAATTTTTATATATCCAATATTTTCGGTGGTGTTGACTTGGGTTTTTCTATTTCTCTAGACCATCTCTCTATTTCTTCTGGCGTAACTACTGTCGCATTTATCGTACCTGAGGATGCTTCCATCCGTACCTCTTTGAACTTCCAGGTGTACTTTTCCTTGCTGAACTTCTGTATGGCTCTCTGATGGATAAATCCATAACGGAAAATACAGACTCACATTCTTGACCATCCACTATTAGTCTCCTTTCTAGAATGGACTACAGGTGTGCTCATTACAGGGGTTTTTAGACTAGTCTGTTTATCCCCATATAAGGGCTAATTGTAACAGGAATTGTCAAGGCTTCAGGACTCGTGTTTAACTGGGACATTTTCTTGAATAACTCAGTTCTGTTTCTCTAGTGCTTCCTTTTCTTTCTCTTTCAATAACTTTTCTAATGGTTTCTCATGCAGTATTTGTGTAACTAAAGGTGGAGCGAAAAACGGAGCACTTTGATTAACTGTACTCGATTCTTCATGGTAAGGTGGTGGATTTTTCATTAACAAATCCTCCATATAATCATCATCTGAATCACCACTTGTCATTAAATGTCGTGTTTTCTTTACACATTTGATCACAGGAGTTTTCTCTAGTTCTCGCAGAGGGTATAATCCTTCCACTAACATGGACTGCCTCCACTGTTTCATCAATTTGTCTCTGGTCTCTTTTGGATTTCTAGGATAGCATTTACTCCAATTTCGATTACTTCTAGGCCTATCTTGCTCATAAGCCGCAGTCTCCCATTCTTCTAACGCCTCATACTGTGTTAGTCTGGGTCTGGGATCTAGTTCATTCATGCGAGTTCTCAAATTATACAAAACTCGACCATTGAAACTACCATTTTCAGGAAAAGCTAATACACCATCATCTTTTGTGTATTCCATCCAATTCTCTAGCCACACACAGGTGTGATAGCCCCTTTCAACCATCATGTAAGATTCAGGCGTATTAGGTGGTGGAATAAAAATTCCTTCTCTAGTTTTAATCACTTTCTCTTTCTTAAAGAAATTCTTAACTCTTTTGAAAAATTAAATTTTTCTCTTCACTCCGTACATTATATAAGGTCTACCTCTAATGAATTGCTTGTGCGCAAACCGTAGTTACCTTCGGTCAGGTCGATTACCTTCAATCGGACCAATATGCCACATATATCACAAACCACAATCTTTGCAGCAATACTCCGTTTTGTTTACAAAAATGCTTCTAATACCAGCGCGTTTCTTATTTTCAATCACCAATCCAAATTTCGAGTTCAAATAGTTTCAACCAATAGTTGCGCAGCTTTTCCCATGAGACGAGTTCGTACGCTCCTGTTGTCACCCCTCATTTACAATTACTATCTCGCTACACACCCGCTGTTTCAACCAATACCAGCGCGGCTCTGAGTGACGTCAGCGCAGCTTCGCGAGTGACTCCCTCCTTCGCAAGGTAATACGAGAACCTTATTTCTTGTATTTTAAAGTGCAATTTTTCATTAATCAACAACGTAAAAACATATGCCACTGTACCTGAGTGACTAAATTCAAAGGACAGATATGATTCATACACTGCGAGTAAATCCCTTCCGCTTACTCTTCATACACTGCGAGTAGATCCCTTCCGCCTACCCTTCACTTAAGCATTAAGGAACCTGCTACTTCCCTGGCCTTACCCTCTCCTGGGTGATTTACAAGACCAAAGTTACACCAGCGAACTCTTCTGACTCTGCTGTCAGTCAAGCTCAGAAGAACCTGCTACTCTTTCCGTGTGACCCTTTCTAGGTGATATCACACTAAAATGTTTTGCCAGCGAACTCTTTGTTATCGTTTATTCACACATCATTCAGAAAACCCTAAACAGTGCTTCCAGTTTTACTTAACCATGTACTGAATTCCTACAGGTAAGTGGCCTCAGTACAACGTGGCTTCCAGTTACCACCTGTTTATTAGGCATGGGCGAATTTTGCGAATCTCGCGTTCGCGAATTTTGCGGATTTGCAAACTCGCAATCCGCAAAATCCGCGAATTCTCGCGAATTTGCAGATTTTTTTTTTTTCGTGTTCGCGCGGGTTTCTGCCAGTTCGCGAGGGTTTTTGTACAATTTCGCAAACGCGAACTTACCTGTCGGGTCGCAAGTTTTGCGAACTTGTTGTTTCTACGTGTCCAGCCTGTTTGGGACACTCTTCTTCATCACTGCCACCCTCTGTCACCACTGCCACTCTCTGAATACTCATGCCACCCTCTGGCTCACCCATGCCACCCTCTGTTTCATCACAGCACCCTCTGGTTGTCCAGTGTACATTATTGTGGCAAAGCAAAGCACACCTTCCCTGCCTCAAGTGACCTGAATTAATTTGGGGCTGATTAATGTGTCACAGAATATTTTTTTAGCTGGCACCTGCTTCCTTAGTGCTTCCTGATTAGTGATCTTTTGCACTTGCTAAGTGCTTTCATTGTTGCAAAATTAGTTACAACACCTGCCCTGCCCCAACTGACAATAATGAATTAGGGGCTGATTAATGTGTCACTGGATTTGAACTTCCAGCCTGGCTCCTGCTTGTCTCCCTTAGCTGTAATTCAGGACCTTTGTGGCATATGTGTAACTATTCTGAGGGTCAGAGCAGGGTCACATAATAGATGCAAGTAGGCAACTGAACTCTGGAGGGGCCCCTCAGGAAGCACTACAGGAAATGGCTACTAATGATGAGCTTGAACTTTTGAACCTGGTAAGTAGTTTCAGTTTTGCTAAGATCGTATTTCTGCAATTTAGCGCTTATTCGCGGGGCGCGAAGTTGAACTGGGAAGCCGTGAACTCACGCAAACAGTGCGAGCAAGCCATAAAATCCGCTGCTCGCGGATTTGCGGATTTTGCGGGAAATTCGCGAATCTCGCGGATTGCGAATTTACCGAAAATCCGCGAGCGGAACGGATTTTTCGCCCATACTTACTGTTTATCCTGCCCCTGGGGATTCCAGACAAAACAAGTACTAACAAATTTTGGTTTATACATAAAATATATTTTCAATATACCATTTCAAATAAAAAATACAGTTTGATCGATCAATAAAACTAGTTAACCTACTAACTACTTACCTATCCTAACTAAACCCTAACCTTCCCTTTGCTACCAAAAAATATAACTGATAGAGCGCGCAGGTCTCCAGACATACTCACCTCGGCCCTTATGAGTCTAACCAGGTAACCCATGCTACTAACTATGCATCAGTTGATATTCTAACATTTGGACCTATACCGTTAACTTACCAATCCTTGTCACTGGTACCTAGAGTCCTACAGGATCAGAGTGTTAGTTTTAAGATAGATAGAAAAATAACATTTGCACTCATATAATATTCACAGACTCTGGAAGTTTTGAAAACCTTTATCTAATGTAAATTTTTGAATATATGAAACCATAATATTTTTAATAATTCGTTATCAATTAAGAAGATGCATATCAGAATGATAATCGCAATGAAATGGAAGAAAAGGTCGTTAGGCATAGAGACATCAATTTAACACAGAATAAATGCAGTTGACAAGTCCTATTATAATTACCTAAATGGTGCAAGGAAATCCAACCTTGACCATGGGCAGGAATGAGGACAGGACCCCAAGAAGGATGACAGCAAGGAAAGCAGGTGCAGACCAAAGGATTCAGGACAGGACCAAGAATTAATAAAGTATATGTACTGTGCTATTCTTAATTCGCATCTCAGCAAAACTCATCTCAAGTATCTAAAACTGCACAGTGATGTAATTAAAAGCCATAAAGGAAGTATGTGCAAGGACATTGCAAACAACTATAAGAACCACCACCCTATTTGTTCCTATTATCAGCAACACTTATAGTGCAAGTTTTGGCAAAGATGGGGGGTCTTTTTCAAAGAGTTTATATAGCAATTGATAACTTAGCGGAAGCTGCTTTTTAAGTATTTCTCTAATTTCCTAATGTTTGCAGATGAGAGGCCGAAGGAATAAGACGATCGTGATGCCTAAGATTCTATAGCACTCAAATTCTATAACCAAGTTTTTTATTTATTTTATTTTATTTAATGCGATTTTGTATAGGGCGAACATTACCCGACGGTGTCAGAGTACTTTACATAAGAACCAGTTGCGATACATAAGGACTTAGAATTACATGAGTTACATAAGATAGAAACAGAAAAAAATTGCAAATGTATACGTTGTAAAGTCACCTAAGGAAGAGATACAAATAAAACTCTAAGAATCACATAGGAATGGTAGTGAGTACAAAGGTCTACTACATATACTAGTGGTTAGAGTTATCGCTATATACATATATATACAAATAGATTTTCTCAGGATTTTTGGTGAGGGAAGCAGCATGCTGTATACAGGTTGGTTGTGCTGGGCCGAACCAAGTAGGCTGAGTCTGCAAAGGTTAACAAGGGGGCGGCCGATGCTCTCCCCCCTCCGATCCCTGCTGTTTTAGATAATAACCGCGCCAAGCAGAAAAGGTTTACCCCGGAGTGAGGTAGAGGGACAGCGACTTAGATACAGCATCACACATTATTATCAAATCCGTATCTCTTCTAGAGACTAGGGGCATAATTTTGAGGGCATTATGGAATGAAACTCTCAAAATAACCCCAAGACTCACATTCCACATCATGTGCATTCCTCACTCCACCTACACCCACTTTTCATCTACCTGCCCCCTGGCCATCACCCTGCAGGCATCAATCCAGCCCTCTGCCGCACCACAGACCGTTATTTTGACCCACTAAAACCAGTGGCTAAGCCAATAGCTCCCACAGGTGAGACCTATTGACTTTGCCAATGTTTTCTTTGCTCTGGCTAACTGTAGGTTAACTGTGAGGTATGAATGCATTTCTGGTAGCAGACGTCGGAAGATTAGCTCTGATTAAAAGGAAAACAGTGTTGCTCGTACATTTCCATAAATATTATTCTGGTGCACAAACTATGTATGCTCAGATCCTGTACAGCGGTACAGCACACAGCTATGGGTGCACAAGTTAAGGAAGTACAGAGACCATAGTTTGAATTTATATCAGGGTTTAATGCTATAATTTATTGACCCTTGATACTCTCAAAACCGCAGTTGAGTGCTTATCTACAGACCCTACCTATTTTGCCAAATTGGTCATTTACTAGAATGGTCATTTGCACCTACCAGGCGTCCCGGTAACAGCCAGAGCTAGAAGCAGCTCTCAGCTGAACAAAGACAAGTTACCCCAACTAGGCAGGTTTTTGAGATGGAAAGAACGGAGGGGGGGGGGGGAGCAATTGCTTGCCAGAAAGCATAGCACTTGACCAGAAACTGTAGGACCCTGCTGCAATATCAGGGAAGGGAAGTGTGGGGAAGCTCCGTCCCACATTCAGAGCTGACTAGTTTTACTCCTTAAAGTTCCCTGCTGGACCCACTTCAAGAAGAGAATATAAAACCCACTGCATTTTGCAAGTTTGCTGAACCTGTACAGACTTTCAAAGCATAAGAATGTGCCCCTCCCTTTACTGTCCCCAGCCCTGCCCTGCTGCTGCGCCTTAACAGGAGGGTGTGGGAGAGGTGTTTGCTTCCTCTCTGATGCTAGTGGCGTCAATAGAAAAGGCCCGAGGGCCCCCTGCAGAATGTACACAACACCAGCCGCCTGCCCACCTGACAGCAAAGCGAGCAGGTGAACTGAAATGAAATGCAGGGAAGATAAAGCAGCTCCTGGCACAGTGCGTGTGGGGGGAGGGGCGTGGAATGGCGAGGGAGGAGGGTGTAATGAGAAGCGTGAGCGTCTCTACCCCAGAGGCAGGCCAGAATTCTGGTCCAGGTGGTTTAAAACCAGGCAATCAAAAGAGCTGACAAATATAACACTTGCCTGCAGCAAAGAGACAACCCCCATAAAAAGTTGACATTTAAAGAAAAGTTGGAGAATAGCATATGTGCCAAAAATACAGTCTTCCAATTGCAAGACGATCAAACTCAACAGCTTGAAGTGTGTGCGCATGGGGGTGGGGACTGTGCCTAAACAAATCTATATATTTGCAAATGTACAAATAAATGTTAAGAAAAATAGTTCAGTTGCTGCTACTATAGATTACCAGATGTTCATTTGATTGGGGCTGACGGGATTAAAGCTGCAAGGACGTCCCTTCATCCCCCACTTTGGGGGAGGGGAGGGGCAGTTTTATATAGCGGGAACTCAACTTGAAGGTAACAGTGCGCTTTACATGAGCACCAGTTTCATTACAGACGAACGCCTTCATTTATGGGCACATGGAGATTTGCCCAGAATCACAGAATGCTTGAGCGTCACACCAGACTCGAACCAGGTTCCTCTTCTTCAAAGTCAGCTGTTCTAGCCTTTAAACCACATCCTGGATTAGGGTTATTGCGATCTTGGTCCTGGATTGAGGTTATCTTTATTACATCTATATATGTTGCATTTATTTTAGACAGAGGTAATATTAGTTACCATGAGTCTGTTGTCTAGCAAAATCTTAATTGCACACCAGCACCACATATGTTGCACAGTGCAGCTTTGTTATTTGTAAAATCAAGGTACACGCCCTATGGGTCATTACTTGACTATGACATGATATATTGTGCTTCTTTTGCCAAGAAAATGCCTTCTTGTAAAGACAGGATAATGTTAGCAGCGCTGTCTTGAGTGACTTGGAATTTCTAAAGAATGTATTAAAATGACACACCAATGAATTGCACAATGTGGTTCTCTGGTCTCCAACCTGACCCTCATCAATCAATCAATCATTCACTGCATTTATAAAGCGCGCCACATACCCGTGAGGGTCTCAAGGCGCTGGGGGGACGGGGGGCCGCTACTGATCGAAGAGCCAGGTTTTGAGGAGTCTTCTGAAGGCCAGCAGGTCATGCGTCTGTCGTAGGCTGGTGGGGAGAGCGATCCAGGTCTTGGCAGCGAGGTAGGAGAAGGATCTGCCGCCGCTGGTGGTCTTCCGGATATGAGGAACTGTGGCGAGGGCGAGGTTGGCTGAGCGGAGGTTTTGGGTGGGGGTGTGGAAGCTGAGACGGTTATTGAGGTATGTGGTTCCGGCGTTGTGTAGGGCTTTGTGTGCGTGGATGAGGAGTTTGAAGGTGATCCTCTTGTTGACAGGGAGCCAGTGCAGGCCTCTCAGGTGAGGTGTGATGTGGCTGCGTCTGGGGATGTCGAGGATCAGTCGGCCGAGGGGTTCTGGATTCGTTGGAGTCGTCTCAGGAGCTTGGTAGTTGTTCCTGAGTAGAGGGCTTTCCCGTAGTCGAGTCTGCTGGTGATGAGGGCCTGGGTGACGGTTTTCCTTGTGTCGGAAGGGATCCATTTGAAGATCCTGCGGAGCATGCGGAGGGTGTTGAAGCAGGACACTGAGACGGCGTTGACTTGCCTGCTCATGGAGAGGGTGGAGTCGAAGATGACCCCTAGGTTTCGTGCGTGGTCTGTGGGTTCCAAGGCTGTGCCTAGCGATGTGGGCCACCAGGAGTCATCCCAGGATGATGGGGTGGGTCCGAGAATGAGGACCTCCATCTTGTCTGAGTTCAGCTTCAGTCTGCTGTCTTTCATCCAGTCGGCTACGCCCTTCATTCCTCTGTGGAGGTTAGCTTTGGCGGTGTGGGGGTCTTCGATGAGGGATATGATCAGTCGGGTGTCGTCGGCGTAGGAGATGATGTTGAGGTTATGTTGTCGTGTGACGTGGGCGAGCGGTGCCATGTAGTTATTGAACAGCGTCGGGCTGAGGGAGGATCCCTGTGAGACACCGCAGATAATCTTGGTGGGTTTTGAGCGGAAGGGTGGGAGGCGGACGCTCTGGGTTCTGCCGGAGAGGAAGGATGTGGTCCAGGCCAGGGCCTTCTCTTGAATTCCGGCGGCATGGAGGCGTGCTGATAGGGTGCGGTGGCAGACTGTGTCAAAGGCTGCTGATGGGTCCAGGAGGATGAGAGCGGCTGTTTTTCTTTTGTCCATCAGGATCCTGATGTCGTCACTAGCGGCAATGAGGGCGATCTCGGTGCTTTGGTTGCTGCGAAAACCAGATTGGGAGGGATGTTGTTGTCTTCGAGGTAGCGGGTTAGCTGTTTGTTGACGATCTTCTCTGTCACTTTTGCCGGGAACGGAAGCAGGGAGATGGGCCGGAAGTTCTTGAGGTCCTTGGGGTCCGCCTTGGGCTTCTTCAGAAGGGCGTTGATCTCGGCGTGCTTCCAGCTTTCCGGGAAGGTTGCTGTCTCAAAGGAACTGTTGATTGTTTTTCGGAGGTGGGGCGCGATGGTTGTGCTGGCTTTGTTGAAGACGTGGTGAGGGCAGGGGTCAGATGGGGATTCGGAGTGGATGGAGTTCATGATTTTGATGGTGTCTTCGTCGCTGACGTTGGACCAGGCGGTCAGGTGGCTGGTGCAGGTGGTGGTCGCAGGGGTGGTGGACTCGGTGGTGGGTGCGGGGGTGTGGGAGTTGAAGCTGTTGTGGATGTTGTTGATCTTGCAGTGAAAGAAGACAGCCAGGGAGTCTCACAGGTCTTGTGATGGTGGGATGTCGTTGGTGTTGGAGCTGGGGTTGGAGAGTTCTTTCACGATGCTGAAGAGCGCTTTAGTGTTGTGTGCGTTGCTGTCTAAGCGGTCCTTGAAGGTGGTCCTTGAAGGCGGTCCTGATGAGTTGGTGGTGTCTGCGGGTGGCGTTCTTGTGGGCTGTGTGGCTGTCAGGTGTTTGGTCGTGGAGCCATTTCTTCTCCAGCTTCCGACAGGTGCGCTTGGAGATCCAGAGGTCTTCGGTGAACCAGGCGGCTTTCTTGTTGGTGTGGTTGGTTGGGGAAGATTTGAGAGGGGCGAGGGTGTCTGCGCAGTTGTTGATCCACTGTTTGAGGTTGGTCGTGGTGGTGTCTGGGTCGGTGGGGTCAGCGGGTGGTTTCAGGGCGAGGGTGGTGGTCAGTTGGTCCTTGGTGATCTTGCCCCAGCAGCGGCGTGGCAGCTGTGGGGTGCATGGTTAGTGGTGGGTTTCCTGAAGGAGAAGTGGATGCATCTGTGGTCAGTCCACTGGGGTTCGGTGGTGTGGTTGAAGGAGACGTGGGGGCTGGTGGAGAAGATGGGGTCCAGCGTGTGTCCGGTGGCGTGGGTGGGTTCCGTCACGAGCTGCTTGAGTCCGAGGTTGTTGAACGGTGGAGTTGGCGTTGTTGTTCTTCTCGAGGTGGAAGTTCAATTCCCCGAGGAGGATGTAGTCCGTGGAGGCGAGGGCATGGGTGCTGACCAGGTCGGCGATGGTGTCGCTGAACTGTGGTCGAGGTCCGGGAGGTCTGTAGATAAGTGTTCCTCTGAGGTTGTTGTTGGGGTCGTGTGGATCTGGTAGTGCATGTGCCCGGTGAAGGTGAGGGTGTCGTCGCTGTTGGTCAAGATTTTGATGGTGTCTTTGTGGATGATGGCGATTCCCCCTCCTACCCCGTTGGTGCGGTCTCTGTGGGAGATCTTGTAGCACTGTGGGATGGCTATGGCGATGTCTGGTGCTGAGGTGGCAGTCAGCCAGGTCTCCGTCAGGAAGGGGACTTTGGGGGCGGTAGAGTCTAGGAGGTCCCAGAGTTCAATGGCGTGTTTGCGAGCGGAGCGAGTGTTGAGGAGGATGCAGCGGAGGTGGTTGGGTTCTCTGGTTGGTCGTTTAGTGGGCTGGATGCTGGTGAATCTGCAGTTCCGGCAGGCGAAGGGTCCTTGGGTGCGCTTCGGGGTGGCTCAGTAGCAGGGGTGGTCTCGTTCGGTGTTGAGTGCGTGGAGGGTGCTGGAGTCGTAGTGCAGTCTGGCGTTACAGGGGTGCGGGGTCCAGGGGTTCTGCCGCTGGGCGCAGTCCAGGTGCGGACGTGCGCAGATCGGCTCCATAAGAGGCGAAGTGGGAGGAAGGGGCAGTTGGGAGGTGGGAGCGGGAAGGCCAATGGGCGGGCAGGGGTACAGAAGGAAAAAGGGGGCGGGCCGCGGGGGAAACAGGGGGGCAGGGGCGCTCAAGGAGCGCCAAGAAACCAAAAACAAACCATAAATAAAAACATACAGGAGCAACAACAAAGTGCAGTGAGGGAAAGAATACAATGAACAGTGAGGAGAAAAGGAATACAAACCCGGGGCGGTATACAACGGTTTCAACACAACTTTTACAACGGACTACTTTCACAACGCAACTACTACAACGCAGGATCCTTTACAACGAATGCCTTTACAACGCATGACATTACATAGCAGATGCTATTACAACGCATGCCATTACAACGTAAGTATAGGTAAGTATATTATTTTATTTAAACATTTTTTTAATTACAATTTTTTTTAATTAATTTAATAAATATTAAAAATAAATTAAATTAATTAATTTTATGTATATAGTTTTGGGTTATGGGGTACAGGGGTATTAGGGTTCAGGGCTAGGTTTGGGTTGTGGGGTACAGGGGTATTTTTAGGGTTCAGGGCTGGTTTTGGGTTTTGGGGTACAGGGGTATTTTTAGGGTTCAGGGCTGGGTTTGGGTTATGGGGTACAGGGGTATTTTTAGGGTTCAGGGCTGGGTTTGGATTATGGGGTACAGAGGTATTTTTAGGGTTCAGGGCTGGGTTTTGGTTTTGAGGTACAGGGGTATTTTTAGGGTTCAGGGCTAGGTTTGGGTTATGGGGTACAGGGGTATTTTTAGGGTTCAGGGCTGGGTTTGGGCTTTGGGGTACAGGGGAATTTTTAGGGTTCAGGGCTGGGTTTGGGTTTTGAAGTACAGGGGTATTTTTAGGGTTCAGGGCTAGGTTTGGGTTATGGGGTACAGGGGTATTTTTAGGGTTCAGGGCTGGGTTTGGGTTTTGGGGTACAGGGGTATTTTTAGGGTTCAGGGCTAGGTTTGGGTTATGGGGTACAGGGGTATTTTTAGGGTTCAGGGCTGGGTTTGGGTTTTACACTAACTGGATTTTATATATTGTTTTTAAACACCTACACTATTTTTTAAAAATATATAAATAATATTTACAAATATATTAATAAAAAATTAATTGAATAAATACAATTAAGTAAATATTTATTAATTACATTTGTTAAAAAAATAATATACTTACCTAGACTTACGTTGTAATGGCATGCGTTGTAATACCATCTGCTATGTAATGTCATGCGTTGTAAAGGCTTTCGTTGTAAAGGATCCTGCATTGTAAAAATTGCGTTGTAATGGTGTGCGTTGAAAAAGTATGCGTTGTTACGTCATACATCCACCCGGGGCACACCAGCGGCGAATCCTCGGCAGCACTCGGGTCCCAGAGGAGTCGAGCGGCGTGGGGAGTGACCTGGGGTCAACAAGTTGTCCTGTGTGAAGTCTCCAGGACCAGTGGTGCTTGTCTTGTGCTGCCCCCCAAGTCTAGGGGTCCAGGTTCTACCAATGAAGTCCTTGGCCTCTGAGGCATTTCTCCCATGGTGCTAGAGAATGCAGAATGTCTGGTAGCAGACGAAGCTGTTCATGTCAGTCTTGCAGTAATAAGAAGCTCAGGCGTTGACTCAAGCAAGCCCATGCAGCTCCCTCACTACAATCCTGGCAGTACCTGGACTGTTAGGCCCCTTGCGGCTTCCAAAAGTGATCAGAGTGCACAGATTCTACCTTACGGGGCCGGCACTTGGTGAAAGGCGTCCTACCCCTGCATATGGTGTTTATTCCGCGTCCAGCTCCCCCTGATAATGCTGACATGGGTGGGTGGTAAACAGCACAGCAGTCCGAATGTGCAGAGATATGTCCAGGTGACCATCACAGCCAGGAACCTCAGCTTAACTTAGACCTTCAAGACGCCCCGGTGTTAAAGGGACAATCCTGCTCCCCCTACTTTGCGCAATGCTGGGACCATTATTTGACGTCACTGACAAAACATAGCAACCAGCATGCTTTCGTGTTCTCAAACCAAGCTTGTTGTGATACGCATGGTTGTGTCGCTGGAGCCAATCCAAGACAGGCCCTGGTGTTCTACAAAAACAAAAAATGATAGTAGCTTTTTCTGGTAACCGGATTATGCAGCTCCGAACTTCTGCTGAATTGATTTCCCTTCTGCCTGGATCCTCGTTTTTGGATAGTGCAATTGAACTTTGGATTTATTGCTATTCCCACCTGGCATGGCACTGTACCATATATTTGAGATTTCATGGGTGAGGCTTCAGGGAAGCTTCTGTCAGCATCAGGATATAGTATACATTTGCTATGTCATCTGGAAGCTCCTAGGTTGTCAATTCCACCCTGTATTAATCCAGAAAGTCGTTCACCAGCCCCGTATATTCATCGACCTGCCACTTTAGCATACAGTGGCTTCGTGGGTTGTGTTGGTGACATTCTACCAGCAGTTTCCACATGCCCTTGTTGCATCTGAAGGTGTTCTGCCTGGTGGGGCACCAGAGATCTATTTGCAACTGGCCATTTCTTCTTCTTGCCCCTGTCATGTCAAGACTACCAATTCAGTACCTTACACGGTTCTATGTGTGTTCAAGTTCCATATTGCACAGCGGGTCACAGTAATGTATTTTAAAAGAGAGTTACACAAATTGCACATGTTTTTATTTGGCTGTTCTGCTTTCAAAAATAGGTGGGCCACGCTTGCATATCAGGACAGTTTTGAACTTTAAGGACACTTTCTTTTCATATTTTGCACGGAACGGGGGACTGCATGCCTTTCTGTTTGCTGCAGACAAGGTTTGTAGTAATATCAACAAAATCAACAGTAAACACTGGCCCACCTGCCCATGAAACAGGACCACAAACTGTTAATAAAGTGTCCCACACACTGCTCTGTCAGACCATCCCAGCAGACACTGCCTGGTTGCTCCATAGGCCAGCCTACCACTGGGCACCTCGGTGAAATCTCCTGGCCGAAGCAGCTTTATCTAATATAGTTCTGAATGATCTGCAGGAGACATTGGAAAAAAACAATCGTAGGCCCGTCAGGGGTTTGTCAATATGTGCTGATGCACGTCAGTGAGCAATCTGTGTGACAGCTCAGGAAGTCTATTGTTCTTCTCATCGAGGCATGCGGAAGCGCCAAAGAAAGCACAAGGCCAATTAGCGTTGACATCACCCATCCCATTTGAACAATGTGAATGGTTGGGTTTTCTTTAATTTTGTAAGGTTGCCTCCCTCGGAGTTCTGAAGAAATGAGGTGTGCTACTTCCTGAAAGGCATACTTTATCATGTTATGCCATCGGTATTAGCGGACCCGAACGTCACATCCAGTGGTGTAGGTGGGCAGGTAGGATTTCCTGATGCGTGTGGTAGACTAAGGCATCATTCCCCCACTACCGTAAATCCCTATTGCTTGGGCTGCGCACTCACATCTGCACACAAGTCCGCATTTTAACAGCTACGGTAATAGCGCAGTGAAGCGCACTCTGCGAGTCTTTATCACATGGTGTTCACCAGACTCCTGCAGTTCGTGTGAACAAACACTACACATTCAGGGTTTGTGCACCTCGCAGGGAAAAGCGCACAGTTAGTGTCTCACTCTCTATTTTGTGGCCCAAAACGTACAATGGTGTAGTAATTGCACTCCTGTTGAAAGAGACTGTACCCGGCAGTATTGTGTCTGCAAGGGTCTACTTAGCTGGGTTTGCGCTGGACTCGAGCCCCTAAGGAGCATATCTTTACCCAAATTGTTGAAATCACAATCAGACACCAAACCAAAGGTTTGAAGGGTACATCTGTAGGTTTCTCACCATGTTTGCAGAATATTTCTAAATTCCTTGGAATTCACACACATCACAAAATAAATTTCATTTGGTCAACATATATTGATGCAGTTTCTTCACATTCTGACTAAGTTACAGTCATCCATTAGTCATTTTGGCGAATGAATGAATTTGCACTCTCCACAAGGGCAATGTGTTTCCCATTGAAAACCCCGTTGCCATACCCTTCTTACAAAATGATACCATTACAATTGTAGAAAAGTGATCTATTCTGTAGGATAATGAGTTTGACCCTCTGGGGTCCCTCAGAAATGGGGAAATACAGAAGGAGTAGGGATAACGTCCCCGATTCCTTTCTTTTTGCCTACTTTTTTATTCAAGCATTGTGGTTTCTTTCAGCTGCTGAACCAGTGCTTAATTTGAGCCAGTGGTTGCAGGTGGGGGGCACCAGCACTTATTTTTTGGGGACAAGCACTTATTTTGCAGCATCAGATAATTACCCAAAGCAAGAGAGGGAAGTGCACACAAACTAGAGAGAACGAGGAAGTGAAAGATGGTAAATCCATTCCAAAAGGGAGAAAGCAGGAACCTGCAAGAGTGAGATGAACGGGTCAGAAAAAGCCTGGTAGTGAATTAAAGAGCCATGAGGTGGATTTAAGACTAACCAGTGGGGGTGGTAGGGCGGAGGGTGGGGCAGATAAAAAAATAATAAATTGAACTTACTTTCCACGCCTCTCCTACGTCCTCTTCTCTCAGCACCAGAAGCACCCAGGCTTCCAGACTCTCCCAGCCAATCATGATGCTGCATCGTGATTAATCTGTGCAGCCTGTTTCACCACTCAGGCAGTGCCTGGGAGCCTGGCCATGTTCTCTACCTGGCTGTGCAACACAGCCAGGTGGAGAACATACTAAGTGCACGAGGGCCCGCCAGGAATGCGCACCTAGGGAGTGCAAACACTCCTCACTCCTCACTCTGCTCTGGCGAAGTCAGCCCAGCCCCGACCGACCGGGCTCCGAGTCCCAAATAGAAAAATATAATAATAATAGTGTCTTGTTATTATCATTTAATTTTTATTTTTTGCACTGCTCAAAGAGCAGTGGGGCGATGCTCCTCCGCCTTAGCAGTGAGCCGCCACTGAGACTACCTGCCTTGGTATTAGGAGTACTGACTTTGATTTCACAAGTCACAGCTTCTGAGCAAAGCTTCCAGCACCAGCAGTCATTTTTTCTCACATTAGGTACTGAGTTGAACTATCTGGGTGGAAGACCAGGGATCTGCAGAAAATCTATGGATCTCGTAATTACAACGGGACATGTAATTGCTGTTACTGGCACCTTCAGAATGAAAAGGGTACTCATAATTGGTGTCTTTTCAAATTGCTGGGCAGTAAGAGGCTCCTGTAAAATGGACAATAAGTAACACATTTAGGAATATAAATGAACTTGAAAACTTTATTGGATATGTTGATGGCTTTGTGAGAGCTTACAACTTTTTCAGTGACCACCCATATTCCCACGTCACAATCTAAATAAAGGATGATGTAAAGATCAGACACACTGGTGGATTTTTCACTGCTGTATATGATTGAAAATGTAACTTTGACCGAATCTTTGAATAAATAAAGGGGCAGATTTATTAAAAATTTACACCAGATTTGCAGCATAAAACTGATGCAAATTGGCATAAACTATTCATTTGGGATTTACTCTCTAGTGCAAAACCTTATTGCGCACAAAAGTAGCCCTAACATTCATAGATAGGGTTTGTGCAAAAAGACAATGACTTTTTGAGACTGGTGGTAATTTGACAAAATGTTTTTATTCTTTCAATCATTTCCAACATTGCATGTGCACTGTGCTGAACATCACACATACATTATGTCATGCAGACTTATATAGCACACGCCTACCCATAGGTGTCTTGGTGCTTGCTGAGACATGACAATACTGAGCCGGGGTGTTACCAGTTGTTAAACAGCCAAGTCTTAAGTTCCTTTCTGAAGGCAAGAATGGTGGGTATGGCCCTAAGATGCACTGGAAGAGAGTTCCACAGCCTGGCTGTGCTGTTTGTGAAGCTCCTTCCGCCCCAGTTCACTTTTCGGACTCTTGTGGTGGTAATCAGTCTAGCACTAGCAGATCAAAGTGTGTGGAGTATGCCAATTAAAAGCCTTCCATAGAAATTTCTGACCTTCTTTATGCAAGGTCTTATGGGCCGAGCAGAGCGCTTTAAATTTAACTCATTGTCGCACAGGGAGCCAATGTAGTTCCCAGATGCCTGCGTATTCCTGCTGATTTTTCGGATTATCCAGAGTCAGTCTGGCTGCTGCATTTTGCACTGCCTGGAACTTCCTAAGTAAGTTTACATGGAGGTTCGTATACAAGCCGTTACAATAGTCCAGCTTAGACATGCTTATTGAAAGTGGGGAACGTGTTAAACTATGTCTGAGCACAGTATTTTGTACTGCACAGGTACACTTCCAGTATAAAAGCACTTCCAGTATACAAGCTGTTATAATAGTCCAGCTTAGACATGATTATTGAAAGTGTGGAACGTGTTAAACTATGTCTAAGCACAGTATTTTGTACTGCACAGGTACACTTCCAGTATAAAAGCATCCTTTCACTATGGTGCAAGGGGGCATAAGTTGGCTCATAGCAGCCAAAAGTGTGCTTGCACCGGGAGAAAGGAAAACAATGCTACATCTTACGAAATAATGCGCTGTTCTGCTCTTTCTCTTTCAAAGAACATAGCAAAGCGCAGTTGGTGGCTGTGCTGCGTGGTGTAAAAAGTTAGAAAAACTGCACCTGAGACTCAAACATTGAACAAATATTTAGGTATGCAAACACATACCTACAAATGTACAAACAAAACAATTGTACATTTTGGGGCATATTGTTAGAAAATCTGCCCCTTAGTTTGTCTCTCACTCCTACAGGTGAATGTGATCTGTTTTTCCTCTCATACAAGGTCCAATTCACAGAGAGACTTTCGGACTCATAAAGTTACGAGTGTGGAGTCTCCTCCCTCGAAGCGGAGTCTGCACAGAGCACTGCAATGCAAAGATTGAGCACTTGTAACTTCACAAGTCATAAATTCCTTTGTGAATATTGGCCCACAGTATTTATACCGCCTTTCTCACCCCTTCAATATATATATATATATTGTCTTTCTATGTCTAGTTTTTCCTGCTGTGCTTGTGCTACTCTCTTTCCCCCTTAGGAGGTGTATGTTAATCCCCAAGCTACTACTTAATGTATGCACCTCTTCCAGTTTACTAATGAGTACTCATCTACTGCTATGTTCTGTATGTTGTGTAGCTTTCTGTGCAGGAAACCACATTGTTCTGAAGAGTCATTACAATACATCTACTTAACTCGTACTGAGCCATGTCTCTTGTGGTTTGGAGGTAAGCCTCTTCTTTTTAGGTCGAGCCTGAGCTAACTCGCATGCGCTGCTCTGAGAGACTTGTTGTGGTGGAGTAATGAATAGAAGTCCCGCCCACTCTCTGCCCATTTTTGCCATTGGCTTGTGTCATTGTCTGTCCTAAATGCTGGCTTCTGATTCCTCAGCAGGCTTCTTAGTCCCTCCTTAGTACTGCCTCCTCTTCATTTGTCACTTCCTATGGCGACTGGCCCCTTTACTTCGGCTGTTGCACGCTACCTGTTATTAAGACTGTGAGCACTACATTTGTTATTCAGTTTCTCTTACTGCAGGCACGATTTACTTTGGTGCCTTCTTTACCCAAGTTGTCGTGCCTTGTTTACCCCCCTGCCCACTCCCTCCCTGTCCCCCTGCCCGCTGTCCGTGACCCCCTCGCCTACCCTCCCGTTGTCCGTGTTGCCTACCATCATTTGGAATGCAATAGGTCTCGCATTTACACGAGTTTGAGCTATTGGCATCCAGTACCTGTTCCAAATCACACCATACAAGACACAGGACCATCACAACGCGCCCAAAAGGTCAAGTTGGAGCTATTATCTTGGAACATAGTGGGCCTTTCAAATAAATTAAGGGATCCAATTTTTGTGGAACTCATCGACAAATATGAAGTGATCTGCCTACAGGAATGCTTGGAGAAGACAGAGTTACACATAATGGGGTTTCGTACATACTTCCTTGCAGCTCAACCTAACATTAGAGGGAGGTGTTCAGGGGGCTTGAATCCTGATGGTGCAGTGAGCAAGGGACTCATGTCGCTAACATTAGAGGGAGGTGTTCAGGGGGCTTGAATCCTGATGGTGCAGTGAGCAAGGGACTCATGTCTGAGTATACCCTGCCACACCTATAGTGGCCAAAAACGATTCAGAAAAGGGGGTGGTGATGAACAGACTAATTTGCATATAGCCAGGTTCTGAACTGGGATGGTGCAGTGAGCTAAAAAACGGTGTTGGATCTAGCCCTGATCTCTTGACTGGGTGAGAGTATTCTGCTTAATTCAGAAACTCTGTCCATCACCACCCCTTGTCGTTAAATATTTTGTCCACCCTAAGCTTGGAAGGGTATACTCAGATGTGAGTCCCTTGCTCATTGCACCATCAGGATTCAAGCAAGCCGGGCCGACGATGGCTGAAATGCCAGAAACCGGTCCCCGGAAGCTTGTTTCCTTCCCAGTGTAAGAATTGGCTTGGTAGTTTGGTTTGCCCTGTTCCCATCATGCACTGGGACAGGAACAGACTAATTTGCATATAGCCAGGTTCTGAACTGGGATGGTTTAGTGAGCCAAAAAACAGTGTTGGATCTAGCCCTGATCTCTTGACTGGGTGAGAGTATTCTGCTTAATTCAGAAACTCTGTCCATCACCACGCCTTGTTGTTAAATACTCTTTTACTTTAGAGCACATCGCACTTAGCGACCATTAGCCAATTGGTTCTAGCTATGAAATAGGGCAGAGAGGTAGCAAAGCCACCAATGTAGCGGAAAACATCTATTTACACAGGATTTCCCTGGCCAGAACCAATGGATACGCAATTAAATGGTGAAAAGTAAACTCAAACAGCATCCTAGAGAATTTGGTAGTGGAACAGATAAATGATTTTATGACCTGTTTAGAAGAGAATACTAACCCCACCAAGGTCATTGCAGCATTTCAAAAGATTCAAGCCCACATAAGTAATAAATTAACTGGTTCAGCACGAAAGGGGGGACAGAGTAGAGCAGAGGGATGGTTCAATCATGAGTGTTCCAAAGCCCACTGTCATTTGATCCAGACCTTATAAAAAGCCCCGAGAAACCAGCTGGAAATTAGAGTAGCCAGAGCTTCCTATAAGGATGCTTTAAAAAAACGGAGGAAGGAATTGAAGCAGTCTGCATGGGAAGCTCTAACCAAAGCGAGCTTAATAACAGACACTACTGCATTTTGGAACGCCGTTAACGCTCCTTTTTTTGTGGAGAGAAATACTGATCAGATAGAGATTGTTATTGAAGAAACCCTTTGGGTAAATTATTTTACCGATTTATATAAACAGGAGACTTGTATTGGATTAACAACCTCAGTGAGGGAAGATATGATCTCCATAGAATCTGATGTATCAGATTCATTCCCCCTTAATGTAGTTTTCTCTTTAGACGAAGTAGAAACAGCATTGGCAGAGAGTTCCAATAGTAAAGCCCCGGGACCAGACGCCATCCCTATTAACATCTACAAGGATAACGTCATCCTGTGGGCACCACTTTTGACCAATGTTTTAAACAGCTGCAATATTAAAGGTTTCCCAACCACCTGGCAGAAAGCTATTGTTGTCCCCATATTCAAGAAGGGGGATAGAAACGATCCCTAATGCTATAGGCCATTCTCCCTTCTTGATTCACTAATGAAGGTAGCGGGCAGAGTTCTTTTAAATCGTCTTCAATTATGGGCTGAGGAGAATGCCATACTTTCTAAATTTCAGTGCGGCTTTAGGTCAGGCCTCGGTACTGTCGAACAGGGCCTAAATCTGGCCTTAGAAATAGGCAAATATTCGACAGCAACGAGGGGCAAGTTATTTATGACCTTTGTAGACCTCAGCTCAGCCTTCGACTGTTTGAACCATGATATCCTGTGGGCTACCCTGGCAGATCTTGGTATTGACCTTAACATTCTTAATTTCCTAAAAGAGCTTTATAGAGGAGTAGGGGCGAAGGTCCGTTTTGGAAAACTGGGAGAATGTACATCCAAATTCCTAATTGAGAAAGGGGTGCGCCAGGGATGCATCCTAGCCCCCTTTCTCTTAAATGGTCTGCCACCCCATTTATATATAAATTAATCAAAATTAAAGGCGGACTACCCACAAATAAAGGTGAAAGTGACCCTATCTTCCTGTATGCCGACGACGCGGTCATTATGGCCCGAACACAAATTGGCCTTCAGACACCTTAACTAGCTTCGCGACATACATGGGTGATAGGGGCCTTAGGATTAACATAGGAAAGACTTTTACTATGTGTTCTGCTAAAAGGGTAAATACTACTTGTAATATTAATTTAGGTAAATCTAAGATAGGCTTAACCAACACTTTTTCCCTATTTAGGAATTATTTGTAATAAGAAGGGTACCTGGAGATCAGCAATCATGACAAGAAATTTAGCCTTTTCGCGGTCATTAGGTGCTCTAAAGCAATTTTCAAATAAGTTGGGGGACAGGCCAGTTCGCATTTTGATTGATATATATAAAGCGAAATGTGTTTCGACTGCCATATATGGAGCTGGTGTCTGGGGAATTGCAAATTGCCATGAAATCCAAACAAAATAAAATGGCTTTCTCTGCTATTTGCTTGCTGTTCCCCGCTCCACGTCCACTTATGTTTGCCATAAAGAATTAGCGTTGTCTTTTATTTCTGATCTAATCAAAACTAGTCCTATGTTGTTGTGGCACAAGATTTGGACTACAGTAGAAACTGTATTTAACAGGGCGATCGTTGCTGACTGTACCAAACTTGAAGGATCCAATAGGATCCAATGGTTCTTATGTTCGGGAATTTTCTATAAGTATCGGGCATCCTGAACTTTATGATTCCCCTGAGACACTGACTTTGATCTCCAGACGGGCAGTGAAAGAACTTTGCATGGCCCATCTGGAAGATCAACGTTGGTGTACCGAGCGTAAGAAGACCTCTGTCATTCATCATCATTTTCTGCTGCAAAATTCTGGGCTACCACTTTATTTAACACCTGATCAGACTAGCTATAGCAGAATGCTTTTAGCACGTTTGAGAATTGAAAGTTTCTTTAGGATGATAACTTTTCCTGTCCAAAATGACTGGTCATCACAACTGCCAACTTGTTCGTGTGACGATCATTCCACGCAATCAACCATTCATTTTGCCTTATTTTGTAAATTCTATGAGTGGGGGCGGAGAAGATATCTATTACCTCTCCTTAAAACTTGGAACTTAAGACAAAGCAGACCTGCGTTATTTAAATTAATGACCCTAGCCGATGAAACGACTATTATTGCTGTGTCCAGGTACTTGAAATATGTTATTAGATGCAGACTGAGTATGGCTTGATTGAAACTCTCTTAATTGCTGATCTATTTCTGCACCTTGGTGTAAGGGGAGTTTTGATATTTGATACTTATGAATCATCTACTGTATATAGTTTCTTTTAAATCAATTGTCATCTTTTTATTGTATGTAATTTTTGATCTGCTTTTATGATTTTAATGTAAAATCGAATAAAGCTATCTTTGATTTGCATTGCAAATGCTTGTTTCCTTTGCATCTAGGGTGTCTTGTTTTTACTGTTGTGCTCTTCTTTAACGCCTTGAAGCTTGAGCGTGCATGCACTGACACAAACAAAATTACTACAGCCCCACATTATTTAATAGAACACAATTGACTGCGTGCAATCCAACCTGTTAAACTCACTATAAAAATTGTTTTTCTAATCTTTGCCCGTCAAGGCACAAGAATGCAGATCTTTCACATTGCTGATCTGAAGGATGACAGTGGTTGTTGCTCAACAATTTGAATAATGGCTAAAGTGAAGTGAAACTTCAGTGTCTTCATGCCCAAGGGTTGTAATTAGCGTGTAGCCAGCCAGGGTTTTCTACTTGAATGAAAATCTAATTTCTTAAATACCCAAACGATGAATAGATCCATAAATCTATCAAAAGATCCTGTGTTCAGCAGTTGTCACAGCAACAAGCGCCATCGGAAGAAATATTACGAGACACAAGGATTAATGTTGCTCTATTTCCCTAATATCTGTGAGTTTGCATATACAAGATGCTTGGTTTTAGGAGATGAAGTCCAATTCATGGAATCAGCCTCCATCTAAGTTTAATTTTTAAAAAGTGACAACAATGCAGAACCGACTGACACATTTTTGGGATGTTTCAGGGCATATACCTATTTGTTTTTTAAGCTCTCACACCTAAATAAGACCCCCTCCCCCTATCAAAGTCACACACAAACACAGTGCAGTATGAGAATCATAAAAACAAAGGATAGGCACATATGTTTTTAATGTGTATATGTCTGCGACATATAGACCTACCGATCACTTACCCTGCAACCCATAAGCGCATTAATTCCAAAAGTAAACAAACACTGGCAAACCTACTATGCCTGGCTTTAACCCCTTGTGTGCTGCCGTTGGCCGACTGGAGCACTACCCCGCTAGTGCTGCCGTCGGCCAACTTCCGACGCAGCCCCGCCTACCTAATAGAACGCCCACACCGCGGCGGAAAAACCACCGCTGTTAAGGTGTTAATGTTGTATTGAGTGAAAACTGAGGAATGCACAAGTACATATGTGCATGTCTGTGTATTTGTGCATTCGCATATTAAAGTTCTACATGTTAGATTGACCTTTTGGATCTTTGTTTTGGAAGCAAAAGGAGGATTATATCAAAGGGTTTTTAGCCTCATTGTATGCCTGTTTTAATTTCTTTGTAAACAGAAGTTTGGAGGGCACGGGAGTCCACTTTTTAGACCTGCGTTTGTTTCTATACCATAACTATAACAAATGCACGGCTGCCTTCAGTATGTTTTGTTTCTATGTGAAGCGAGGGTCAGATGACAAGAGAGCCTTCATTAGAGTTCTGAAACTGTTTCTGTGGTATGAAAACATGGTGGAATAGATTTAAAGTTCTGATGCTGGGCCAAGGCATGAGTGGTGAAATTTGCCATGAGCTCAAATTAATGGAAAATAAAAAAAAAGGCTGATTTAGTGAAAAATAACAAAAAATGATTAATTTATGGATATGATGCAATGCGATAAATTTGTACACAACAGGGGCAGCCCAAACGGTAACTGGAACCAGGGGCAGTACTATACAGATAGACAGCACAGGTACCAGTCCGGTAATGAAGGAATGTTACTTGTCAGAGTTTAACACGTTCGATGCTGATGACGGAACCGCTCCGTCATCAGCTGCGGTTGGGCTGTGCTGATGACGGAGCGGTTCTGTCATGGCCCGGCCGCTGCGCCTGCGCGGCGCTGATTTCGCGCCTGCGCGGCGCATTCTATTGAGCGGGGCGGGCGATCTTTCTCGGTCCTATTACCGAACCTTTGGAACGCCCTGCCTGAGGCACTCCGTAAGGAGGGTAACCTACTCCGCTTCAGGAAAGCCCAAAACCAACCTTTTCAGAACAGCACTCATCTTAGCTTAAGTCCTGCCCCTTCCCTCCACGCTTTTTTTCAGTATCCCGGCTGTTATGTTCTGTGGTCAAAAGCGCCCTGAGGCCTGCAGGTGATTCGGCGCTATATAAACCCGCTATAACAATAACAATAACAATGCGGCCGCCGTGCGGCCGCCCTGCCCTGTTAGCGCTGCGGCGGAATAGCCACCACAGCGAAAGGGTTTAAGCAATGGAAAAGAGCCTAACTGCTTAGGTAAACACAATCCGGAAATAAACAGGACAGTAGGCTCACTTATTAATTTTCAACAGAACATGTATATTTACATTACTCATCAGCAAAAATAGAAGAAATATAAAATTGTATTGAAAAAGTGCTCAGTACTCAAGCTATCACACAGTGAATACAGGTTATACAATACACAGTTTTTTAAAACAAGAAATCGACAATGGAATATATTCTTAGACTTTTCAACAAATGTAATTATTTTATTTCCAAAGGCATATCTTCATTCATCATCAGAACAGGAATAAATAAATGAGCAAGGGCATGGCTTGGCACTTCGAAAGATCAATAGTTTCTCCCAGTTTACAGTGGTACTCTGACACTGAAGCTCCTTAATTGCTGATTTTCACAGCCATTATGGGGTTACAGTCGTTAAACAGGCCTACTGTAATGACCTGATGATTCTGCCAGTCACCAGGGCATACTTACCTTATCCCCTCTCGGGACCCAAAAAGATATAACACTTCACAATACTTACCCAAGAAAGGAATAGTACTACTGATTATCTACACATATATGGCATTAGCCGGGGAGCTTGCAAACATCAACAACAATGCAAGAATCAATACCAGTGACAACAACCCGGGAAAACAACGCCACTCGGTAAAACAACGCAAGAAACCAATGGCCACAAGGTAACGACGTACCCCAGGGTACGAAAACACAACACAATACCAAGGGCCACAGGGTAACAACAACGCGAAACAATGCGAAACAAAGCCCACCCAGGTGGAACTGAATAAACCCTGCACACTCCTCCTAACAATGCCTCGGGTGGATTACTTATTCATTTTAGCTTCTCTGGATGAGAGCGGGGACATCCCCCGTTCTACAACTACCTGCACGAAGGGAAACTTGCCATTCTTTTGATGCTACAGCATTTGGGTCAGAAGGGCCCTGACCTTCAATCCCAAGTAAGACAGACAAATAGTGATATACTCTGGGGTTTCTTTATTACATAATGATAGAAGGACAAAAGAAAGAAATTATTACTATGTCACGATCAGACTTCCTCACATCAATCCCTAAGCAATTGCTGAATGCAATTAGAATGTACATACAGAACTTATATGTAAATCAGTATATATCCTGAAAATAGGAGCTAATAGTTAGAAAATAAGACAACAGTTAGGAAATAAGAGTTAGTGGAACACCTCACCAAGTTTTTATGCATCCTGCTTCCACTTCGCCAGAGGGGAGCCCGTTTCTCCACCCGAATCAGGATTCTCTGCTCCACTGTCACAGCTGCACATCTGCAACGTGATGGACTACTAGTGGTCGAAACCCGAACACCCCCTTTAGTACAAGTGGAAATGTTGGTCGAAGCTTCTAGCAAGCCTCGCCCCCTGTTCGAATCAGATTCCGTACCACTCCGCGCCAAGGCCCCAGCATCAGCTATCTAGGCGTTTGTTATGACTCCGGGGCAGAGCGGGCACATTCCTCCGACAAGAACCGGTTCCTACCAGCATACAAAGTGAGGAAAACAAGTGAGAAGTAAAACATGACTCTTCACCAGAAAAGCTTGAAGATGGTGACAGCTTGGAAAATGGAGTCGCTTAAGCATAGGCAACTATTCCCGTAAAGAACCCGAATTAGTATGCAAGATGGCATTAGAGTATGCCAACGCCATTAGGTAAACCCAGCCTTTGAGCAAGATACAGTCAGACACAGAAAGAACATTATTGAGTCTTACTTTACAGCTAGTTCGTATTATGCAGGCCTACACAGCATTATATCAGAGCAAAATATACTAAGATGGTAGTGGGCAACGGTCCTAATCGAGCCGTTTCCATACAAAATGGCTCAATCACTACACCTACCCTCCAGGTTTTCAATTTAATTGATCTTTCAAAGTGCTAAGCCATGCCTTTGCTCATTTACCTATCCCTGTCCTGATAATGACCTGTTGATTGCCTTGGGTCAAAACACTGTCTACACGTTCGACAATTAGAATGAAGTTATACCTTTGAAAGTCAAATTATTGAATTTTTAGAAAAGTCTAACAATATATTCCATTGTCACTTTCTTGTTTTACAGACAAGAGGTACTAGGTCTATTTATTAAACGTTTATTTATAACACACATACTTAGACTCACAACATTACATGAGTTGAATATGAATTCATTTTAGTAGATTGAAGTTACTATAGGAAAACTGAATGAGCTCTCCAGTGGGAAATACTCTTTCTCTCCTTAAGGGGGTGGAGGCGGACACTGGTCACAAATCTGACCCAGTCCTCCCAATGCACACAGGTGTCACTGGCTGTGTTTCAACACTCAAGCCACCACAAAAAACCATTGCGGTATGGACTACCTTGAACTGCATTTACCCGAATACTCAGTTCAGTTCTTAAACTTTATTCGATTGTTCATAAAAACATGATAAAAGTATACAGAATAAAAAAGGCACATGAATTAATACAAGATTGGGGAATACGATACATAGTAATACTCAAATAAGTAAGAACATGGGCTAGAGGCAAAGGCTTTGGACCAACACTAAAAAACCATACTTTTTCTGACACATACTGATTTTAGAATAAATGTTGCAATGAAAAAACAAATATCCGGGGTGGCTAGTGCAAATAGAAATCTCATAGCATTAGCAGTTGTGGACATGGAATATTTCTTAAACAGTGGTTTGAGGTAGAGAATACGCAAAGGTTTATACAGAGGGCATATTAACATAAAGTGCAACGTGCTTTGTTTAGTAATTCCGTCACACGGACAAGGGGTGGCAGAGTATATTTTCATCCTCGGAAATGCCACCAAATTATGCACAATACCTAATCTCAACCTTGTTAGTACATACTGGTGAGGCTGTCTAGTGATAACTTTTAGATGCATAGGAATCTCAGTCCCTTCTTCCTTGTTTAAAGAATAGAAAGCATGGGTTGAATAATCACTCAAAAAGACACCTTTAACCTCGTGCTTCGGTAAAACAGTGGCACACTTGGGGTCATCCTGAACATCCAGATCAAAAAGTTCCTTAAAAGGTGAAATGACATATTTTAGCCATGGAATCTGGTTGGCATTATTCAGGCGTAAACAGTCTTGAATTATTCCCCTGGTAAAGCCGGTTTCATCCTTTGACCAGATAGACTTCCAGGCCATTAGGGGCCTCAATCCGGTTAAGTCAGTTATGTAATCCAGCCCCAGTTCTTTATGGGTCAGTTCATTGGATGCCGAAGATGGGAGGCAGAGGAGTCTCTTAAGAATTTTTTTTTCCAATATTTGCAAATCCCTTTGAGGCCTGTGTCCCCAAACCCCTGAGCCATAAAGGGCAATTGATGCATACCTGTGTTGATAAACATTCAGCATGTCTGGTATGCGGCAGCTTCCCAATTTGGCAGCAAAACGAAATACACTTAAGGAAGCCTTGCCCATCCTAGCTTTAACATTGGTTTGTTCTGGGGCCCAGGATCCACCATTATTAAAAGTAATGCCCATATAGCAAAAATTATTCACAACCTCGATGTGGTTTTCCTTAAAATAAAATGATTTAAGTTGATTCACCTTGTTTCCGCATGCCATGATGAAGGTTTTGCAATTATTAATTTTTAATTTCTTCCCCTGAATAAAATCATAAAAACTATTCATAAGTTTCTGCAGGCCTATGGGGGTTCTCGAGAGTAAAACGGTATCGTCTGTATAAAGCAGCACCGGGATTGGTTGTCCCTCAACTTGCGGGGCGTCAGCTTGCACGTTTTTCAATTCAAGCTCCATGGAATTTATAAACAGGGAAAAAATCAGCGGGGCCAGGACACAACCCTGTCTAATGCCGGATTTTACCCTGATCTTCCTCGTGCTCTCCCCCTCATGACCGTAGCGAATCTGGGCCGATAGATTATTATAGAGTCTTGCCAGAAAATGGATTATCGCTGCTGGGGCACCCATTTCGAGTAAGGTTGACCACAACAAAGTGTGGTCAACCAGATCGAAAGCACTAGAGAGGTCCGCAAAAAAAGGAACAACGAACCCTGTTTTGCTTTGGTGTATTTCCCTATTAAAAGATCTAAATTGATACACTGCTCAATAGTGCCAAGACCCTTCCTAAAACCATATTGGGAGACTGCAAGGATGTTGTTGGTTTCAGCCCACTCCTCCAAACGTAGCAATAAAACCGTGCTCATGATTTTTAACAAGGAATCCAGGAGGGAGATAGGGCGGTAGTTCTTAGCCTCTCCTCTATCTCCCTTCTTATAAATTTGCAGGATTACAGATTCACTCCAGGTAGAAGGGGTAGTATTGTTAACTGCAGCATTAAACACTTGGGTCAATAGGGGGCTCCACAAGGCCAGATCTGTTTTATATAGATCGACCGGCACCCCATCCGGTCCTGGGGCGTTCCCTCCTTTGCTATTTCGAATTGCCATGTCAACTTCTTGAAGGGTAATCCCCAAAGATTGGTTGGGTCTGGTGAAGTTAACCCTGGGACTATCCTGAACCTTACAAGTTGGGTCAAAAATCCCAGTAAAATATTTGACCCAACTGTCCTCACTAACTTAAGCGGTTAGAACTGGGAATTCCTCCTTCTGGAGGAAAGGGCTATTGACAGTGCTCCAGAATAGCTTACAATCCGGAAGTGCTGCCGCCTTAGTCAGGTCCTCCCAAGCTTGTTCTCTTAGTTCCTGTTTCCTACGCTTCAACTCGTGTTTATATGTAGCCCTCAAAAGTATTACAGCATCCCTGTCTCTCGGGTGGTTGGATAGTGCCCTCTTGAGATCTTGTAGCGCGGATGTGCAGGCTCTATCAAACCAACCTAACATGACCCGCTTGGTTATGCCCTTGGTGATGGTGAGGGATTTTTTCATTATATTACCAAGTTCCTCAAAGTCAGCTATAATACAACTTGGGGCGGCATCAACTTCAAGACAGCGAAATAGCCCTTCGTGGCCTGCGCCCACAATTTTCCTTAGTAATTTATCGGAGTTATCTCCACACCATTTAATCCGGATGCCATTTTGCCTACATGGTATAATCTCATCAACAATCCTAACGTCGGGACGGGTCATAGGACCCCAGATGAGGATTGACAAAGTAATGGCATTGTGGTCACTAATTCCAAAATCCACAATAGTGGGGACCGTACAAAGGGGGACCATCTGTGTTGATACCAACAAGTAGTCAATAACAGATGCAGAGTTTCTCCCTGTGAAAGTCAGAACAATATTACCCTCACTATCCAAAGCAGGTTGATGGATGACCAGATCGAATTTTAACAGCAGGGTATTAAGGGAGTCACCACAACTTGATGTATGCGGACGATGCGATCCTATTAAGCCACACCAAAATAGGTCTCCAGCGCTTAATCAACAGTACTCTCTTGTATGCAAACGAAAACGTAATGGTTATTAACGAAACCAAAACAAAAATCATGGTGGTATCCAGGAACAAAAATATGAGACAAAAAAACAAATGGTACATGGGAAATAATCATCTTGAACAAATAGAGGTGTACAAATACCTGGGGGTACTGTTTGACCAGAAGGGAAATTATCTCCTACAGAAACAGGACATCCAAAGGAAAGCCAACTCACTAACAGCAGCATTCAAGATAGCACAAAAATCCCTTGGAAGTTTAACTTATGGCCCACTATTGAAAATCATAGGTGCTAAATTGCTCCCAACTATTACATATGGAAGTGAGGCACTAATGGGCAAGGATGCGGCACCAATTAATAAGGCACTTTCTAAAGTATATAGATCTCTCTTCCACCTTCCAAAGAACGCTTCACCAGCACAAATAAGACTGGAATTTGGTTTGACCAATCAAGAGTTAGCGAGAAAAGGTCAGTTTATTAAAATGTGGTATAGGTTTAAGAATGACCATGATAATCAAATTTCACAAATACTCTGGCAAGAAGTAAATAATAATAAAAAATCACGTGCTGGGAGATATCTTCATGATGCACTAGAGGAGTTTTCACTGATGCCTATATGGAACAATGCAATAAACAATGGATCGTTTAAAAAAATAGTGAATCGAACAACCAGTTACTTATCACTATTACATGATAAAAACGTGCTGGCAAAAAGAAAGCACGCGTGGACAGTAATAAATGGATATGAAAAAATGAAAGTGCAAGAATACTTGGAGATACCGTGGTCTGAAAAAAGTAAACAATGTTTCATGAATGCAGGATTTGGAATTTTGCCAGGCCTTAGTCACGCTCTGCCATGGGAAAAAACTAACTCCAGTTTATTGTGTAGAATTTGCAAAGGTGGAGAAGAAAATATTGTCCATCTCCTATGTATCTGTCCTGGCCTTAGCAGGGAAAGATGTGCATTACTTAAACCTCATTTTAATCTTCGGGCCACAAGAACATGCAGGCAGGCAGTGAAAATGTGTCTTGATCCAAATGATATAGTTATAAACGTTGCCTTTGTAAAATTTTTAAAAATTATAACCTCCGAATTAGAACAGTAGATGAGGGAAAAAGCTTTTATGAAATCATAAACAAAGAAATAGATAATTTTTAAAAATGTTATTATATTTTTATTTAAGTCCAATCATCTCAATTTTAAGGATAAAAGAAATGCCTTCTTTTTTATTGTATTGTATTGTATTGTATACATTGAAAATGTTTTTGTAATGGAAGTATTGTAAGATTTTAATTAATCAAACAATAAAGAATTTAAAAAAAAAAGAGTCACCATAAGGGGTGTGGAGAAAATGAGCCCAGTTCTCCCCATTGTCCCCATCATACCCACATACATTAGTATATGAGTAGGGGCAGGATCTGATATTAAAGTCCCCCCCCCAATAATGTTGTATGGCTTGTGGGTATCTTTGCAGATTTTATTTATAGCTGACTCTAGTTCATCTACAACAAGGGTACTCGTGGGGTCAAATGTATTGTTATAATGATTAATCAACAAGGTGTTCCGGCCCCCTCTATGTTCTAACCTGAGTATTTGAGAGTGTGAGCCTACAATGGAGTGGGATCTCACACGTATTGGAAAATGCACAGACAGTAAAATCAACAGCCCACCTTTTGCCCTACCCATGGAAGATTCTTGTGCGGGGCAGTTATAAGAGACAAAGCCATCATGATGAATATCAGTCGTGGACCAGGTCTCCTGTAAGTAGAGGATGTCAAACCCGGAGATAGATTCCTTCCAACCCAGGGCTGACATCTTCTGCCGCCAACCTGCGATATTCCAGCTTGCCATTTTACAGCCTGGGGGACTAGGTACCAATGCCGGCTCGGTCAGCACAAGGTTAGTTGGGGAAACCGGAGTAGTTAACAACACCTCTGACGTACCCGGGGCATAATCCGCTATCACAACTTGCAGAGGTGGTGCCATTGACAACATTTTGGGTGTTAAAGGAGGCAACATACATTCAACTGGACAAATTTCAATGACCACACCTTCCCCGTCCACTAAACTATTACCCATCACAGGTTGAGAAGATCTTGAATCACATGTTGGCAGTAGTCAATCGACTCCCTCTAGGCCATCTAGGCAGCTATACCGATTACAATCAAAAAAGGGGTTATATTGGGGAGTGTTCTGGGACGGTATAGCCGGTCTTATATCGTGGCTTCTTGGTCTGCCCCTTCATTCAACCCTTGTCCAGTCAGGCCTCCCTCTACCATGAGTTACATAGTTAGGTGGAAAGAAGAAGGACACTGGGAGGGTCTGGATGGTCGAGTCAAAAGACCTGTTAAATCCAGCACAAATATGGGATACCGTTCTCGGGTCTCTGAAGCTGACCGTAATGCAATCCCCGTTGATGGACTTGGCCGTCTTACCTAACCAGGGTACCCTCCTTACCATAATAATCTCATTGTGAAGATGGGCCGGGAGGGGTCTGTTCCAGTTAAGCCACTTAACGACTTTACCTTTCAAGGAGCTAAAGGTTTCAGTTTCTCCTATTTCCAGGGCAGGGGCTCCAGCCAAAACCACCATATAGTGATTTGCTTCCAGGGGGAGATCAGGCAGGCGTGGTCTGCGGGCGTTAGGTACTTTGATTGGTGACCCTTGTATTCCATCAGCCGTTGGTCCAGGTGGGCAAGTATTACAGGGTTGGAGTCCAGGAAGTTGTTGTGGGGGAACATTATTACACTGGTTGGGATCTTGGGAGGGAACTTGATGTGCTACTGAGGGGCCAATGGGAGGACAAGTAGGGTGTTGGGCTACATTAGCTTGTAGAATGCCAGGAATAGTGGGAGTGATTTGTAAGGTTTTGGAGCTACTGGGTTTGTTAACATTGGCTAGAATAGAGGCAGTGGCTTTCTCGATATTAGACAATCTAAGTTCTATCCTTTCCATTTTGGCCTCTAGAGGGAATAGAATCGATTTAAATAGGGTGGCCAAACTTTCAATAGATACCTCTCTAATAGAGGGAACTCTTGGAGAAATCGTGGGGGGAGGGGTGGGGTCATGTTGAATCTTTGCTGTTTTCGAATTCCTACCAGCTTTCTTATTATAGGGTCTTTTCCGTTTAGCAGTAGCCCCTTCCTTCACCCCCTGAGACATAGAATTATTGAAAGTATCTTCGGGTACAGAAACAATGGAAACATTATTAATATCTAGAACTTGGTTGATTTCGGGTAGAATTTCATTCACCAAAATATCAAGGTCCACTGAGGCCTGATTATCAGCTTAAGAGAGGGGGGGTTGGTCAGCCACTATGGTGGTAACGGTATCAACAAGTCTTTCTGGTGTTTTTGCATTAGCTAATGTACCCAGGGAGGATCTTTTAATAGACAACAGTTCCTTGGATAAACGTTTCTCAAGAATATTAATTTCAGTGTCAATGATAGTGTTCCCCCTAATGAGGAATTTTTCCATACCTCCAGTTACAGGTCCTCCAGCAAGAGAGGACTTACTCTGTGTTTCCCGGCCAGCCATAAAGCCCAGTGGTGCGTGCAGATGGTTTAGGAAGGAAGTAAGGGGGGTGGCCCGGTCCGGTCACTACTGGTCACAAACGGGCACAAATGGGCCCGCCCTTGGCCTGGGCTTTGCCCAGCGCCGTCCCGCGCGCATTCCGCTTGCGCGGTTATTAGGCTGGTTATATACGGATGCACTGTGGGCGTGGCTACAGGGAGAGCGGGCCAGGTGTCAACAATTGGCCTCGCAGGGACTCCTGGTAGTTGGAGTCCCTGCCGTCATGCTCGCAGCCCTGTTAGCTGCCACAGACCCCCTCAAAGTGTCCAGGTGATGCGGGACCCGCAAAGCGGGTCCGGCGAACTGTAGCGTTGGGCTCAGGAGGCAGAACACAGCAGTTTGGTCTCTGTCCGCAGGTCCGCTAAATCCAAGATGCAGGCAATGAAGTACCCGAATACTCTCAGGAGAACTGAAATCAAGTGTGTGACATCACCCCAATGGGATGTATAAACAAGCTTCCAGAGCCATAGGTCTGCACTGGATGAGTGCTGTGGGGCACTGGTCCACAGACACTGAGCAGCAAGTCATGGACCGCCAAGAGAAGCTTTGCCCTTCTGAAGTGTTCAAAAGAACGAAACTCTAGTGTTAAAGACTATACAGCACTGGCTGTGTTTCAACACTCAAGGGGCTGCAATAAAACTACCTTGATCTAGAAGGCGCTTGGAAGGACTTTCAGAAACTTATAAGCAGTGTGTGACACTAACCTCTAATAATACATATACTCCTTTTCCAAGTGGTTTTATCAAAGAGGATGAATGGTGTGGCACTCTCTACTCTATTAACACCATTATGATGTAACAGTTTATGTATATATACTATTATTGATTAGGTGGCAAAACTGTTTTGTATTCTGTTTTACGACAGCATATATTATGGAATAATGTGTGGGTAAACCCAAGAGACATTTTTGTATTTTTGTAATGACTTATATACTTTTTAGATTTTCTATATTCATAAAACAAGTACTAACTAACTTTCTGGTTTTCATAAATAACAATGGCCACTACCATCACGATTCATTGGTATTTAAACAGGCTTTGTAGTTCATTATTTCACCCAGGAGTCACCCAGAAAATCCCAATAGAAAATAGATCATATTTTTCAAATAAAGCCCAAACCAGAGATGCTGCTCCTATTTACGCAGGGAGTGTTAACACTTTAAAAAATATACCATTAGAAGAAATGCTTTCAGATGCTTATAAAAAGGGCAGAGATTGAAGCTGATCCATATCGCTAATATTAGTAATTTTGCTTTTGCTTTATATGCAGTTTTGCTTTGTAAATAACAGAAATGATTACTCAATGTATCAGCCTCAGAAGGATAGGGGGTTGAATTAGCTTTATTGGGATTTCAACTTGTGTTCTGTAGATCACAACAGATAAAAGAAATGATCATTAACACAATGCACCTTTTCATAGGCCTTTTTCAGTTTTAAAATGAAGTTGCACCTTAACTCCGGATCCTTGTGTATAATTTGCTTGTAGCCCGAGCTCAGCAGGCACTGAAAGCAAATGAAGGGAAATGTTGACAATTCTCTATTCCTTGATCTATACTGTTATTGTCAAACACGGATAGCCAAGTTAGGTGTGTAACCTTTATATAAATGTTTCGCAACAATACTGGCTTATATAATGCCATATTTATTTATTCTATTAGTGTGCCTCTAACTGGAATGAAGGCCTGGTCCAACTCAGCCTGAAGAGCATGATGGTTGGGGGTAAAAGACAAACAGAATTCAAAACAGTGCTATATCAACAGTCCAGAAGCATACTAGATGTTTATGCTAAGATTGTTTTATTCACAATGGCTCAATCCAGAAATACCTGCAAATGCCCTACACTACTGTACAATAAATTCAAATCCTCGAATGATAATAAATGATAAATGGAAAGGGGTGACCACTCGGTCCCCCCGAACGTATGGTTGGGTGCCCCGATCCCCCGGGAAGCCAGGGCGTGGCTCGGCTGGTATGCCCGAAGCGGCGCGCCTTTTCCCACCCAAGAAGGGTTGTCCTAGACACCTACACCGAAGACCACGCCCAGTAGGCGTACCGGAGGAGGGTACACGCCCTCCCGCAGAAGAATAAATAGAGCGGGAATCCGAAAAAGCGTCCTCTTGTTCCTGTGCTCTGAAGGCTGCACCCACTCGTTGCTCGTGAGCCCTCGACGGAACAAGCAGCAATTTTGACCCACCCACCAGCCCCTTATGGCAATGTTTGTTTTAAATAAAGTTTTGCTGAGATAGGCCTTTTTTCCTTTGTAGAAAAGTAAAGGAATGTTTAAGATAAGGATGTGACTTCTGCCTGTAAGATAATGTCAGAATTTTTTCCTTCTTTAGTAGGTAAACAACTGTCGTATTTATTTTTGGTCGGGCGATAAGGTCATGATCGGTGAGCAGTAATTTCAAGGTCCCTAGAGGGGGGCGCCACCCAGAATGGATGGGAGCGCCCGGGGGGAGGCAGCCATTGGCCCCTCCCACGGGGAGGCGGCACCCACTAAGAATGGGTTGCCTAGGGGGAGACGGCCATAGGCCCCTCCCATGGGGGAGGTGGCTAGATGCCCCTCCTACTAATTTCCCGGGGGCCGGATATCCGCGACGGCGGAAAGAGAGTGTGGGGATGGGGGGGAGTCCACGCTGTCCTTCCTACAGATACCTCACACGGGAACTCGGACGACCTTTAAGATGGCGTCGAATGGAAAGGGGGCCCCCACCACGACAAGGGAAGTTACAGGTGGCAACGAGGGTAGAGTCCTCTGCGCATGCGCCACTCACACCGTGAGGGCGTGAGTTTTGGTAGTAGGGGTCTGACACCGGTTAAGACCTTGCCGTTGGCCCGTAATGCTAGGATGTACAATTTTAATTTAGAATGGATGCATTTGCAGGATGTTAGACTCGGCTAGGAAACCTTTGTATTGGAGATCTGTTAAGGTTAGCCAAAGAACATGTCTTCATCGAAATGTAATAAATGTAAAATTGTACATAATTATGAAACTTTTATTTAATGTTTTAAATTTTGTTTCATATTTGAATAAATACTGCCGGGAGGGTGACTCCCTCCCGCCTTCCAAAAGTTCAAACCTGTGTCCGACTTCTCCCATCCTTGGGGATTGTGTTGAGAGGGGGTGGCGGGCATCCCGGCCATACGTGCAGGGGAGGCTCGTCCATTATAGCAGAGTAGCGTTGCTCCACTGAAATGCCCCAGAGACGAAAAATAAAATGCAAAGAAGTTAATTCATTACCAGTTTTTTTTCATCACCCCATTCCAAACGGAGTGTCAGGACGGGAGCCGGGGGGGGGGGGGTCTGGGCGGGGCCTGCTGAATGGCAGCAGCCGGGAGTTTAAAGTGCCCATGTCTTTTTGGCCAGTCGTCTTGCTATGGCCAGCTACACGTGCACTTTAAACCTCTATAGCCCAGTTGACTTCAAACAGCCGGGTTGTAGAAAGCAAGAGTCTGCAGTGCTCTTGTGAGCTCTGATAGAGGCCGCTCACTCCAATCCTGACGCTCCTCTCATGCAGAAGGGCAGCCAGGACTGGACGTCACGTCGGAAGAGAACCGAAGTCAGGAGGATGCAGCAAGCACGTTAAGTAATGTTTTATTTGCTTTATTTAAAAAATGGATTTAGTGTGTGCTCTCACCAATTTGCCTGCCTCTCCACTTGACATAATTGCCAGCCGCCACTTTAACATACTTGTAGAAGTACAAAATGAAAAACAAAGTTCAGTCCTGACATTGTACCAAAGGTAAAAGTTTTTATAAATGCGTCTTACGTACTGGGTGTGATTTAGGTGAAATGCATGGAATGTGTACGCATAAACAAGTACATTTTTCATGTGGGAATTATGTTGCTGTCTTTTAAAATGAGTTAGGCCTTATTAAAACTGATAGTAAGGAAGAAAGAAGTTCAATTTAATCATAGCAAACTTGTGTGCACACTGTAAGTTTAATAGTCCTCATCCTCCTTATGATGCCTATTATTTAGTGAAGTATTATTGCCCCCAGTGCTGGTCCTTTATTGATCAGGGGATGTTTTACCACCCTTTTCCAATTTCGCAGAATGGGTGATGACGCATGTTGAATAACGCATGTTTTACCTTCTTCCAAGTTCCAAAGTTCAGTACAGACGGTATTCTCCCCTCTCAAATCCTACCAGATTTTACTTGTCGACATTTGTGTAGCGGAAAAGTCCTATATTACTGTGAAAGTTGTAATCCTGATTTGGATAGCAACTTCTTTTTTCATCCTAATTACTATTATGTGTCCAAATGTAACGAGGGCTTTATTCTCTTGTGCCCTAACAATAGAAGTTCACAATGTCAGTTCATATAGTTGTCAAACTACCCTTTCCAGCAGATTTACAATAAATGACATTCAGGGATATTCTCCACACACTATGCCACAGTCCTACAGCAAGCATTTCTTTCTGGGGAAGGGTCATTATGAATATATAACATCAGTATGACATAAACATTTTTGGCATTATACTCCTAGGATACGGATACACTTGAAATATTGTTGATATGGTTGTAAGTATGTGGTGAAGAAGCACTCTTTCATATGCGCGCTGAACGAATTGCCTGTTTTAGTCGAGTATTAGTGACCAAACAAAAAGTTGCTTCAAGTATGAGAAATTGATGTATGAAAACCTGTGCTTAGAAGTCATGATACTTATATATTTGGGTTGGCTTCTAAGATGCAAAACGTGTCCCTTTGCAGCCCCTGGAGAGTCTCTCACTCTAATAAAAATCATACTAATGCCCTGAGGGGTGAAATCCGATGCATATGCAAACTGGAGTATGTACAGGAATCACAATTCTCAGAAATGTTGTAATGAACGCAGACTCACAATTTTGTCGAGGCAGATCCAGCCTCTTGGAATTTCAATTTACCAAGGCAACATGTACAGTACATTCCAATACGTGTTTCAGCATGTAGTTACCCAGTTAAAATATTACATCTTTAAGGCAACCATTAAATACCACACACCTTAGGTTAGCTCTACTTACGTAGAGTGGTATTGTTGCAAAGTTGGTTAATAGCTATGGAAAAATATATCTACCACTGGCAATAAGATCACAAACCATGATCTAGGGCTCAGTATAGGTCTCCATAAATTATTCCCATGCTCAACACTTGGTAGCTTGGCTGCGAGGAGGCAGGCTTATCTTGGGAGACAGGTATGTAAAGCATTTAAAAACATCAATTCAGTAAATAATTAAGACACAACACACAATACAAATCCTACACCAATTACTAAAAATCGGTAATATTTTCATCTTTAAAATTACACTAATCCAATGTAAGGAGCTCGAGAGATGATTTTTTTTAAAGAATTGCCACTCTATAGTGCTTAACAGCCTACAGATCCACTCTAGGACATCTGGTCCTGTTTGCCTGGGACAACGTCAAAGTTCCGGCCAATTGCGATGGAGCCCTTCTCAGATACCCCACGCAGTAGGCCTCGGTCGAAATTTTACTTTCGGAATTGAAGACTTTTCTGGAGCTTTTTCTTCCAAGGTCTCTAGATGCTCTTCACCAGTCTGGATTCAGTGAGGATTTGCCAGCTTGACTTTCATAGAGCTTCAAGTCAAACTCTGCAAGTTGGACCTCCGGGGCTCTTCAGAGGGACAAACATGGAATCCGGGCCGATCGCAGTTGAAGGTTGCCGGCTTGGGTCTTGCGGTTGAGTCTGCCATCTCATGAAGTTTTTTTTCCAAAGTTGCAACAAACTTCTGGAACTTCTTCCTGAAGTTCCTCTTGAGGGTCCAAAGTGTCCAAAACACAACCCAACATGTCTGCAGACTCCCAGCCTTTCACCCACTTTGGTCAGTAATCAATACTAACTCATGATTGAAAGCAATAAAGACAAATAGCCCAGTCAACTGTGGAATAACTCTCTGTCAAAGCTACACCTCAAGGTTGTACGTTTCCAATTGGTCCTGAATGCAATGTAAAGTTGTGAAATAAATGATATTGTAGTGAAGTTACCTACAGAAAGATTTTTTTTTGTTCAGAAGGATTTTACCGCAAATTTTCCATACTCCTAAAAAAGATCACTGCCCACGTCCTCCGTTTAGGGTAGGACACACATGTGAAGTATAACAGCATTCCAACCCTGCTTTTGTGGAAGTGAATAGGGTGCAGTGGTTCAGTACTAGAAATACATTGAAGCACATTTGCAAAATATGGTCCACCATTTCTAGGCTTAACCAGCAAATATGATACACTTACTCAGCCTTCGGATGGGAGAAGATACTATAGATCAAAAACTCCTGAGTACTATCCTGGGGGTTCCAGCATCACCTAAAACTGGCACTTTTAACCCAGTTTCTGGAAGCCCATAAACAATGTTGCACGTCACCCTTAGCCACTACTGTGATTATCTCAAAACTATTGAATGAAATATATGAATTTGAAATAGGAGATCGTGTTACAAACTTTACTGTCTCCACTCCACTGAAAGTCCTCTCCCTGATAAAGTACCACAGGCCTGCCCCTCACAAAGCATTGCTATCTGGCCCTCTCTGTGGGAAGACTTGTGTTGATGTCTGCAGTTCTGTGGACTGCAGTAGAAAGGAGGGGCGATGTGACCATAGGCTATCCTGAAGCCACTATGGCCAAGAATACAGGTTGAGTGGAGTGGTATTCCAAAGTGGGATACCACTCTGCCTAATGTCTAGTTTCCTGTTGTTCCTGCACCCAGATTTCATGAGTGCTGGAACATCCGCCCTGATTTTTCAGGTCACAATATCGCTTTAGGTTTGGGCTGCAAGTACAGCCCCGCCCGTCCCCCACCCCATTCAACTCCCTGTTAAGTCACCAGAGGAACACATAATGCTCATCCCACAGCCACGTCCCCTCTTCCCTCAGCATGCACCTTGCCTCTCAGTGGCTCCTACTGTTATTTCCCCTCAGCTCAAAGCACATGGTAAATGAGAGCTAATCCCCCAAAAATGAAAAACCATGTGGAATTTCTTCGGAAAAAGGGGTCCAGTTATTCCCCCTTATTAGGGGATTACCTTGTAATACAGACAGATTTAGGTTCTCAGCCAGCCTCTATCTCCACACCAAAACCCACCCTACCCATAACTGGTGGCCGGGAACAACTCCTTTTTGCAAACATTATGCTTTTGCCCATATGCTATTTTCTTGTCAATGTCTCACTTTGGCAGCAAAAAACAGGAACTTTTGTTTAATACGGATTCGTTTTTTTGTGTTTCAGTGTCATCATAATACTTTGTGGGATCAAAAGAAATGCGGTTCCTATGGATTGTGGTATCTTGCCCTGTATTTCTTCTTGTGATCACATCACCTACAAGTGCTCTAGAATGGAGTCTAGAATCCCTTTTCTATCCTATGGTGAGTGAAAGAAAATATTAATTATATAAGCATTACTACAAAATGTATTTCTTGCTTGTCACATTTGTACATTGTTCTGTCGCAGTACTAAACAAATCATGCACCAACAGAGAGAGAAGCAGTGGAACTCACATAAGGAATGTCATTGTATTTCTTGTTAAAATTCTGGTAATGTAAACAAAATGGCTCATGCCTGAATTGTCAAGAAGAGAAAGTAAATTAAAAAGCAACAGTAGCCCGGTAAACCTCACTCTGCATTAGTCGAAACCAATATACAGAGCTCCTTAACATTGTTAAATACAATGCCCTCCACTGCACCCCTGAAAAGCCTGTTGAGATTCCACATCTCCTAAAAAATTCCTATCTGCTGCTAACTTCCTCCAGGATAGAACACATCAAATTAGAAACGTCAACCCATGACAACGTTATAAACAGATTGCTACTAAGGAAAGCATTTCTTTATCCTTCTTAACCAGTCACATCATAAAAAGCTAACACTGCCATAACCTCATACACTATTTCACTTTATTAAACTTCATCGCGTCATATCAAAGCATACAATATGAATGATAAAAAAACATGCATCACCCTGCACCACACCACTATTTCACAACATATAACAGAACCATACACCACATGGCACACAACAAATCATGCAAAAACACAGTATTCGCTCTCTACAACACACACCATCATAATGTGCTACATTGTAGAAACTACATTACACCACATCACACTATATGACATTACACACCCCATCAATCCACAGCACACCACATAACACTATAGAACATCACACCATGCCACACTGTACAACAAACACGCCAGCACTCCAAATTGCAAAACAAACACAAAATACCACATTTCTCCATAATATAACGTGTATCTTTAAAGCATTTTAAAAATTCCATCCATCAAGTGTTGTTTTTACATTTGTCACCCCGAGTAGGACGGGTATGCTCAGACTTTAGTCCCGTGCTCTCCATGCCATAGGAATCAATCTATCCAGGCTGATGACGGCTGATAGCCAGAAACCGGTCCTATGATGCTTGATTCCGGTCCAGGGAAGACATGGCTTGGCAGTGAAGAACATAAAAACCTTCTCAGGGGTCTCACTGATACTTGGTCCTTTTAAACCAACAAAGAAGAAATTGGCACAGAAGCTGTAATATAAAAAGAATGCATTTATTCACCTCAGATGAGGGAGACTACGTCACACAGAAGTCTTAACAAATGAATGAGGCAGTCTAAGGAGTACAGAAAACTGGGGCCTTATATATGCTTAGGGTTACATAGTCAGCATAAGACCAAGGGGCAGTCCTGGCTCACGTAAGCATGCAAAATGCCTAATATGGGCATACAAGATCTGCTTGCTCAACAAAGTGGGAGGAGTAACTTCTCCATACAGCAGCAAAAATGGCCTGACAGTTATATGAGAGAAGCAGGTGCATTCCACTAGCTAGGCCCTTCTGAGCATGTGCAAGGCTCTGAAGAGGGAAACCGCACATGGCGAGCACATGGCTAACTAAAATGACTACATGGAAACTGGGCCGTGTCTTCGACCCAAACCAAATGCACTGCAACATGTGGAATCTTCGGCGTTGCTTTGACACTTTTTCAATACATTCATACTTTTTTATTCTTGTTCACTTCTGTTTATTGTCCTTTTTCATTGTAGATGGGATGGTATTACATCATATATATATTTTTTGTTTATCTACAGTGACCCCCAAAGAAGGGCAATGTTGGCCCGAAATGCATTGGGTATTATTAAACACTGCTTTTAACAAAACCCTGCACTAGTCGTGCTCTTTCAAGAGGCCCCGAGTGGCACAGGCAGGTCATTAGAAACTTGGGAAAATGCACATAAAGTCTGAAGGGACTACAATGAAAAAGGACATCTTCCCTGTGTTCTACTTTCCATGATCCAAACTATGCAACATCAGGTCTAATAAGGACTGTCAGTTAATTTACACAGACTAGCTATTAAAAAACTAGCATTGCCTTTACAAAACTATGTAGCATGAGAATAACATACAATCATTGTGTTATCACCTTAAGACTTGTAGAACAAAAACTACCCATAGGAACAACAATCTAGACTACTGATCCTGTCATAATTTCATCAAACAGGATGGGCAGTAACATAACATTTACATTTATTCATTTTATTAATGTTAACAATGTTTAAAACAGTATTACTGAATAGCCAATTAAATGTCTCATTGCTATTTCACAGACAGCTTAAACAGGCAAAAAATAAATTGAGAAAAAGAGAGAGCAACATACATTTTACCTAGCCTTAATTTGTAGAGGAGCTAGCCTCCTTCCCCCATTTTGACAGTAGGAAACCTGAAACAGGTTTCACTTCTGTCAACAGTATCAACCCCTTTTTGTAGCAACTGGGCATAAACAAAGTTATAGGAGGTAATTAGCACTTTTGAGAGGGCTAAAAAAAAACATGAATACCCAAACCCCAATCCTTTTAGCAAATGCACAAGTGAAACATGAGGGCACATGAAGTCAAACTAAATTTCATTGCCTCAGGCCTAGTAAGCGCCAAACTAAAAACATTAGTGCTGTATATATAGCCAAGCTCACATATACAATTGTATTGTGGTATATTCATATGAGTGCATAAAAACTTGCTTTTGCCAACAAAAAATAGGCACACCTCCTCCTTCTTTCCCTGCGCTGCCATCTTGTCTTTCAAAAAGTTTCAGATGTCAAAATGTCAAAGCAGAACTTGCTCTGGGAGCCCTGCTAAGCATCTAAATATAGAACTCACTTTTAAGTCTTCCCAGCAATCCTTTTCTGTGTGCAAATTTTCCAATTCAAAGTCACCCTAGAGACAGAAAGCTGGAAAGCTCGTATCTCCCCGTTTGGCAGTTTAGAGTTAAAAGAATAACTTCTGCTGGTTTTTTATATTTAATTTCATTTATATTTATTTTCAATTGTAAGCAGTGTGCACTATACTTGTCTAACAATATAGCTATTTCTTTTATACCTAAATGTATGCATTTAGTGAAGCCTAAGGTACTTTAAAAGCTGCTCAGAATGGCAGAATTTGTTTTTAAATTAGTGAATTTTGCCCAATTTCGACTTTGATATTTGGGGCACTTAAAAATGAATACCCTATAATTTTTTTGCATAATAGTCCTCCTCAGAATGTTCTCTACAAATCCAAGAGATTGGACATTAGAAATATCTCATTTATACCCTTATAAAAATGTGTTTTTAACGTCTGAGTGATATTTCAAACGCAAATGTCCTCATTATGCGGTACAACATAACTTAAATTTAATTTTGATGCCAGGAGGTCACAGTATGAGTATTAAGCTTTATAAATATTAAAAAATTTATTTAAAAGCACTTATTTTTAAAATAATTTTAATATATAATATTCTTTTTTATAAAACCAATCATTTTGATAATTCCACATAGGCAAGGAATGAAGCTTGCTTTTCCTATCATATTTAGACGCATTCATTCATAAGGCTAAGCACAGAAGCCTAACTTGAAACATGACAAATTTTGCGCCACTTTTTAAAAGGACAATAATTATTTAACATCAGAACCACAAATCTGCTTAGGTAAAAAGGGTTTAAGAAAGAAAATCCTTACTTTAAATGTCTTCCTGTTATCCAAAATAATGAACCTGATTTTTGTAACTTTTTAAAACAGCAGTCTGAAATGCAGGATTTTACCCCGTGTTTAACTGACAAAATCCTAGCTGAGTCAACATTCCTGTCTATCCGTGGTCTACAATCAAAACAACAGCTGTTGCTCAGCGGCAGTTAAAACACAGCTGTTGGAAACCTTTTTTAGTGTTGAAATGTAAGCATGGTGACAGTCTATTTAAAACTGAGGCATTTCAATGCATGTTCTATAATATGTGTTTAGTTCAGCAACATCCAATTTACTCAGATGATGTGTTAGCCTGTTTATATCTAACACAATGTATCTAAGGAAAATGTTGTAACATTTTATAATTGTTTATTTATTGTAAAACACACAGTTTCGTTTTTGAGGCCTATTTTATTCCTGTTCAATGTGAATTCTAATTTCATCTTTTAAGCATTAGCGGTTTTTACATTTGCATAGTTGCTTACTCTTATCAATTTAATAGTAACATGTAGTTATTTAGCATATCATATGGTTAATTTCTGGATTTTTATTTAATTTTTATTTAATTATAATTAAATGACATTTTGCATAACAGACTGATGACAGCAAAAAAAAACACAAACCAACACATTGAGCTCATTCCATACATATACAGAAGAGGGGTCAAACACTCAGCACACACTATACAGTGCGCTTAGGGCTAGCCATTTTTACACAAAGAGCGCAATCGCTATTTACTCACAGAAGTATCACCAATGGGAAAACCACGAACCACATAGACATTTAAACACACGATTAACCCACAGACCAACACTTAGGACAGAAACAAAGGACAGCCCACAGACTGTGGTTAAACCAAACCATTTGTAAATACTAGTTGTAAGTCATATTTGCAAGAAGAGCTTCTCAATAGTATTCCAAAAGACTGCAAAAAAAAAACAGCCCAACAGACTGTTTTATTTTCAAGAAGCCAAAATACACTCAATTCACTAGCTTTGTCTGGCAGAACACCAAAAAACTGCTCTGCATTTCTCCATTTATAAGTGCACAGAAAAAGATCCTTATATGTATTATGTCCATATTTTAATTCCCTGGCGAGACAGAATCACCAAGGAAGAAATATGTTTTTATACCTAAACCTATTTAGATATTCCCTCAAGGGAGCCGGCTAATTCAATTTACATTTCACTATGGTACCTTTCAAAAAGTAACACATTCTTCTATGTATGCTTGAAACAGGCATGCCAAAAATAGTGCATAGGAGTAGAGAAAAATCTCCTCATTACCTGCCTATATGTGTTGCATCTCATATATTTACATATTCATTTTCATAGGACTAACTCAATATTTGGCCAATTTCAAATTCATATCATATTCATATTCAGAATCAAGTTCCCGGATAAGTGTACCTAAACTAAGCTTACCAATCGGGTCCCGGGTAAGTGTTCCTAGACTACCTTACCAATCTGGTTTCAAACCTACAACAAGTGCCGCAAAAAGGTTCTTACCAAACAAATGGTTGTCTACATTCTAACTGCCACGTTCTAAATGACCTAACGGTCTCTCTTTTTTTTAAATACTCACACCAAAAAGGTTCTCAGTCAGGGGTGACATCATGTGGAGGAGCAAAATCAGGAAGATCAGAAATATACTGGGCTGCAGAGACAAACAATCCCCAGAATCTCCATGCACTGAGTACCTCCTTAGTAGAATCCTGTCCTGTCCTCCTCAGTAGATTTCTGTCTCCTGACAAGATCACTCCCTCAGATAGTCACTTCTGATGAGCCCCACATTGGACGCCAAACTGAAGTAATCAAAAATCCACTTCTCAGGGGTTCCACTGATACTTAGTTCAGTTAAACCAGCAAAGAAGAAATTGGCACAGAAGCTGAAATATAAAGGATATTTTTTATTGAACTGAAATGAGGTGAGACTCCGTCGCACAGAAGCCTTAGCAACTGAATGAGACAGTCTAAAGAGTACAGAACACTGGGGCTTTATATATGCTTTAGAATTGCATAGTAAGCATAAATGCAAGGGGCAGTCCTGGCTCATGTAAGCTGCAAAATAACTAATTTGGGCATAGAAGATCTACTTGCTCAACACAGTGGGAGGAGAGTTACTTCTCCATAAAGCAGCAAAAATAGCCTGACAGTTATACTAGAGAAGCAGGTGCATTCTACTAGCTAGGCCATTCTGGGCATGTGCGAAGTGGAGGATGCTAAACAAAGTTTGTCTCTAGGCAGGCTACAAGAGCAGTTAACAGAAAGGTAGGACAGAGCACATGGCAGACAAAATGGCCGCCAGAAATACAAAATGGCTTTCAGCTCATGCTAACAAATCTGTCCAATATTTAACAGGACGGGTATGCTCAGACCTGAGTCCGTGCCCTCCATGCCACTGGAATCAAGCTATCCTGGCTGATGACGGCTGATAGCCAGAAACCGGTCCTAGGATGCTTGATTCCGGTCCAAGGAAGACCTGGCTTGGCAGTTAGGGCTTGACTGTTCCCGTGAGGCACAGGGTCAGGACTGATTTGCATATGGCCATGTCTGAACTGGGTGGTGTGGTGAGCAAAACAACAATGGATTTAACCCAGATCTGTGACTGGGGGTGAATGTTTTGCCATTGTGCAACATTCCGTCCATCAGGTGTTTTTTTTGCAATCATTCTACATTACACCACCCCATTCACGACCCGATAACATTATATCATACTACATAACATAAAATCAGAAACTATTGCACCTTAACACGGCATCCAACACTCCTTCACTGTGCATTTCACAACGTCCCACTATATCACTTTGCACCTTTATCACTTAGTGGAATAGCGCTACTAGCATTCTCAGTCAAGCTTCCTTAGAAGGATGCTGCAAACCGGTTTATGGGTGACGTATTATACTTCTATTCCAATTTGTTTTTAAAAAGATGGATTTTCTGCTGATGTAAGCACAATTTTATTCCTGTAGGCTTTCTGCTAGATTGATTATCAGCGAGAATGTTCTAATAATTAAACTTGGCAGGTAACTCTTTCATCCATATTCTAATAAATATGGTTGGTACTACTAGGTATTTGGGTTAATACTTACATAAAGAATATGAGTTACCTACAGCATGTGGCGCTTACAGTCTGAGTTCCAACTGCAGGTCCTTTCTTCCACACACCCATACCACTATGCACGTGACCCGCCACATATTGGTCCTTTGCTGTGATGTACCATACTGGGGCCGGATGCTCTTTTCACTCAGACAAGGTACTCTTGAAAGTTCCTCTATATAAATGGTCCTAGGGAGATTCAGAGTGAGCCAGCAATAGCATTATGTATAGACAGGAAGGTACATAGAAAGTGAGTTTTGAGGGATAGGAATTGTTGAATGTCATAACATTGTTAGCAATATTGTTTGAAAGAAATATTGTGTCTTAGATATCATTTGCAAAAATATTGTTACAGGAATTTCCCAAGCAGCTTTAGGGCAATGAATGAATTTTACCACTGTAGAATTCTAGTACTGTCAACCTGCCTTTTCTCTCTTCCAGCGCCATTAAAAACAGCTCCACTATATACCTAACTTTGCTGAAAGTGTGCCACCTCCTAATGACCTTTATCTAAGAAAATATATGTCAGACTTGGCATCCTTGGTGGAGTTTTCCTTGACTTTTTGCCTTCAGACTTCCTATTTTTGCTGACTTTGTTTTTGATGGTGTTAGACCTGGCACCATTGGCGTGGGTCTCCCTTCCATTGTTTTGCTGTTTCCTCCTGTGTTTTTGCTATGTTTTTGCTGGTCTCGATGCTTTGGGCACTTTGCCACTGCTAATCAGTGCCAAAGTGCAAGTGCTCCCTATTGTAAATTGTTGTAATGAATTAGTGACTCCATGATTGGCTTATTTGATTTACTTGTCAGACCCTAGTACAGTGCACCATGTGTGCCCAGGGCCTGTAAATCAAATGCTGCTGGTGGGCTTGCAGCACTGTTTGTGTCACCCACAGAAGCAGCTTGTAAAATTTGGCTCAGGCCTGCCATTGCAGAGCCTGTGTGCTGCCTGGGGCTGTCATGTCGACCTGGCAAGTGCACCCACTTATTAGGTAATCAAAGAAGAGAGAGAGGAACTAGAGTAGCTAGTTTGTTTACCCTATCTCACTCCTGACCAGATTGTAGGTTCAACAGCGGGACTGTAGACCACGCCAAAGTGCACAGGAGTGTCAAACATCTGGCAGAGACCGTGGGAATTTGTCCTTTGAAATTAGGAGTACAAACTGAGAGGAAACACCTCTCACAGTTACAGCACCTTAGAGCGTGCTACACATACAAGGTACTGACAAACACATTAGGTCCCCTTTATCACCCCTACACATAAAAGGTCCTGAAGAAAGCCAGTTTAGAAAAAAGGCCTGGCTGAAACTAGTAGACCACACTGGACATGGGAGACCATAATTCCATCCCTATACGTCCAAAAGCCTTTGTTTTTAACTCTGCCAGGGGCCCAGCAATAGATTAACCGTTCAGGACCCCTAGGACAGAATTTTATAATTTCACTCAAACACACCAGCACTCACACTCGCGTAACAAAACCCGCTCTGCTGTAACCAGGCGTCGCAGCACACCTGAGGTACACTTGGTACCTCGGGTGGGGCCTGATGATGAAGCATGCCACCAACTAGGTTGGTGGGTGAGGGCTTTCATTAAAAAACCTACTGGTTTTCTTACGCAGACATATACTACATGTATAAGGTCCTAGTAGCTAGTTGTTCTTGTTTACTTCAAGTGCACCCACTTGCCAGTCCCTAAACCTTCCCTTTTCTACATGTTAGTCACCCCTAAGGTACCGCCAAGGTACCCCCATGGGTAGGGTGCATTGTATGCAAAAGGTAGTACATGACCTGATGTGTGTGGCATGTTCTGATAGTGAATTACAGCCAATTTAGTTTTTCAGTATTGCAAGGATACCTTTTCCCATAGGCCATAATGGGCAGTTTGATTATAACACCCTATAATCCTAACTGACTCAGGGCACTTGGTGGAAATTCGAGTTTAGTATGCTTGAACTCAGAATGTTAAAATACATATTTCAGTGAGGGTGATTGTTACATTCTGTGTTTGAAAATACCACTTTTAGAAAGTAGGTATTTCCTTGCCTAACCCTCCAGCATGCCTCTCCTAGGTTTGTGTATTCCATGTTTGGATTGTGAGCGACAGGGGGCAGGAGAGGGCCTTGGCTCCAGCAGTCTAATGGGTCAGGGCTGGGCTGAATAGGACCTGCATTGAATAGAGAGTGGGGGCGGGCGGATATATCCTTTCACTGACCTGAGCCCTCATAGACTAGAGAGTAGGGGGAGGAGATTATCTTTCAGCTACCTGGGCCAGGTCTGCTTTCCACACTGCTGTCTCCACCTCCTGCTAGGAAGCTGCACAGAACTGGTTTTGGCTGAGCATAAGCATCCTCTGCATTTAGACGACAAAGGATTTACTGGTATAAATATTGGAGCCCAGACCCCAGAAATTTAGATCACTTCTGGAAATCAAGATGAACCTTTGCCAAGGAGAAGAACCAAGGAAGCTGGAAGCCCAACGCAACGAGGAGAAGCATGTCACCGACACAGCAGTTGCTGTCGCTTCGTCAAAGAAGCGAGCCTCTGCCGCAGTTGGTCGCCGTCGCTTCACTGACGAAGCATGCCGCATCACTGGAGAAGCGTATCGCTGCCGCAGAGGTCACTGTCTCATCATCGGAGAAGCATGTCGCAGGGCCTGTTGTGGCTCAGAAGTTACTGAGTTCACCGCACGGCCGTTGGGCGTGCTGAATTGCATCCAACATTGTCGCATCACATCAATTATGCCATTTTGTCGCATCGCACCGGATCTTCGCATCGCATCAAGGCGCCATCTTGTCGCATCGTCACCGGACTGCAGTAAGAAACGATGCAGGAACTCCCCACACAGTAAGGAAGCGAGCCTCAACTCCCCTGCACAGCAGTAAGGAACCAACGCATCCACTCCTCTGAGTGTAAGGAACGCGCATCAACTTCCATGCAACCCTCTTGTTTGTATTGCGTGACGCATCCCAGATACCTTGAGAGTAAAGTGTTGCATTTACCATCTATATTGAACAAAGCAATTTTCTACCATTTTAAATCCTTCTATCTTTTATTACAGTATTGTGATTTTTGTTGTTTGGTCTTACGATAAGTCTAGTAAAGATTACTTATTTTTCTAAACTAGTGTGGTGTCCATTTGTAGTGTTTTCACTGTATTACTGTATGTGTTCACAAATGCTTTACACACTGCCTCTAAGATAAGCCTTTCTGATTGTGCAAAGCTACCAAGGGGGTGAGCAGGGGTTATTTAGGAGTGTAGCCCCCTTACCCTGACTAGAAGCAAGGGTCTCTATTTGGTCAAAGGTACCTAGTTCTGCCAACTAGAGACCCCCAATTCTAACAGGTGGCTTTTGGACTCTGGGCACATTACCATCGCTAACCAGTGCTAAATTGCATGTGCTGTTTTCTTAAAACATGGTAACATTGGCTTATCCACAATTGGCATATTTAATGTACTTATAAGTCCTCAGGAAAGTTCACTACATGTGCCCAGGCCTGTAAATATAATGCTACTAGTGGCCACCCATTTAAGTATCTCTTTAAACATGCCCTTGCAGAGCCTGTGCATGCAGTTTTAAACTGCCATGTCGACCTGGCATGTTAATCCTCTTGGGAGGTGAAAACCTTCTTTTTTTAATACATATGTCACTCCTAAGGTAGGTCCTGGGCAGCCTTAGGTCAGGGTGCATTGTACTAAAAAGGTAGGGCATGTATTTTTAAGTTTCACATATCATGGTAGTGAATTTGTCACTACTGCAAGGCTTATCTCTCCTAGAGGACAACATTGGGATTACTGTATTATACTTTATCAGTGTAATTTCCAATTGGGAAGAGATGGGACCCCCAATTTTGGTGTTTCTGGAATCCTAATTTGAAATCAGAACATATGGACAAGTCCGATTTTAAATTGTAATTGTGCAAATAGCACTTTTAGAAAGTTGCCATTTTCTCACTTTTGCCATTTGGGGCTTTCTATCTGCCTCTGAATACACACCTGGGGTGTGTGACCGCTGGGCTTTTTGCATTGCCTCTAGACAGCCACACACAAAGGGAACTTTGGTGCAACTGATTGGACATGCACATCCTGATAGGTCATCCTGGGCAGGATGGGAGGGAGGAGCTGACACTTACACCTGAATATGCGGTGTCCTGTCCCCAGACAAAGGGCTACACACTCCCCCTGTAGTAAGTCTGGAGCCAGGGCAGGATGGACAGGGACTCTGTGAACTTCAAAGACATCTCTTTGAAGTCTCCCACCACTCCAAAGGCACAACTGGGAATAAGTACTGGACCTCTGACACCACCAATTGAGTATCCTTCGGCACCTGTGGGTATGCTGCCAGGAGGAAGAACTGCTGTGCTGCTGAAAAGACTGTCACTCTGCTGGACTGCTACTGTGCTGGACTCCTGCTGTGCTGTGCTGACCAGCTGCCTGGTGCCTTCCTTGCCTGGGAATGCAAAGGACTGTACCTGCATCTCTCCAACCCAGTACCAAAGTGACTCAAAGGGCTTGCTGGCTTGCCTCCAGTTCTGAAGTCTCAGGGACTTCCAACCATCCTTCTACAGCATCTGGTCTCTGCCATCTGTGAGTCTTGTCCTGCCAAGTGGTGCCAACCCAATTTTGCAATTGGGAATAAAGTGCTGTTTTAGGAGAAATCCTTGGATAGCCTTTTGGAACCGGCACATCTCCTGGGACGACAACGCATTGTTGCTTCCAAAAGGAATGAGTACATCCCAAAGCAGACTGCGCATTGCTTCGATTCCTGATGAACAATCGATTTTGCACAGTGCACCGCCTTCATCCTGTGGTTTAATAATGATGCATCACCTTTTTGCTTCTCTGATCTGGGCTGTGTCAATGACACAACTAAGGTACTTTGTAGTGGGATATGTTTTGTCCTATATCCGACCAGCGCTCCATCGTGGTTAGCTTGAACCTTTGGATTTTACCTGGTCTAGCATGACCAGATAGCCTCGGTTGGCGCTTTATGCTTTTAAACAATTAAATTAAGCTCCAATAGTTTAACCAGGTGTGGTATTTTTACTGGTATACTGTTTGAAGTGTTGCACATATACTTTACACATTCCCTCTTAAATTAAGCCAGACTGCTCTGTGCCATAGCTACCAGAAGGTGAGCACAGATTCATTTAGGGTATAGCCAACAAGTGTCTGGAGCACAAAACAATTACAATAAGTACAGTCGCAACATAATTCAATGACAAGGACAACTTGTGCATTTATGACAATATTAGAATTTTAGAAAATGGCTAAGAAGATATCTTTAACAAGAGTGGTAGAGTAATGCCCAATGTAAAGAACATAGGAGCAGTACCCCTCAGATTGCTGGCCCTAACTACTAACTATTAGAGAAGATATGACAAAAGGTTGTTAAATAGACAAGTTAAATTAGACTACTGTTAATTGCTCTTCCCTTCATTACTCCCACTCACTGGCTGCTTGGGCCCATAATTTTTATAGGATTCAATAAAAAGTTGGCAGGACCCTTTGAAATAAAGCCCATTAAAGCTCAATTGTTGCCTACTGTCTCGTCCTGTCGGCTCACTTGGGATTTCCGGAAGCGTGTGAGGGTTTTCTTATTGAAACTGTGCACAATTAAGGCTCTTGTTCTCTGTATCAAGCCAACTCATTATTCCTGCAACTTAAGCCAATGGAATTCAGGAAATGCAGTCTGTATGTGCCAAGAAATTGGTTATGCAATATTCTAGGCTTGGGACATTGTATGTTTTATTAGTGTCCTTTGCTTCAAACGTTGCTTATGGAAAAATATACGCTGACCTGCAATGTGTTTTCTTTATTTTTTCTTAGACCTACATTGGAAACAAAATCGAAAATACTTTCTCAAAAAGCCTATCGCGACACAAGCGTGCAGGTAAAACTTTACTGGTTGTTGCTGGTATACCTTTTTTGGAATATTTAAATTTTCTCTTGATTTTTGTTTTCGGCTATGGGCATTTATAATTCAACATCAGACTAAACAATCCCAATGTAGAAACAGACATGTCACAACATTTTTAGGATGATAGAACTATCTTAATTGCTTCATGTGGTGAAATGACATTCTGTATTCTAGGCTCAGAGGCTAAGGCCGTTTGGCACATTGGAACCATAATCGAATGTGTTCATAAAGATATTTAGACATGGTTCATTAGGGTTGTTGAATGTTGGGCTCAATGGATGAATCCATGACAGATTTTTAGGAAATCTTCATAGGATACATTTGCATACAGTTAATCTAAGGGGGCCACATGTACGCTGTAATTATGCTGAACCTCTGGCATGGCTCCCATTTTCACAGATCAAGTTTGTCCTACATAATCTTGAGGTGAGTCATGTATTTTGCAAATAAGTATTGCTCTTTTATTAAGTTGCTAATTTTGAAATAATTGTTCAGATCAAGACTGTGAATGAAATTACTCACCAAGAAATGACAGACACATTTTGGGTTTATGTCAAGTGGGATAACCTGATGAGGAGAATAGTATGCTCTTGTTTTATATAAATATCATTGGGTGACTTGAACAGGTATTCACATTAGATGAGACAGCTCAAATTCACATCATGAACCAACATGATCTAAATACATAAGGTCAGCCATCCTACTCTCCCTCTGGTTTGATCCAGAGATGCCATTTACAAAACCATAGGAGGTGGCGGTGCCTGAAGCTGCTCGAGTTTTTTGCTTGAACATCAGGCACATTTCATCTTTTTCCCATTTGCGACCAGTAAAAGGGTTAGACCCAGGGGAACTAAGCACCTGAAGTTCCAGGGTGGACCACTGACAATGTAACCCTGATGGCATCGTAGACCCCTGTTTTAGGGATTCCAGTGGCTGAGACAACGAAACAATCAATCAAATGGCTGTTCCAAAAAATCAATACGGCTGACCAAGGTCCAGCACTTCTGTTCCAAAGTAAATGAAGTCCTTTTTTCTGTGCACACCCGTCCGGAGCTTGCCGCACTTTCGCTCCACTAACAATCAGGCAAAACGTGAGGGTAGTGACAGTGCACCAGGGATGAAGTCAAGGGAAACTGTGAATGTATTCAAAATATCCTTTATTCCATAAGTTAATTTCTTAAAATTTGCACCACAGCCAATGCGTTTCGTTCTTTCAAACTTCGTCAGGGCTTTGTATTACACGTGTATTAGATCATACAGCAAATCCTGGCATATATGAAAACAAACATTAAGTATAAACATCCATTTCCCCTCCTTCGATTAGGATTGGAGGTTTTGCTCAGTTCACCTCAACATATATATATGAGTGACCGTGCCGTCATGGTGGTCTCTTATCCTCCAGAGATATAATCATTGGGGTAGCAGTTCCCCCAGTATGCAGATAGCAATAATTTGTGCCAAAATAATAGCCCACCGTCCTGTATAACGCGGACACGACCCAAAAGCCGGTCATTCAAGCACAGTCCCTAATATATATATGTTGAGGTGAACTGACCAAAACCTCCAATTTAAATCGGAGGAGGGGAAATGGATATTTATACTCAACGTTTGTTTGCATATAATCAATCAAATGGCTTTTGAAAACCGCAACACTGTCACCCCAAGGAGTATCTGGGTGCTGTGTCTGCGTCGAAGAGCCAGTTGTTGAGTCCCTAAGCCAATCCGCCTTACTGGCAAAATCTAGTTGCATTGAATGCTGGTTCAGATATACATATATACATGCGCTCCAATGGCGTCCTTCTATTCAGTATTACAGCAGATGTCATGCAGCCCCTGCTGACAACACAAAAGGTGCTCTTGCAAAACTGTGTTGCTTTCTCTAGCACAATTAATTCAACAGGGCCCTTTATGTATTCTCACCGGTAAAATGTTCTGTCGATATCATTTATTGCTTCTCGAGTTGAAAGGCAACACAAAGCAGTGTGTAACAAGGCATTCTCCACTTAGGCATGGCTTGAAGAAGTGAAAACATTTCATATTCTTTTTCAAATGGTTTTCCCATGGTGATGGATTCGTATTCACAGATTTAAGGCAGTTACAAGCTTTATTTATAAATATATTACCTCCTAGAGGTTGACGGTAGATAGTTTTAGCTATGACCACATACACATACATATATATTTATGTATGGGTCCAATCCTGGTTCAGCAATATTCAAAACAGGCACCGACTCCATGGGTTTCAAGATCAAAGAAATTTATTTAGAAAACATCCAGACGCATGTTGGCGGACAAGTCCGCCTTGTTCACTACATCTATATTTATTTAAATATATACTAGTAGCCCGTCCCGACATTGTCCGGGTATGAATTGCTCCCGGCCAGTAGTATATTGTTTTGTAGGATTTTGTTTTGATAGCATTTCTTATCTGTGACAGGCCTGTGAAACACTCCGATTCACAGTGCACTGCTTATGCACTTAAGAGTGCGCTTTGAGTAGTGTGTGAACTTGAGTTTCCCTACTTTATTTTTCCTTGCAATAATATATAGCGTGAACTCGGCAACATGGCATGAGCACAATTTACATTACAGAAGAACACATTCATTTGTGGTAGGCACGGGGAGACAAAGCGATTTGCCTGGAATCACAGGATGTTGAGCTGATGCCGAGATTCGAACTTAGCTCCCCAGCTCTAAAGTTTGCAATTCTAGAACTTGTGGCGGGAGGTGTGTCTAAAAGTGTATGTCGGTGCTGGCCATCAATAAGAGAGACCTGTGCATTTTTCAAATGGGTGGTGAAAAAATATGAGTATGTTGCTGGAGATGTGGGCCGCCGTGCCACCAATGTACTTACCGGGGGGAGGGTAAACACCCATTATTCCGCAACTTTCTTTCCGCATACCATCACTCCGCATACTTTCATTACGAAAGTTCCATGACTCCGCACTGCCATTATAATGCAGGGCATTACATTTGATATGCTTTTACCACGCATACATTTACAAAGAAATTCGTTGTAAATGCATGAATGGTAAAAGCATGTTTTTTTTAATGTTTGGATATGGTAAGTAAGGTTATAGGGGTATATGTTTTGGGGTAATGAGGTATATGTTTTGGGGTGTTTGGGTATTTTAAGGGTTCAGGCGGGGATTAGCACACAATATGAGACATGGCATGAAGGGCGGAACGAACCACACGCCCCCAACATTTGTCACGCTCCCGGCACACGCCCACAGCACAACGCAGACACCCCCACAAGGGACTACTTTTCTTGCACGGTTCTATTACCTTTTAAATGTATATGGTGGGCGTCTGCATAGCCTATGTCCTTCTGCTGCAACTGCCCTTTCCAACGCTGTATTGGGTGTTGTGATTGGTGCTGTGGTTCCTGAGATTACCCGCCTCAAAGGTTTGGGCTCTCTCTTTATTATATTAGTATGGACAACAAGTAACATTACACCTACAACAAGCCAGAACTACTGGCTTTGTCAATGGCAGTTAGTTGCATAATACAAAAGAGAATTGAAAGATGTACTGCTTCTCTGTGCTTGTTTTAATAGGATCATGGTGTTTAAGGTGGCGTAATACCGAAGACTAAATTATCAGTTATGGAATCCATTGGCATTCTAAAACATAGAATTTATACTCCTTGTTTTCTTTGTCTACAAAGCTAAAAACTTATAAGGTCCCAAAAGCGAGACCGATTGCATTGCAAATGCTTGTTTTCCTGGTATTCTTAATCTACATATTATAAGTAGGAGCAAACTCTATGCATGCCTGCAGTGATATGCGAGCCAGATTTGAGCCAAATGCCGGGCTCGGGTTCAATTAAGGGTCCTCTTGGGGCCTCGAGCCCAAAAGAAGTTGAACTTTCTTGTAGGTTCTGCTTGCCACCCTGTCGCCATTGCTTTACCGTTGAGCACAAAGGTAAAACAGAGCATTAAAATTAGAGGCAAAAATGAGAGAATAATAATACCTATTTGGAGGATGATTTGTACAAAGTGAAACTAGAATATTACGGTTTCCCTGTTTAACCCAACATCATAGGATTTTTCACCCTCTCCTCCTTAGCCATCCTGCAGAGCATCGGGCATTCTGTATTGCTTCACTAAAAACCATTGACAAAGCCAATAGGTCCCAAGGGCGAGACCTATTGGCTTTGCCAGTGCTTGTTATTATTTCCTGTGAGCGTACTAAGTATAAATACATTTTTGTTAAAGACTTTGTTGAAATGGAAAAGCATTCTATGCATTCGTAATGGATTGGCAATATTTCCGTGTATTCTCTATCTGGCAACAAAAAAGGTTCAGTGTAAGAGAAACTATTCACCCTGAAACATGATTTAAAGTACTCAAAATGCAATGTATTGATGATGGTACAAAGTATCAAAGCAAATGAGAGATGTTGTTACGACTCTGTCTTCAGTGCGAGTCAGACTCGAGAAAATAAAATGTCACTCTGGGATATGTCCCCCTGTAACAGCATGAGACGACCGACACGCGTTATGAAAGGCTGAATGGATGACAAATGTAACAAGCATTTACAATGCAACGGTTTCGCCTTTGGAGAAGTTAGAGCTATTGGCATTGTAAATGACAACATTTTTATTTAGGTGTTGGTTTTGAAAACAGATAAATAAATGGCATTGTCATTTACATTGCCAATAGCTTAATCTCTCGCAAATGTGAGAACTATTGTACCCTACGGACGAGCTCAGCATACAGCAATTACTACCACACACACACACACACCCAGAGCCAGCCACACACACCCAGAGCCAGCCACACACACCCAGAGCCAGCCACACACACCCAGAGCCAGCCACACACCCAGAGCCCCCCACACACACACAACCAGAGCAGTCACATACACACACCCACTGGAGCAGTCACACACACACCCACTGGAGCAGTCACACACACACCCACTGGAGCAGTCACACACACACACACACACTGGAGCAGTCACACACACACACACACACACACACTGGAGCAGTCACACACACACACACACACACACACACCCACACACGCACACACACACACACACACACACACACATATATATTTCATATATACCTTGTGTGGTGTCCTTTCATTTGGTATTCAAGGGATTATTATTGGTAAAACAGCTGGCTTCACATGCTCTCTGAAGTTTTAGCCTAAGACTGCTTTGTCCATGCTACCACTAGGATAGCTGGTTTATAAGGTTAACTTTACAACCATCACCAGAAGGTTGTTTGGACTGATACAGGGTACCCACTAGAATAGTGGACATCATATACCAGGCCAACTTCTCACAAAGACAATCAAAAGGGGCTTGGCATTAAGGTGAAATGGCCTCAGTAGTTATAGAATTTAAAACCTACATCTAAGAAAGACTAGCATTTCATGAGTTCTGCATTTAGTTCCATTAAAGCATTACTAGGCAGAGAAACAGAATGCAGATCTCAAGTTCTATATCCTATTAAAAATGTGCAGCTCATTCAGCCAGAGTTTCTTTGTATTCTATCATGGTAACTCAAAATTACAAATACAGGAGAAAAATGAAAAAGACTACACAAACTTCAATGTGTTTCTATGAGGGGAAGCAGAAGATGATGAATTGAAGTCCATAGACATGTGAAGAGAATTATTTACATAGCGCACTGGGGGTCTAAAATAACATATTTGGGGCTCTTTTTCAAACTTGCATATATAGAATTGTAAAAATGTCGACTAGGTAACACCTTTCAGAATAAAACACCCCCTCTCACGTGCTATTGTAAGTTATGGGGTTTGGGCTGGGGATCCCAAGCATTGTACGATGGGCTCCACTCACACCGATTCACTTCTCATAGTCTGCTGTGAGGCGTAAACGAGGCAAGGAAGCACAGCAGGGACTATTAAAGGAAAGACACTTCTGTTCATGGTGTAATGGAAGGGATGGGGAAACGTCACTATACATATCCACTAATGTGCAGTTACTCGGCCCTCTGCCGATAACAGGGACATGCTCTTAAATTAGTAAAAAGTGCCGACTGCCCTTGAAAAAATGAGGCCATCTGGTCACCCTATCCCCTGCACATCAACAATGCCTGTCTCAGTGATTTCTACCGCCTCATCTCTATTTTGGACCTCTTTCCGTGCAGGTGCATACCTGTATCCTTCCTCTCTCATCACCATACTTTTATTTCTCGCCTCTCACTATGCTCGACTATTTCATAAATCTTCTTCCCCCACGCAAACTCACGTCTCCACTCTCTCCCATGTCTGTGCAGTCTTTTTTTTCTCCCCTGCCTTGTGTACGGAGGGAGGCCCGAGTCTTCTCCCCCCATCACTCCACTCCACCTCTCAGTGCAGGCCTGTTTCCTCTACTCACACTCCCTGCGCAACTCCGGGCCTCTTTTTCTTTTCTGTTTAGTCTCTGTGCGTGCACGTCTTGTCTTTAGTACCTTTTTATCTTCTCAGCGAATTCCTATCTCCTCATAACTCACGATCTCTGACCTTGTCTACCTACTGGGCCACCTCTTCTCTACACGCCTGGGTCCTCTCGTTTCACCCTCCTTTGGCATGCGTACTACACACCTCCCTATGTCTCCTTTTGTTTCATCCTCTTCCTCTCTGCAGTGTGCACGCACGCCTTTTATTTTGTATCTCTCTTCTCTGTGCATGCCTGCCTCCTTTACATTCACCCTCTCCTCCCCGAGCATGGCGGACTCTTCTTTCTCTTGTCCTCCACTGTGGTGGATGCCTGTCTCCTCTAGCCTTGTGCACATACATCTCCTGTGCCTCTCTCTCTCTCTCTCTCGCACTGTCTCTCTCTCTCCCCCCTTATCTCTCTCCCTTTCTCTCTCTGCCTGTCTCTTGTGCACCTCGTCTCCCTGCGCACCCCTCCCTTCCTTCGATCTGCTCTTGGCCCCCCTGCATCTCACCCCCCCCCCCCAGCATCTCTGTACGCTTCCGGTCTCCCATGCTTCCCCCATCTACCAATGCCCACCCCTCTCTGGACCCCAGGTTTGATCGCATACATTTTTACAGCTGCGCAGCGCCGCTAAAACAAGGATGAAAAGCGGCACAAAATGTTCCCTTTAATATTCATGTCAGGCAGCACAAGAACCAGAAAACTGCTTATTATTCCACGAGAACAAAGGCGATTTGGACGATTCCCTGTGAGACATAAAACAAAGGAGAGTAAAGGACGCAGAAATGTTCCCGAGCAAAAACTTGGATGGGGAAGGCGATCCCTAGAGTTGCAAATGGGGGTAATATGCACAATAAATACAACAAGCAACGGAGAGTGAAAGGGGAGGGGGAGCGGGAACGGGCACACAGGGAGGGGGGTGGAACAGACACAAGGACAGCGGGAGGGGGGCGGGAACGGGCACAGGACAGGGGGGGGCGGGAACCGGCACAGAACAAAATGCCTAAACTTACAAAGTGAAAACACATTTATAAACAAAATACTCCTTACCTGATCGCTTCGTGGGAACTCGAATCTTGAACTAACTCCAACAACAGACGCATGTAAAATGAAGAGAAAAGGGCGACTCGAAAAAAAAAAAATAACACCCACCCACCGCCGCGATGACGAACAGAAGTGGATGGAGAGGGAAAAAATTGCGGAAACGCCCCCGAATCTGGTCCGGCCTTGACGGACATATCCGGCTCGCAATGGCTAGCCTCCATTTATGGAGCTAGCCAATGGGAGCCGGGGGACGTTCCTGAAGTCCTTATTGGAATCAATGGATTTCGCCTGCGCTGAAAAGCTGCGCAGAGCGCAGCCTTCGGCAGGCGAAACCCAAAAATAGGTGGTTTTAGATGGAGCTCGAGAAGACTACTTTGAGACAAAGTGGCAAAAGACACAATGGAAACCTTTTTGCAGTTAATATTGCCCCTTCTTTTAGGTAGCTGCCTTCAGTTAAGATGGAATGCCCCTCGGAACGGAGTAGCAAGATTCCAAAATGCATGATAGGTGAAGATTAGTTGTGTCAAGAAGACTGGCAATGTTGCCTTGAAGAGGTTTGGAAGAGCGGGCCTGGTTAAGCATGCATATGAAATGTATTCATGGTAATACATGAGTATCACCAGGGTTAAACAGAGTGCTCCCCTTAAAGTTTCAGGTTACGCCTGGCAGAATACTGGCCTGGCAGTGACCTAGTGTCTTGGCACCCTGGCACTTATGCGCGCACCCCTCGGCATGTTACACAGCCCCTCTCGTACACATACCTAGGGTGTCGGGCTACTAAAACTTAAAGGTTGTTGACACAAAGGTGTCAACAATATAATGCACTGGGGCTGATGTGAGGCATTATCACCACCCCGCCCGTTCTCAGAGCTGCGGCACGGGGTACCACAGCCAAGAGGGTCCGTGGGATACGGCGCCGGCCACAAAAACCCTTGCAGTGCAGGACCACAGTGCCACGGGAACTGTGCGAGCAGAGGTGGTGCAGGGAACGAATAAAGGACAGCTTGTTTGGTCCAAATTAACGGCGACATACCTGTCCTGGAAAGTAAGGGACTCCAGAGGGTCGCGGCAGGACCCACGTGACCCGTAGATGCTGGGCTTACATATTTTTCCATTTAAACGAACAGTGGGATCCACCGGGGGAAACAATAAATGAATGTCAGCTAATTGTGCGCGGGTTGCAGAAAGGAAAGACGCACAAAGGGATCCCTCCTTCGAGCCTACCAATTAACAAAATGTTTAGCCTGCAGGGGCGTGGAGGGGAATTCCTCTGAAGTGACAACAATTAAGAAACAACAAGCATTTGCAATGCAACAGGTCTCGCCTTTTTTTGAGAGTTACAGCTATTGCTGCTGTAATGGATTTTTTTTATTTACTTATGTGAGGCAGAGTGCATACGTGCAAAAGTGATAGAAAGCGAGAGATGGTATCTAAAGGAGCACTACTTATTTTGGTATATAAGTGAGAGGACGAGTGAAGAAAGAAAGAGAGTGAAAGAGAGTTAGAGAAAGTTAGAGGGAGTGTTTAGAGGTAGGTTGTTAAAGTTGGAGAGAGAATTGTGTGCTACAGTGAAGTGAGAGAAATGGATCGTGTGGTTGTGGGCAAATCACCTAATCTTTCTGTGCATATCAAAAATCTATGTGACCTTGTGTAATGTAACTGGTTCTTATTTTTTCTATGACTGCACTGTAGCTGGGGGGATGATTGTCAGCCTCTTCTATAGCGCTTGTGCAGCATGCATGCAGACACCGACTCCTCAATGACTATCAACATTATGTTTATTATGCATACATTGAAATAGCCTGTTGTGAAGTAACTTTACACCACATGTCTGTGTGAGAGGAACGGAAGAGGTCTACTGCTTCAGCTGCGAGTTAAAAATTGAAATTCTGATCATAGCTGACTGTAACAAGACATCGTCAAACCAGTAGAAAGATGCAAATATCCAACAGTTATAACTTTTTAGCTTGGTGAACTAAGCACTAAGTTCCCGCCATTTGAAAATTTATAGAAAATAAATATGGTGTGGCCGTATAAAAACTTCAATACAGATGCGCAAGCGATAAAAATAAACACCTCACAAGCGGGTCAGTTATAAGAACTGTGTCATCATTACGAAGTCCACCTAAAACGTTTAATCAGCAGGTCATTAAATAAGGACTGACAGGGCAAATAGGGGACCACCTAGACAAAAGTCCGGGTCCCTGTGACCCCGTCAAACACTCAGCAATACGAGCGTAACAAAAGCAAGTTTAACTACATATAAATCAAATTAAAGGCATGATATAGAACAGATGTTGATATGCATTCCCATTATTTGAAACCAATACGTAGTCAAGTCAATTAAGAGAAAGAGAGCATTAAAAGGACAGGACGCTCATAAAACAGACTTAAAGAGTTTCCATATTTACGCGCCAGCGTCTTACTCGTATCTGATTCCGGCATCACGTTTACAAAGAATTCAATTGAATTGAAACCCTTAGCGTTTCAAGAACGACCCGCCCGGAAATAGAAACCAAAGGAAATGATGGACGGAGCGTTGACAATACAAGCACTCGCCCCCAGTCAACTGATCTGGGTTTAATACATCACCGTTCTTTAGCCCACTCTGCCACCCCAGTTCAGACATGGACATATGCAAATCAGTCTGACCCTGTGCCAGGGCAGGTCCTAGAACTCCTGGGGCCCCAGGCGAAAGAGAAGATGTGAGGCCCCTCTAATTTGCATGTATCTTCCAGTCGCAGCCGGCATGACTCGCGGGTGGAGGGTCTCGCGGGAGTTCGGAAGGGGGGGAACAGGAAGCAGGCAGCCTCCCTCCCCTCCCCTAAGCCAATCATAATGCTTCAATCGCAGCGTTGTGATTTATCAGGACGCCAACCAGCCAGATGCCTGTAGGGAGGCCATTTTCCCCATGTAGGCTGCATTTCAGCATACATAGAGATAGGCAAGAGTGCGCAAGACTGGTTTGGTCAAACAGTCAGCGCCCTTAGCAGTTGGCAAGGCAATCCTCCCCTGCCCTAAAACAGACCCGCCCACCCCAAAGAAACACTTCTGCTTTCTCGCAGTGCTAGAAGCAGAAACATAAAATGGCCAAATGCAAATCAGTCTGACCCTCTGCCTCGTGGGAACAGTCCAGCCCGAACTGCCAAGCTATGTCTTCCCTGGACCGGAAACAAGCTACCGAGGACCAGTTTCTGGCATTTCAGCCATGTCTGAACTGGGGTGGCAGAGTGGGCTAAAGAACGGTGATGGATTAAACCCAGATCAGTTGACTGGGGGTGAGTGCTTGTATTGTCAACGCTCCGTCCATCATTTCCTTTGGTTTTTCTTCACCCAGAAATAGAGGCTGTAAAGCCAAAGACAAACACTTACACTTCCGTTCTCCAAGTATAGCGTGTCACGGACAATATTGAATGTGCAAACTTTAGCAACGAGTAAGCAACATATGAGCAACGTTTGTATCCGTGGACAAAAAGAAAAACATGAAGATTCTTTTTCAGTACTTTATTCACCAAAAACGGGACGTATATATCCTCCAATACTTCTTAAACTTACAAAAAATATAGATACATACCAAGGTATCTATTGCGCTATTCTGCGCACTGTAGCCAAAAGTCAATACTCTATAAAGTCATGTAAGCCATACACGATTGTTCATACCATCAGGGTACTCAGTCCTCAGCGAACTACGTCCATCATAAAAACATTAACAACAAACAAAATTCCGTGTGGGCTGTGAAATTGCGTAGAATTTCCTTTTCTGAAGCAAGGGAGGAGTGGTGCAATACATGTACTTTCTGTTTCTATTCCAGCACAAAGGCAGTGGTGAAAGTGCAGTGGGTTGGAGTTTGTCACTGGAGTAATCTTCACACGCTGCTCTCCTGTTCCATGTTCCAACAACAGGAGCAAAAACCCGTCAACCGTGTTGGGATTGGGGTATAATGTGATGAGAACACATGGTATCCCAACTGGTATTATTCAAAGGCAATTAGTGAGGATATGAGTACAACATTATCCACAAGGAAGCAAGGAGACTCCATATGATTATCGCATGTGCTCATGGCATCATTTAGATAAACATTTGGGAAAGAGGCAAAGAAAGACAATTAGCAGTTGTGACAGCACTGCAATAAAGAAATAATACAATTGAAAACAACCCAAATTGCACGTGGTGCTCTAGGTGTGTGAGTGAAAACCAATGTAGCGCCGCAGGTGACAATGTGATCAGCGTGGGTGCCTCAAAGTGACTGGTGCATAAATATACAATGAGTAATTAGCACAATGTGGTTGAAGGTAACTTCAGGAGTTTGTTTCTACTTCAGTTCAGTGTGCTGTTTGTGAACCACTTTGTGTGACGAGCCTATGATCGTGCTGGTAGGTCTACGACGTTCGATCCACAATAATCGGGATCATCATCAGGACTGGGTTGGAGGTAACGGGTATTAGTCGCCGTGGTCCGGAACTTCATGAGTTGTAACATAGGATCAGTATCAGTGAGGAATCTGCTGATGTGGGGAGCTGAGTCCATGGAATTATAGAGGACGAGGTTGTCAGGGGCTGCGGATCAAAAAAACGCGCATCACGAGGGGGCCCAGGAAGGACAAAATCCTTGGAACCGATCCGGCAGTGATCGGTGTGGAGAGACAGGATCTCTGTCAAGCATGGAGCTTGTGTGTAGCTCGAGCAGGGCTGATCCTAGGATCCTGTTCCAAGCGCCACAAACGCCTCCTCCATTGTCCTCTCAATGCAGGATGCCACTGTGCTCTTCCCTCCGCTGCCTGCATGATCAGTACCACACAAGGGGCAGTCTGCCTGGTGATATTTCAGTAGCGGAAAGGCCTAAATGAAATCAAGGCATTTATTCAACACTCGAAACTTGACTGTTGGAGGTACCCGTACGAAACCTATGTGTGGCTTAATGGCTAGAGCGACCGACTGTTGAACTGAGGACCCAGGCTCGAATCTGACTGGAGACTTAAACAACCCGGCATTCTGGGCACATCACTTAATGTGTGTGTCTGTCTGGAATGCAAGTGGTTCTCATGTAAAGCGCTCTGATACCTGCTGGTTGAGTTCGCGCTTTATAAAACAGGCAAACAACATCCTTTACCATGCACCAAAAAATTTCCGCAGTTAGTGACTGGTACGGCATTCAGTAAAATGTTGGCTAAAGTCGATGATTAAATGTCCTGTAGCGCCACCAAGTGTTATGAGAGCAGAACTTCTACCTTTCAAAGGAACAAAAATACGTGTCACACCAGAGATTGTCTATACCAATACAACATCTTCACTAAAAGTTGAGTGTGCGCGCATGAGCTAGAAGCAAGGGGGAAGAGGGGGGCCTGCGTGATTTACTTTTGGGAGCGATAATTGCTACCATATGGCGGCGCTCCTTCCCACAAGTAAATCGCCTCATGTGCACGCGTTTCCATTGAAGGCAATGGAACGCGTGCGCGTGTTTGGCTGAAAAGCCATGGCGATTGGAAAAGGTCTTTTTGCCTATGCAGCGCATGCACGCTGCGTAGGCGAGACCTACAAAATGGCAGTGTCAACCACATTTCAGGGCAAGTGCCCATTGCACCCACTACTACAGTTTCTCTGTTAATTTCCTTTGCCATCCTTCCTCATTTTACTAATATTTGCCACATAGCTTCACACTTGAATTTGTTTACATACCTGGGCTAGAGCCCCAATCAGACCACTTCATCTCTACCCCAACATTTGGTAACCTCATTTGATGTTGTCAAATAATTTGCGATTTTTGACTTGACAGGGTTTATTTTATATTTGTTTTATATGCAGTTGGTGCTCCTAAATGCTGCATTGCGCTCATCTTTTTGTTCCCTCTGCCCACCTACAGACAAGAATTAAATTTCACATCAAAGTTCAGGCCATTTGGAGCCTTGCAGTGTAGTGTCAGAATATATCTTGTTTCAAGTTCACGCAGTTTTCTAGTGTGGTTTCCCTCTCTTCTATCAGCTGGTACTGCGTCTATGACAAAATACCAGACTTGTGTTTGATCTTTCCCATGCACCACGTCACAGTGCCTGGCCATTGGGTATGACTGATCGCCATTCACTATGGCTCTCATGTGCTGCAGGCTTATTTTGTGGACTTGTAGCGTGGTACTACCCACATATTGTAGTCCACATGTGCAAATCAGCCGTATACTGCAAAGGCAGTTATACAGTTATAGGATCCTATAATCTTTTTAATCTTTCTTCCAAATGGAGTCGAGAAGGAGATAGTGTCCTGGCCTATACTACACGCTCGGCAGCGACTTCACTTTCTGAAGCCTGGATGTGGTATCAACCAGCTTTCTCCCCGTTCAATTTCTGGGCTAGTTTTTACAATTGCGTCCCTTGAAGATGGTGCTCTTCTGTAAGTGACACACAGAACCTACTTTGGCACTACTTGTTGGAAAATGTCATGCAGCTTGGTCAAATGGCACCAAAGTTATAAACAAGTCCAAAAACGTGTTTCCTATGGAAACTAGGTCCTAACTATCACTACCTCCTGGCAAGCGACAGTAGGTAATAGATAGATAGATAGATAGATAGATAGATAGATAGATAGATAGACAAACAGACAGACATATCCACATGGACTCTCAATCAACCTTTTTTATTCCTCACAATAACCAAGGGAAATAACCAAAATGATGGGTCATTAGGTTCTATGACCCCATCATCGCACATTTTCCTGAGAATTACCGCCAAATCTTCACAGACCCTAAAAGGCACATTCCTTAGCATGTGCTTAACTGGGGAAGCACCACACTGTGGTTTAAGCTTGTGTTTGAACCCTGTGATCCTAACTAATTTGTTACTGAACACCGCCTTGTACGTTGCAGCCCATTCATTATTGGTATCTGGAACTGGCTCATTTGGTCCGCCATCCGTAACCATAGATAATTGTACCTTCCTTCCTGGCCTCAACTTAAGGCAGAATAAACCTTCATAGTACCAACCTAAAATGTTCATCCCCTTCTTGAACACATACACCTTGCCAAAAAATGTTCTTTCCTTAAACTTCATGTGACATTCAAAATTACCTGTCAGTTAAATCCTTCTTCCATCATATGTCACAGGGTTTCTGTCCGGTGGCAACAGTTTTTTCTACCACCCCACGTTTGATGACATAACTCATCAGTGATCATAGTCCTTCTTGCTCCAGAATCAATCAATACATTTCACACCTTCCTGTCAACTATGATGTTGTAATTGGGTCTACACAATTCCCCCCACCACCCTGCACCATCAGTACTACATCTTTTCCTCCGCTGAACTCTTAGTCAGAACTCTCACTACCTTTTCCATTGGGGGCTGAGTTCACTTTATTCTTCTGAGATTGGCTCACTTTAGCAAACTGTCCTACCTACCCGCATGCTTTACACTTCACATTTTTTGTCATTGCAAGAACAAGCATTAGACAAATGACTAAAATAACTGCAGCTAAAGCAAGTTATTTTTTGATTGAAAAGCCCTTCTTTCACATTTTCCTTTTTGGCAAACTTGTTGAACTGCCCTTTTGGTTTTGGGTTTCCAAATTCTTTAGCAACAGCAACATCATTCTGTTCCTTACATGTCAGTTCCTTATGCAACTTACGGGATAATTCTATACTCTTTACTATGAGTATAGTTTCTATCAGCGTAGGATTCTTCAAATGTATTAACTTTTCCTGAACCTTTAAATCCCACCAACGCACAACTGTCTGATCCCGGATAAGCTGTGAAGTGAATTCTCGAATTCACGTTCAACTGCAAGCATGCACAATGCTTATACATAGTAATCTATGGATTGATCTTGGGTCTTTTCCATACAATAAAACGTATGCATGTTTACTATCAGGTTGGGTTGGACATCAAACTGCTGTTCAAGTTTGCACATAGCTGATTGATATTAATCGTTATCTTCCTCCTCTTCAACTATCTTGTATGGTGGTAAGTGTTCATATATTGAGTGACCTTCAAAACCCAGACTATGTTGTAAGAGAAACCTTTTCCTCTCGGGACAATACCTATTGTCTCCGATAGGTCCAACATATTTAGTGAAAGCTCTATACCAATTTCTCCATGAAATGGGTGGTTCACCCAGTGACTGGAGACAAGGAGGTAGGACATTGATGCTCTTCATGTTCATGTAAATACCGTAGTTGTGGTGAAGAGAAACGTTTCCACTCACTCAAACATACATAATCATATTCTTACTTTTACAAATATTTGTAACATACATATAGTTGAATGAGACCCCCCAAAAACAACCAAATTGTAAATGACCAACGTGACGTTACTGTGTGTTCGTATAGCACACACCACTAGCTGACAGTGACTGTTTCACTTAACACACTTAAACCAAATGGAATAGGCTTAAAATAACTGTGAAGGCTGACACATGACTGGCAAAACCTAAAAAATACAGATGGTACACAGCACCAATGTGTGCATATCACAAGTGACCACAGTACCTTCTTTGCTATATGATGTGTGCATTTTTACAGTGGTAGGAAAACTGGTAATAAGCCTAAAATATGGGTGCATATCACAACTATTTCCAATTGTCACAGGAATGCAGACCGCTCTCACAGAAACTTGGGACATGCCTGATTGCGTGCATATCACATCTGTCGGCGATGATATTGCGCATCCACTTCACGATACCGTGATGTGTGTAGATCACAGTTACAAATACCCCAAACCAAGATGACCTACGATGTGCGTCTTACCCTCCTGGACATAACCATACAGCGTTGCTTCCAGACATATGCCGTGCCCGTGGATGCCGGTGTCGACACGTGCTGGCTGAAAACGCAGCTGGCTCGCACCATGGCAAAACATTGACCATGAGCTGGACAGAGCGCCTGGTTCAGGGAAATGCAAACTGTTCACGGGCCCGAATGGAGAAAACGGCTCCCAGGTGCAGCACACAGACGGGTAGGCCTCTCGAGCTGCCCTAACAGTTCATCTGCACTGCACTAAAATTTTCTGGACATACAGGACATCGGGCTCAGTTTTGACAATAGCCCATGCACATACCGGCACTTTGTACGAACAGTAAGGAATATACATCAACACTGGCCTGAAAGTTCTCCTGAAGAAGGTCCTCGACTTCTTCTGTGACAGCTCCCAGCAATGCTTATATTGATCATGTTGTTGTAGATGCAGCAGATACGCAGGTTCTTGAAAGTGGCCACCTGGTTGCCAACTTTATGGTAATGAAAGAATGATACAACAAACGGAATAGATAGAACATGTTGTTTATTGGCCACAGTCTCAGCAAGCTCCAGTGTCGACCTCAAGTCTCCAACTGATTAAGATAGAACCTTCCCTTGATTATCTGTCACCCTGCATTGCACACCCTCTAGCAATGGAACACAGAACGTGGAAGACGCATCACCACAGAATGTCGTGAACAGTCTAACTGTGTTTTTTTCTCAATATTTCCCCTTTAAAATGTTGTCAGTATCGCCTAGCATCATTTTCAATTAAGTCCATGATATGACTCTTCCCAAAATACAATTCTTCCTGTGATGTGCCACTCACGTGGGGCACATGTAGTGTTTTTGCAACCAAACAAGGCTGAATATATTTCAGGAGATTGTGAAGGTTTCCCTTTTAGGTATTTAACGGCTGGGTCAGAAATCCCAAGAATTTGGAAATTGGCGGGCTTGGAAAAGCATAAACCCGTCTTCTATCAGCCTATTGGAAAAGCAGTCAAGATACAGGACTCTGAGCTTTCTTAACAAATTAGTATTTACAGTCTTACCGACAACAGGTAGAAATAAAGACCTCCAGTTTGCCTAATATATTTTGCATTCATGTAGTGTTCTATGATTACTACCTTGTCACTGGTTTCTGAAGATGTACACTCTTTACACACCTGCTGAGTGGATGAGAGTTCTCATTTTCTGCAGCTTACATGGTCTCTAACAATCCATTTTCTTCTTTCATTGCACTTGCTGATACAAGGTGAGGATCAGGGTCACAGAGTGAATCATAATCTAACAAGGATGCATCAGCAAGTCAGACAGAATAATGTTCACTGAGTAAATATTTTCCCTCATTCGTCGTTCTCTAAAGGCATCTTTCTTGTAATTAGTAACAAATACTATGCTATGACAATGGGGTTTGGCATGCCTCCGTGGTCTTGTTGGTTTATCATATGTTAAACATCTCATTGAGAATTTAATAAGGAATTCTTAGTCTGTCGGTGGCCCTGCTGAGAATGGGCCAGTAATAGCTAATATGGAAAATGTACTCGCTACAAGGGGAAGGGAATGTGGGAGGATGTACCAGGGAGTGCCTGTGACCTAGAAGTAAGGACTAAACTGCAGCTGAAGCTGAAAAATCTGAAAAAGCCCTACAGGTAGGAATTGGCTAAGAGGTGGGACAAGAACAGGGTCAGATCTGAAGGCTGGACTGAACTGGAATCTTGAACCTCACGACAAATAAGGTCGTACCTGCAGTGGGAAGAAAAAAGGAGAATAAACTGATAAACAAAAAAAACTTTGTATTATAATGGATAGGTAATTAAATGAATAATGCAGTAGCAGAAGCAATAGAAAGTAGAATTCATGAAAAAGGTATGCTTTATGAAAAATTATCTCTATCAACTAAAATCTATCATGATAAATCATGTAGCAGTTAATCACTGAGTCTCAGGAGACACTCAGCTCTTCTAGTAGAAGAAGAGCATATAGAAAGTGCAAAATAACTGTTTATCACATTAACAATATAAGTGAACCCGACCTGGGCAGGAGGAACAGGTACCTTGAGCTCTGCCTGAAGAGAAAAGGCTGCACTGGGAAACAAGGAAACAAGAACTGAGAAACTGAAGCTAAGTAAAATTCTGAGATGGGTGAAAGTCTGCAAAGGGTGCAGGTTTATATATCTGTAAGTTTAAGAAAATGATAGGAAAAATAGGCCTATCCCCCTTCAATACTAGAAGAAGGTAAGACAAACATGGCGTAGATTGCATCATTGTGGTACACTGAAAATCAGAAATTCTGTGAAAAATGGTGGAAGGTTTGCTGTGCATCAGGGAGTTTTGTGTAGTAAACAGGACTGAGTCAGGGCCCAGCAGCATCACCTGGTGGCAGGTCAGAACTTTGGCTCAATGTTAGGCAACATCTGCTTACAAAAGACATTATTAACTAGAGAATCATTAGAAAGTTACTTCAGGAAAGACCCACAGAACCCTTTCTGTAATTGCCACTATACCAATTTCCACCATGGAACAATGTTTAGAGTCATTGGCGCCTGTCTCAAAGATGTCTCAGGAGAAAGCATTTCTGATTTTGCTGTAATTAGGATTGAGAAGAGTGAACACAATATTATATGTTTTTTGCTTTAATGGTTGTTTATCTTAGTGAGTATTACCGATTTCCACAGAAAACCTGTTTGGCCAAATGTTGCTCAACTTATAAAATTACATCTTTTTACAGTTCCCGCACCTCAAGAATACACTATTGATATAGAGGTGACTCTTGTGAATGCAAGCTTCTTAAATGATTTCCGAACATTTCTAAAGGACCTGCCACTACCAATTGAGGCAACCATCAATGCAACACATTTAAATATCACAAGCCTTGAGGTGACCGCAGGTAAGTGTCTAAATAATGTCTTTCCACTTCATGGAAATATTCAATTTGGAATAAATTGTGTGTTTTCCACACCTGTGCATGAATAGCAGAGCAGAGTCATGTGTTGAGGAAATTACTGTCTTGAATTTATTAGGCCAAGTGAAGTCAAATTGAAACCTAGATCTGACGCTATCACCTATCCACAGGTGCATCATTCACATGCTCTATCCCTAACTCCATGCTCTGGAGAATATCTCATACCCCCTATGTCAGCCAGTTATTGGGCTATGTCAGGTGGATTGTGGCTTGGTTGGCCAGCCAATAGAGAAGACTGTTGTCTCATTTCATAGAGCTAGAGCCTAAATTAGCTAACCCCCTGATGCGGAAGGAGGTACTGATTGGGAAAGGATGCTTTAAATCTTGACCATTACCCCCACAAGACCACTCCTGTTTTTGTGCTTACCTTCACTCTCGACCACAGTATCCAATATGTCTCCTGTCAATGACCGTAATACAGGACTTGTAACTATGATGAATTAGTCTTTGACAGCCAGTGGTTGAGGTCAGTACTTTAAATATTCTGTGTAAATAACTGCTAATTAAGAAATAAAAGGCTGGTTACATTTCTTAAATCGAATGGGTAATGTAATGTAATGTTATGTAATGTATGTGTCTTGTAAAGCGCACTGCTGCCCTGAGGCGTCGTGGCACTGTAGACCGCTGGGGAACCCATCCTGGCTATCCCTGTGAGATGTTCCCTACTGGGTATCTCCAAGGTGAAACCAGGCATCCCCGATGAATGGTATGGTTTGGCGTATGGTATGGCTTGCGCTCTTCATTTGGAGATTGAGTTCTGCACAATAGGGGCTGTTTCATCACCTGATAAACCCCAACAGAGAAAATCCAGCTATAGAAGAATCCTGAATTAATTTAGCTCTCTTGGGAACATGTAAAAGGGACCATCTATCTCGAAAAACATAAGGATGATTCTCAGGGTTATCTAACCAGATATTGATAGAGCCACATGTCGTATGAAAGCTATATTTGCAGGCTCGGCTTCCCAAGTATCTGGGACCGATTTGATGATTATGGCACAGGATTTAAAAATATTATCACTCTCTTTTCGTGTCAAAAATTGAGGAGGGCATCTTGGTATCTACCAGTAGAAAGTCCTGAACCAGAACCCATATGTCTGTATATAATTCTAGCCACAAGACCATTCTTGACACAATCATATTTACTTAATAGTTGTACTACAAAGGAGAGTAATGGTGACATGATGAGCTCCACGGTTACATGTTAGAGAAAGTGCTAAAAAGATGGACCTAATGGGAAAAATTCAAGTAATTCAAAGAGAATCAAGCTTTGCCCATCATCAGGCAAGAGAGGTCCACCAATAAACTCTAGCGAACTTTCTTCATTGCTTTACTGTTGAGAACATCTTTAACAGAGAAAATAACTTTTATAGTGCAAAATCAGTCAAAGCAAACAGATTAGTGGAACTGGAAGCTGGTGGTCTACATAGACAATTTCAAATCCATGTTTTTCTTAGTAGAATGAGAGAGAAAAAAGCCTCTCTTCCTATTTTAGACCAGAGCGGAGTCGAGAGGGAAGATCAATGGTAAGCGGCTGAGTTGACACCTAGATATAATATCCCTCATGCCCATAAGCATAACATGACTAGAATACATGACTTGACCACAAATGATGAAGATGCTTTGTATAATTTATTTGACTTGTTAAGGTCATGATTTTCAGGAGTTTAGGTATGTATGTGCATTCAGAACATAGTGGTGTCACCTGGAGAGAAGGGCGTTGTTACTGGGGACTATATTGAGTAAAGAGAGGAAGCCAGGGATAAATACAAAAAGAACAAGGAAAATGTGTCCTCTTAAAAAAAAAAAACACGTGTCAAGTAAAATGCTTGCTTTCACTCTCAAGACAATAAGAAGATGACAACGTTATGAACGATCTGCTGAACCAGAGAAGAGGGAGACTGCATTAAAACATCTAATGGATACCAGTGAAGGCATTATTCTGTGCCAGCAGATGGATATTCTCTCTGGATTGCAATGGCTGTAGAAACCAGCCCGGGTGAGAATATCACTTACATGGGAGATTGCATTTCCGATTAACAAGGATTTAGATTGTTATCGTTAGGAGACATACAAGTGATTCATGGCAAGAGGATCTGTCTTTAAGTTAGAGAATGGACCTTGCCATTCCTTGGTTGTGGCCAGTTTTAATGGTCGAAATGTATACAGCACCTCACAATATCCTGGCTGACTACTATAAATGTAATTTTCTGTCTTTGCTGGTTATTGAATTAACATTTTTAAATGGTGGATTGTTGTGCAAAGGGCTGCAGTCTACCCACACCTGAAACCAATCTTTCTATATCTCAGCTATAAAAAACATCCTTTAAACGAATGGGTTTCATCTAAAATACCAAGAGGAACCTAGGTACATATTTTATTCGTCTCTCTATTATCCACACTCATGCTTTGATTATTTAAAAAATAAGATCCCAGTAGCGAAGTGGTCCAAATATCTCAACGACACATCACTGAGGTTTCTTTCAATGTTGATGATAATAATTAAGTATAATTGTAAAGGTGGGGTATGCAATTACTCCACGGACATGCACAAATAAAATCACTGCATGATACTCCATGCAGGAAATGTGTTGTTCCAAATATTTGCCTGTCTATTCTAATCTAATCTAATCTAAGCTGATGAATGCACAGTGAGGGACAATTTTAAAGTGTAATACCCAGAACATGCTCAGTAAGTCAGGACAAGTGCAACAGCCGAGGAGCAGAGAGGATCACTGAAGAACTAAATTATAGACTACCAGATGGAGTTTATAAGTATACTTTAGAGTTGAGACCACGAGCCTAAAGTATTAAGAACTCTCAAAATGCTATGGATTACTTCAGTGGCGTAACGAAATTTGAAGGGGCCCCCTGTAATGTACATGCAGGGGGCCCTCACACTCCGGAGGTCTCAGGCCAGGGTCCTGTCTCTACCCGAGGGGGGCCCTCCGGAGCTCGGGCCCCCCTGCACCGCGGGGGCCTTTGTTACGCCACTGGATAATTGATTACATTACAAACCAAGGAAAATCAGATAAATGACAAGGAGAGTTATCGGATAATAATTATATACAGACTTTCATAGGTTTTTTATCCAAGCTGTACAAGTCTCATAGTATTGATCAGCAGAGCTTTCTGGATATACATTCTAGCACTTTAAAACTTTGTGAGTTAACTTAGACCTTAATGGTCAAGGTCAGAACAGGAATTCCATCAGTTTTATAAAGAGTTGAGTGATATAGGTTGCCCTGCTGCTGGTCTTACATCATCGTCTGAAAAAATAAATATAGCACTTACACATATATGGCGAAATAATTTTATTCCAAAATGATATCACAGTAGATCTATTCACTTCATAGGCTTTCATTACGAGTGTCCAGTTAATTGGAGTGAGCTTTCTTAATACTGCTGCAGAGACTAGTTTCCGTGGTGTTATTTCCCCACTGATATCAATGGTCAATTCACCCAAAATAACTTTGGGCCCAATTAGGATGAGGGTCGGACTTTTGTCTGCCCGCCACCCTATCGTAGACGGGACAACCCAACAGACTGTTGGAGGTCCCGCACTTGTCATCACGATGCGACCGCCACCACGGCGGTTGCAATGCCTCTTTTTTGCATTGCCGCAATGCAAAAAAGGGGATGCTTTACACATCCCTGCACTACGTGGCAGACACTATGCAGTGCCCACAGCTTAGGGCCAAGGGGGTAGGTGGGCCTGCTACGGGCCCACAAAATCCCTTTCCACCTGCCTGTTCTTGGCGGGTTAACCTCCAGGAAAGGGACATTCACCATTGTAGGGACTACGAGCCCTTCCACTGCACTGGCGGGCTTAAGGAGCCTGTCAGATGCGTGGTGGTTGGTCTTTTCAACTGCCAACACACCGCATGCCATCGTAATGTGGCTGGTGGTGATTCACTCACCAATGTGGTGGGACTGCCACTGAAGGCTGTCGGTGGCAGTCTCACTGTCAACGTAATCGGGCCCTTTGTGTATAGTTAAACAAAGTCTTAGGTTTACATCCTATAACATGGTTTGAGAAATGGGGTTGCTGATTGACTGGGGTGTGAGCCCTGTTCAAGAAACAGCCACAGTCCCTTGCAGTGTGAATAACAAAAAGTCACTGAATTAACCTGTGGTTAACCCTTAGGTAACTTAGCACAAAAAGCAATCAGGCTCAACTTATAGACAATGTGTAAAGTATTTGTGCAGCACACAAGCTGTAATGAAGTGAAAACACAGAAAAATCCGAAACCAACTTTGAAAAAGAGAGTAAAATGCAATAATATGTTTGACAGGAAAAGAACACAAATCCAATAAGTTGAACCAGACTTATAAATAAGTATGGGCGGAAAATCCGTTCCGCTCGCGGATTTTGCGGATTTTCGGTAAATTCGCAATCCGCGAATTTCCAGCAAAATCCGCGAGCAGCGGATTTTATGGCTTGCTCGCACTGTTCGCTTGAGTTCGCGGCTTCCCAGTTCAACTTCGCGCCCCGCGAATAAGCGCTAAATTGCAGAAATACGATCTTAGCAAAACTGAAACTACTTACCAGGTTCAAAAGTTCAAGCTCATCATTAGTATCCATTTCCTGTAGTGCTTCCTGAGGGGCCCCTCCAGAGTTCAGTTGCCTACTTGCAACTATTATGTGACCCTGCTCTGACCCTCAGAATAGTTACACATATGCCACAAAGGTCCTGAATTACAGCTAAGGGAGACAAGCAGGAGCCAGGCTGGAAGTTCAAATCCAGTGACACATTAATCAGCCCCTAATTCATTATTGTCAGTTGGGGCAGGGCAGGTGTTGTAACTAATTTTGCAACAATGAAAGCACTTAGCAAGTGCAAAAGATCACTAATCAGGAAGCACTAAGGAAGCAGGTGCCAGCTAAAAAAATATTCTGTGACACATTAATCAGCCCCAAATTAATTCAGGTCACTTGAGGCAGGGAAGGTGTGCTTTGCTTTGCCACAATAATGTACACTGGACAACCAGAGGGTGCTGTGATGAAACAGAGGGTGGCATGGGTGGGCCAGAGGGTGGCATGAGTAGTCAGAGAGTGGTAGTGGTGACAGAGGGTGGCAGTGATGAAGAAGAGTGTCCCAAACAGGCTGGACACGTAGAAACAACAAGTTCGCAAAACTTGCGACCCGACAGGTAAGTTCGTGTTTGCGAAATTGTACAAAACCATCGCGAACTGGCAGAAACCCGCGCGAACACACAAAAAAAATCCGCAAATTCGCGAGAATTTGCAGATTTTGTGGATTGCGAGTTCGCAAATCCGCAAAATTCGCGAACGCGAGATTCGCAAAATTCGCCCATGCTTACTTATAAATGTTTAAAGATTTTAGTGAAAATAGTGCCAAGAAGTACAAAGCACCAACTGCGGCTCTATGGTCACGCTGGATCCGGTCAAAATGGCACTTTCAGCCCTACCTCAAAGGAGCCCAGGTCAGCTACCGTCACCAGGTTAGGCCTGCTAAAGTTTATTTTCTGAAATCCATGCTAAGAGTCCCGTTCACGAAGAAGGGGGTTGCGAGGAGCAGGGACAGTGTTGTGGATGTCTGTCAGCATAAGACAAAGACTAAGACAGGCGTTGCAGGTGGCATTGTTGGAGCGACTGCAGAGCCTGTGTTCAGGCCTGGTCGCCCCCACGCTTCTGTACTGCTCCTGCTCCTGCCGCTTCCTGTTTCAGTTCGTGTTCGGGCGACCCAGCCGCCGCTGAGCCGCCCGCCCGTACCAGCTTTTTCCCGCCGCTGCCTCCCTGCGGCCCCGCCCCCGCCAGCCCTTTCGAAGCCCCGCTCCCGCCAACCAGCTGATCCACCCACCCGGCTCCCTACTTATGCTACCCTCACGTATACGGCGCAGCGTTGATGCGCAGCGGGTGCGCCAATTGTGCGCCGAAGGCACGCCAAAGGCAAGCCCGTCTGCGCCTGGACCGCGCCCAGCGCCAGAACCCCTGGCCCCCACCAGCGATGCAGGACTACCCGACAGACCTACGACGCCGCCACTCTCAACGCACTCAATGCCGGCCGGAACCTTGCCTGCTACAGAGCCACCCCGAGACGCACCCACGGACCCTTCGCCTGCCAAGCCTGCCGATTCACCTGCTACCGGACCTGCACCACCCCAGCCAAGTCCAGCACCAGCAGCAACCACCTGAAGTGCATCCTGCTCAACACCCGCTCCGTCCACAGGCACGCCGTGGAACTCTGGGACCTGCTCGACGAGACAGCACCGGACGTCGCCTTCCTCACCGAAACCTGGATGAACGCCTCCTCAGCGCCCGACATCGCCATAGCCATCCTGGACGGATACAAGATCACCCGGAAGGATCGCGTCAACCAGACGGGAGGAGGCATCGCCATCGTACACAAGAACACCATCCGCATCTCGACTAACTCAGACGAAACCTTCACCGCCGCCGAACACCTGCACTTCCAGATACACACTGACGCCAAGACCACCCTCCGAGGCACCCTCATCTACAGACCACCGGGACCACGCACACAATTCAGCAAAGACATTGCAGACTTCATCAGCCCGCACGCCCTTCCCTCCGCCGACTACATCCTCCTAGGGGACCTCAACTTCCACCTGGAGAACAACAACGACAGAAACACCACCGCCCTGCTGGACAACCTCGCCAACCTCGGACTCAAGCAACTGGTGAACACCCCCACCCACTACGCCGGCCACACGCTTGACCCCGTCTTCTCATCCAGCAAGCACATCTCCTTTAGCCACGCCACCGGACTCCACTGGACCGACCACAGCTGCGTCCACTTCAGCTTCACAAGAACTACGACCCACCACCACCCGCAACAGGTTCCCCGCCGAAGCTGGAGCAAGATCACCGCCGAGCAGCTCACCGCCTCCCTCAGCCAAAACACTCCCACCAGCACAACGGACCCCAACGAAGCAGCCAGCAACCTCACCAAGTGGCTGACCGCCTGCGCTGATGACCTCGCACCACTAAAGAACCCTCCCAGCAGACCCAGCAGCAAGAAAACCCCCTGGTTCACCGACAAACTAAAGGAATCCAAGAAGAACTGCTGCACCCTCGAGAAAGCCTGGCGGCTCGACCAGACCACAGACAACAGGACCGCCCTCAAGCACGCCACCCGCAAACACCATCAGCTGATCCGCGCCGCCAAGAAGACGGCTCTCAAAGAACGACTGGACAACAATGCCCACGACAGCAAGGAACTCTTCAGCATTGTCAAAGAGTTCTCCAACCCCAGCGCCGGAAACAACAACATCACTCCCTCGCAAGACCTCTGCAACTCACTCGCCTCGTTCTTCCACCGCAAAATCGCCGACATACACAACAGCTTCGACGCACAGACCACGCACCCTACCACCGAACCAACGCCCGCCACCACCACGCTCTGCAACTGGACCCCGATCAGCACCGAAGACACCACCCGCACGATGAACTCTATCCACTCCAGATCACCATCCGACCCATGCCCACACCACGTCTTCAACAAAGCCGACGCCATCATCGCACCCCATCTCCGAGACATCATCAACTCCTCCTTCCACACCGCCACCTTCCCGGAGAGCTGGAAGCACGCCGAGCTGACCGCCCTCCTGAAGAAACCAACGGCGGACCCCACCGACCTCAAGAACTACCGTCCCATCTCGCTTCTTCCTTTTCCGGCCAAAGTCATCGAGAAGACGTCAACAAACAGATTGCCGCCTTCCTCGAGACGAACGGATCCCTCGACCCCTCACAGTCCGGGTTTCAGGCCAACCACAGCACCGAGACCGCCCTAATCGCAGCCACCGATGACATCAGAACCCTGATCGACAACGGGGAAACAGCGGCCCTCATCCTCCTGGACCTCTCTGCGGCGTTCGACACCGTCTGCCACCGCACCCTAGTGAAGCGCCTCAGCAACATCGGAATCCGAGAGAAAGCACTGCAGTGGATCATCTCGTTCCTCGCCGGAAGAACCCAGAGAGTCCGCCTCCCTCCGTTCAGATCCGAGGCCACCGAAGTCATCTGTGGCGTACCACAAGGATCTTCACTCAGTCCAACCCTCTTCAACGTCTACATGAGCCCCCTCGCAGCCATCGCACGCCAACACAACCTCAACATCATCTCCTACGCCGACGATACCCAGCTGATCCTCTCCCTCACCAACGACCCCACCACCGCCAGAGCCAACCTACACGAAGGGATGAAAGACGTCGCCGACTAGATGAGGAACAGCCGCCTTAAACTGAACTCAGACAAGACAGAAGTCCTCATCCTGGGATCATCACCCTCCGCCTTGGACGACTCCTGGTGGCCCCTGGCCCTGGGCACCGCTCCCAAACCAACGGACCACGCACGCAACCTGGGCTTCATCTTGGACTCCTCCCTGTTGATGGCCAGACATGTCAACGCTGTCTCATCTTCGTGCTTCAACACCCTGCGCATGCTCCGCAAGATCTTCACATGGATCCCCACTGAAACCAGGAAGACCGTCACCCAGGCACTCGTCACGAGCCGACTGGACTACGGGAACACCCTCTACGCCGGAACCACAGCCAAACTTTAAAAAAGACTCCAACGCATCCAGAACGCCTCCGCACGACTCATCCTGGACATCCCCCGACACAACCACATCACCGGACACCTGAGAGACCTGCACTGGCTCCCCGTCAGCAAGAGAATCACGTTCAGACTCCTCACCCACGCACACAAGGCTCTCCACGACCTGGGCCCCAAGTACCTCAACGACCGCATGACCTTCTACATGCCAACCCGCCAGCTACGATCGGCCAGCCACGCCCTTGCCACAGTACCATGCATCCGCAGAGCCACCACCGGAGGAAGATCCTTCTCCTACCTGGCAACCAAGACTTGGAACTCCCTCCCCACCCACCTTCGGCGAACCCAAGACCATCTCTCCTTCAGGAAGCAGCTCAAGACCTGGCTGTTCGAGCAGTAACATACCCCTCTCCCCCAGCGCCTTGAGACCCTCCCGGGTGAGTAGCGCGCTTTGCAAATGCTGTGATTCATTGATTGATTCATTGTAGCCCCCTGCTACTGGTGGATGCTGTAGCACGAAGAAGCATCTGCCAGAGCTTTTTGTTGAATTGGAATGCATAGTCAGGGGTCTCGGAGTGATCAGGCCTTTCAGCAGTTTCGAAGGCCCCAAAACCTAGATTACAGCTCTCTGAGCCACACCAAGAGTCCAGGACCTGAGAGGAAGCCATTGGGGATCGGAAACCCATTTTAGCTGGATCCAGACACTTGTGCAGAATGTTGGGGGAGCCATTATGTACCTGAGGCTCAGAGCAGGAGGCCAGCAAACTATCCCTTGGAGTCATCCTGGGTTCAAGATAAAGCTGCAGGTCCAATTCTTCTACAGGCAAGGAGGCAGCAGGGCAGAAAGGAAGTAAATCATCAAGGGAGTGGCAGGTCAACAGAGGGGCAGTACTTTCAGCAGCACAGCACTTCCCAGCAGTGTATCCACAGGTCCAGAAGTGTACTAAAGAGTGGGTCCGAAAGTCCTACTTTTATACCCTGGTGCCTTTCTTCTGGAAGGTGGGATAAGCTTCCTGGAAAGGTTCTTTGAAGTGCATGGAATTTTCCTGACTCTCCTCTCTGAGCTGGCTGTAGTGACAATAAGAGGTTGTTAGGCCCTTTGTGTGAAGGCAGAGCACAGGCTATTCCATTGCAAGTGGGGCTGTGCCCAACTCCGACTCCCCTACCCTGACAGTAGATGGCAATTGAGACACATCTAACCCCTTGTGTCATTGTCTGGGAGAGAGTCACAAAGTCTAAATGTCAGTTACACCCAGTCATGTGAGCCAGGCCAGGCTGCAGGCACAAACGAGCTAAGGGTAGAAAAATGCAACCTTTCCTAAAAGTGCCATTTTTAAAATTGTAATAAAACCCCAGACTCTACTATAAATAGGTTATTTCACTACAATTCCAAAGATACCAAACATTACATAGCTACCAGCTCCCATGTGAAAATGACAGCTTTTTAAATGAAATAAATAATGTTATCCAATGGGAGGGGTAGACTTCACAGTGGTGAAAAACACATTTTTTTCCTACCAGGATATGCAACATTTTAAAGTGCATGTCCAGTCTTTTGATTACACAGCACTCTGCCATCTGGCCTACCTTAGGGGTGACATATCTGATAAAAGATGAGTTTAAGGCCAGACAAGGGTGTTTAAATGGAAAGTCGACATGGCAGTGTGACACTGTATTCAGGTTGCATTGATTAGGCTGGGACACGTTTTAAAGTACTACTTGAGGGAGTGGCATAAGTGCTGCAGGCCCATTGGTAGCATTTAATTTACGGGCCCTAGACAAATGGTATACCACTCTACAAGGAACATATGTGTAAATTAAATATGGCAATTCAATATATGTCAGTCAAACCATCTTTAGGAAAATGCACACAAGCACTTTAGCACTGCTTAGTACTGGTAAAATCCAACAAAGACAAATTTAAGCAAAACGTAAAGGGAAAAAGACCAAACGTTCGGGGGCAGCCCTGCAGAGAGGGTGAGGTCTAAATTAATATTTTGATACATTCATGCAGAAAAAAAGATGGTTCATTTTTTTAAAACTCTACACCTTCTGGCAAATTGTAAGCTTAGCTAACTGAATCTGGTGGAATGTAAACCACAAACCTCTTTCGCATTTCCTGAGGAAGGTGTATGCATGGCAAAGATCAGTACTGTGAGATTGCAAGATTATTTGTTCTGTTGGAGAGTTCTAAAACTCTTTTCTCCATGGGTAGACACACAAAAGGAAGTCCATACTAAATATGTGACAGACTTTAAAAAATGCTCTAATATATTGAAGATTATATGAATAGATTTAGCTGTACAAACAAACAAAGCAGTGGCAATGAAAATGATTAATAAACCATATAATAAAAGGATAGTAACCTTATGATGGTGTTCAATAAATCATTGCATCAAATGATGAAATCAATCTTTGGTGAGAACCCCTCACTAATAGCTGCTAGCTAAACCCTTTTAGTACCAAACCTCCCCTCTGAGATTTTTAGGTGGCCTCTAACCAGCATACCTTGAGTGAATAACAGAATTATTTTCAGTTAGTGACTGTACTTTTGGAAAGTTTGTACCTGTCTCTATCTGTACTTAGGGATGGTCTCTACTTGTCTTGTTTGTAGCGACAATTCTAGATCTGAGAAATGTGTAAGGACTCGACTCCGGAGAGCTGATACGCTTCACTGAAAATGTTTGCAGCTGAAAGTTCACTAGAATCTCCATATGTAAGCTGAATATTGCCATTGCCAAGCTTAAATACCTTTTTAAGATTATTACGAAACTACCAGATCTGATGATGATAAAATACAGGAATTAGCCTATGAATTATTTTCTACTATTACTAAAACAAACTTCACATTCTAAAACACATTAACACATGTTAATGCAATTGTTGTGTTATTAGCCTAAAATAAAGAAAATGTTATATGTTTATAAATGAAAAATGTGCTCTCAAATGCTTGAATATGTGAAATGAAATGGTGCCCACATAAACAGAAACCACATTGCACATGCAAATTGTATATGGTTGGCAGGTATCTTTTGCCAAAAATATGTAATAACTATTATGAATTTCACCTCTGATTGGTGGATATGAGAACTATCACAAAACAAGTCCACAGCGATGAGTAGTTTGGTAGGGGATATATAGTAATAGCGGAGATGGAGGAATAATTGCAGGACAGTGACCTATTACTCTAATAATCAAAGGTTACCTACATATTACTAAATCAGGTCAGATCTTATGTGGTCACAAACTAAAAGTTTCTTCAGGGTGTCAAGAAAGTGATTTACCTTTGTCTGAGTTTAACGCTCCTCAGTTCAGCACAAGAGGCAGCTTTTATCTCCTCTTCACGCCACTTTCAAAGGAAGTGCTCTCTTTAGCTTATAGGAGGACAAATATTATTAAAACAAGGCTTACGCTGAGGAGTGCTCGGGTCTTCCCACCTCTTACTTCACCTCTTTTGGGGGATTGTTTGTAATTTTTGGAACATTTACTAGCTGCTGAATTTTAACGTCTTTTTAAGAAATCAGGTAAAAACATTACTTTTGTTACTAGTACTGGTAATGCCAATGTTGAAAACTGTTTAGGTTCACGAGGTTCTCCGCGTTTTTCCATAACCATTTGCTAATATTGAGTATCAGATTTAGGTCACTTCCGTTCCCACCGTCTTTAATTTATAAAGGTTCACAATTTCCTTGCGAAAACAAACAGTAGAGTGTTTTTGCCAATGCTCTGCTATCAACCATCCATGATATGGAGACCATCACTTCAAACATAAACTGTGTGGAGCAGAGAAACACTTTTGTTGGTCATTTAGGATTTGACAAAGCACCTGTCCCACTTAGAAGAGGTGACCACTGGTAGGGCCTCTGCTAGGGGTCAGTCACTGGTGTCACAGAACCATCACCTTTATTAGACTGGTAAGCCCACCGTATTTAGGACGGACCTGCTGACAGGGACTTTCCCTGTACCAGAATTTGTAATAAAAGTGAGGAAAAATTACAGTGCAGGTAAAAGTAATGTACCTAGCAAAAAAAGACGTTGTCTATTGATCAACTGTTTTGGAGTTGTAGATAAACCTCATGAGCCAAAACATCAGGATCTGGTGTGCTAACTAGCACGATTTCTACGGGGAAATACCTCCCGATCGATCCCTACGTGGCTCCGGTGCACTGTAATTTTTCCTCACTTTTATTAGAAAATTCTGGTATTAGTTAGAGAAACGTGAGTAAGGTGGGGATTTGTGCACCCCGTCCTGAAGAAGGTGCTTCTGGCACCGAAACTTGACGCACACAAAAAGGAGGTAACGCACATTGTCAGCCTAGTGACCTCCCACCCTCATTTTTAACAGCACCCGCCCGAGGGCTTAATAAATAATTTTTAGTCACCCCACGAGCCAGGTTCTTTTTAACTATCACTATTTCCCAAACCCCACAATACACTCACATTTATTCAAAATACCCTCTCACCAACACCACACATAGTCTAACAAGTGCTCCCACGTCTCCGTAGGTCGTAGCACGCCGTACCCCGTAGAGGGGTACGATGACCCCGATGATGAAGCATGACACCAAGGGGCCTGTTGGTGTGTGAGGGGACCTACAAACATAAAGGTGTTCTGCTGAAATATGCCTACTTTTAGGGTGGATAGGTTCTGTGGAACAAACAAGTACACCAGCGGAGTCACATTCTCCAAAACTATTTTACGATTGGCTTTCCGTATTGTACCCTGGACAGCCTGTGTTAAAAGAAGACATTTTTATACTTTATGTAATCTTTGGATCCCAACTTCTGTTACATTGGGTTTTCTTTTTGATGAGAGAATAACTATATCACCCATTTCACCACCAGTCATTAGTATAATATAATCGCAAATAACAACCATAAACTTTCAGTTGTTGTTTATTTAAATGGGCCTTGAGCCACAGCCAGCTATACAACTAAAAACCACAGCCAATATAGGTGAGAGAGCATTTTTGTTCTTTCATATAAACTGTTTTCAATAATTTTCAATGAGCACAAAATGGGTAAAACCTACCTTGAAGGAGCTACCCAGAGTAGAGAAAAAAAGTTTCTTTAAACAATCCAACAGCCCCGAAAATTAACCACAGGCATACCAAAGTGTTCCTTTGTTTGATGATGCTGCATGCGTTTAGAGGCCTACTGTGACGTCACCATGTCACAATTGCTCCTTTACCAATTGTAGGAATAAGTGGTCCCAATAAAGGGTTTGATTCGGGTTATAAATTGCTACTTGGAATAAAGAGTTGGATAAATGTCTCTGATATCCAAGGTTGTGGTGAAGTTTGGGAGAGTGCAATGAAGATGGTGACTGTAAGAATGGAGAATAGAAGAGTGCAGTCTGGAGAAAAGGCTGGGGCCCCATCAGGATATTGTGTATTAGAATTTGGCACATTGCCTATGCACTTCATGACACTGGCATCCGAGACAAGGCCCTGAACTGGACCCACTCCTTCCTCACCTGTCGAACACAGCAAGTCAGACTACCTCAGTTCCTCTCCGAGATCAGCTATGGAGGACCCCAAGGCTCATCCCTGAGCACCACTGTCTTCAACATTTACATGGCTTCACTCGTGGCCATCGTCCGGACCTACAGACTCAACATTGTCTCCTATACCAATGACACCCAACTGATCCTCTCCCTCACCAACGAACCCATAACCGCAAGAAACTACTTCCACAGCAGGATGAAGGCCATTGCCACCTGGATGAAAAACAGCTGCCTCAAACTGAACGTGTACAAGATCGAAGTCTTCATCCTGGGACCCACCCCATCAGCTTGAGATGACTCCTGGTGGCCCGTCGCAGTTGGAATCCCTTCACCCCCTTGGACCAAGCACAAAACCTCGGCATCATACTGGACTCCTTGCTCACCCGTTGCCAACTGGATGAAAAACAGTTGCCTCAAACATAACTCGTACAGGACCAAAGTCTTCATTCTGGGAACCACCCCTTCGGCTTGGGATGACTCCTGGTGGCGCACCACATTGGGAACCCCTTCAGCCCCACAGACCATGCACAAAACCTTGGCATCATACTGGACTCCTCACTCACATTGAACTGTCAGGTCAATGCGGTCTCCTCATCATTCCACATGCTTTTCCTGATTTGAAAGACATTCAGATTGATCCCCACCGAATCCAGAAAAACCGTCACCCACGCACTCATCAGCAGCAGATTCGACTACGGCAGCGCACTCTATGCCGGCAGCACCAAGAAACTCTGCAAGAAACTAAAGAACATTCAAAATGCCACAGCCAGACTGGTCCTTGATATCACCCGCTGCAGCCACATCACTGAACTCCTCCATGAAATCCACTGGCTCCCAGTCAACGAAAGAATCACTTTCAAGCTCCTCACACAGGCCTACAAAGCTCTCCACAATGCAATACCAGCATACCCGAACCACCTCCTCCCATTCCACGTACCCACAAGACACTTCCGCTCCACCCACCTGACCCTGGTCACCTCAAGACCTGGAACAACCTGCCTGTCCACTTCAGACAATACCTATTGCTGAGCCAGTTCAGAAAGGATCTCAAGACCTGGTTCTTTGGCTGAACCCCAGTTCACAGACAGATCAGTACCCCCTCCACACCACCCCGCGCAGCGCCTTGAGGCACTCACGGGTGAGTAGCCATGCTTTGCAAATCCTGATTGATTCATTCATTGACTTCCTTCAGATTCATTGGGTTCGACAGGAGGTTCATGTATGAAAGCATGGTATGACCTAAGTGGAAGGAGAACTATTTGCAATTCTACACAAATAGAAGACTTTAGAAATTCATAATTTTCTCTCTGTTCAACCTGAGCCATGGTTAGTAGGCTGACTGTATATTTCATGACCAGTCTGGCAGTCACCACCTCTTTTATGGTTTTATGTTTTTTGCTCCAAAATCTAAATTAAATATGGATAATAAAGTCAGGTGAACCCTTCATCGTTTAAATCCGCCTTGAGTCGACAGTGTTTCAGTAAGTTGAAGTATTCCGCTGTGACTTGCTTGATAAAGTCATCAAGAAAAAAAGGACTGGAAAGTTATAAGATGAAAATATCAAGACTCTTTCTAGACAAAACTTCTGATCAACATGGGGCAGATTACTTCAACATGAATGTCTTACTTTAGGGGTGGCAGTGAAAAGTGTCTCTGTACAGTTCAAAGGTTCCAGACACTTTTCCTGAACGTTTATGGTCCTTTCTCAAATTTCCAAAGCAGCAGAAAGTTTTGGTTGCAGGAGTCAATCAATGTTTTATGATGGTTAAGAATAGCCAATCATCGAACTAAACGCCTACTAGCCGTAGAAACACTTGTCTCCCTGCTTCAAGATCAGAGGTCCCAACATTGTTTTTTTGTGTTATTGTTATGTTTGCATTTCCCAGCTATGTCTTTATTCAAAGACCCTCTAAAAAGAAAAAACTTCATAGACAGTCAGAGCCATCAAGCATGGTGAAGGTAATAGGCAAAGTAACACAATGAAAGATTTTTATGAAAATATGGTCAACTTAAGCAAAGCCTTGTATTGTCAGAACATTATGAAGCATTAGACTGAGCACTAGAAGCTGTTAATTATAGCTCAAGAATGTATGAGACTGTATTAAAGACAAGTTAATATTATTTCCCAAATATCTGTACAGCACTGCTTTTTTGCTCAAATCTCAGATAAGACTGTGTAACAAATGATGACCAGTTTTCACAGTTAATTCTTTGGCTTGTAGTTTTGCTTTTAGAATAGATGCCACTACATGCCCCAGAATCCAGAGGAACAAGAGAACTAGATGAACTGACTCCTTACATTGGAAATGAATGAATGACATCGCTTGGCGAGGGCTATAGAAATAAAGAACAACTAATTATATGGACAAATGTACCCCACAATGAAACATTAAAAAGGATATTGCAATTCACCTTGGTGTTCCATAGCTTCACAAAGGCCTCCAGCCAGTAGTCCCATGTCTCTATATGGTTAGGGAACTCTTCTGAGACTTTCAATATCCTTATAATGTGTATTTGGGGTTACACTGTCCTATGAATCTGGTGTATTGTTTATATGAATTGCATATATGATAGAAAATCCTACATTTTCCATATAAAGTTTCTAAACACCAGATAGGCAAAGACCACAGCATATTATAATAAACTGTTCATTCAGCATTACATTTACTCTTTCGCAAAGGCATTATATAAACTTGAAACATCATCAACCTGTACAAAAAGAATTTGAGAGACTTGAAATTCCACCTTTTCAATCACTACTGCTAATAAACATGTTTAGCTTTATCGCTGAGGAAACAACAGGCAATCCTCGGCTGCTGCTGAAGGGTGACACTAATCCTTGGTGTAAGAAATTGGATTATTAATTGGGGGGGTGGTAGCTCCACTCAGGCAACAACTACAATCCGTGTCGGGGTGAAACACGGAAGTCACTAAATTAATCTGTGCTTAATCCTATGGTAGCTTGGCACAGACCAGTCCAGCTTAATTTAGAAGCAATGTGTGAAGTACTTATGCAGCACATTAACAATAATAAAGTGGAAACAAAACACAAGAAAAATCCTAAAATAATTTAGAAACATAGAGAAAATGTGAATAAATGAAATGATACTTGAAAAACAAAAATCCGATCAGTGGAATGGGACATATTCAATTGTAACTTTATTTATTGAAAATAGTGCCTAAAAGCACCAATCACAGGCATCTGGTCACGCTAGACCAGAGAAATGTCACAGTTCAGGCCAACCTTGATGGAGTGTGGACCTGAGACAGGGACCAGGTTAGTCCCTTCGAAAAGTTATCTTCTAAGTCCAGACAAAGAGTTCTGTTCTTAATGGAGGAGGCCACAGGAGGCTGAGCTTCACAAATGGTTGTTGCTATAGCGTAAAGAGCTGGTCAGGTGTTGTGTATGTACTTCACTGTAGCTACATTTTGGTGGTCGTCCAGGCTATTTTTGCTGCAGCGTGAAGCACAGGTCTCCCGTTGCCACTCACTGTGGATAGTTGTTTCTGGCATGAAGAGCAGGTTTCACCAGATCTTTGCACTGGAGGTCGTCACACAGCAAAGTTTCAGCAGGAATGTGCCAGCTTTCATTGATGAGTAAGCCAAACGATGGGATTTTTACCTTCCGTTCAGGAGGAGTATATCTGATGCCAGTCAAGGGTCCAGGACCTGGGCACCTCTTGGGCATCAGGGCTCCCTCCAGCAGAGACTAGCAGCAGGACTTAGACAGGTCCATTTCAGATACAGGCATGTCCAGTTGCAGCAGGTCAGGCAGACAGTTGCCAAGTGCCTCTAAAGCTTGTTCATTTTCTATATCTCACACAGTAGATCAGCCAACTGGCCCTAGGAGCCACTCTTGGTAGCTTTGGATGAAGGCAAACAAGTCAAACCTTCCTTTTCAAACAGAAAGGCAGTCCTTCAAGCAGCAGAGCAGTTATCTGGCACTAGGGCAGTCCTTCTTCTATAACTTTCACAGGTCCAGGAGTGTTCTAATGAGTGGCTCTGCAGGTCCAATATTTATACCTGTGCCAGCATGTGTGTGGCCTTTTTGGGGTGGGGCTCGCTTTCCTTTGCCCACATTTAGTTCTGGAAAGTTCTTCGCTACCCCTGTAGAGGCTTAAAACTGTCTGGGGTGGCAAAAGGCAGGGAAGACCTAGTCAGGTGCGTTTGTGTGTGCAGAAGACAAAGCCCTTTGAAGTATAAGTGGGACTTTGAACTGCCCCTCCCCAGTCTTCCTGCAATGAGGGCTGGCCCAGTAGACATCTAAGCCCCCCCTTTGTGTTACTCTCTGGAAGCAATGCACAAACCCCAACAGCAGAGCCATTCAAAAGCATGTGACCCAGGACACTGGCAGAAGGCACAGATGGTTGAGACAAGAAAATGCCAGTCTTGTAAAGTGGCATTTTCAGAATTGAAATATAAAATCAGATTTCACCATTAAAGAGGATTTTAAATTACAAATAATAGGAGTATAAACAGTATATCTCTACCTGTTCCCAATCTAAAAAAAGCCCTTTTTAAATATAATATGGTACCCCAGTATTAGTCAATGTGAGAGATAAGGCTTACAGCAGGGAAAAAACACTTTAGAAGTTTTCCCTTGTTAGGACATGTAAAACTTAAGTACACATGCCCTACTTTTTAAATATAATATACTCTGCCCTATAGGCCTTTGGGGCTTACCTTGGGAGTGGTTTATCAGTATTAAAAAGGAAGGTTTAGGTCTGGCAAAAGGTTGCTTTTGTCAGGTTGAAATGACAGTTTAAACCGCACACCCAAGCAGGCCTGAGGTATGTTTAAAGGGCTGCTTAAGTGGTTGGCACAATGAGTGCTGCAGGCCTACTGTTAGCATTTAATTTACTGACCTTATGCACATGTAGTACCACTTTACTAAGGACTTACAAGACAGCCCTAAAGACAACAAAAGCATATTTGGTAAACAGTAGGGGTGATGGCAAAAGGTATGGGGGAATACCACTTTAAGGTTGTCACGAGCTAAAGTAAAGGTGCTAGGGCCTGAAACTCAGAAGCCTAAAGAGGATGGTGGGACTTGTATAGCTGCTTCTAATATTATAATCAAGGTAGAAGGCAGTGAAAAAGTGAAAGGATAAGGCATATCCAATCAAAGCACTGGAAAATCAGAATACTTCTCTGTGCAGGTCAAAAACTAGATGAAGGAGAGTGGCAGCCAAAGCAGGATCTGAAATTGATAGAACATCCATTGAGTGATGAGCAAGGTGCAGACATAAATGCCACTCTATCTATATATGATAAAACATTGGTAATAATAAGTCTGTCCGGCAATAAATCTGTCAGTAGACGGAACTAAAATGTAGTTCATAAAAAGTGTCAAATAACCTGACATTTGAAGGTAAATGTTAGAAATATATTTATGAATGAATGCCGTGAGTTTATTCTCACTGGCAGTGAAGAGAGAACGCGTGGATTGCTCCGGGGTGAAAGTCCATGGACAGAGGCACACAGTGATGGGGCAACATGTAGAGCCCAGAGCCGAATAGGTGTGAGAAACGTATTACAGACTAGGAACAAGATTTGGTTATTCGCATTAAAGGACATGAAATCCATACAGATATTTTATTTGGGTAAATTGTAAGACAAAAAAGTTAACTCGTTCAAACCAAAACAAGTCTGGCAGTGGGCTTCAAGGGCATGTTTGTCAAGAGTTTCCTCCCCATGGTGAGGAGGGCACGGCCTAAGCCTGCTGTCCGTCTTCTCTTGGAGATGCGCTCCCGCAAGATTTCATATTCAAACAATATTCTTGTTTACATAGCTCCTAAAAGCTGTACAAAGATAGGTCTGGATTGCAATGTTCTTGTGCATATTGTTTATCTGAAATGAAGCAGTGTGCGAATTCACAATTTATGACATAGTATTACATAGGACTCAAAATGTGTTTGTTCCCAGTACACCCAATCTTAGATATTATAGCCATTACTGCATTACTCCTCTGTTACATTTTAATATGTGATTTTTCGTTTTCGTAAATGTATACAGTTTAGCATGTTCTTATACTCGTCGTTTGAAATGCATTAATGTGAACGCTGAATAAAGACATGAGAACACCTGAAAGCGTGTTAACGTCTAGTTTGTGTAGGCATCGTTGTTATCTTGCCATCTTGCCACACCTTTATCGTAAATGGACTTCCTTCATGTGTTTTGTTTGTTAGTCTGCACCGCGAAGGAGAGTGGGGTGAATTGTTCCTGTGAAAGTGGTTACTTCTGGCCAAGTGATGTTTGTCCTGCAACCCCTACATGTTCCGGCTCGTCCACAACATGTGATTGCCTTACCTCCTATCCCTCCCGAGGATGTGAGCTCTCTCTGCCTCCAGGTATGGAACTTGTTTTCAACAAATAACGTTTTTTGGCTCTGTGTTATTAAGTTTCCACTTACAGTTGGGCTTCTCTTTAACTTGATAGGTTGTGATAGTCACATATTAACCTTTATATATGCTGCATAAATATGATTGGTCCAAAGGACAAGACAAGGCGGCGAGCCAATAGCAGCCCTGGAAATAAATCTCAGATTAGCCCCATGTTTTTCTCGGCATGCATAGTGAGGAGGTCAGCATGCATAGTGAGGAGGTCAGTGGTCTTTGTTTGCACCAGGAAAACATGTCTGTGCCATAAGAGCATTCAGTACATGATGCAAAAAACTGGATGCGCGGCAATCAAAGGTATACCATAGCAGACACACTGCATATGATACAGTGTGCCTCAATGGACACGTGGTCACCGACAATCTTCTGAGACAAGAAAAAAGCATTTAAAATACCGATACCGTCCAGGACATAATGCCCTCCACGATGCTTGTGCCGCAGCCTCAGAACTGATGGTACCATCAGAGTTGAAGCTAAAGTTTGCTGCTGAATACATGGTTACTCATTCAATTGTTTTATCAGTCTCCATAGCAGACCAGTCTCAGGTCCCTCTGTGTTATGCCAGAACCATGAAGACATAGACTCATGAAGTAAATCCCTTGTTAATATGGATGTGTACTTTCTAATCACGAAAGGGAACATTGTTCGGGACACTCATGTTCCATCCCTAATGAAAGAAATGCCTGATGTTTTCAATGAGTGAAGCACAAAAGAGTCACCCATAGTAAATACTATTCAATTTACTGAATGTAGAATTTTTTTAATTGTACTTTTTGATGCATATTTGCTACATTTCATCAGATATATTGGTTTAGCAAACTGTGAACTAGCCATACGATTGAAAACCATAGAAACAGAATGACAGCCCTCCACATGGTTCCAGCTGCTGGGCCTCTGAGCAGCAGTGTCATGTGCAGCCCTTCTATGAAAAAACATGGCCGCCCCCTGTGCACAGCTCATGCACTCATGCAAGTTTACAGATGACATCACAAATGACATATTCGTTGGCATCACTGGTGAAATTATATACAACATCACCATTATTGACACTTACAAATTATCTCAAGGTAGATGGGAAACCGGTTAGAGGTAAAATACAAGTGAAATTGAAGCTGCTCTAGGTTCAATGATGCTGTTACCTCATCAATATGTGTGCATGGTGTGTGACCGGCATGGCGCTACCCCTGGGGCTACGCTGAGCACAACAGAGTACCGGAGTGTACTTCCATGCATTCAACTCATTTCCTTAAGGATGCTCGTGTCAAATATCATTTGCCATATTTATACAGTCTTTGTTCATATTCACTCCCTAAGCAATAGATGAGAAAATCAGTATTGCTGAATGCATTTCCAGTACATGGTACTCAGAGTCAGAAAGCTGATTAGTGTAAACTGTAAGGCATATTCCTGATTAAAAAAAGAGATGGGAGACATTAACAATGAGTGCACTACTATTGCCATGACAATAAAGGAAATATTAATTACTGGCTCTTTTGTGAGTCCCAAATACCTGTAGACTCAGCGGTGAGTGCCACCCTGGGTTATTGGCCAACCCTACAGCGACGCAAGCATGAAGTCTTCCTGCATCGCCTTGCTGAACAACCCTTGAGTGGGGAGCATCCCTAGAAATACTGAGAGCTGCCCACACCCTGTCTCCATGGAGGGATGTGACTTGCTTCATGTGGAACTCCTCTTCTACAGATTTGTCATCATATCTGATTGAGCCTCCCACCTTTACTGATGACTTTGGAAGCACATGTAAAAGTGGAGGTGAAGTGTCACATAAAGTTGGTCCATAGTTATGTACTTCTACAAAGTGTTGCTAGACAACTAACGATTTAGTAAGTACACCTTCCTTCCAGCAAATGACATCTTTACTTGTCACTGTATCTATCCTACGATGTGTCTGCTTTTCCTATGTGTTAGTCACTTAAGCAAATTCATGTGACCAGTCTTTTGTGGAAGTGACACTCGCTTGCTTGGTGACAATGGGATGTGACAGCTGAAACTAAATATTAATTTCCTGTTACATGCTTTCATTTGTGTTTATGGCAAATGGCATATAGTGAGTGGGCATGAGTGGGCTGAATGCTGCTGGGAGGGGTTGTTCTCTTGAGTTTTGCTGCTTTTTCTTCCATAATTTACATCAAACTTGGCAGTGCAGTTGACTACTTGACTTAATATTAGCAATTCTTCAAAATATACATTGACTGGCCTCTCGCTCCAGCCAGAGGAGTACTATTCTTTTAACTCATGTTATTGGCTACATGCAGTGCTTAATTTGAGCCAGTGGGGACCACCAACACTTATTTTTGGGGACAGCGTTTATTTATCTCCATGAGGCATTTACTGAGAGCAAGGGAAGTAAAACAACTTAAGAGGAAAAAGGAAGGAAGAGAAAGATGGAATAACCGCCACCAAAGGCAGTAGCGGCTTATTCTCTGATGAGGGTCAACCCACTGCTTTTCGCAATGTAAATAAAGGAAAATAAAATAAGAACTAAATGTTATTATCATTGTATTTGATCCTGGTAGCAGCTTTGCAGGTGGAGTGGGACTGTTCTGCTGACAGAGGAGCAGAGAGAGGAGTGGTGGGCACTCTGTAGTGCACATGAATGTTTTGCCGCCGTCTCTGGCCGGCCAAACAGTCATGTGCACTTTGCATGTTCTCCACCCAGCTTGAATTACAGCCTGGGTGGAGAGCAACCCCAGGCTCCCAATCCCCATCTGAGTGCTAAACCATGGTGCTCAGATCAATCACAATGCTGCACCGCAGCATTGTGATTGGCTTATGGGGGCCTGAGTTCTTCTTGTTCTGGCCAGAATGGAGGGACGACGAGGAGAGACGCGGTGAGGAGATAAGTTTAATTTTCTTTATTTTACTCCTACCTGGCCCCCCACCTCGAGCAGTGCCAGCCGCAACTGACCAAAGGAGAAAGCTGTAACCTGGTCGAGTGAGATAAAGGGGAGGGAGTGACTGGAAATGGAGGAAAGAGGTATGGAGTGATTTAAATGCTACACAGCTTTAGCATCGGGTGCACTGACTGACATTTAATTGCACCTACCCTGGGAAGGTGAGCAGAGCTTTGGGAACTGGCATTCATTTATTTACAAATTAAGCACTTGGTGTATCCATCCTCCTGATATGAAGTGCTGCCACTGCAATGCATAAAGGGATATTTTATACCTGAAGAGTACATCCAATCATTATCTGGTTTATCCCATTCAGGGCCTTTTTTATGAGTACCTTGCACCACCGTTGCGTCACTTTTTGTGATGCAGCGACAGTATAAAAATTTGCCAAACTGCGCCATATTTACGAAGTGATGCATGTAGACAGATGCATCCCTTTGTGAACCCCTGTGCTACATTATACTTGCAACATGTATGAAATATGCAGGGTGGGCGTTCAGGCGCAGAAAAGGCACCTAGAGCAACGCTTCTAGGATGCCACTTTGTCAAATCCTTACGCCTGCCTCACAAAAGTCATAAGGAATGACTCAGGCCCTTTCACATGGAGCTTGCCCCATGGGAAAGGATACATTGCCGGAGTTGCGTCTGTTTTCAGCCACACCCCTGCAATGCACCACTTTTGCACCTACTGATGTATCTGTAAATCTTTGCAACATGGAGCGCCTTACAGTAAATACAACACATCCATGGTGTTGCAAGAAGGGCACACTTAAAAGTGTTGCATCGCTGTTTTCACGCAGCGATGCAAAACCTTTCATAAATGAGGCCCTCAGTACTTTATATCGTATATGCATTCTTTTCACAGAAAGAAATCCTGGTTGCTGTATTTTTTGCCAGCATTGGCAAAGCCAATAGGGAAGGCTTTAATGTGATAAAGTGCATTTGTGCATGAGATGCATGCAAACGGCTTTCGATAATCAATAGCTTCGTAATGGCTCTGCCAATTCTCTTTACTTTCTTTATATACACATGTTTTAGTCTGAAGGTTGAGTGCAGGTGCATACCCTGACAGGTCACTTCCACTAACATTCCAATCATCTGCCCTCCTCTAAAAGGTTCTCTCTCTGATCAGCTCATAAGGTAATACCTGGGACAGCCTGTTTTCAACTGTAGAAGGACCTCCCTACACAAAAACAACCCTGCCTGTGTTGGTGCTAGGAAACACACAGTGTGCCTATGCAGAAAGCAAGCAGGAATATGGCATATGAAAGCAAATATGGTGCATTCCTGCTCTCTCAATTTGATGCAGTGCAGCAAGTTCCTTTGCTGCTTCTAACTGCGTCAAATATTGATACATCTGGCCGCTGATGTCTACAAATAGACTCCAGGCAAACAAAAGCGCTGGCAGACTAACAGTGCTTAGCTGAGTGTGTTCTGTATACAGGATTAGCCTGGGTCAGCAGCTCCTACCACTAGCTTTCTCTTTAGTACCCCTTGCACTACCCTTACTTCCCTTGTTCTGAAAGGTCTGGAAGGCACCAGTAGGTGCAGAGAGTCTCAGTACTATGAGAACCCTGTATATTCTGTGTTATTTATAACCCTGTGATGTCACTCTGGGACTCAAGGGTGCAAGATGTCACTTTCGCCAACCCCTGCTATATAAGTTAATCAACATTCATGCACTGCTTCACAACACCAATATTTTAAAATGCTTTACAGCAATAATAATGTTTTGAAATGTGCCAAATGTACCTGTACTGCAGATTACTGTATATTAAAGTATAAATGGACAAGTGATACATAGTTACTTTGCCTTTTTCCAGGTCCAACAGTGACCAGAAAAATGAGAATGAAAGTCATAAAAGAATATGACCAGAATATGGCTGATCCATCATCTAAAGAATATCAAGAGCTTAAAAAGCACCTGAATGATTCCGTAAGTATCCTGTTTGTTTAAGTTGTACTTTGCAGGTCTACGGGACATACAGGGATTTGCCCTCAAGGATTGAACCTGGGATTTGATTTGAGGGCATCATCCTAACATGCATTTTTTTTTGCCCAATCCAAATGAAATACAGGGGTGAATTTCAGTAGATTGGACCTGCGCCTGAGAGAGACATACATTCCCTTCTGTAGACCACACAAGGACATAGGTTGCAACTCTGTCTCTCTGATTGCATGTGTTCGTTGTTAGCGTTTTAATACATTTTGAGTCAGATGCAAAATAATGGCTGGTGGATCATGCTAGAACCCTGAAACTGGACTTTTCAAATAAATTGAGAGCTGTATAAGCATGTAAATTCCAGAGGGATGAGGTCTTACTTAAGGCATTGTTAGAAATGGGGTTTCTGACTGGCTAGGATATGCATCCAAGCCAGGCAGAATCCACCACTGTACTCATAGTAAAAAAGTTACACATCCAAGATAACCCCTGTTTTCCCTCTTGGTAGCTTGGCACAAGCAGTCAGGCTTATCCCAGAGGCAATGTGTAAAGCATTTGCGTAACAAACACACACACCAGTGACACAATAAATACACCACAAAAAGACTCTTATATAAAAATAAGTTTCTGTATTGCACATACACATAGACTAAAACCACATAAACCAATAATTATTTTGCCAATTAGGCATTTGTCATAATATCACAGTTAGTGCAATAAGCTAAAGACTTATATGGTGCGCACATCATGAAAACACCATCACGGAGCATACAATGTACATCCTGAAATAATACTCATTATCCTGTCAGTGCAAGACAAAAAATTACACATATCATGGCATCAGGGCATAACATGCTGCAGTGTAGGTTAGGGAAAGCAGAGATATGAATCATAAAAAGATCACCATAAGCACATCAGAAGCTTGTAGTAAATACTTAGGTCATGGAATTCAATTTCAGAAAAACAGGACACAGCCCAGAAATCACAAATCCATGCCATAAAGATATAAGGAGCAGCAACCTGAACTCCTAATACATGGTATACAGCACTTCTGTTTCCCACACATAGGCTACCAGACCACCTACATTCGTGAATACAGTAATTTCAGTGATTTTTTAAAATGCGGTCAAGGTTCCCCACCCCCATAAGAGAATACTGAAGTGAACAGGTGTCCCTGGTGTGCAGGATCACAGGGGGGACAAACGAGGGAGCTGACCGCATAGACGCATTGCAGCTACAAGAAGCCCAGCAGCTGCACCTGCATGCAGGTCCCCTTCCTGCAGCACACCCTCTGAGCAATGTCAGTGGGCCTCGCTCACGGGCCTGCATTACTACCCATTTCAGATTCCTGCTGGGCATGTGGAGTGATGCCAAAATCAAGGGGAACCGGGTCTAAGTCAATGCCCATAGTGAGTTCTGGCGAGGGCGCTCCTTCTGAACCACTGGTCTGTCACAGTCCCCTCACTGGAGGGGTCACAGGGCTAGGCTTGGTGATGTGGCAACCTTTGCCATCCTTAAGGAATTCAAAAAGCGCTCCACATGGACTGAGTCCTTTAAAGCTTCCGCCCTTCAGACGCGGTCCCAGACTAGAGCGGCTCACACGCACTGTACTATAGAAAACAGAAAACGAAGGGCAACTACTCATGACGCCTTGCTAAATCATCTCTCCAGGAAAACCTTCCCAACACACTGGGATTGGGCATAGAGCACTCTTTGGCGCAGTGGCGCCCATTTAGTTACTCGAGTCACCCGGTCTTGACTAACTAAGCAGCGCTTGATGAGCACTGCCCTTCAAAAGCACTCAACATGTGCTGAGGGAACACGGGTGCCTTAGACTCGCTGAATGTGATCAATGCCCTCTGGCCAGACTTCCCAGGTGCCGAGTTCAATGGCAGAGGTAGGAAGGGTGGTCTTTGATGGTTCTGAGATCCCTAAGGACAGGGACGAGCTCAGCTGCAGCCCTTGGAGATAACTGTGGGCACCAAAGCAGGAGTGTAGACAGCACTGCAGCACACAGGGTCCTTATTATGTGAAAAGGCAGTCTTTCAAAGCAGATCAGCATAACAGAGCAAAGGCCAAGTGGTGATTTCTCCTGACAGCCCACAGTTTCTCCTGTCAATGTGTGGTTCACTGACAGAATATCGATGTAAAATATATAAATATAAAAATATTCGATAAAAAAATATAGGTTGCAAAAATATCGACTCTTTATACTTAAACAGGTAATTGCAAAAATATTGAGAAAAAAATGTTGATGTTAAACATATAGGAACCGATTCCGATCTCGCTGGGAGAAGGCTCCGTCCGACTCGGATCCGGAGGGCTTTCCGGCTGACTGTGCTCCGGGGCTCCGAGCGCCCGAGTACGATGCGAACAAGCGCTGACGGACACGGGTCACTCGGAGCCCCCTTGAAGTCAATGAAAGCCTGTTGTACGATGGGTACATAGGCTCCCATTGCCGAAAAAGGTACTTTGGGCACAAGTGGGGACGAGTCTGTGCCAACCGCATGTACATGCATGTGTAGGGGGGGCCCTTGGGTCCCTCCTGTGATTGACTCGTGAGGCTAAGGGTGAAGGGGGGTCTGGTGTGGACCCCCGAAGTCCGCTTCCCAGAGCGTTTACATGTCGCAGTGGAGTCTGGCGGCTAGTGTGCGATGGGAGAAGTTGTCATGGGCAGCTGAAAGGTCCCGGAGGATGAAGGCTGCCATTTGGCCCTGGTCAAGGAGGGAGTGAATGTCATTGGTGGCAGTGAGTAGGGTGGTCTGTGTGCTGTAGTTGCTGCGGAATCCAGATTGGGAGATGTCCAGGACGTGTCAATGAAGTTTGGTAGCTGGTATTGATGGCCTTTTTGATGGCCTTGCCTGCGAATGGAAGCAGGGAGATGGGCCTAAAGTTCTTGTGGGCCATAGAATCTGCGGAGGGTTTCTTCAGGAGGGGGTTGACATCGGCATGTATCCAGTCATCGGGGAATGTGGCGGTTTCGAGAGAGCAGTTGATCGTCCAGTGTAGTTCCGGTGCGATGGCTGTGGTGGCTCTGTGGAAGATGTGGGGAGGGCAGAGGTCTGAGGGTGCTCCACAGTGGATACTCTTAATGGCCTTTAAGGTGTCTTCTGTCGTGCACGGGTCCAAGTGAGCAGGGTCTGTAGGGGTGCATCGCTGGGAGTGGGGGCCAGAGAGATGCAGACTTCTTGGTTGTCGAAGTTGTTATAGAGCGTCTCAATCTTGAGGTGCAAAAAGGTGCTGAGTCTGTTGCAGAGGTCTTGGGAGGGTGGGACGTATGTTGTTTCGCTGCCGTGTTTGGCAAATTTCTTGATGATGGAGAAGAGTTATTTTGAGTTGTGGGTGTTGATGAGGATTCTGTCTTGGAGGAAGTTCTTCTTTGTGTATTTGATGAGTTGTTGGTGTGCTGTGGTGGCTGTTCTGTAGGCGATGTGTGTATCTGGGGTTTTGCTGTTCCTCCATGTCTTTTCGAGTCGTTGGCAGGAGCGCAGGGGCAAACCAGCTTGCTTTCTTACATGTCCAACCTTTTACACACTGCACTTAAGGCCTACCTTAGAGGTGACCAATCTGTAACAAAAGGCAAGTTAAAGGCTTGGCAAATGGTTTTAAATCTCAACTCGATGTGGCAGTAAATTGCACACAAAGGCCTTGCAATTTCAGGCCTGAGACAGGTTTGAAAGGCTACTTGTGTTAGTGGTCTCACCAGTGCTGCAGGCCCACTAGTATCATTTAGATTACAGGCCCTGGGCGTATGGCATACCACTTTACAAGGGCCATATAAGTAAACTAAATATCTCAATCAGGCATATACCAATGTCACTATATTTTAGGGGGGGAACACGTGCACTTTAGCACTAGCTAGCAGTGAAAAAGTGATTTGAGTCCTAAGGCCAACAAAAATATACAGCAAAAAAGTGGAGGTAAGCAGGAAAAATGCTGGGAGAAGCCCACCCTAAGGATGACATGTCTAAAATTTGACTTTGGAAAATCATGGCTATTCATTCATACCTTACTGCAACTGTGATCATTGTGTTCTGTTCCTTGACTCACCGCTTGGCTGCTATGCAACATCTACCCAATGAAAAGAATAAACTTAGGTGAGGCCTCTTTCTGTGGCAGACTTGGCCTCTCCCAAGTGCTGATGACTCTGGACCCTGAACTTTTCACTTTGAGGGAGCTCAGTGGTGCTTGTGACCTCATGGTCCAGAGACTCGGGTCTGACCGGGGGAGAGAGAATGAGAAAAGGCAACTAGGGAAGCAGAGATGACAGGCTGTAGAAGGCAGGATAACTAGTCATAGACAAACTAGTGGAGGGAGACATGGTTACCATGGAAACTAGAATCTGGTTTATATTTCTGTGGTCTTGTGAATGTCCAGGTTATTTAGCATTTGTGTAATAGATAATGTGCACTCTTTACTGTTCAAGGGAGTTTGTAAGAGGCGCCCCGGCTTTGGTGCCGGTAACTTCAATGGCTGTATGGACCCCAGTATTTTCTCTTCCACATCTTTCTTATCATCCTGCCACCTCCTCTTAATTTCCGACACAATGCACACTCGGCACCTGGGGCATTCATCATGTCTGGAGCCGAATCACCATTGCCTTCTTGACAGCTGCACAGAGTATATTAAGAAGTGGATTAACAAATTCCCCAGAGTGAACCATTACAGTACCCATCCTCCTCCACGAATGACCTCTCTAAACACCTTGCTCTCATTTTGATGATTGGGCACCACACATAGCAGCTAGAGGGGAAAAAGAGCTATGGTTTCAAGACACCTTCTATTCAAGTGATTTGTCGGTTGGGTCCTAGTTGTGGCAGATTGAATCTAGTTGTATGTTTTTGCAGTGAAAGCCTGGTGAACATTTACTGAGTATATTACACAGTCAATGAATCAGTAATCTTATAAAGTGCGACTACTCACCCATGAGGACGCTGATGGTCCTTACAAAATGCACATTTATGAGGCTCTATCTACTACTACGTTCACAAGGGGGGGGGGGGGGGGTAAAAATACATTATATTTATATATGTGGAATTATAACTAAACATTTTCAGTAGCACGCGCAAATCTAATTTGCATCCGCGTAAGACTACGCCTGTCTCCATGTATTGTCTTCGACTAGGAAAGTTAAGCTGCTACAAAGATATACTGTTACACATTCATAAACTTAATATTGTATAAGGTTTCTTTGCAAAATGTACCCTAAGCTTTTGTGTTTTCTTTAGCACAGTATTACGCATCTATGAATCTGGCACTGGTTCTCTAAAACACTATACCATTTAACAGCAGCAGGGGGTAGGATAGAAGTAACCAATCACATTCTTGCATCATGAAATGGGTTCACGTGTTTCACGCTTTTGAAAACACAGTGCTGACAATTTTCACTCATTCTCAATAATCGATCATCATTCCTGACTGAGTACAAGTCAATGGTCCCAATGAACTTGAAAACACCAAAAAATGTACTGTAACGCCTATTCTTGGGCAATACTTTCAAAAGGGTTAGTTACTGCACCCAAAAAAAGTCAAACTCCTCCGTTTTGGATTTTAACAGGCGTAACAATTATTACATCCAATACCGGAAAACTAGTAATTGAGCAATAAACAGTGCTTAATTTGAGTCGATGGTTTCCGGTGCTTGGCACCAGCACTTAACTGTTAGCACCGGCACTTGTGACTGCCTGCCACTAGGTGGCGCTGTCTGCCTAATTCAGAGATGACCACAACAAAGGCCAATTATTGATGCAATGGCATTTTTATGGCTTTGGGCCTGAAATTGTCCGAATTGTCACATTGTTTGTAGTTGTATTGTTACAATCATTAGCAGCATAGCAGGGCAATGTGTGGTGAAAGCTGCAGCGGCCTCCTGACGAGAAAATTGGCACTTATGATTTTACAAATTAAGCACTGGGACTAAGTAGCGTGAATTAAAGTGTGGCCTAGTAAATCAGGAGTTAGCTGCCGGGTCTGTTGATGGGGAGATTGTATTTTGGTAAAATGTAAAATCAGTGTTTTTGATATTTTGTAAGCTCGTTCAGGTATATGGGGGACACGGATTACCTTCCCGCCTGCAGACTACCATGTTGTGCATGGCTATCCTGGCATATTTCTATATTTGTAAAGCTTGTGCTTGCATGCCACCTTCATGATTCATATTTAAGACAATGTGTTTAATTTTCTGTTTTTTTCAGTACCTTGTAGCCTACGGATCTCTACCAGGCTTTCAATATGCATATGTTACTGGCTTTAGGTAAGAAAAGTATTTACGTGATAATATATCATGTGGCAGTGCTGAAAGCACAGACACTGTAGTACACCATGTATGTAAAAAGCATTCTGAGTCCCTGCATGTGGCCTATTTGTAAACACAGACTATGTTTTACCTTGTAAGAAGGTATTTGATGTATTAAAATGATGGCCCTGATTCCCATGTTGTTGTAATTTGTGGCACTTATCGCACCAGATAAATAAACATACCCCGGGGTGCATTATTTTTCAGGTGTGACAAATACGACCTATTCCAAGTTTTTGGGGAATAACATTAATTTGCACCAAAATCCACTTGCTAATATAAGTACTGTACAACTTTGCCATGTTAAACTTCAGGAGGTGTGACCTGATGAAATGTAATAAATGGTAAGGTATGTACTGTTAGGGACAATATTACATTAAATGTTACATTAAATGCGCATTTTCATTGTTTGCGCCGGGTGCAGCTTTTAAAAGGTGCACCCAGAGCAAACAATGACAAGGCACTGCATTATAGGGAATGTGCTACCCCACGGCCGTCGTCAACTCGCACTGCTCTGGGGCAGCACATTTATGTGAAAAACGGCCTCTCCATATTTTCACAACGCAGGCGACACACTACTGCATTTTCAAAGAGGATTAGAGATTCCCATGCAGGCGAATGCATTAAGTGACCCCCTTTTGCCCTCCAAAAGACTCCTCTCAGGGGTAGCCCTGACAGTGTGACACCTCTGCGCTCACATCTGTAATACGGCGCAGGTGCAGAGGCAAAGGGATTCCCTTATTTGCATGGAGCATGACCCTATGCAAATTGGCGACTGCCCCCTACAGATAGCACTGGAGCTTCATGTGGACCAGCGCTATTGTTTCGTTTCGTTTGAAAAACTTTATTCGATTCTTGTGAATCATAAAAGTACATAGTTACAATAATCAAACCGTACTTAAAGTTAATCCATATTACATTTTACACATACTAAATATGTCCAAAACAACAGATAAAATGTCATCACAGGGTTTTCCATAAGCTACCATTTTCTTTGTATCAAACCAAGGGTGTAATAATAAATAGTTAATAAAAATTGTATAAGGCCATATTTCCCAGTTTGCTTATCACATTTCATGATTTTTCCTGATTCACAAAACAGTTCTAATAAAATTTAGCACAGTGTAACATGTGACGGTATTGGACAAAGAAAGTAAATAATTAAAACCTTCCTGATATGAACAAGGGGCAATTTCCCTCAGGATTGGCATAATAAAAAGAGCCCTGATATCTTTATATATGGGGCAAAACAGCATAAGGTGCATTGTTCTTTGTTCGGCTAAGTTATCACAAGGACAGGGAGTCAGTCTCTCACACCAGCTCAGCTGATTGGGAAAAGCCACCAGAAAGTGCAATGTGCTGAGATGGAACCACCTTTGGAGGGAGAGCTAATGGGAACCATCAGCAATCTTTTTGTATATTTGTTTTCCAAAATTTGTAATTGGCTGGTTTTTTGACTTCCCCAAACTCCCGCCCCATAAGTTGTAATTAACTGGCATTTTGACTTATATAAGACAAGTATTTCGGCCATTGGCTTATGACCAAATTTGCCTGCAAAGCGAAATAGGCCCTCTATAGTTCTACTTGTCTGTTGGGCCCTAGTCTCAATCCTGTTGTCCCAATTTAATTTATTATTAAAAACATTCCCTGAAAATGTAAAAGAAGGGACCTTTTCAATTGTTCTACCATTTACCACAAATATTCATGTTTTTGTGATTAGGACCACAGACCATAATAAAAGACTTATTAACCCCTTAAGTGCTGCTGACGGCCAATGGTCGTCAGCAGCGCTACCTCCCCAGTGCTGCGCACGACCATTGAACGTCCATTCAGCACTAGTTCTAATGGACAGCGCAGCACTGGGGAGAAATGTTTAAACGCAGCTAAGGTGTTAAAATTAACCTTGAGATCCAAATCCGTCATAAAATCACTAAATGCTAGCCGTTAAAGTCAGCAGTACGGTGTCATTCGCGTAAGATAACAAGGTAACCCTGTTACCCCCTACAGTCGGATAATCCAAGTGCTGCTCTATTAAAAAAAATTCCACCCGTTCGTATATAAAAGGAATAAAAAGGGGGCCAAAATGCATCCCTGTCTTACACCCTCTGTGGATGCAATGGATTTATATATTTTTTCCACCCGATCCATAGCTTATAGAAACTGAAGAAGATGAATGCATCCTACGCAAAAGGGTAATAAGTGCCTCCTCAAAACCCATCTTTTCCATGAGTAACCACAGCTTTCCCCTGTTAACTGTGTCAAATGCACTGGATAAGTCCATAAAGGCCAAGTGGATCGATCCTCTCTTGGCTTTCATGTACTTACCCATAACTAGGGACAGGTTGAGGCATTGTTCTTTCGTGGGATATCGGGCCGGCCTCATTAGCCCAGAGCTCAAGGCGGGTAAGAATCACCCTCCCATGACTTTGCATGAGGCGTCAATTAGGGAAATAAGCCTATAGCAAATTGGATCATTCCTACTACCCTTCTTGTATATTGGAACCACCACGGCTTCTTTCCATGAGTCAGGTATGCGGCCCACTATCACTGATTTAAAAACATTCGCCAACAACGGCGGCCATATTCGGAGATTACCTTTGAACATGTCTAACGGAGCACCTTTCGGGCCCTGGGGCTTTTGCAGCAATACCCTTCAGTAACGCATCTTCAACCTCACCATTCGTAATGGACAGACTCCATTTATTCGCAGTGGCGAGGTTGACAGCTATATCTTCTTTTTGGTCATGCAATAATACACCCTTAGCATTACAAATTTTCGTAAAATGAACTACCCATGCGTCTTCAGTTATTAGCGATTCCATATTCCTAATGTCATTTAGAATCCTTGAGAGCACTAGCTCTCTCCAGGTCATCCGATGCGAGGCTTCTTAACTCCTCTTTTCTCTTCCCAATTGCTAATTTATAGTTTTGTCTAGCTTTTATTTATTTATTTATTTATTTATTTATTTAAGTTTTGTATAGCGCTAGTTGGACCCGAAGGTATCAGAGGGCTTCACATCGAATACAAATAAGCATCAATAAGGCAAGTAGGTCGAAAGCAGGGCAGGGAGAACATGAGGAAGTAAAAGTCTATACAGTACCAGCAAAAGCGCACAATATGGCGGAGATCAAGGGAGAGTCATCCGGCTCTCTCTGGGACCATGGAGATAGTGATCTATCAAAGTCACCATGGAGATAGTGATCTTTCAAAGTCAGACGAGGGATTCTCGTTTAGATCCAACCCGCTCAAGAAAGAGGGCATTGAGAATGATCTGGAATTTCGGGAAGGAGGCGGTCATCCTGATGTGGGGGGGATGGAGTTCCATATCTTGGGAACATTACCCGCAAAGGACCTGTTAGATGTTTTACGTTTCTGTGATTTCAGAGGAATGAGTAGTAGCGTGTTGGAGCTTCTGAGGTTCCTAGACTGACCGGCTCTATGGAGTTTTTTGGCCAGATATTCCGGTTTTCCTGTATGCAGGGCTTTGTGTATGAGGCAAGCTGTGCGGAAGCTGGCTCGTAGGTTAATAGAAAGCCATCTCAGATCCTTTAGAGCCGGAGTGATGTGCTCATATTTCTTAGTTCCCGTGACCATTCTTGCTGCTGCATTTAGGGTGGCAGTCAGAGGACCCAAGTGAGATTTGGCTGTTCCAGTCAGAGTAGCAATGCCATAGTCAATCCTGGAGAGTACCAGTGCCCGAGTGGCCTGTTTCAGGTCCTTCGAGGGGAGGAAGGGTTTCAGTTTGTAGAGTAGTTTCAAGTTAAGGAAAGCACTTTCGGCAGTTTTAGAGATGTGTTCTTTCATGTCCAGTTTGGGGTCCAGATTGATCCCCAGTGATTTGACGGAGGTTGTAGGTACAAGAGGAACATTGAGGGTGTTTAAGGCTTTGAGCCATTCAAGAATTTAGGGATTTTCAACTTTGTTTGAGATGAGGAGCACTTCTGTCTTTTCTTCATTAAGTTTGAGGTGGTTGGATGAAGGCCAATGTTGGACCGCTGTGAGTGTGCCATTTAGTCTGTGTATGTCTGCGATCGATGTGGTTTCCAGGTAGAGTTGTGTGTCGTCCACGTAGAGGTGAAAGGGGATGTTGGAGTTCCTTAGAATTGTAGTGAGGGGCTCCATGTAGATGTTGAAAAGTTGTGGAGAGAGTACTGACACCTGTGGGACTCCTCTAGTAATGGGGAGGGGGATAATTAATAATAATAATAATAATAATTAATAATTATAATTAATAATAATTATAATAATAATAATTCCTAATAATAATTCCTAATTAATCCCCGGCACAGTGGACCAAATGCAGGGCTTTCTTTTAGATCTTTTTGGGCTATTGGTATTCCAGAAGGGTCCGCAAAAGCGTCTGTGTCCACTTCTGTAATACCATAGTTACCCAGGGGTGCACAAAGCAGGTGCAAACGCCCATTGGGATTTCTGGACGAGCTGGACTAGAGCAAAGGACAAAGTCACATGTTCACGCCAACAACAATGGTGTGCGGGCTGGCTACAGGGACCCAGTTAGGCCTGTAGAATAGAGTACTTTAAATTCTCTTTGCGGATCATTGAGTGGATCTACGTCAAAGATGCGTATTGCCGCTGAGGCGATGCATTAGTTCTGAGGTGCAGCAAGGATGTGGTGCGAAGTCCTGATTCATTGACGTTGAGGATCCTGTCTACGGGACTTGCAATGTGAAGTCCACTGTTTAGAATGCGAGGTGCAACTTAGACAATGAGTCGGTTCCAATGAGCGCTGAAGCTGCAATGTAGAGTTATGTAGTTAAGATTATGTTTGACAAGGGATGAGAGGAGCATGTGCCAGGAAAAGCGTCATGCAGCAGAAGTTCCAAAGGTGATGCATCATTCCCAAGATGCAGTAGGCAGTGGCAATGCAAGTCTTTTGTGATGGTTCGGATCCATGCTACAGCAGAGATACGTTAATTCTACTGGGGGATGAGCAGTTCAGCCAAGGAGATGCATTGGTTCTGTTCGGGGATGCATCACTCTGCAGAGAAGATGCAACAGTTTCTCTGGCAAGCACCATAGGCTCACTTTCAATGGTCCAGGACTGGGGTGGCACCAATTGGCAGCGTGGACTCACAGACGGCAGAGTCCAGGGGCAGGGGTTGGAAGCATCTTATGTCCCTGAGGCTTCAGATCAGGAAGCCATCCAACTAGCCTTTAGAGTCACTCTGGGTTCTTGGGTCGAGAAATGCAGATCCAGTCCTTCTCACCCAGGCAAGAGGGCAGCAGGCAGAAGATCAGTACAGCAATTCAGAAGTCCAGCAGAGGGCAGTCCAGAAGAGTGGCAATTCCTCAGCAGCACATCAGTCTTTTTTCCTGGCAGAGTATCCACACATCCAGAAGTGTACTAAAGTGGTAGTGACAGAGGTCAAGTACTTATACCCAGTAGTATCTTTGAAGTGGGGGAGGCTTCAACGACATACCTTTGAGTTGGACAGAGGTCCTCCCTTCCTGCGCTGGATCCAGACTCACTACTGTTATGTTCCCTAACCTAGGCCCAAGCAGCACAGCGACCTTATACCTACATTCGTCCTACCTTGCTCTGCATGACGGTTCTAGCAATGTCCTTTTACCCAGTTATGTGCTGAATTCAATATCAATTGGTTTCCTTGAAACTCCCCTCATTTATTATGCATGAGGATTTTTAGTACCATATCTTAATCCCCTGCACATGACGTACATAACAGGATTAACATACTCTGTAGAAAAGTCATCGCTATCTTCATCCTCGAGCAACAGGGCTACTTTGCATAATTGCAATTATTGACTTAGGTTTATTAAATAATCGTACTCGCAACATATCGATTGTGGTAGGACCCAGAGGCTAGCTTTTTGGTATTAAAGAGCCTCATCTTAACTAGATACGGAGACGAGAAGCTGCCACGTTACCACTGAGGTCCTACATGCTGAAGCTTCGACACACAGCAGTCTGACATCCCTTGCTGTGTGTCCAGCCTGTGACCAAGACAGGGTCCTTCATTCTCTCCAAACAGGTAAGGGGGTTATAATGAAGTTTTATGTAGCTCTAGCCAGACCCAGGGGTATCGGAGCACTTTACAACCGTCGAAATGCATAGACCAAACAAACATTCACGGTAAGTACAATGCAGATATCAGCACAAGTGTCAAGAGTCTCGAGACAATATCGGGCATACACTTTGCGTATTAGAGGGTTAAGTCACCAGTGACAGTGAGTACTCGTAGTACCTCATCAGGATGACCCTAGTCTGGGTATCCCACCCCCATCATTGGGTATTGTCAACAGCTCTGCTGCGTCTCATGCCCCTTTGCTAGGGACCGATCTAGGAAAAGATTTTGGAGTTGCTCTTTTAATTTTGCGAAGGAGGGGATAGTTCTGATATGGGGGGATAGCGTTCCAGATTTTGGGCGCGGTTCCCGCAAAGGATCGGGCTACATTTTTTTGGTTGCGCACTTTCATTGGGATGAGTAGTAGCGTGTTTGAGCTCCGGAGGTTCCTGGTTTGTCCGGCTTTTTTTTACTTAGAGGCCAAGAATTCAGGTTTGCCTGTGTGAAGGGCTTTGTGGGTGAGGCAGGCTGTTCTGAAACTGGCACACATTTCAACTGGGAGCCATTTTAGTTCTCTGAGTGCGGGTGAGATATTGTCAAATTTCTTCACTCCTGTGACCATTCTAGCTGCTGTGTTTAGTGTTGTTTTAAGGGGGGCCAGGTGCGCCTTTGCTGAGCCTGAAAGTGTTGCAATCCCATAGTCGAATCTGGATAACACCAGTGATTGGGTAACTTGTTTAATGTCCTTGGCTGGGATGAAAGGTTTTATTTTGTTCAATAGCTTTAAGTTCAGGAAGGCGCTCTTGGCAGAGATCTTAATGTGTTTGGTCATATTAAGTTCCGGGTCTAAACTGATGCCTAATGATTTTACAGAATCCGCCAGGGAGATGTTTCCGTCGAGTGTGTCGATCGTAGATAGCTATTCTGTAATTTGAGGATTACCTTCTTTGTTTGAGATGAGGAATATTTCAGTCTTGTCCTGATTGAGTTTTAGGTAGTTCCTTGATAGCCAGTGTTGGACTTCTCTGAGTGTGTCATTGAGTGTCTGAATGTTGTCAATGGATGTGGTTTCCAGATAGATCTGTGTGTCATCGGCATAAAGGTGGAAGGGATGTTAGCTTTTCTGAGTAAGGTTGTGAGTTGTTCCATGGAAATGTTAAAAAGTTGTAGGGAGTGCACTGATCCTTGGGGGGACTCCCTTACCAACTTGATGTAGGTCAGACGTGAAGTTTTTGATTTTTATTCTTTGAGTGTGGGTGTGGAAGAAGGAGAAGAACGATTGTAAGACCACCTCATCTAGACCTGCCCTTTCTTGAAGAGCCTTAATGAGGAGGATGTGATCAACCGTGTCAAAAGCTGCAGTGTTAAGCTCTTTCCTAGGGTATTCTTGGCTTTACACCCACATCCATGCAGGGTACACCCTGTAAGGGTCCGCATAGTAGGAGTACGCTTGGATACTGTCATGTTTAGATGCCTGTATATATTCACTGTTTTAGCACCATGGTATAAATGTATCTACTGTTTACTCTATTGGTGCTTGTAATATTTTACAGTTGCTTCTGTATAGTGATTGTCGCAGCAAACATGTTTTATACTAGAATGACGCTGGTTCAATAAATGCTTATTGAAAAAGTGTCCTACATTTATTCTGTGTATCTCTCTGAGACTAAGTGAGTACGAGTGACTAAGTGAAAAGTACTGAACTTTTTCCATGATCGCTAAAAGGTCAAGGGTTGTCATGTTCAGAGGTTGCCAGAATCTAGTTGCTCCTTGGTAAGGTTAGGGGGCTTATAGTGGCACTGCGAGCTAGCTGGTCTATAGGCTAACATATTCTGTGGGGGTGTCCGGAATCAGTCTAGATACCAAGTCCTTAGTTTATATTATCCGAACAGTGCAGCCCTTTGTGTGTGGACAGGGCACAGCCTATAGAGGTGTAAGTGAGTTTTGTGCAGCTCCACCTTCCCATCCTGTCAGATATGGCCCATTGATGCACAGCTAAGCTCTTGTTATGTGTGGCTGTCAAGTAGGAATACACAAAGCCCAAATGACAACCATATCCAGTCATTTGATCAGATACATGCTACAGGCACCCAATGGCTACAGAAAGAAAATGCCAACTTTCTATAAGTCAAAACCAAAAGGGATGATGGACAGAGTGTTGAACATTGCAAGCACTCACCCCTAGTCAATTGATCTGGGTTTAATCGATCATCATTCTTAATCTCAATCCGCCACCTCAGTTCAGAATGGTGATGGATTAAACCCCTTTGGTTTTGCTTTGTTCGCCCTTGGCAGGGTATGCCCAGACTTGGGTCCCTTGCTCACTTTGCCACTGGATTCAAGCTAGCCTGGCTGATGATGGCTAATAAGCCAGAAACGGGTCCCAGGATGCTTGTTTCCGGTCCAGGGAAGACAAGGCTTGGCAGTTCAGGCTGGACTGTTCCCATGAGGCACAGGGTCAGACTGATTTGCATATGGCCATGTCTAAACTGGCGGGGGCAGAGTGGGCTAAAGAATGACGATGGATTAAACCCAGATCAGTTGACTGGGGGTGAGTGCTTGCACTGTTCAATACTCCGTCCATCATCCCCTTTGGTTTTGCTTTGTTTGCCCTAAGTTGGCAGGGTATGCCCAGACGTGAGTCCCTTGCTCACTTTGCCACTGGATTCAAGCTACCTGGCTGATGACGGCTAATTAGCCAGAAACCGGTCCCAGGATGCTTGTTTCCGGTCCAGGGAAGACATGGCTTGGCAGTTCGGGCTGGACTGTTCCCATGAGGCTCAGGGTCAGACTGATTTGCATATGGCCATGTCTGAACTGGGGTGGCGGAGTGAAATAAAGAATGATGATGGATTAAACCCAGATCAGTTGACTGGGGGTGAGTGCTTGCAATGTTCAACACTCTGTCCTTCATCCCCTTTGGTTTTGCTTTGTTCACCTTACGTTGGAAGGGTATGCCCAGATGTGGGTCCCTTGCTCACTTTGCCACTGGATTTAAGCTAGCCTGGCTGATGACGGCTGGTTAGCCAGAAACCGGTCCCAGGATGCTTGTTTCCGGTACAGAGAAGACATGGCTTGGCAGTTCGCGTTGGACTGTTTCCATGAGGCACAGGGTCTGACTGATTTGCATATGGCCATGTCTGAACTGCGGTGGCGGAGTGAGCTAAAGACAGATGATGGATTAAACCCAGATCAGTTGACTGGGGGTGAGTGCTTGCAATGTTCAACACACTGTCACTCATCCCCTTTGGTTTTGCTTTGTTCACCCTAAGTTGGCAGGGTATGCCCAGATGTGGGTCTCTTGCTCACTTTGCCACTGAATTCAAGCTAGCCTGGCTGATGGACATGGCTTGGCGGTTCAGGCTGGACTGTTCCCATTAGGCACAGCATTGCAATACAATACAATACAATACAATACAGAATTTATTGTTGAATTAATAAAAATCCTTACAGTTAGAAAAAGTACAATTTGCAAATATCCGCAATACAATTTGCATTAAAAATCAAAGCAACGATTGATATCAAAGTAAAAAACAATAAAACTTAAACTCTGCGTCAGACCCCCCCCACTGACTACGTAGAGATTTATGGAATGAGCATGGGGGATAATACATAAAAGTAAGCCTCAGGCAATGTTTTAAAGGATCATGCACAGATCTGCAGCTGCTTCCCAGTCTCTATGATAAATTTGAGACCCCTGCAAGTCAGAATTGGCGATGAACCTCCCAGCCAGATTATAACCGCTTGGCGACATGTTCTTATGTTCAGTTTGATTAGGATATCCCGCAAACATTTTCTTCTAGCCACCATGAGGGCCGGGCACACACAAAACAAATGGATTAAAGATTCGTTTTGGTAATCACAGAGTCTGCATTTTGGGCAAGCATCATGGGGTTTCCAAGAGGGTCTTAGATCCTTGGACTCGTGAAGGCCCATACGGAAATCGATGAGGATCTTTTTTAGGTGTTGACTAAAATGTGTTGCCAAGTATGCCTGGGGTTGTTGATGTGAATAGGAAGAAATGACTGTCCAGGCATGACATCGATGGGTCAATGTTTGTTTGTCTTCCAATAATGACTTTATTTTGGCATTTGAATTTGCAGTTTTGCAGAATGTAGCCTGATCAATTTTTTTACACCAAGCTTCGAGCAATTCAAGGTCTGAAAGGCAAGTCTACAGATGGGTGGCCCAGGGCTGGGTGGAGTCAAAATTGATTTCCTGCCAGCAGAGGTGGTTTAATGAGCCTGGTACAGCAGCGCTGAGTTTGTGACAGAATTTAACAAACCTTGACTTGGACCTAAAAATTTGATTTTGAAGGCCAAATTCTAATCGCACCTGGGCTGGTGAGGCGCATTTCGGTACTTTAAATACAACTTTATAGATTTTGGGTTGTAAGGTGTTTAATAAACTGGCCTCCCCTCCAAGCCATGTAACGAGACCATACGATAATGTAGGTAAAATCTGAGCGGCCATTACTTTTAAAAGATGAGTGTAGTTTGGACTACCCAGTTTTTGAAGGAGTCGCCTGTATCCGAAAATTAGCGTCTGGGATTTGGCTTTTAACCCCGCAGAATGCTCTTTTCTTGAGTTGTCGTTGGCTAGGGTGACCCCCAAATACCGGTAGTGTGGCTGTACCCCAATGGCTAGATGGTTAAATGTCCAGCTAAATTTAATGGGCTTTCGCTCTATAAGACGTATTACTTTTGTCTTTTCTCTATTTAATTCTAGATGTTCTTCATTCAAATAGAGATATAGGGCATTTATCAGCCTTTGCAGTCCAATTGGGGTTCCGCTTAAAAGCACAATGTCATCGGCAAACTGGCTGATTGGCATTGGGGTGTTACCAAGCTTCGGAGCATGACTTACGATTTGGCTGAGTTTTTTTCCTAGGCCGGCAAGATATAGGTTAAATAAACATGGGGCCAGGACACAGCCCTGTTTCAGTCCGTCCTCCGTTGGAATTTTGGACGTAAGGCTTGAACCATGCCCTTGTTTGACCCTTGCCCAGGTATCTGTGTAAAGGAGCATGACAGCGTGGAGGACATTTTTTGGCAGCCCCCACTCATTGAGTTTTTTCCAAAGCCTCCCCCTACTGACTCGGTCAAATGCCGCTTTAATATCAATGAAGCAGCCATATAACCGTTTGTTGTTCGTTTTGGCTCTTTTCATCAAGAGGGCTAGGGCTGTGAGATTTGTTATAGTCCCTGTCCCTTTTCTGAAGCATGTCTGGTAGCTTGGAATTAGGTTGTTGGTCGATTCCCGGCGCGGCAGGTTTCTGGACCAGGGTCAGCGGACTCGATAATTCTCTCGCCTCGGTGCCCACTCTGATCAGCGATCACACTCGGCAACTCTGGGCATTAGCTTGCCTCATCCTCACTAACGGCCCCACCAGACTGCCGGGGATGCCTGGTCTCACTCTGGAGATACCCATTAAGGGACCATCTCTCAGGGAAGCCAGGAAGGGTTTCGCAGCGGTCGAAGCGCCTTGGGACCCTCTGGGTAAGTAGTGCGCTATATAAATGCCTATACATTTACATTTACTTTTACCCATTCCTGGATCTCCTCCAAAATACAAGAAGCATATAATTTAGCTTCCACGTCGATTAAAGATATCAACCGATAATTCAGTGGAGATCTCCTGTCACCCTTCTTGAAAATTGGGTGGATGATGTTACCGTTCCACGATGGTGGCTGCTTCTTACTGGCGAAGACTTGATTAAACAAGGGAGAAAGATGGACTGCCCAAAACTCAGCGTTATGTTTATATACTGCGTTGGGGATGCCATTGGGCCCTGGAGCGCCTTCAGATTTAAGATGGGTAATGCACCTTTTAACTCTGTCGCAAGAAAAAAATTCCGGCTCAATCCCTAGAGTGTTGAACCTTTCTATGTCGGGATGAGGTTATTGTCGGTCCTTTCAAGTGGCTTAATATTGTTGTTGTGATAGAGCGGTACTGATTTTCTGAGACTGAAGGTTCCCTTTTTCGATAGAGGTTTTTTACGTGTGATTCCCAGGTTTGTTTACTAATGCCTGGGTCCCGAGTTATTAAGTCTGCAGTGTTTAGTTTATTTACGATGCTCCAGAAGTCCCTTGAATTTCGCTTTTTACTGGCTGTTAGCAGTTTTACCCACATCTCTTCCTTATAATCTTTCTTGGCTTTCCACAACATTTTGCGGTAGTTGTTTCTCATGCTCTTAACAAGAAGGTAGTTTTATGCGGAGGCCAGAGTGTTGTTCCTTAGTGCCATCCGTTGTGCCTGGGATATTTTTCTCTTTTCCTGCCTTAGTTTGGTATTAAACCAGGGTTCCCATGGGACTAGTGGGCCTTGATACGGCGCAGTTGGAACCGAGTGTTTGAGAGACAATTTTTCTAACAAATATATCCATATTGAAACCAGGTCTTCGTTTTGATCATTTTCATATTGAGAAAAGAAATTGCTTGCGGTTTCATAGATGGCTTTCGTTCCACTGCCCCTCCAACGCAATTTTCGTAAATTAAACTTCTCTGGCTGATCAGAGAGGACTGTCAACTGGGCAGACTCCAACACCCCTGTTGATCCAAGTACTTTGTGGAAAGTGATCGCTTTCAGATCGTGTTGTGATTTCGTAGTCTGCTACTGAGTCAAGCAGGCTATTACTGATTAAAGTAAAGTCATTGGTTGACGCTGACTTGCCACTCAAATACGTTGGTGGTGCTAAAATTGCACCTGTTGCGGGTTTTAAAGTTGTTAACCCCAGCGTTGACAGTTGCTTTAAGGTTGATGGATTAAGCTTTCCCCGAGATTTTTGCCTTGGGGTATGTGTGATTAGGTCTTCATGATTTAGATTAGTGTTGAAGTCGCCTGATAGTATCAACAAACTTTGAGAGTTTGATTTCTGAAGTGTTTTTATGAGAGTGATGAGGAGGGCCAGTTTCTCTTTTTTTTTGTTTTATGAGGATGAATGTAAATATTTATTAATAGCAGTTGGAGTCGAGATTTTATAGAGATCTTGGTTACCTGAACCCAGTTTAATCCCACGTCCTGTGATTCCGACTCCCAATTTAATCTCTGCGAGATATATGTGGATAGTCCTCCACTCGGATGTCCAAACTTAGACTTTCTCTCAGCAAGGATATGGTGCTCGGTGAAGCCGGGAATGGTGGGGGGTATTAGGTTCCAAGTCTTTTGTAATAAAAGGATGTCGTATTTACGGAAGAAAAGTTGTGTCTCACTATCTTGGTCCATACTGCTGAACCCGTGAATATTCCAACTGCAGATGCCTATTTTAGACTTATTAACCCTATCCTTAGATGTGAATTTGCACCATATGCGTTGAGGTAGTTGTTCATGTTTTTCAGGAATACTTTGGGTTAAGGGTTAACGGGATCCAGGACCAGTCCTGTGTTGGGGACCTGCCGGTATGTGGATGCGTTAGATGTAAGTCGAGTCCACCCACTTCTTGGGCTACTGTGGCCGACCGGGCACCCTGGAGACATGAGATCTGCCTGCAGTTAGATGGCTCCTCTCTGTTTATATTCTGTATACTTTTCGCAAGCGGGAAAGGGTATCTCGGGCGTGTATGTTGCACAATGGTTATGCCCCAGTGTTCGAATGGGCCTTTATTTTCGAAGATCTTTACTGCTATCTCCTGGGAAGCCCAGGTGGTCACAGAGACTTTGATATTTGGGTTATCAATTTTTGGACCGAACTCAACTGAGACTAGGTCTTGCGAAGATATTCCTCTCAACTCGGGAACAAGACCAAATAGTCTTAACAAATTTCCTCTGTTCAAGATATCGTGCAAGCCCTTTGACTCATATTCGGGTATGAAAGTCAGGATGGGTTCTAATTCTGCGATTGGGGTAATTGACGGGTCTTGCGAGCATGGAACTATGTAGTCAGACTGATTTACAGAAACACATTTTTTTGTTTTTTGAATCGCGTTTCCTGTAAGGCCCTTGTCAGTGATACCCCTTGCAGGAGAAGGGCCAGTTCGTAGCATATGGTTGTCGTTAAATTGAATAACGGGATTTGACCGAATTACACAGTTAGGATTTTGCCCGGTTTTTGTTCTTATAATCGGAGAGTTAATCCTTTGTAATTTATTGGTTTCAGTTTTGTATTGAATTGTTCCCGCTGGGGCCATTGGATTTTGTTTTATGCACTCTCGGTCGATCCCAGTTCTTATTATTTTTATGGGGATCAGGTCGTGTTTTGCCTGAGCGAGAGTTTGATCACTGCTTCCATGCGTCATGCGCTGTGCTATGGGTCCGTTGGTACTCGTTGGTGGTGGCTCTAGTGAGTGATTTTTTTTTTTTGGTGAATCTTCCCCGAGAGTTATTAGATTTCCTTGTACAGGTTTCTGCCTCATTTTTGAGGAGGAGTGATGAATTTTCAACATTGATGTTGTTTCTAGTGCGGGAGTTGGGGCTGATTTTAAGTTTGTACAAGCAATCATTGCATCATGGGACTTGCTCAGCTCTTCAATTGATGCATGATCTGGGCCACCGGGCAGCGTCCCCTGTTTTGGTTTTTTGGACGAAACTTTTTCCTGTGATAAGTTATGGCCTGCCAATAAATTAGTGGCGATGTTTGAGGAGATGTTTGCTGATCCGAATTAATTTGGCAAGACGGACACAGGTTTTGTGAGGAAGTTGTCAATGGTAATCCTTTGGTTGCTTTTTAATTTAGACCTAGCTTTCCTCGCTTTTTTTCTTTGCTTTTTCGTCTGGTTTTCAAGGGGCGGGAGGTCGAATTTTTCTGTGCCTATGATTGGAGATGCTTTGTGACGAACCATTGAATGGTGTGACAATGCAGGATCCCTGTCCCCTTCTAGGCTCTTATGTGCTGTAGGGGGAGCGATTAGAATGCTTGATTTCCCCATGTTATGGTTTTCTCCTGGTGGGTCCAATAAAGACTTCTGATTATTACCTTTTTTGACTGCCCCCAAAATATCTTTCAAAATTGCAGGGAGCGATGCCAGTTTCTCAATGATGCTCCCGCAACCACAACTAGACAGATGACTAATAGAACTTTTGTTGGTTTGGGCCTGTTTTAGAAGGGGAGTAACGGTGATTTTTTTATTTGTCAAAAGAGTAATAATAGCATCTGTTTTTGAGCTAAGTTGGGCAATATGCTCTGCGATGACGTTTATCAGATCAATTTGAACCTCCATCTTATCTGATTGAAAGTTGAGGGCCTTTATGGCCTGGTCTAAGGTAATAATCAAGGTGTTTCCCCAGGGAGCAGTGGGCACTTGACTACAATAGCTCTTTTTTTGCTCTTCCCGTTGTGGGGTTGTGTTAGTTGAAGAGATTGATATGTGTGACAGTGTTGATTTTTTTTGTTGGCTACTGTTATTTCCAGAGCTGTCGTCAATCAGAATTCTGTGGTTTGAGCTTGAAGCGACAATTTTTTGAGGCGTGGATGCCACTGGGCTACGGTTTTGTCCAAGTACCATTTGAATGGGTGAAGATGCCTTCAAGGGAATTTATTTTATGCGTGCTTAATTATTTAGACTAATTTTAGGAAGGATCGATTAGTGATCCTTATTAAGAATCAATCAAACACTGTGGAGTTTCAATTCAGTTTAAACAATTTGTTTCAACAAGACACAACATACAAAAAACAACACAAGGTGTATTAGAAAAATATAATTTTATCCATTTTTTTTTTAAAGAAATCACTTCATATACAGATGAGTGAACAAACAGAAGATTAGGACTGTGGGTACACACATAAGTAAATTAACTTATACGCAAGTAGAAAGTGAATGCTCTGAACTGACTACATGCTGTGCAGCACTCTGCCACTGCTGTCCTGACTAGACCACGACCGCATGGTTACTGGAATACTTTCCGTGAAATTCACTTTCTACTTGCGGCGAGGCTTGGAGCTGTACACACTGCTTTACATACCGCCGAACAGCGATAAGTCACCTTGAACTAATTATTTGCCACGCTGCAATTTACCTCCATTATTTTTATTAGATTATCGCCGTATGGTTGATTGCACAACTGTCCCTGAATCCTCCACGTGTGGCAAAACTTCTCTATGTACCGGTATTAGTCACCGCGTCTAAGCTACAACTTCATTCAACATACCGCTTATCAACAGATTGCAATTTTCTCTATACAGACCCCAATTGACTTCAGTCCTGAAGATGGTTTCCGCAATTAATTCATAGGAAACCGAAACGTCGACATTTCATCTTATCCCTGTCTTGTTTTATTCAGTGTGATTTGGGATAGGTGTTTTTAGGTTCTGTTGAGTCACGTATTAATTTACTTATGTGTGTACCCACAGTCCTAATCTTCTGTTTGTTCACTTATCTGTATATGAAGTGATTTCTAATACACCTTGTGTTGTTTTTTGTATGTTGTGTCTTGTTGAAACAAATTGTTTAAACTGAATTGAAACTCCACAGTGTTTGATTGATTCTTAATAAGGATCACTAATCGATCCTTCCTAAAATTAGTCTAAATAATTAAGCATGCATAAAATAAATTCCCTTGAAGGCATCTTCACCCATTCATTTTCATTACCCAAGCCCTCAAGGGTATTCTTGGGTTGCTCACTTTTTGTAAATCAAGTACCATTTGGTCATAGTTTAAATCTAGATTCAGATCTTGCAAGGATTGATTTGGAACTGGAAGCGATGACGCAGTATCCAAGTTAGGAGGATGGTAGCCAGACGGGGAGACAAGCTGGACTTCCAGTCTCGTGAACCTCTTAATTGAGTGTACCGTTGGTTTACTGAGTCCAGGAGTAATTTGGGGATTGTTGTGGTCCCCCGTATTCGACTTGTTGTTAAAGACGTTAAATAGCACTTCCAGTGAATCCTGACCTGGAGATATTGGTGAGGGCAGGACAAGATTTTGCCCAGTCTTGATTGTTTTGAGTTTTTTTGGTGGGGAACTGGAATTATGAATCATTGCCTGGACAAGTTCAGTTTTTTTAATAGCTCTGGGCAGTTGCTCAATTAGTGACGCTGATTGATGTTGAATAGAGGATTCTAAGGTTTGAATATGACCCATCAGTGATTTGCCACAGTTTGAGGTTCCTGGGTGACTATGAATTGTCATCTTGTCTGGTTGAATGGGACTTGGTAAGTTCCTTGATTCCCTTGTTGGTGACAACAGAGCTGAGACGGGGTCTTTTAAAAAGAAAAATTTATTAATCTTTGGTTGAGATCCTGGTAAATGGCCTGGGCTGGGTGGAGGCTGAGGGGGACTTACTGACTTCCTATTCCCCTCACCGTCCCCGTCACACCCCCTTTGCTGCAGAGCAACTAAAAGTGGGGTTGCTTGCGCTTGCTTTGGTGCGTCTGACTTCTTCGACTTTTTGCTGCGTGGTGCTTTATATGATGAGGCCTGACGTTTGGTACCTGAGCGCATTTTTGTCCTGCTCTGTACTTTGAGGTTACGGCTGGCGTATAATCTGGGTGAAAGAAGCTGAACGTCTTCTGGTTTGAATGGTTGGAATGGGGGTGGGCGGAAAATGGAAGTCCAGAGGTACGGTTTTTTACATACGAGCGGAGCACTCAGGGGGTGCCTCCAGCCAGTCGGACCTAGTCAGAGTGGCCTAGGCTGCCCCCCCCCCCCCCGGGCTCTTACTTAGCAGCTGCCTCTACCGGCAGCCGCGCTCGTGCTTGTTCCTGGGCCTGTACTTGGGCCTGTACTTGGGCGGCCTCTCTCCCTAAACTTCCCGGAACAGTAGGGGGTGGGGGAGAGGCAGCAGGGGCGGCAAGAATGAAAGGCAATGAGCTTCAATCAGCAGCAATGGCAAATGACAGCTGGGTTGCACTGCTGTTTGCTCACTTTTCGCCTGCCCCCCCTGCAAGCATTGGGCACCAAACTCCAACACCAAACACTGCCCTCCCTGCACCTCGGGCCTCGGGCCTCAGGCACACCGCTCCTCACCTTCCTTAGCGGCTTCCGGGCACAGAGCAAGCAGGCAGACAGACAGGTGGATCCGTGCGTGGAGTGGTAAGGACGAGTCAAACAGAAGCTAGCCTTTTACTGCAGCCTCACGACCTCTCCGCCTCTGCCTCTCAGTTCCACAGCATCCGAAGCAGTTGGGGCAGTGAGGACTAGGATTCAAAGTTAGAAACCGGCTTGTTACTTGCCGCTTGCCGCCTCGATGCTGCCGCCGACGATGCCTCTGCTTCTAACACAGCTTTCCGTGAAACTGTCGAACGCACTGACAGCACGTGATCGCCACCTACAGGATGCAACCAGAAGGGCAGGACTAGGCACAGGGTCAGACTGATTTGAATAAGGCCATGTCTGAACTGGGGTGGCGGAGTGAGCTAAAGAATGATGATGGATTGAACCCAGATCAGTTGACTGCGGGTGAGTGCTTGCAATGTTCAACACTCCATCCATCATCCCCTTTGGTTTTGCAACTTTTTAAAAGTGGCATTTTCAGAATTGCAATTTAAAATCCGACATTACCATAGGATTGGATTTTAAATTGTGATTATAGAGACACCAAACTTGAATCAGTTATATCTTTCCATCTGTAAACTACACTTATAAAATGTAAGAAGGTAATCCCAAATGTTATCCTATAAGAGATATAGGCCTTGCAGTAGTGAAAAATTACTTAAAGATTTTTTTCACTACCAGGACACTTAAAACTTTACAGTACATGCCCTGCCTTTCAAATACATTGCACCCCCCACCCCCCCTGGGTTGTCCAGGGCCTTCCCTAGGGGTGACTTATAGGTATATAAAGGGAAGGTTTGGGCCTGGCAAAAAATGTATTTTGCCATGTTGAAATGGCAGAGTAAACTGCACACACAGGCTCTGCAATGGCAGGCCTGAGACTCGGTTAGAGGGCTACTTAAGTGGGTGGCACAAGCAGTGCTGCAGCCCCACAAGTAGCATTTTATTTACAGGCCCTGGGTATATGTAGGGCACTTTACTAGGGATGTATAAGTAAATTAAATATGCCAATTGGATATGAGCCTATTTTTAGGGACAGAGCACATGCACATTCGTTCTGATTAGAAGAGGTAGAGTGCTCAGAGTCCTAAGGCCAACAAAAATGAATTCAGCAAAAACGTAGGAGGAGGAAGGTAAAAGGTTTAGAGGTGACCCTACAGAAAGGGACATTTTCCAACAAGGTGCAATGACCAAAGAACATTAGATGTATTAGCGAGACCACGTTTACACCCTCAGCTAAGTTGGCCTTTGTGCACAATACAATAACCTAAAAAAAACACTCTCTATCTCTAAACTACAGAGTACACTCGCATTGGTATTCATGCACCTGTTCTATATGGAATGAATTACTAATCTGCACTCCTAATCTGCACTCCTTGAGTTGTCTGGGGTTCATGTCTAGAATATTTTGCAGAGCAAACTCACACCTGAATATCTAACATACATAAGTATCCCTGTCTATTTTATGTTGAATTACATTCAGTAGGCAACAGATGTGTGTAGAGCCCACTGAAATTACATTAGGCACATCCACCACCCTACCCCCACCCCAACATCTGGTTTTCTTCCATGTCCCCTACCTGCACAGGAAAACAGAGGACAAATATGAGGGGTATGAGGGACATTTCATTGAGGGCCGGAAGACATAAAATGTAAGCCCTGACAGTGAATGCTTCAGTAAGACCCAATGACACATTTGAATATCACCCCTCCCCTCTACAGGATGCCATTCCCTGTACACCCTCACCATCATCTAGCCCAATCACTTCTTAACTCCCTTCCTCATCTCTGACAATACACTTGAACATGGCAGGGGACATCTTTGGAAAGAACGTCTCACAGTGGAACTCCACATGGTCCAGTCAGTGACTGCACCTGCCTGCCAGGGAATATCTGGGGAGCCCATAGGGCCCCCTTTACCCCCTCCAAATGGCTGCGCTCAGGGGGTGCACTCGCAGCACTGCGGTGCGCCACTGAGAGCTTCTTTGCCTCTGCGCCCGCGTCTGTAATATGGTGCTGACACAGAGGCAAAGGAAGGGCACGCTCCTATGCAAATGAAAGAACGCCTCCTGAAGATATCGCTGGCGCTTTAGGTGCTCCAGCGCTATCGGTATTACTAAAGGGGATGCACACGTGTCTGTGGCCCCTTCTGTAATATCAAAGTGCCCCTGGGGCATGCAAAGTGGGCACAAACACCCATTGCGCCCCCGAGTCACTTACTTCATCTGGTTCTCAGGGCCCATATTACAGTAAGACCCACACCAGTTGGCCAGTTGGATCAAATGCCGTACCCAAGAATCTAACCCATGGTATAATGAGTCTCTAACTACTCTAAGGAAAACCTGTAAAAAAACGAACAGAAATGGAGGAAAACGTATGATCCGAAAATAAAAGGACAATACATTGCCGCACAAAAAAATTACCCCGGAGAAATATGTAAGACACGAGCTGCTTATTATGCTAAGGAGATCAGGCTTAGCCCGAATCCCTCAAAATCTATTTTTAAAATTCTGAAGGATCTCAGTGCCAAAAAAGCATCGACACCGGTGACTGCCTCTGAAATACACTGCGAAGAATTGGCTTCCTTCTTTGTAGACAAAGTGCGTGCTATCTATGGATCCTTTCCATTTACAACTTTACCCATCCCTTTTAGTCCTTAATCTATCAACAAACTTGCAGTGATTCCTGAAATTTCCCAGGACAAATTTATTAGACTATGTGGGAAAATTAAGTCTGGCTCTCCTGCGGACCCCTTAAAACCTGCCCAATTCAGAGAGGCATCTGCGCTTGTGCTTAACTCCTTTGTCAGATAATCAATTTTTCCTTTGAATCAGTCGTGATACCGGCAAGCTGGAAACAGGCTTGGGTTTCCCCCAGTATCAAAAAATCCACGTTGGACCCTACCAAGCCTGAGAATTTCAGGCCTATTTCCATGCTCCCTTGCTCGGCCAAGGTGGCAGAATACCACGTCAATAACACTCTTACTAGCTTTCTCTGCTCAAATAACACTTTGGATGCCTCACAGCATGGCTTCCGAGCTGGTCACAGCACCGAGACAGTACTTTTGAGCATGACGGAACACCTTCGGACCCTTTTGGATTCTGGTCAAACAGCGGCACTGATCCTGTTGGATCTGAGTTCCGCCTTTGACACGGTCTTGCATGCGGTCTTGCTACATTGACTGTAAGCAGCTGGTGTCGGAGGACTCGCTCTGGAGTGGTTCAGGGCTTTTCTAACTGGAAGATCCTTTCAGGTTTCCACTTCCCCGTTTCTGTCCAAGGAGCGACCTATTGAGCAGGGAGTCCCCCAGGGCTCGGCACTTAGCCCTACGTAATTTAATCTTTACGTACAGCCACTGGCTGCAGTCGCCAAGCTATGGGAGCTTTCAATGGTCTCATATGCTGATGATACACAGCTATTGGTGGCTCTCACGGATGACTCAGTTTTGAGTGCCTCTAAGTTTAAGAGTGGCTACTTGGATGCCCTCAAAATACCTACAGCTAAATGCTAGTAAGACAGAGGTTTTATTTGTGGGGAAAAATGATTCTGCATGGGGTGAAAAATGGTGGCCCAAGATTCTACGTAACTTTCCCGACCAAAAATCTGAAGTAAAAAACCTTGGGGTCTGGATAGATTCTTCTCTGTCTTATCACTCACACTAAGAAAACGGCAGCCACATGCTTTGGGATCCTACGGAATCTCAAACCTATCTTAAACTTTTTCGACCCTTTTACCCTCAGCTCATAGTGCAATCGATCATTCTCTCTTGCTTGGACTATGCGAGCTCCTTGTTGCTATGGGTCAACCAGGCAGAGATTGGAAGAATGCAGCGGGTGCAAAATGCGTCAGCAAGAACTTTGATAGGCCTCCCTCGCTTTCATCCAGTTGCGGAAACCTTGAGTAAACTCAATTAGCTGCCTGTGGCCAAGCAGATCCAATTCAAGGTTCTTTGTCTTTCATTCAAGATCTTAAAGCTCGCGACCCCACCTATGCTCTGCCCGCTCCTGACTCCATATGTCCCCCGACTATCCTTGTGTTCGGAAGGTCAGCACCTGGTAGCGGTTCCTCGGGTGAAACGCTCTCGTATGGGCGGCCACTCCTTCCGCTATCTGGCTGCGAAATTGTGGAATGCCTTACCATCCCAGTTGCGTGGCTTAAATGATCTCCTGACTTTCTGGAAACCCATTAAGACTTACCTTTTTCCTTCAGATTAGATCCTATGTACTGTTTTGTCAGGGCCTGCCGTGCTGTGCTAGAGGCAGTTGCCCTCCTTGCCGTTTGATAAGCACCGGGACGCCCCTTGGCTGGGGCAGCTGAGCGCTATATAAAAATATGTAACATAACATAACATAACACCCACCTCCTCCACCGACGGCAAGAACGTTTGGGTCATCATCGACAACAAACTCAATATGAATGCCCAAGTCTATGTCATCACAGTTTCTTGCTTCCACACCCGGAGGATGCTATGGAACATCTACAAATGGCTACCAACTATCACCCAAAAAAATAGCACACACGTCCTCTTCATGAGCAAGCTGGACTAAGGGAGCACCATATATACCGGGATCAGTAAGCAACTCACTAGATGACTGCAAACCTTACAGAACATGGGAGCCAGAATGGCTCTAAACCTCTCACACCACACATGCATCAGACAACTCAAAGAGCTGCATGTCCCCCTAATGCACAAAAGAGGACAGTTCAGATTCCTCACTCACACTTTCAAATCACTCTGGCATATCTCAATATCCGCGTCTCCATACACAAACCAACCAGACACCTCACCCCACCCAGACTCCCCCGTACACACATTCCAAGCATACACAAAACCAAATCTGGCAGTCAGGCTTTCTCCTACAGCTCTCCCAAAGCCTGGAATGACCTGCTGTAATCTATAAGAACCTTCAGTTCTTGAGCTCCACAAAAATATGAAGACCCGGCAGTTCAAATAGTTCATCTGCTGCCCTTGGCGAGGCTGGATGGACTCACACCTGCTCAGCATCAGGATACTCTACCACTACACAAATCCTCATAACATAACAGGGGAAACTATCCCCATGTCACTATGCATTGCCTAAATACACCACGGCAATTTGAAGTAAATCGGGGTTCCCAAGGCCTACACGCTCCGGAGATAACCCACTTACACTCAAGAACTGTTGGCACGGAAACTGTAAAAGGCAAGGAACAAGTTTATTAAGACCCCATGGGGTGGTGGTACACTCAAACAGCACCCTTCGGTATTGCAAGAGGTATCACACCGAACACCGGTGTGACCCCGGTTATATACAGTTTTGGGGCAATAAAAGATAGGCGGCACAAGTCAAGACACATTTTAAGGACATATATGGTCATGTTTTGGAATACTGCCAGCTCATTGGAGGGGGCACAACTCCGCTGGTCAGTTTGGTGCACATTCCTGAAAGTTTACGGGTCAGCTGGAACTGCGCATGTGTGGCTTGACCAATACTAAAAATAGCTCGTTCCTGGGCAGATTGGAGTGGTCAGTGGAACGGACAACGGACTAAAGGGCACGCCGGCCACGAGGCCGCTCATGATCTAAGATGGCCGCCGCAACATTCAAAATGGCGTTTTCATATATAGCCAAGTTAAGGAGGACAACGTGTAGGTTCAGCTAATCGCTAATGCGGCCGGGCCAATTACGACAGACGACCCTTTTAGCGTTTAGCTGAATCTACCTCATAGTGAACATAATCAGGATGTTCGTCCTCGATGTCTATTAACATTATTTGTGTTACCTCTTTGTGAAGCATCATTTTGTCATGGGCAAGAGCTCGTCTTGATGGTATGCAAGCTGATAAACACATTGAACATAAAGCTGGGCCACATTGAATACATAGGCATATGAAAAACATGGCTCCTACAAGTATACAGAGAATCGTCAACAGTTTCCAGCCCCAAGTTGCAAGCATGGACCAGAACCATCCCGAAAGTGTCCAAGTTCCATTGTCCGGGTGTATCTCAGCTGCAATTTTATGAAGCTTGGAGATGGCATCATACACAGATGGAGAATTGTCCGGAATATATACGCAACAGCTGCTTCCGATAATTCTACATGCCCCCCCACGATCAGCCAAAACGACATCCAACACCATCCTGTTTTGGAGCGTAACAATCCTGGAAATCTGTAGTTCCTCAGTAATATTCCCCAGGGCAATGGCAGTGTCATTCGCTACAGCCTCGACAACACGTGTCAGTCGTCTGATTTTCCGGCTGTTCAGTGCAGCCCCCACAAAGGAGAATAGTCCCAGATTAAAGTCCACATACTGTTGCAATGCAGTGTCTGTTTGGTCAACGTCCTCCAGGACAACAGTTCGCTTAACCCTATTCAAGACGAAGTCATGGTACAACGTATAATCATTGTGATACATTGGAGGGGCAATGAATACAGGAGGTAACACAAACGATACGTAGCACGTGCCCAACCACCCCAATGGAAGCTGATGGTAGCCCTTCGTTCCACAGATAAAATATGTATTTCGTGATGCAACAAATGAAATGCCATTCGGGCTATCAAACGTGAAAGTAGTATTACACTCGCTTTTCCCCACTGCAATTGAGCCCTTATTCCTGATACATAAATCGGCTTTTGTAGCAATGACATTTATAACATGGGCACTAGATACATTAATGTTCCGCTGGTTGCTGTATACACGTGGGGCAGACACATTATCAGACCTATACTCTTCCCATTCAAATCGAGTGCCCTCAGCCCGGGGAAACCCATCCTTGTCATGGGAACATACTTTATTCAAGCGGAAAAGCACCCCCCCTTTTGTTGGCCATCTCAAAGTAAAGAGGAGGGTGTACCAAGCGTTGCATGACCCATTATGCGAAAACGGGAGTGGAATAAGTGGGGTGCCCCCTCTCTTCTGGTGCCCTGGCAACATCCCACACACCCAGCAATTTGAAGTATTGGTCATGTTATGTGTGTGGTGAAGAATCTGAATGAAACTGTTATTCAAATACGTTTGTCGGTGTCGTTCTTCATGAAAGGGCAATGTAAAATGAAAATGTTCAGACGGAGCCGGGGTAGTCGGCAGCAAATGTTCACGTACAGGCACCACAAGTTCGACTACCCAGGCTATAATAGCTATCACCACAATAGTCAGAACAAAGAGAAAGGCACCCAATATTTTCTTATCACGAGATGCCGTTGATGCCATAGTTCAGGAATGTTCGTGCAAAGTCTCAAATAGCACAAATTGTTCACAATGTCTCAGATACACATACGTGTATACCTAAAAAAGAAAAATACGGTGCTGAACTCCGAGGTAGCCGTTGTTTTCTTCTCCGGGCCAAGACGGGTGTCGCTACTCTGGCAGAACTGATCCCCCCCCCCTTGGAATTCCCGGTTTCCGTTTCACAAACCTGGAGCGGTAACCAACCAGTCATAAAAAGGCAAAAAAAAAATTCTTCTTATCGTGGGCGCAAGTTGTAGCGCTCTTGTCCGGCAGCAGCTTGGTCCGGGAAGGCTCCCTCAACTTCGGTCGACGTCACAGCTGGGCTCTTTTCTTTCTCCAAGATCTCCTTGTAATCAGTCAGCACAGCAGGAGTCACCAGATCCGGAGAGACACGGCGACAATGTGTCGAATGCACCCACCGCTTCCTGTTCGTCACTCGTACTGCGGTGCGGGTCGCAAGAAGGACCTGCTCGGGGCCCTTCCACCTGGGCTCCAGGCTGCTTGCTCTCTCAAACGAACGTATCATCACATGATCACCAGGACGGAGATCATGGCCCTCTCCAGTAGAGTTGTCAGGGAGCGCTTCTCGAACCTGTTGATGAATAGAGAGCAAATCATTTGTTAATCTTGCCAAATAATCATTCATCATAACACAAGGCACATCATGTATTAATCGCGGCTTGGGCACCCCCCAAATATTCATCGGGCGGCCAAACACCACCTCATAAGGCGTAAGGCCAGTTCGTGAGTGGGGTACTGATCTAAGAGAGAGCAGTGCTAGCGGCAAAGCATCTGGCCACTTCAACGATGTAGACGCCACAATTTTGGCCAGCTTAAGCTTCAACGTAGCATTGTACCGCTCGACCAAACCTGCTGACTGTGGGTGGAATACAGCATGGAACTTCTGCTGAATCCCTAACCCCTTCAGTACATATTCCACAATCTTTCCAACAAAATGAGGCCCATTATCGCTCCACAGAAATTTACAAACTCCAAAGCGAGGAAAGAATTCCTTAAGCAACACCTTAGCTGTTGTCAAAGCCGTGTTGTCTTTCGTGGGGTAGGCCTCAACCCATTTGCTAAAAGCGCATACCACCACTAGGACGTACTTCAGGTTATTGCAGCGCTCAAGTTGGATGTAATCCATTTGAAGCACCTCAAATGGTGCAGAAGGTGGAACGAACCCTCCTTTCGGAGTATGGGTCCCCTTTCCAGGATTGTGTTGCAAACATACCAGGCAGGTCTGCACTACTCTCTTTGCAGTATTAGCAATCTCGGGATGTTCCCAAACTCGTGTTAAAAGCCGAGTGATTGCAAGAGCTCCGACATGAGCCAGTCCATGTGTCATCTGGACCATCGCCTGTAAGTAAGCCGCAGGCAATTTCCACTTCTCCATGTCTTTGCTTCTCCAACAACCCTCGTCATCTAGTACCCCATCTGCTGCCCAAGCCGCAAGTTCAGATTCAGTAGCTGATTTTTGAATATCCAATATTTCTGCTCTAGCATCATTCCATCGCTCAGCCTGCGATTGTACCACATACATGGGGGAGCTAGTTCGGGACATAGCCGTTTGTCTAGCTATGCTGTCTGCAAAGGCATTTCCTTGACCCACTTTATCCGTAATCTTTTTGTGGGCACTGCATTTTACTATCGCTACTTTCTTTGGGCCTAACAGCGCATTTAGGAGATCACGCACTAGTTCTCCGTGCATAATGTGCTCTCCGTGAGATGTCAAAAACCCACGTTCTCTCCAAAGTAGCCCAAAGTCATGTGCCACTCCAAAGGCGTACCGGCTGTCCGTATATATGTTCACACATAGACCAGCGCTCAGTTCGCAGGCTCTTGTTAAGGCTATCAGCTCTGCTGCCTGAGCCGACTTTTGTGGTATCCTAGCTGTTTCTACCACTGTCTTAAGTGTCGTGATCGCATAGGCTGCGGAAGTCGTGCCATCTGGCAGCCTTAAACACGACCCATCGACCCACAGTTCCTCATCCACATCTGGAAGTGGCACATCCTGTAAGTCAACACGACCCTTTGTCTGTTCCTCGGTCAGGAAAACACAATCGTGATGTTTTTCTTCCTGACCCTCCTCGGCCGGATAGGGCAATAAAGTGGCAGGGTTCAAAGTAGCACATCTTTTCAGTGTAATATGTGGCGCCAAGAGTGTCAGCTCATACCCTGTTAGCCGTGCACTCGTGAGATATTGGGTCTTTGTTTGGTTTAACAGGGCATCTACTGCGTGAGGAACTAACACCAACAATTTGTGCGATAACACTATTCCCTCACTCTGTCGTATGGCCACCGCTGTTGCTGCTACCGCTCGAAAACACCCAGGCAACCCTCGTGCTACAGGATCCAGAATGGCAGAGAAGTATGCACATGGTCTCTGCTTATCCCCGTGTAATTGCACTAACACTGACAACGCGCACCCATCATTCTCGTGCACGTACAATGTGAAAAGTTTCGTGTAGTCTGGTGTACCTAACACAGGTGCGGAACAAAGGGCCTGCCTCAACTGCTCAAAAGCTTTCTGACATTCATCTGTCCACTCAAGAGGCATTGGTGTGGCTTTGGACAGTAATGCTAGCAAAGGTTTTATGATATGTGAAAAACCCATGATCCATTGCCTACAAAAGGACGTCAACCCTATAAAGGCACGTACATCTCTCTGCGTGCGGGGGACTGGTGTGTCTAAAATTGCTTGAATTCGATCAGATGTTAATGCACGCCCCTCCTTAGACAACAGATGACCGAGATAGGTCACCCGGGGTCTACAGTATTGAAGCTTTTTCTTGGAAACCTTATGATTGTTTTGTGCCAAAAAGGAAAGCAACGCAAGTGTGCTCTGTTCACATTGTGCATAGGAGTCAGCGGCAAGCAGAAGGTCATCCACGTACTGGATGAGCGCAACGCCAGACTGCAATTTAAAAGAATCTAGCTGCCTTTTCAAAGCCTGGCTGTAGATGCTAGGACTTTCAGTATATCCTTGGGGAACACGACAAAATCTATACGATTTATTATTGAGCGTAAAACCGAACAGATATCTGCTATCAGGATGAACAGGGATGGAAAAGAACGCATTCTTTAAATCAATAACGCTAAAGGTGGTGGCTGTCGGTGGAACCAAGGTAAGCAAGGTCGTAATATCAGACACCACCAGGTATTGGGGAATGACAATTTTGTTGATCTCTCGCAAATCAATAATAAATCGATAGATTTTGCCGTCAGTGTCTCTCTTAAGAATCGGAAGAATAGGACTGTTACAAACATTATAAGGGACCTCCTCCACAACCCCTGCAGAAATCAAATCCTGAACAATATGTGTCAATGCAATTTCACCTTCTCTCGAAATCTTATACTGTGGCACTCGTGGTAGAGGGGCCCCCTCCTTAACAGTAATGTGTATTGGTGGAATACGCATCTCTCCCACATCCGTATCTGAGGTCGCCCACAACGTATGCGGTAGAGAGGCCAAAGCTGGAATGTCTAAAATAGCATAAAATCTGTCAGGGTCAGGGTAATTGTCATTCAGGATAACCCGCACTCCCTCTGGAGCACAACGTATTGTCGCTCGAAAATATTTAAGCAAATCAATACCCAGGATATTGTCTGGGGTATGGGGTGATAACAAAAATTGGCCAAAACTGAAGTATTTATCAATACATAGTGCAAGGGGCTTGGACAATGGGCTGGGGGAGGGTGTGCCATCAAACCCTACACACGTAATCATTTCGCCAGACAGGGGAGCCCTCGGAACCAAGTTTTTCGACAAAGCGCTACGAGTAGCTCCTGTGTCGACTAGAAATTGATCAGTAGAACCCAGAATGCCCGCTGTGACATATGGACCCTGCTGATCTACCGGCACTTCAACTGATTCCTTACCCCATCCTACGCAGTCCTATGCATGCACATAATCCTGATGTTCCACATTCTCTCCCTCCGAAATCTGATATTGATTCCGTCTATCAAACGTATTTCGTTCGTCCCGGCCACGGCCCCTCTCCTCAACCTGCCTACGATCACCTCCACCACCTCTCGCTCCAGTATAACCTCCTCTTGACCTTCCACTTCCTCGACCACGCTGACTACGCTGTTCACGAAGTACCAGACAATCGTCGGCCCAATGCCCAAACTCCTTACAATACGCACACTGATCCTCCGCTATGTCCGTACGACCATACGATGCGTTTCCTCCACCTCGTCTACCTCTATCATTCCCTCTATCCTGTGTTCCCCGAGCCTGCGCCAACATCACCTTCGTTTTCAATTCCTTCGCCTTTTTCTCTACACTTTCTTTAGCCTCCACTTCCTGCCGCTCATAATACTGAGCCATAGTTAACAAGGACGCAGGGGTCGCCGTGGCCCAGGAACTTTCACTCGACTTCAATCGCTTTGCAATCTCTGGCAGGAGATTAGCTACATACTTATCTACAAACAAATGGCGACCCGTATCGTCAGTTAAGGATTGACCACTGTAATCATGAAATGCCTCCTCGAAGCGTGTAAAGAAATCTGAGACCGTTTCATCGGGTTTCTGCTTGCACGACGTTAGCATGGTCCAATCAATCTTTTTGGAGGGAACAAGCGTTTTTAATTTATTCAAGATAGCTGCCGGAAGGTCTAGAATTAGCTGGCAAGGCTTACATGCTGGTTCTCTATCTAAATCTGCAGCATTTATTTCTTTCCATGTTCCCCCCAATATCGTTTCATCATTATTTTTACGAATTTGCCGCCACATATCAGGTGGCAGAATTAACCCAAAGAACAAATCTATGTCCACAAGCGTCATCACACAAGACGAAATAGCCCCCTCCACTCCCTCATAGAATGCCGCCGGATTCTTTCGAAGATCAGGTAAAGAATTTTTCAAGGCCATGACATCTGCTCTATTCCACGGTCTATATACCCAATTATACACAAAATACCCTTTCGCATCCTTCGACAATTTATCATCATCCGTACCTTCCCCTTTAGGTGGAACATACAAAGGCGCGGCTTCGCGCATAGGCATAACATGCAACGCAGAACTCTTATCTGAACCACGGAGAGAGCCCTCCTTAGTCTGCCCATTATTGCCCGAGCCAGACTCCTTTTGCCTCCTTTTCCTCTCCTCCCGCAATCCGGCTGTCTCATCCCGTAGCGCGATCAGTTGCTTGAATAGGTCGTCAACATCTGAAAGATCAAAATCACCTTTAGCCAAATTCTCACGATATACTGACAACGATTTAGATTCTAACGTGTCTGAAAGTTCCCGATACGCGCCTACAACTTCATCCGCCAAACTAGACAGAAAATACATTAATTCAAGATCCGACCACGCTTTCTTTTCTTCTAACAACTGCTCCTGAGAAACACAATTCTTAGTTACTTTACGAGCCCAACTCCGCAAATGAGCGGACCTCGCCGCAGTAAACCTGAGAGCAGATATACCCTTGTGATCCGACTTATCCTGTCCATCGTCCTCTGAATCCCCAGCTGGAGCCGTCGGCGAAACATACGAAGGTGGTGACCGATCTAACAAAGAAAAATCATCAATTTCATTATTAAGGACAGGATAAAGTGGTCGGCAGATAGGAAATTGACCAGTCGTCTGCAATTTACGTTCCCGTTCCTCCCTTTCTTTCTTCTCCTGGGCCTCCTTTTCCTCAAGCTGTAAAGCCTTATCCCGAGCAGCCTTGCGCTGCTCTTTGTCCGCCAAGGCAACCTCACGCTTCATTCGCTCACGCGCCGCTTTCTCCCACATTCGCACGCAATCAAACATATTTTGTCTAGACCTGCGTTGAAACAGACATTGCTCTACAAATTGTATCTTACTTAAATCAAACGACCCGTGTAGAGGCCATTGTAATTCAGGATCGGCCTTGGTGTACTTATGCCATATTTTACTGTACATAATAGGGGGAAGGCCAAATTTTATATACATTTCCCTATTTGGTGTTCCCTCTGGTGGAGCCGGCTGTGCTTCTGCTAACCTAATTGAGGTACCTTCTCCAAGACAGCACATCCCTCGGAGTGTGCTGAAAACAGGCATGTTCAAAAGGTATCACGAAAGCGTGACACCGTATAAAAAGGCACTTACAGTACTTCACACAAATGTGCCGCTCAAAGGGAAAAACAAAGTTAGAGAAACATCTCTACATGCCTGCCTATGTGAAGTGCACTACACATATAAGTTCAAAGATCGCAAATTCACAATGTTAGCTAACTCAAATCAAAACATAGGACTTCGGCAAGCGTCCAAGGACTACCTTACCGATCACAAATCACAAAATTTCAGTAAGCGTCCGAAGACTACCTTACCGAACACAAATCATAGAACTTCAGTAAGCGTCCGAAGACTACCTTACCGAACACAAAGCTTACCCAAAGTCTCAAATGTCCAGATTCCAACTGCCAAGGTCTTGTAAGCCAAATCAGCCAAACGGCACTTTCTCAGCGATGCAGACACTTCGAAAACTCAGTCGGAGACCGGCGCCACCTGGAAGGTCAGATCGGAAGGAAAGGAAAAAACACCGTGGCAGCCAAGACTCGGGTCACTCGTGGCAGCGCGCGCCCATGGCGGGTTTCCAAGCCTTCGTCACGACCTCTCCTTCGGGCATACGAGTCGCCGATGAGTCCCTTCGTGGTCGCCAATTTGAAGTAAATCGGGGTTCCCAAGGCCTACATGCTCCGGAGATAACCCACTTACACTCAAGAACTGTTGGCACGGAAACTGTAAAAGGCAAGGAACAAGTTTATTAAGACCCCATGGGGTGGTGGTACACTCAAACAGCACCCTTCGGTAATGCAAGAGGTATCACACCGAACACCGGTGTGACCCCGGTTATATACAGTTTTGGGGCAATAAAAGATAGGCGGCACAAGTCAAGACACATTTTAAGGACATATATGGTCATGTTTTGGAATACTGCCAGCTCATTGGAGGGGGCACAACTCCGCTGGTCAGTTTGGTGCACATTCCTGAAAGTTTACGGGTCAGCTGGAACTGCGCATGTGTGGCTTGACAAATACTAAAAATAGCTCGTTGCTGGGCAGATTGGAGTGGTCAGTGGAACGGACAACGGACTAAAGGGCACGCCGGCCACGAGGCCGCTCATGATCTAAGATGGCCGCCGCAACATTCAAAATGGCGTTTTCATATATAGCCAAGTTAAGGAGGACAACGTGTAGGTTCAGCTAATCGCTAATGCGGCCGGGCCAATTACGACAAGTCTAACCCAAGCGCTCCTATTTATCAGACATTTACCCCCTAATGGACCTTAATTTGTTATGGATATGTGCTGCCCGCTCTGAACAAAGTGTTTATTGTATACATATACTTATCAGCAACCTGTACAATATGCTATATTGAGCTAAAACAAACTTTTAATACTTGAATGGAAGTGTTGATACTTTCATATTTACAATAAAGCTAAAAAGAATTTAAAGAGAAAAGCAAGGAATATCAGAAGGGACTTTCCTTTCACTGAGTGTGCTTTAACTTCCCCATGAACACAATGGGGAGGCTTTTTGCTCCATTACAACGCACTGAACGAATAGATCAGGGGGTAACATTGCTTTTGCCAATTATTGCCTATTTATTTGCATAGATCTATAAATCAAAGGTAATTCATAATGAATGCAAATGAAGAGCATTTGTGTCTTACTTTTTGGTAGTGCATTTAAAAATACTTATATTTTTTTATACTAAAGAAATAAGCAGAAGGGGTGTGGACTGGATTAAATGCCAGCAGTTTTGGTCCAACATATTGGATATGATTCATCACATATTTCGAACGAGCATTCCCATATTATCAGCATATTCACAGGTTAAGCTACCCAACACATACCTACATACTCACTATACTATGTCATTGGAAATCAGATGGCTCAAGCACTATGCACTACTGGACAAGACATTACTGCTCACTGGTGGGGGGGGTGGGGGCTGCACACCAGACATTGTGGAATGGCACCTGAAATTATGGGACTTGCTTTGTAAGGATTAATTATCCATAGAACTGCAGCAAACGCGAACCAAATTTAATAAAGCCGTATAGCCCGCCATAGCAGGCTATACCAGCCATTAGCGGCCCGCTGCAGCAATAACAAAGGGGCGGGACTTTAATGCCAGTATAGCCCAGCAACAGAGGACTATAAGGCTATAAGAACATTACGCCACTAGAGGGCAAAATGGAATCCCCTTGGACTCTGCGAGGTCTTTGTTCACAGCAACAGCTGTAAGGGAGAACATTGGCTTCTACTGGCCATTAGAAGCCCAAGCTATCCATTGTTGTCAAAGGAGCTCCCAAAGTCCTAATTTGTAATGGGTTCAATTTCTTAATTTCTTACTTACCTAGCATCTAATTTAAGAGAACATATATCCCCCAAGGTTCTCAAGAAAATTGAAATCCTCCATCTCAATCGGGCGCAACCCAGCAAAAGAGGAGACTGGAAAGCGGGGGCACTGTTAGGCAGTTAATGACTAAAATCTGGGAAGTGGTAGGAAGGACAGAGGCGATAGATACTCCTGGTTATCATGGGGGGTAGTTGGAATGTTACGATTTCTTGGCCTTCAGAATCAATTTTTTTCACTACAATCAATCAATCAATCAATCAATACACTTGATCTTCCTCCGGCGGTGGTTCAGCCGATTCGTGGGATGGTGGCGAGGGCGAGGCTGGCAGCGGAGTTTGCATGTTGGTGTGTAGAATGTGGGGCGGTTGTTGAGGTATTCGGGGCCTATGTCGTGGAGCGCCTTGTGTGCGTGGGTGAGGAGCCTGAACGTGATCCTTTTGCTGACGGGGAGCCAGTGCAGGTCTCTCAGATGGGCTGATATGTGACTGTGTCGGGGGATGTCGAGGATGAGTCTTGGGGAAGCATTCTGTGTGCGTTGGAGTCTTTTCTGAAGTTTGATTGTCGTTCCTGCGAATAGGGCATTTCCGTAGTCTAGTCGGCTGGTGACGAGGGCCTGGGTGACCGTCTTTCTAGTTCCAGTAGGGGTCCACCGGAAGACCTTACAGAGCATGTGAAGGGTGTTGAAGTATGAAGATGAGATGACGTTGACTTGCTTGGTCATCGTGAGAGAGGAGTCCAGGATGAATCCCAGGTTGCGTGCGTGGTCAGTGGGTGTCGGTGCGGTGCCCAGTTCTGTGGGCCACCAGGAGTCGTCCCAGGTGGAGGGGGATGTTCCGAGGATGAGGACCTCCTTCTTGTCGGAGTTCAGTTTCAGACGGCTGAGTTTCATCCATTCTGCAACGTTTTTCATTCCTTCCTGGAGGTTGAGTTTGGCAGTGGCTGGGTCTTTGGTGAGGGTGAGTATCAGCTGGGTGTCGTCGGCGTATGGGATGATGTTCAGGTTGTGTTTGCGTGCGATTGTGGCAAGGGTGCTCATGTAGATATTGAAGAGGGTTGGGCTGAGCGATGAGCCTTGGGGTACACATCACATGATCTCGGTAGCCGCGGAGCGGGAGGGAGGGAGGCGGACTCGCTGGGTTCTGTCAGAGAGGAATGAGGTGATCCAGTCTAGGGCTTTGCCTTGGATCCCGGCGTTGTGGAGGCGAGTTATTAGGGTGCGATGGCAGACTGTATCAAAGGCGACTGAGAGGTCTAGGAGGATGAGGGCGGTGATTTCCCGGTTGTCGAGTAGGGCCCTGATGTCGTCGGTGGTTGCGATGAGGGCAGTCTCAGTGATGTTATTGGCTCGAAATCCAGACTGGGATGGGTCGAGGGATCCATTGGCCTCGAGGAATGCGGTCAGCTATTTATTGACAATCTTCTCAATCACTTTCGCCGGGAAGGGAAGAAGGTAGATGGGGCAGAAGTTTTTGAGGTCTTTAGGGTCCGCTCTGGGTTTCTTCAGAAGGGCGTTAATCTCTGCGTGCTTTCATCTCTCTGGGAAGGTGGTGGACGCGAGGGAGTTGTTAATGACGTTTCGTAGGTGGGGAGCGATGATGGTGTCGGCTTTGTTGAAGATGTGGTGAGGGCATGGGTCGGAAGGAGAGCCGGAGTGGATGGTGTTCATAGCGTGGATGGTGTCTTCGGTTCTGATGGGAGTCCAAGCGCTGAGGGTGGTTGTAGGGGGCATTGGTTTGGTGGTTGGTGGCGGGGTCTGGGCGCCAAACCTGTTGTAGATATGGGTGATCTTGAGGTGGAAGAACGTGGTGAGGGAGTTGCAGAGGTCTTGCGCCGGTGTGATGTTGTTGCTGTTGGCGTTGGGATTGCAGAGCTCTTTTACGATGCTGAAGAGTTCCTTGCTGTTGTGTGTGTTGTTGTACAGCCGTTCTTTGAACGATGTCTTTTTGTTGGTGCGGATCAGCTGGTGGTGTTTGCGGGTGGCGTTCTTGAGGGCTGTCATGTTTTCTGTCGTCTGTTCTCGGCGCCAGGTTTTCTCAAGGGATCTGCAGGATTTCTTTGATTCTTTAAGGTCGTCGGTGAACCATGTTGTTCAAGGTAACTGATTACTCTGTATTTGTAGGTGAGATGCCTTTACTAAAAAAACGATAATAAAAATATTTTCTCCTGGGAGGAATAGCACAAAAGCATAGAGGTAGTCTCACCTACAGTCCCAAATCTGCGAAGATAAATATCCTTAACTTTGTTTTTGCCAGCACCTGGGGTGCTTTTACATGTATTAACATACTAATAGCCCTCATCAAAACGAGGCTGAAAATGTGCATGTGTAGTTATATTCCTAGAAAACTATTCACTGAGGTGTTGAAAAAATACTTTGAAAATGTATTCATTTTCTTGATTATTAGAATAGAATTGGGACAGCTTTGGGCGCAAAGGTGTTCTTTCAATGCACTCCATGTTGCACCTTAATAATTTTGCAATATTATAGCAATACCTTTTTGACACTGCATATCACATGTTATATCACACATCTGTCCTTCTTAAGCACTGTAAATAACAACTCGGTCACACAAATTTGCAAAACACGAGAAATGGAAAGGTGAACTACCTTTCCCAGAAGTCAGAGACATGGACTGCAGATTATATCAGGTCTCAGCAATGGGAATTACCCCCAGGTCTCTCCAGTCCTCGTCCCATTCCTTACTAATGGAGATGACCATCTCCCTGACAGATAAAATAACAGGGTAAGGCTGGGACCCTTAATCCCACCCCCTCCTACTGAGAGTACATAACCAGTGCCTACCCAGCATTCTGCCTGTTCTTTTTTCTTCCTGCCAACAGAATGGGACGAGGGTATTGGTGCTGCTCCTGGTGCAGTATTCTGCAGGTTCCTGTCAGGCAGCTGCCTGTCCTCAACGCGCTGTGTGGTGCCTCCCGACATGCTGGGCTTGGCAGGAGGCACAGATGTTGCCAGCCGGCCCTTTGTGGCTGGTCCATCAGCCCTCTCGATCGGTTCCCGGTTACATGGGGTGTCTTCCTGGATGCTGGGCCGGGATGGAAGACAAGCTGAGAAGGCTGGATGGTGGCTCTGGGCTGACCTGGTGGTGCTCCTGAAAAGCCTGGCAGGCGGTTGTGGCAGATTGGCTATGGCCCAGCGCTGAGGTGATGGAGTGCACCTGGGCTGGCTGGTGGGGGCAGATCGTGAGGTATGGAGTCTGCCTGCCCCAGGGGTGGGTACCACATAGCGGTTTCCCCTCACCTCTTTTCGTTGCCTTTCTGGGTGTCTGACACATTTCTTCCAGGGATTGTCAGGGCCGCTTGGGGTTCCCGGCCTCCCTGCTACATGGGTTCCTTTACCATCAGTGGGGGCTTGGTGTTGTGTGGTCTACCTTTTCACTTCTGTGTCTCTGGTGCCTTATTTCCTCCTTCATTGATTTATGGCACTTGATACCTGGGATTGTCTCACACGCCTTTGGGCCATGGGTTTTCCCTTTTCTCTTTGAGTTGGTTTCTATATGGCCTGGCATGCCGGCTGTCGTTGGGTGACTGGCTGCTCGGGGCAAAGCTGGTGGTGCCCCTGGAGTGCCTGAAGTCCTGTGTATGGGTTTGCCTGTTGCCCTGCGCTAGGGTTGTGGGATACACCTAGGCTGGCAGGTGGGGGCAAATGGTGTGATGTTGAGTCTGCTTGACCTGGGGGTGCGTACTGTGTTGCAGTTTTTTCTCACCTCCTTTCGCTCCTTGGTGGGTGCCTTGACAATTTTGGGGATCCCGTTCTCCCTGCTGCGGGGTCATTTGCCGCCGGTGGGGGCTGGGTGTTGTGGTTCGTCCCTTCACATCTGTCTCTACGGCTCCTTTGTTTCTCTGCTATTGCTGTCTGACCCGTGATGGCACTGTTTGTTGCCCATGTTTTTGAGCCATGGGTTTTCCCTATGTGATGCCTCCTAGGTGGCCTTACGTGGTGCTGGCGGCCTGTTTGGTTGTTGCCTGCAGCTCGGACACTATGGCTGGTGGTGGGCACCTGGCCTTGTTCCTGGGGGGTTTCTGATGTAGTCTCTAGGGTTGATCTGTTGTCTGCTGGCCCTGGGGTGAGTTCTGTGTGGTGGTTTTCCTCTGTTTCTTGGTTTTTTCTGTGCACGTGTGCACTCTGTGTGCTCCACTTTCCCCGTGCTGTGCCTCTTCTCTGACCTTGCTTACTGTGGCCCTTGGGTGGCTGGCAGCTCAGGGCTGTACTGGGGGTGCCCCTGGTGGCCAGTGGTGCAGTTTTATCTGTTGCCCTAGTGCTCTGGCATTGGAACACATCAGGGAAGCCTATTGGGGCCAATTTGTTTAGGGCCAGCGGGTTGGGGTTGGTATTGATGCGTTTCTAGGGTTGGGCGTGCACATGTGGTCTTCTCTTGCCTTGCATTGCGGCTGCCATAGATTGGCTGGCGGCTCGGGCTGGACTTGGGGTGCCTGGTTTCTGGTGGGCCGGCTTTTGCTTTTGCCCTTGTGCTCCGGTTTTGGAGTGTGTCAGGGCTGGAAGGTAGGGCTGTTCTTTTGGCAGGCAGTGCTGTCCGGAGTCTGATGGCCGCAAGGGGTGTGCCCCTTGATGGTTTTGTTGCCCTTCTTTTCTGCGTTGTGCTACTTTGGGTCTGGTCCTGTGGAGTTTGGAAGGGACTTGGTGTCACTTGCTTCTATTGCACGGACCTCAGTTTTCTGTGGCGGGCTTTCTGCCTGCTGTTGCTCTTTGTCACTGTGGGTCTTTTGCTTTTGCCTATGTTTGTTGGGGCCTGTGATTGTTGGGTTGGGGGTGCATTCTCTGCCTGTGTCTCCTGGTTTGGGACTTCCTGGTTCATGGAGACATGACTCTGGGTGGTGTCCAGTTCTGGCTGTTGGGGTCTTGGCCCATGGGGGTCGACTTTTGGGTGTCTGCTTGTGGCCCTTTCCGATTTCCCTTCCTATTCTTGGTGCCTTGCTTGTGTGAAGGTCTTCTGGACCCCCTGGTGGTTCAGCAGTCCTGTGCCTGGCTGGCCTCTGTGTCCTCTCCTTGGCCTCTGCTGTGCACCTGCCTTCCCTGGGTGTTAGCTGGGCTGTGGCATATGCGTGCCTGTGTGGGATGCTTGGCTTCAGCCTTGGCGTCCCAGCGACTTTTTATTGAATCTTTGGCCTGGTTGTGGCGGGTTCCGGTGGCTTTCTGTCTGCCCTTGCTGGTCAGAGGGTTTCTGGCTTGTGTTCTGACATCTGCGGTGGCTATTCCCGGTTTGTTTTGTTAGGGTGTGGCTCATTTTCGGTGACAGATGGCTGGTCTTCTCCGGAGGTGTGTTTTTTTCCGCCGTCAGTCAGCCCCCGAGTTTGGGGTTGGGGTTCGTCCTTGGTGTGTGTTGTTGGGGACAGAGTTTTCCCTGTTCTGACTGTTTGGTCTTTGGGTTTGCTTCGTTGTACTTTTTGGTTTCTTACTGTTCGGTCTTTGGGTTTGCTTCGTTGTACTTTTTGGTTTCTCTCTGTTTGGGTACCCTTTGGCTTTTCTTGGGTAGGGCCCTGTTGCTGGCATTGTTCCTGGTGGGGTGTGGTGCTTCGCTGGGTTCTGGCTCTCCCCCTGCCTTTTCCTGTTTTGTTGGGGGGTGTTTCTGGCTGCCTGGTCCATCTAGCTGGTCATCTGATGGCCGGTGTTGGGGTGCTCATAGGCCTGCTGCCTTCTGGTCACAGCTGTGACATTCTTGGGAGGAGTTCCGGGGGGTTTGTGTCCCAGTGTGCCCTGCTTTCTTTGTGAGTGCCTCGATCTTAACCTATCCCTATGCCCGGTTCCGGATCAATCTCCCAGTTTGGGGGCTTGGCAGTCATCCTGTGTCAGCTCTGGTGGTTGGTGCTGGCTGTTCCTGCCCTGGGGCCTGGTCCTCCTCTAGGGGTTTTCAGTCGTGGTGTCCTCTGGGCTCTCTGGTGGCCGAGTCTGTCTGGTTGGGGGAGCGTGATCTTTGGTCGATGCTCCCTCTCTTTCCTGGTTTGGTCTGTGAAGGCCTGCCCTTTGTTGGTCCTCTGGGTCTGTGCCTTAGACCCGTTGGCTGGCCCTGACCTCTTTTTTCTTGAATGGTCTGCTGTTGGACTCCTTAGTGGTGTTGGGGTTGGTCCTGTTGGTGGATGTCGCCCTTTGTCTCATGGTTGGGCGTGGCCTGTTGGGTCATTATTTGCTTCCCCTCAACTCTCTTGTGGGCTTCATTTTGGGTTTTTCAGGTTTGTTGGGCGTTTTTTTCATTGTCTGCTTGATAACACTCTCTGTTGGTTCTGCTGCCGGGTCTGTGATGCTGCTTGGTGTTCCTGGACTGGGCGGCCTTCTGTCCTGGGGGGCACCCTTATGCGCTTTTCATGCCCTGTGGGGTGTTTCTGCTGTTCTGGCCCTCCTTGTTGCTTCGGCCACTCTGGGGTTTCACCTTTGGAATAGGGGTCTCTGTGGTTTGCCTTCTTTCCGGGTTTGGCTTGTTTGTCTTTGCCTTGTTGCCTTCGGGCTGGCTCCCTTCCTCATCGCGGTTTTGGGAGTTTGGGTCGGTGGGGCCTGTGTGCCCTGCATGTCCTTTTTTTTGTGGTTGGCTGCCTCCTTGGTGCCTGCCACTGGTGCCTGCTGCTGACGGGCTGCTGGTACGCCTGGTCCTTGGTTGTGTCCCTGTTGGTTTGGCCCAGGCTTGCTGGTTTATCTGGTCTCCTGGGGTCTTCTTCTCTGTGTGGCCTCTTCGCTGTCCTGTTGAAGGAGGTCTCTGGTGCTTCCTTGGTTGGTGCTCCTCCCCCATTGTTGGTTCAGGGTGTTCTTCATGTGGGTTGGCTGCCTTCTTGGTGGTGGAGTCATAGGTTGGCTGATTTTGTTGTTCGCCTTGATCATCTCCTGCTTGTTCTGGGGGGTGCAACCCTGTTGTTTGGCTGTGAGTGTTGCAGGCTGTGTGCTCCTGCCTTTGTTTTCCTGTGGTTCCCCATTTGCTTTGCTTGGGATGCTGCTTTTCGGTGTGGTGTCCTGGGTGTTCTTGGGAGTAAGGCTGGGTATCTGGCTTTGGAATGCTCCATTATTAAGGGATGGGACAAGGACTGGAGGGACCTGGGGTTAATGCCCTATTACTTACCGGTATTCTTCATTATTCCTGGTCCCGTTGTCCTTGTCCAATTCTTTATGCCCCTCCCTCCCCCAGGGACAACCAGCCTTCCTGTTGGTGGCTTGGTAGTTTAGGCTGAATGCTGAGTAGTTACTGGTTATGAACTCCCAATTGGAGGGAGTGGGATGAGTGGTCCCAGCATTCCCCTGTTCTTTTTTTCTGTCAGGGAGATGGTCATCTCCAGTAGTAAGTAATGGGACGAGGACAACGGAACAAGGAGTAATGAAGATAGCTGATAAGTAATATGGCATTTTCCATTGCTAAGCCATTTTGCTGGCTTACTGGAAAACCATATAATTGGTCATGCATGGCTTCGAAGTTCCATACAATGCTGTAGTCAATATTGCTGTTCCAAATTTCTTCAGGATAAATACCTTTTCTGCCAATTTGTTGTGTGCAGGAGTATTATTTCGCTGATGTGATGAATTAACAAATTAAGGTGGAAAATGAGAATCTGCAAATGATTTCAGAATGGCTGGAGTTGCACTGTAAAACAGTGGGGGTTTTTCTGAAAATGCGGGGAATTCGTTTTCCATATGAAATTGCTGTGGAACTAATGAACATGAGGGTTTCTACAAATGGGAAAATAACCATCATGACCAGCAATGACAAAAAGGCAAAATAATGGGTGTTCATCACAACAGAAAGTTTTGAACAGTGTATTGTTTTTATTGCACTATGTATCATATTATGTTCAAAATAATAAGAAAAATACTAAGTTAACCCTACACAAAAAAATAAATCATAGCAGTAATTAATACATTTCCATTATTTATAATCATTGCAATCAACTTATGTTAGTTTAACCCACTGCAATAGTACTCATGTTTTTTTGAAAATCTAAATTAGCCCCACCAGGGTAGTAAGTCAATCAATCAATCAATCAGCAAATTTGTAGAGCGTGCTACTCACCCGCTAGGGTCTCAAGGCACTGGGGGGAGGGGGAGTCGCTACTGCTCGAACAGCCAGGTCTTCAGTTGTTTCCTGAAGGAGAGATGATCCTGGGTCAGTCGTAGGTGGGTGGGGAAGGAGTTCCATGTCTTGGCCGCCAGGTAGGAGAAGGATCTTCCTCCGGTGGTGGATCTGCAAATTCGTGGGACGGTGGCGAGGGCGAGGCTGGCGGATCGAAGCTGGCGAGTGGGTGTGTAGAATGTGAGGCGGCTGTTAAGGTATTTGGGGCCCATGTCGTGGAGAGCCTTGTGTGCGTGGGTGAGGAGTCTGAATGTGATCCTCTTGTTGACGGGGAGCCAGTGCAGGTCTCTCAGATGGGCAGAGGTGTGGCTGTGACGAGGGATGTCCAGGATGAGTCGTGCAAAGGCGTTCTGTATCGCTGGAGTCTTTTCTGGAGTTTGGCTGTGGTTCCAGCGTAGAGGGTGTTCCCGTAGTCTAGTCGGCTGGTGACGAGGGCCTGGGTGACAGTCTTCCTGGTTTCGGTGGGGATCCACCGGAAGATCTTTCGAAGCAGGATGACGAGACGGCATTGACTAGCTTGGACACCGTGAGGGAGGAGTCCAGGATGAAGCCCAGGTTGTGAGCATTGTCCGTTGGCTTGGGGGCGGTGCCCAGGGCAGGGGGCCACCAGGAGTCGTCCCAGGCAGAGGGAGATGGTCCCAGGATGAGGACTTCCGTCTTGTCTGAGTTCAGTTCCAGACGGCTGAACTTCATCCATTCTGCGACGTCCCTCAATTCCTTCCTGGAGGCTGGCTCTGGCAGTGGTGGGGTCGTTGGTGAGGGAGAGGATCAGCTGGGTGTCGTCAGCTTAGGAGATGATGTTCAGATTGTGTTGGCCGTGCGATGGCTGCCAGGGGGCTCATGTAGACGTTGCGGAGGGTGGGGCTGAGTGAGGATCCTTGCGGAACACCGCAGATGACTTTGGTGGCCGTGGATCAGAACAGGGGGAGGCGGACTCTCTGTGTTCTTCCAGCGAGGAACGAGACGATCCACCCCAAGGCCGTTACTTTGATTCCGTTGTTGCTGAGGCGTTGTATCAGGGTGCGGTGACATACGGTGTCAAAGGCTGCTGAGAGATCCAGGAGGATGAGTGCAGCGGTTTCCCCGTTGTCGAGCAGGGACCTTATTTTGTCGGTAGCTGCGATGAGGGCGGTCTCGGTGCTATAGTTTGCTCGGAAACCGGACTGCGAGGGGTCGAGGGATCCGTTAGTCTTGAGGAAGGCGGAGAGTTGTTTGTTGCCGTTCTTCTTGATGACTTTGACAGGAAAAAGGAGGAGCGAGATGGGGCGAACGTTCTTGAGGTCCGGGGGGTCCGCGGTGGGTTTCTTCAAGAGGGCGCTGAGCTCGGCATGTTTCCAGCTCTCCGGGAAGGTGGCTGATGTGAAGGAGCTGTTAATGATGTCCCGGAGTTGGGGTGCGATGATGGAGTCGGCTTTGTTGAAGATATGGTGTGGACAGGGGTCGGTGGGGAGCCAAAGGGATGGTGTTCATCGTGCAGGTGGTGTCTTCGTGCTGATTGGGTCCAGTTGCAGAGGGTGGTGGTGGGGGGCGCTGGTTCGGTGGTTGGGTGTGTGGTCTGTGTGCCAAAGCTGTTGTGTATGTCGGCGATCTCGCGGTGAAAGAACGAGGCGAGTGAGTCACAGAGGTCTTGCGATGGTGTGATTTCGTTGTTGTGGGTGTTGTTGTCCAGAAGTTCTTTGAATGTTATCCTTTTGGTGGTGCGGATCAGCTGCTGGTGTTTGCGGGTGGTGTTCTTGAGGGCTTTCATGTTCCGTTGTCTGGTCGTGGCGCCAGGCTTTCTCGAGGGTGCGGCAGGTTTTCTTGGAGTTTTTGAGGTCATTGGTGAACGACGAGGCTTTCTTGCTGCCGGGTCTGTTGGGAGGGTTCATCAGTGGTGCGAGGTCATCAGCGCAGTTGGTGAGCCACTGTGTGAGGTTGCGGGCTGCTTCGCTGTGGTCCCTCGTGTTGGTGGGAGGGTTATGGCTGAGGGAGGTGGTGAGTTGGTCGGCGGTGATCTTGCTCCAGCGGGGAACCTGTTGCGGGTGGTGGTGGGTCGTGGTTCTCCTGAAGTTGAAGTGGACGCAGCTGTAATCTGTCCAGTGTAGTCCATTGGAGTGGCTGAAGGAGATGTGCTTGCTGGAGGAGAAGATGGGGTCTAGCGTGTGACCGGCGTAGTGGGTGGGAGTGTTCACCAGTTGCTTGAGTCCGAGGTTGGCGAGGTTGTCCAGGAGGGCAGCAGTGTTGCTGTCATTGTTGTTCTCCAGGTGGAAGTTGAGGTCTCCTAGGAGGATGTAGTCTGAGGAGGTAAGGGCGTGCTGGCTGATGAAGTCTGCGATTGCTTCGTTGAATTGTGTGCGTGGTCCCGGGGGTCTGTAGATGAGGGTGCCTCTGAGGGTGGTCTTGGGGTCGGTGTGTATCTGGAAGTGGAGGTGCTCGGCGGCGGTGAGGGTGTTGTCGGTGTTGGTCGTGATTCGGATGGTGTTTTTGTGGACGATGGCGATGCCTCCTCCGGTTTGGTTGACGCGGTCCCTCCGGGTGATCTTGTAGCCCTCCAGGATGGCTTTGGCGATGGGGGCTGATGAGGCGTTCATCCAGGTTTCTGTGAGGCAGGCGACGTCTGGTGAGGTTGTGTCGAGCAGGTTCCAGAGTTCGACGGCGTGGGGGTGTGACAGGCACTGAGGGGGGAGTGGTAGATGTACTGCCTTCAATGTGCATGACAGTTTAACCAGCCGTCTCAGGCCGTCCACATTGTAATTCGCAGTGAAGCTTTCTCCAACCTGAGCTGTGGTGCTAGGTTGGAGAGAGCAGACCCAGGCTCCTAGTCTGTCTGGGAGCGCAAATGTGAGGAACTAAAGCCAATCTTGAAGCTGCTCTCATGAATGAGAGCAGCTTCAGGATGTGCAGCAGGGAAGTCTGGAAGCCTGCCTTCAGTGGAGCCAGAAGAGTGAGACGCGAGAGGGTAGCAGGTAAGTTCTTTTCTCTTTGTTCTTTTTTTATTTTTCTGTCCCCCTCATCCACCCCCCAACCCCTCCATGCCCCGCCTCTTTTCCCTGACACGAGCAGCTCCTGCTCACAGCTTTAGACAGACTGGGATTTTAAATAGTTGAGGAGCTCGAGCAGTGTCTTACTACCTTAGAGAGTGTAAATAACAGTTTTCAATTGGAACTTTAAATGAATGTGCTGCTTGTGGCTGGAAATGTTGCAGTATTTATTGCCATATTTAAGGTAGCTTTAGAGCACAACACAATAACATTTTATATAGCAAAAGTAAACATGCAAAAGAAATAAGAGTATAGGACAAAAAAAATAATCACAAGACAAAGCAACATAACAACCTGAGTACAACACAACTATAGCACAATGCAATAATTCAGTACAAAAACACAACAGCACAAAAAAGAACAAAACACAGCATATTCTCAACCCAACAAAATGCAATATGCAACACAACAAATTCGCAAAAAATATTGCCACTCATTCCATTATCTACAGACTTGCTTTCTTTACGTTGAGTAGTGCGTCTACATTACTATCAAGGACAAGTAATGTTTTGTGATCTGGCGCCATATTTCAGCAACAAGGCAGCACCCATCTACCTCACAAAGTCCGAATGGCAAAAGAGGAATATTGAAGTCCATCAGCATGTTTTAAAGGTATTTATGCTTTAAAGGTATTCAAACTAAACAAGAAAAAAAGGGAGAACAACAAATCAGAAAGGTGACAGAAATCATAAAAAGTAAGATGGCACTGAAAACTAAGGAACACATTTTACAATTTTTTTAGTAGCATTGTATATCATGAAAAACAGTGTAGTTCTTAGACGTGTAGCCATAATGAACATATTCAATGTAAATATTTTGGAATTCAACCATAAAGAAAATTAATTCAAGCAACTTGTCAGTGGTCAGGACAATATTTAGTTTTCCATCTGAGGCTGCACAATACATATTTCCTTAGTTTGCTATATGCTTTAAAGCTACAGCAGGTCACCATAGGAAAAACTGTTCAGTCATAAAAATAAATGCTGGAGGAAGTGTGTTCATTTTAGATGGGGGAAGGAGAGAGTTGATAGTAGATTTAGGGTAGGCTCATTTTCTGGCAGTCCATAGAGTGGATGTTGATTCCCCTTTCCAACCACTGGCTTTCTTTGACCAGTCCCTTTCAGCCAATTGCTTCAGACTTTGGCAATCATGTCTTGGCTCAGCTGAGAGGAGTATTCAACTATCAACTAATATTATGGGCTGTTTGGGTGTACAACTGTGCCCTCTATGTCTCCTCGTGCGGTATTCCTCCTGTAAGCCTTGCTTTGGCATATGACACCCATACTGCTTGACTTTGCCAAAACCCGATTGTGAAGCAATGAGCTGTGTCAAATATTTAATTATAGTGTACATTTCCAGAAAAAGCAATTTTGACAGTTTAGATTGTGCAAGGTTCACATTTCATCCCTGTCCAATTTACCCCTAATCCTGCTATTCAAGGAGGTCTGTTGTCCTCTTTCACTGCTACATTTGCTGTATTGTGACAAAGCAGGATGTGCTTTGCAGTTTTATATAGTGTGAATGTGGCCCAAAGGACATTAAAGTACTTTATATAAGCACCAGAATGGATTACAAAATATCAAGCTTCTTCTTTTTTAGGCACAGGGAAATTAAGTGATTATCCCAGATTCACACAATTTTGAGCCGACGCCAGGAATCAGACCTAGTGCACCAGTACCAAGATAGTCAGCTCCGGCTGTAGGGTCATATATTACTTGCTGAAATGCCCCTTTAGTTCTCTTTTACACAGTCACTACTGCGAATTCTTCTTCTGACTACCTAGAGAGTTCCCTTCTCCATTTGATTTCTTGGGTAGTGCTTTTGGACTTTGTAGTGATCACACTGAGGCAGGTAAGTGTGGAAACACTAGGTTTAATGTCTTTTCATCTCCACAGCTTCCAGGGAACACAATAACTGTCTCCCAGTATTCAAACATACACATTCCATCACCATGGCAGTGACATCATAGAGAAGCAAACAAGAGAATAGAAAGACTACTACAGACGTCCACATCATGGTTAATTGGCTCATTTTGGCTACCCGCATTTCTATTAACAGAACTATGTTGAATCAGTGGTGCGCTAAAACTTTGCAGAACCACAACATTTGTAATAAATTATCATCTACAGAGGGACACCTTGGACATGTATTAGATATTATATCATTCATTGTTCGTCAATCAAGTTATCCGACTACAAAATACAGATTTGTGTTTCATGCGAAGTAGAATACATGGCAAGGGTATACAGGTAGCCTTTTGATACTTTTGATAGCAGCTACTTTGCAAAGGCTTTCAGATAGTTTGCTGTTTGTGCGCTCTGAGTCCACTTTTTCGGGCTATTTGTTGAGATGTTGAGCCCTCTTGTGGGCATTTGTGGTAGCTCTAGCAGCAATGTTTATTGAGAAGAGCTTGAAACGTAAATTACCTTCTCTGTATTGCAGGTGGGCGAGCCACTAAAAGCTTGAGCCAGGCTCGAGCCTGAAGCCTGGCTCAGCTCGAGGTCTCGTTGGAACCTCAAGCCCATAACGAGCTGAGCTTTCATGTGGTTCTGTCTGCCACCTTCTCTCTACCCTTCGAGTACAAAGAGGTAGAAACAAGGCTTTAACATTTTAGATAAAAAGGATAAACAAACAGAAAGCCCTTTTAGTGGCTGATTTTCACAAAGTGAAACCAGGAAACCATACGGTGTGATTTTAGGCAAATATTTTATTTTACGGATCCTACTTTTTTCTTCATTATCGCTTATGAAAGCAACTTCAAATATGTGTGGTCAGAATGCCATTTATACAAAACATTTTGGGGTTGATCAATTGCACTGTAATGTTGCTCTAGCTATAAAAATGTGGGCAACATACAGGGTGTAGTGTCATGGCACTATGTGCGCTGGAACCCTTTCAGTCTGGGGCGCGAACTCAAGAGAGGAATTATGTTACTTGCTAAGAAGTGTTAAGGAGTGGCTATTAACGGTTGTGACATAAACAGAATGCAGTGTGTGGTTGGATGCTGCAGAATAAACATGTTTTCAACAGATTTCCGTGCTTGGGGTATTCATTTGCATGGACCCAGGCTGGAGAGGACACTAACAGGGTTCATATGACAACTGCCGTGCCTTTTAGCACTGTCTCCAGGGAGAGGGTAGAGGCAAGAATGGCTTTAAGTTCATGCTTATCACTTTCAAAAAGTACTTCTCAGTACTGTGCTATTATATGAGGTATTAGTGTCTAAGCTTCCACATGGTACACAAATGCACTTTTTTGAATTTTTAAACGGCTGTGATATTCTACGTGGTGTTTGTTGTCTGATTTCCATGGCAAACACGTTCAGGGCTCAGCTCCTGCACGGGTTCTAAGAGCCAAGCCAGACCCTTAGCTCAGCTCTGGCTCAGCTCACCCTGTTCATTTGTTGATTCGCCCACCTCAGATTTTTATGGGCATATCATCTTTTTGGGAAAGTCAGGGTCTGCTTTTCAAAGTTAATGTGCACAAAGATTATAATTCATCAAAAGAGCAAACGCAATAGGGGCAGGGGTTGCTTCTCCGCTCCAAAGTATGAAAAAGTGTGAAAAATAAAACTATAATAAAACAGGTATAAAACCCGATTTATTATTGTTTTATTTTCCTCGTGCCGAGTCTTGGGGTGGGACCACAGTGATGACAGGCACTGATGGGAGTGGTATGTGCACTTCCTTCGCTGCACATGACGGTTTGGCGGCCGTCTCAGACCTGCAAAACCGACATGCACAGTGAACGTTCTCTCTAACCCAGCAACGCATCTGGGTTGGAGAAAGCGGGCACAGACTCCTAGTCAGGCCAATCCTGAAGCTGCTCTCATGAGAGCAACTTTAGGATTAGCCGCAGGGCAGGCTGGGAACCTGTGCCTTTGGAAGAGGAGAGGAGCAGACGAGCACGACGCAATGGTGGAGGGAAGCAGATATGGTATTTTTTATGTTTTACATTTGTATCTCTCGTCCCCCTTTCCAGTCCCTCCTAGACCCCGCCCACCGCCTCTTTTCCCTGGCACGATCCGCACCTGAGTAGGGGCTACTTAAGAAGTGTCACTGAGTAATGCTGATTCCTTCCTCTCTTTAGAAATGGAAGCATCATCGCCGATTACATTGTTGTGGCCGAGAATGTCACAGACAGGAACCTCACACTATTAAACCGGAAGGTGGTTGATTACTTACATGCATTAAATGTGACGGTGGATCCAAGTGGATTTATAACTATTATCAATGGTAAGCTGTGGAGCGGTTGCAAAACCTTTACCTCTCTCACTACTGTCTACTGTGTTTATTTAATACCATCCGCATATTCTAACAATACAAGTTAATGGTGGACGTTGTAATCAAACTTGCATTAATCAGTGAATTGAAAGTCGGCTGCTTTTATTTTCTGTTGAGTAAAATCAATTGGCCTTCAGTTGAGAGTGCCTGTTTGAGGAGGGTACGTCAGTCCTGGTACTGATGCTAGTAGGTAGTATTTACCAGGTGTGGTATTACCCAGTGACGGCTGGCACAAGTAAGAGTGGTGAAGCAGAGTGGTGGAGCGGTGGAGTAGTGGGGTGGGGCGGGAGCAATGCAGGGTGGGGGGAGTCAATAGATGACGGGATAGGTAAAATTAACTAAAAAATATTAATAAAACAACTTATCTTGCGCTCGCCACACCCTACCCCGCCTCAACATTGTTACCTGTTTCAGGACGCTACTGGTATTACCTCTCAATTCCAAGTAGCACACTTCAAAATAAAGCAATATATGGTAAAACCACACATTTTCCAGCGCTTCGATCTACATAAACATGTAATCGTGAGGTGCTTCCCAATACAGAGTCCACCAGGTGTTATTTTGATAAACTTCTACTGAAGAAAAAGTTTAGTGTTTTTCTTTACTTGTATTCTCGATTCATGTGCAAGCACCTGTTGGCGCGGAACCCGGATTCTCTATGGTAGTGGGTAAATGACGTGTTCCCATAATGGCATTGTCAAAGGATGAGTTGGCGGGGGAAACACTATTGCACTATAGCAGTATTTCAGTTAACATCATGCAGCATCTATGAGATTTGGCTTTGTCCCATAGTTGCCTATCTTCAGTATTTTAGGTTATCCCTTAGATCTTAACATATGGATGGTCTTATTTACCTTCATTAACTTTTATGACTAAATGACAATAGATTAGCTTGAAAGTGATGTGGTTGCATGTTTGTGGGATACAATTGTATGCCAAGACAGGTTAAAAGGACATGTTTTACGTGTCTGATGATATTGGAAGATTCCACTGATGCGTTATCCTGTTATTGTCATGCTTCTTTCAGATAAAACAACTTTTACAGCCCTCCCAGTGATAATATATCAAGGAGATACAGTGAATCTCACATGTAAAACACCTTCAAGTTCTACCGCTGTGACTTGGTCACACAATGAAACAAACATTGCCGCAGGTGGACGTAGGCATGTTTCTTCCAGCATTTCCAGTGATGGGACTTCAGTATCAACTCTGACGATCTCTCAGATTGACTTCTCCGACGGTGGTATGTTTACTTCATCTGACTCCCTAGTCCTAAGGATGCATGTGCTTTAAAAGCGGCTTACACAAATGCTTGCTTGCAGTGATGGTGGGCAATCGAATTGAACTGCTTTGCAAGTAAAACTTTGATTTTTTGCTGTCAGATAACATGAGCCTCCTAAGAAGGTCCACACCACCCACTCCCACCCAAAGACAGCAGAATGCACCCGGGGATATAAAAGTCACGGTCTTGCAATGTGCTGCTCATGACATCACACATGACGTCACTGATGGTACCTCAAGAGAGATCGGCGACTGCATTGCTGATGGCATCTCAAATTACATTGTTGATGGCATCATTGATGACATCACACTTAGAAACACTAATGCTGTTTGTGATTGCGTCATTGTTTGCCTCAGGTAATGTGCAATGTAAAGGGAGTGCAAAATAAGAAGGCACTAAAAGTGGATTGAGACAATATGCTCGACCTCCATGACAATAAAAAAGGCCTCACACTATGCATGCTTGATGCTGGGTGGATGGTTTTAGACCAAAAAGTGTGCTTGAAAGATGTATTCCTTGCATAACGTTTATCAGACACACATGGAGTCCAAGTGCATGGGATGCATGTTCAGGATAAACTTAATTTGAAGTATTGCCTTTTCCAGCAGATGACAGTGCTGCAGCACTGTACTATGTTTACGGTTTCTTGATGTAAGTAAATCAAACTTGATCTTTAGACACGTTGTCTCCATTTTAGATTTTTTTTTTACCTAACTGCTCTCAAACATTTGAAATCGTTTAACACAACTTTATAGAATCCCACAATATGGGCCACATGTACGGCAGGTTTTAGCTGTTACAAACAGAGAATCGGGCATGCACTAACCCTATTTTGTGAGTCGGTAACCTATTACCAACTCACGAAATAGGGTTTAGGAAGGGGCGTGTCAAGAGCATCCCTTCCTAATAGTGAGTCGCAGGAAGATGTATGAATGTTTTGCGACTGGAATACTGTGGCAAAACATTTGCAGTTTACTGCCTACTTCAGGTAGGTGACAAGCCAGTCAAGTCAAGCAAGCTTTATTCGAATTAATATGGGAATCATAAAAGCACTAAAAATAAATTCAACAAAACTTCATCATAAAAGCATAAATAATACACTTAAAAAAATCGGTATCAATATTAATAAAATACACATGAAATTGCAATACCAAATTAATAAAATGTAGGTTTCCTTTCTTCTGTTAGCTCCCACAGGAAATAAAATATTATAATATTTGAGTAATTTGAAGATGTTATCTAAAAGATGTTGTGTTCTTGTGAATCTCAAAGTACAAAAACTCTCCTACTTTCCTTTTTCCATACCTCTTTCTTATTGCAATCGCTCCTTTAATACATTTTCAAACAGAAAAACAGATGTCAAGAGAATCCAGAGAGAGAAGAAACCTAAAACCTTCTATATAAGAGCCAGGACAATGAGCTCTCAATAGAGGTAACAACAATGTGTCTCTCACTGCTTTTTACAGGGCACAGAACAGGACAAAGTGCAGAGTGCTTTGTTTTGTTGTGTTGTTACATGAGCACAATGAGAGATTGTTTGCCCAACCACATTGCTGTGGAATGGCTACCAAAAAGACAGATGGAACCTGATCAAATAAAATCTGTGTTGCAGGTTCATAAGGGAGGCAAGATAACATTGAGGTTGGGTAGTCAACTCACAGTCAAATGTCTCGAGGAGCTCTGCTGATTAGTGACTGCAAGCGTTGTTAACTCGCCCTTGTGACATATGCTGTTTTAATAATACTTTTTGCTTGTTGGGGCATGTTTAAAGGATTGTAGAAAAAAATCAATTACATCCAATTCCGGAGTTTACGGTTCAAATAACTAAACCAAGGAATGGAATCAGCATTCGATAACAGAAGACAGTCTGATGTAATAGATCTTATAAATAATTCTGGACAAAGTCCTATCTATGCTCATAAAAGCAAAGGGGCAAGGCTAAATCTGTCCTAAATATGTCCTAAACCTAGTTCATAACAACAAAAGGACATTGATGTACCATCAAAAGCCTTCGAGTAAAGTTTTTCTCTACTACCTGGAGCTTAGAGCAGTTACTATAGCCCAAAACTCCTGCCCCATCAAAGGCAATCGAGCGACATTAAGCTTTATACAGAGTTAACATTCCTTTAACTGGTTTGTGTCCTATCTGGGCCGCAAAATGAAAGAGGGCTTCTTATGTTACTGAAGACTCCCATGAAAACTGGGAGTTGAAAATATTTCCCAGGTAAGAAAAGATTTGCAGTTTTTCAACCACCTTCCCCTGTACCATAAATGTTTTGGACTTCGTTCTCTTGGGTCCACATGCCATAATGAATGTTTTTTATGATTACCTTTTAGGTTCAGGGACTCATAAAAGCCTCAAAGGCATTGAGGTATTTCTGTAAACTGTTTGCTTTCCTAGCAATTAGGACAGTGTCATCCACGTATAGCAGTGTGGGGTTGGAATTGTAAGAAAGTGGCTCTGTATATACTGGACCAAAGTAAGGTACAGTGTGCACAGAGTCCACAGTTCCCAGAGGGTGGGCAGAGGTTAAAGTTAGATATAACCTTACGCTCTAAAGTGGTAACTTGGTCGAGCAGTAAGGCAGTATCAGAGGACCGTGTAAAGCATTTGTTGTACACACTCAGTCAGCAAATGGTCTCACACACTCAAGAACTGAACTTTAGGCCAATTGTTTTGTATCAAAAGATATAGTGGTTTTTATTTTAGAACCAACAAGGTATCAAAATATACTTTTCTCAAAATGAATGACTTTAGTTAAATACTTTTCAAATAGGCAATAGACTTCTTAAGTACAATAGATACACTGGTTGCAATAGGCAACACAATTTCAAACGCAATATAACATTGAGCTCAATGGGTATTTCTAGTTAAGTGCAATTGATTACTTTATAGATTTTCTTTCTAACCACAGGACTGGATCCTAGATTCAGTCCCGGAACATCTCCTGTAAACAGTTGAGTAAAAGCATTTTGGTTACAGTAGTGATTTTTAAGGAATATTATTGTATTTTCAAAGTTGATACAGAAACTTTTCAGTTAAAACCAAGCAATGTTATCCTTTGGGAGGAAATTCAAGTTACTGGTATCCAATATTTTTAAATACTCAAGACAAGACCAACAAGCATTTGCAATGCAATAGGTTTCGTATTAGGAGCGTGTGAGCTATTGGTATTGTAAATGACAATTGTTTTTAATATGAGTTGGATTTGAAAATATATAAATTAATAGCATTGTTTTTCACAAAGCCAATAGCTTACACTTTCCTAATGAGAGTCCTATTGGCTATGGGAATGCTTGTTGGTAGCAATCAAGGACAGTGCTGTTGTGGTGCTGAGTGATGCTGTTGTGGTGCTGAGTGATGATGTGGTTGGGCTGAGTGATGTGGTGGTGTCCCAGAGTGATGTGGTGGTGTCCCAGAGTGATGTGGTGGTGTCCCAGAGTGATGTGGTGGTGACCCTGCGTGATGTGGTGGTGTACCAGAGTGATGTGGTGGTGACCCAGAGTAATGTGGTGGTGTCCCAGAGTAATGTGGTGTTGTCCCAGAGTGATGTGGTGGTGTCCTATAGTGATGTGGTGGCGTCCTATAGTGATGTGGTGGTGTCCTATAGTGTGTGGTGGTGTCCTATAGTGATGTGGTGGTGTCCTAGAGTGATGTGGTGGTGTCCTAGAGTGATATGGTGGTGTCCCTGAGTGATGTAGTGGTGTTGTGTGGCATTCAGCAGTGTGAGGCGTGCAGCAGTGTGAGGTGTGCAGCAGTGTGAGGCATGCAGCAGTGTGAGGCGTGCAGCAGTGTGAGGCATGCAGCAGTGTGAGGCGTGCGGCAGTGTGTGGCGTGCGGCAGTGTGTGGCGTGCGGCAGTGTGTGGCGTGCCGCAGTGTGGGGCGTGCGGCAGTGTGTGGCGTGCCGCAGTGTGGGGCGTGCAGCAGTGTGTGGCGTGCAGCAGTGTGTGGCGTGCAGCAGTGTGAGTAATGCAGCAGTGTGCAGCATGCACCAGTGTGAGTAATGCAGCAGTGTGCAGCGTGCAGCAGTGTGAGTCGTGCAGTAGTGTGCAGCATGCAGCAGTGTGAGTAATGCAGCTGTGTGCAGTGTGCAGCAGTGTGCAGCGTGCTGCAGTGTGCTGCAGTGTGCAGCAGTGTGAGGCATGCAGCAGTGTGGGGCGTGCAGCAGTGTGGGGCGTGCAGCAGTGTGGGGTGTGCAGCAGTGTGGGGTGTGCAGCAGTGTGGGGTGTGCAGCAGTGTGGGGTGTGCAGCAGTGTGGGATGTGCAGCAGTGTGGGGCGTGCAGCAGTGTGGGGCGTGCATCAGTGTGGGGCGTGCAGCAGTGTGGGGTGTGCAGCAGTGTGGGGTGTGCAGCAGTGTGGGGTGTGCAGCAGTGTGTGACGTGCAGCAGTGTGGGGCGTGCAGCAGTGTGGGGCGTGTAGCAGTGTGAGGCGTGCAGCAGTGTGAGGCGTGCAGCAGTGTGAGGCGTGCAGCAGTGTGAGGCGTGCAGCAGTGTGAGGCGTGCAGCAGTGTGAGGCGTGCAGCAGTGTGAGACGTGCAGCAGTGTGAGGCGTGCAGCAGTGTTCAGCACGCAGCAGTGTGAGTAATGCAGCAGCGTGCAGCAGTGTGATGCATGCAGCAGTGTGCAGCATGCAGCAGTGGTGTCCCTGAGTGATGTGGTAGTGCCCCTGAGTGATGCCCCTGAGTGATGTTGTGGTGCCCCTGAGGGATGTTGTGGTGCCCCTGAGGGATGTTGTGGTGTCCCAGAGTGATGTGGTGGTGTCCCAGAGTGATGTGGTGGTGTCCCAGAGTAATGTGGTGGTGTCCCAGAGTAATGTGGTGGTGTCCCAGAGTAATGTGGTGTTGTCCCAGAGTGATGTGGTGGTGTCCTATAGTGATGTGGTGGCGTCCTATAGTGATGTGGTGGTGTCCTATTGTGATGTGGTGGTGTCCTAGAGTGATATGGTCGTGTCCCTGAGTGATGTGGTGGTGTTGTGTGGCATTCAGCAGTGTGAGGCGTGCAGCAGTGTGAGGCGTGCAGCAGTGTGAGGCATGCAGCAGTGTGAGGCGTGCAGCAGTGTGAGGCGTGCAGCAGTGTGAGGCGTGCGGCAGTGTGAGGCGTGCGGCAGTGTGAGGCGTGCGGCAGTGAGGCGTGCGGCAGTGTGAGGCGTGCGGCAGTGTGAGGCGTGCGGCAGTGTGAGGCGTGCGGCAGTGTGAGGCGTGCGGCAGTGTGTGGCGTGCGGCAGTGTGTGGCGTGCGGCAGTGTGTGGCGTGCGGCAGTGTGTGGCGTGCGGCAGTGTGTGGCGTGCGGCAGTGTGTGGCGTGCGGCAGTGTGTGGCGTGCAGCAGTGTGTGGCGTGCAGCAGTGTGAGTAATGCAGCAGTGTGCAGCATGCACCAGTGTGAGTAATGCAGCAGTGTGCAGCGTGCAGCAGTGTGAGTCGTGCAGTAGTGTGCAGCATGCAGCAGTGTGAGTAATGCAGCTGTGTGCAGCAGTGTGCAGCGTGCTGCAGTGTGCAGCAGTGTGTAGTGTGCAGCAGTGTGAGGCATGCAGCAGTGTGGGGCGTGCAGCAGTGTGGGGCGTGCAGCAGTGTGGGGCGTGCAGCAGTGTGGGGTGTGCAGCAGTGTGGGGCGTGCAGCAGTGTGGGGTGTGCAGCAGTGTGGGGCGTGCAGCAGTGTGGGGCGTGCAGCAGTGTGGGGCGTGCAGCAGTGTGGGGCGTGCAGCAGTGTGGGGCGTGCAGCAGTGTGGGGCGTGCAGCAGTGTGAGGTGTGCAGCAGTGTGAGGCGTGCAGCAGTGTGAGGCGTGCAGCAGTGTGAGGCGTGCAGCAGTGTGAGGCGTGCAGCAGTGTGAGGCGTGCAGCAGTGTGAGGCGTGCAGCAGTGTGAGGCGTGCAGCAGTGTGAGACGTGCAGCAGTGTGAGGCGTGCAGCAGTGTTCAGCACGCAGCAGTGTGAGTAATGCAGCAGCGTGCAGCAGTGTGATGCATGCAGCAGTGTGCAGCATGCAGCAGTGTGAGTAATGCAGCAGCGTGCAGCAGTGTGAGGCCTGCAGCAGTGTGAGGCCTGCAGCAGTGTGAGGCCTGCAGCAGTGTGAGGCCTGCAGCAGTATGAGGCGTGCAGCAGTGTGCGGCGTGCAGCAGTGTGAGATGTGCAGCAGTGTGCGGCATGCAGCAGTGTGCGGCATGCAGCAGTGTGCGGCATGCAGCAGTGTGCAGCGAGCAGCAGTGTGTGGCGTGCAGCAGTGTGTGGCATTCAGCAGTGTGTGGCGTGCAGCAGTGTGCAGCATGCAGCTGTGGGAGTAATGAAGCAGTGTGCAGCAGTGTGAGGCAGGAAGCAGTGTGAGGCGGGCAGCAGTGTGAGACGGGCAGCAGTAGGACTAATGCAGCAGTGCAGCGTGCAGCAGTGTGAGGGGTGCAGCAGTGTGTGGTGTGCAGCAGTGATTGGCGTGCAGCAGTGTGATGCCTGAGGTGAGGGGGTGTGAGGGTGAGAGGGTGTGAGGGTGTGTGAGGGTGAGAGGGTGTGTGAGGGTGTGAGGGTGAGAGGGTGTGTGAGGGTGTGGGGGTGTGAGGGTGAGTGAGGGTGTGAGGGTGAGTGAGGGTGTGAGGGTGAGGGGGTGTGAGGGTGTGTGGGGTCTGAGGGTGTGTGGGGTCTGAGGGTGTGTGGGGGTGTGGGGGTGTGAGGGTGTGGGGGTATGTGAGGGGGTGTGTGAGGGTGAGGGGGTGTCAGGGTGAGGGGGTGTGAGGGTGGGTGAGTGTGGGTGAGGGTGAGAGGGTGTGTGAGGGTGGGTGAGAGGGTAAGTGAGGGTGAGGGTGGGTGAGAGGGTAAGTGAGGGTGAGGGTGTGTGTGCGGGTGAGGGGGTGTGAGGGTGAGGGGGTGTGGGGGTTTGAGGGGGTGAGGGAGGGTGAGAGGGTTGTAAGGGTGAGGGTGTGTGGGTGAGGGTTGTGAGGGTGAGGGTGAGAGGTGTGTGAGGGGGTGAGGGTGAGAGGGTGTGTGAGGGTGTGGGGGTGTGAGGGTGTGAGAGGGTGAGTGAGTGTGAGTGAGGGTGTGAGAGTGAGGGGGTGTGAGGGTGAGGGGGTGTGAGGGTGAGGGGGTGTGAGGGTGAGGGGGTGTGAGGAGTCTGAGTGTGTGTGGGGTCTGAGGGTGTGTGGGGGGTGAGGGTGTGGGGGTGAGGGTGTGTGAGGGTGTGTGAGGGTGAGGTTGTGTGAGGGTGAGGGGGTGTGAGGGTGGATGAGAGTGTGTGTGAGGGTAAAAGGGTGTGTGAGGGTGAGAGGGTGGGTGAGAGGGTGAGGGTGTGGGTGAGGGTAAGGGTGTGTGTGAGGGTGTGTGTGAGGGTGAGGGGGTGTGAGGGTGAGGGGGTGTGAGAGTGAGGGGGTGTGTGAGGGTGTGGGGATGTGGGGGGGTGAGGGGTGAGGGGTGTAAGGCTGAGAGGGTTGTGAGTGAGGTGGTGAGGTTGTGTGAGGGGGTGCAAGGGGGTGAGGGTGTGTGAGGGTGAAAGGGTGAGTGAGGGTAGGGTGTGGGTGTGAGGGTGAGGGGGTGAGAGTGTGAGGGTGTGAGGGGTCTGTGTTGGACAGGCCACGTGAAGGGCCGCTCCCCCTCTGCCCGACCAGGCCCGAGCCCGGTCCCTCAAGTGTCACACACCACCACTTCACGCTTTCCGTCCCCTCCGGGACCCTTGCCTTTGAACATATCGACCTCGTGGGCCCGATCCCTCACTGGCCCGCGCGCCCAGCCTGGGCGCCATCTTGGACACTCCGCCACGAGGCCGCGTGGCCCCCGATCGACCCCGGGCCTGGCCAGGCCTCAGACATCCCGGCACCATCATCCACCCAGGAGGTGAGCGGACTACTTGGCGGGTCAATGGGAGAAAGAGGTGTCGATGGCTCTCCCTCGCCAGGTGCCGCTCGCCCACCATCTCCCCGGGCGCTGGCTCCACCCCCCTGCTGGGTGTCTGGACCCCTTCATCCCGGACCCCCCAACCTCCAAGGGCGAGGGTCCGGACATCAAAGAGGATCAGCCCTATAACTGGGGCAGCTCCAGAGCAGGAAGGCAGTTGTATCCTGGAGTCGAGAGACGCAGTGAAGAACTCATCCTTGACGGACTACTGGCGCTGCCGTAGCCCTGCCTTGCGAACCATCGTCCTGCCTGTTGGCGCTGCCAAGACCTTCGTAATCATCATCGTCGTCGGGACCTGCTGGCGTGGCCGCGGACCGTTTGTAACCACCATCTTCATCGGGACCTGCTGGCTCCGCCGCGGACCGTCGCTTCCTTCATCCATCTCGGGACCTGCTGGCTCCGCCGCGGCCCGATCATCTAGAACGCCGAGCTCGAGGATTGAGAGCTATTTTCATCTACTGGTAACAAGACTGTCCCGCTACCCTTTTCCCAATCCAGAGACCAGAATCGAGGGGACCCCTGAGTCCAGACCTCCTTGTATAATTCTACCGTAACTAAAGAATTGCTGATAAAGTATCGTTGAACCTTATCCTGGTGTGGTGTCCGTCTGTGGGGGGGAAGTTACTTGTCTGTACGATCGCTGGAGACGGCTCTCCCCGGAGACCTCTCCCCTTGTCCTCGGCCGACCCTCCCGGTCCGTCTAACATTGGTGGCCAGCGGCGCGATCCGAATCACCGCATAATCGTACAGAGAGTAGCTCACCCCACGACGAAATCACGATGACAACTAAAGAAAGCGGATCCACCGAGAAATTTCAAATGGAGAAATTGAACGAGTACAGCCATCGTGAACTAAAACAATTCTGCATCGAACTAGGTATCGCTACCACCGGTCTAAGTACCAAAGACGATTTTAAGCATGCCTTAGAGTCCTGGGCAGAAACCGGGGCCGTGGAAACCACCGACCAAAATATCGCAGCAGTAGAAAAAAACACCACGGCACCCGGGGAGCAGAGAACGGGTCTCTCACAAGACGAGATCCAGGAACGAGAGAAAACACGACTACACGAACTAGAAATGGCCCGGCTCAAAATGGAGGTTGAACTTAAACTGGCCGAACAAAAAATAAGCTTAGAGCACCTGCGTCTCCGAGAAGAAAGAGAGGAAAAACAGAGACAAAGGGAGCTCGAGGAAAAGAGGCTGGCGTACGAACATGAGCGCAAACTAGCGGAGATAGACTTACGCAAGCAGAACAGAGAATTAGGGGTGCCCGAGCAACCCCGCGACCCAGGGGCAACAGAGAAAAAGGTACACATCCCCAAGGATGTCGTCCGAGAATACTTCCGAGAGGACGACATCCAGCAATGGTTCAAGGCCTACGAAATCGCTATGACCGCCCACCGGATCGATCGAAACGATTGGGGAGCCGGTCTCTGGGGGAGATTCCTCAATGAGGGCCGCGATGCCCTGCTACAGCTCCCGGACCAACAGATGACCTCCTATGACCACATGAAAGCTGCCCTCCTCACCCGCTATGGGCTCACACCCGAGATGTACCGTCAGAGGTTCCGAGACTGCACCCGCATCCCGGGTACAACTTGGGTGGACTACGTGAACTATTTTAGCCGAGCCTTCGAGGGCTGGATCAAAGGAAGCAATGTCACCACGTACGAACAACTCTTCAACCTCATGGTGTGGGAGCATCTATCAAACAATTGCTTCATTGAGCTCCGGCAGCACCTCCTCGACAGCAAATTGACTGATCCACGGCAGCTCGCAGCCGAGGCTGACCGGTGGGAAATCACCAGAGTGGGCCGAAATGGATCCTATGAACAGAACCGGAACAACAACGGTCAGCACCGTCCCCGAGGAGGAGGAGGGGGCCAAGGGCGAGGAAGAGACAACGCTCCGGTCGCCCCCGCTACCAGCTCCACCCCCCCGGCCAACCGGGGCAGCACCCCGGCGCGACCGGGATACAGAGCCAATGTCACGTGTCACCGATGCCAACGAGTCGGCCACTATGCAAACGACCCAAATTGCCCGCAGTACCAGAGCCCAAGACCCCGCCAAGTGGCCGCTGCTGCCCTAGGGGAAGAACAGATCTCCGAGGAGCAGGAAGAATACGAACAAGAGCATCAAGAATGGGAGCCAGCCGCCATGACTTTAGCATGCTTAGGGGGGAAAGACATGGTCCCGCGGGTCCCCCTACCCGCTAACACCCGGAAGTACAGCCAATGGGTGAGCATCAATGGACGCCGGGCCAAAGCCCTCCGTGACACCGGGGCCAGTGTAACAGCCGTCCGCTGTCACCTGGTGACCCCAGAACAGTTCATACCAAACATTCTCTGCCCTGTCCGTTCAGCCGATAACTCAGAAAGTCTGTGTCGGATGGCCTGCGTCCCTTTCGAATGGGGAGGGGTCTCCGGCATGTTGAAAGTAACGGTCCGAGATGATGCTCCCGTAGACTGTCTCCTGGGAAATGACCTTGAAAGCTCGCCCTGGGCAGCCGTAGAACGAAGAGAACACCTGGGGATGTTGGGCGTCCCGGACTGGGCGTGCGTCACCACCCGGTCCATGGCCGCCCGTGCCAATCCCCGACAAGAGGAACCCGAATGGCCGGCACCTCCTCCCCCGGTCGCCCCAGTCGAAGACACCGACCGTGCCGTCCCCCCAGAACCAGCTCAACCTCCGGACCTCGCTGGCCTCGACCAGTGGCATCAAGAGGGGGGACCCACACAGGAACAGTTTCGCCAAGAGCAAAAGACCTGTCCCTCCCTCGAGGGACTCCGCCAACAAGCCCTCGCCCAGAGCGCAGGGGATACCTCCGGAACACATTGGGTCTACTGGGACAATGATCTGCTATACAGTGAACAAAGGATCGCGGAGTTGGGGGCCAGCCGAGTGCTAGTGGTGCCCCTCCGTTTTAGAGACTTCTTGCTAAACCTAGCCCACGATGTCCCCCTGGCGGGACACCTGGGTCAGGATAAAACCTACAGCCGCCTAGTAACCCACTTCTTCTGGCCCAAAATGAGGAATGATGTTCTCCAGCATTGCCGATCTTGCCCCACGTGCCAAGCCAGTGGAAAGAGCGGCCGCAAACTAAAAGCCCCCCTGCAACCATTTCCCGTGGTCACCACCCCGTTCGAGAGGGTCGGGATAGACATTGTGGGGCCCCTGGACCCCCGTACAAAACAAGGACATCGGTTCATCCTGGTACTAGTGGACCACGCCACCCGCTACCCCGAGGCTATTCCCCTGCGAACTGTGACAGCCCCGGTGGTCGGTCGGGCCCTGATGGGGATCTTCTCCCGTGTGGGCTTCCCCAGAGAAGTCGTCAGCGACAGGGGCACAAACTTTATTTCCAAATATATGAAGTCCCTCTGGCAACAGTGTGGGGTCACCTACCGATTCACGACCCCCTATCACCCTCAAGGAAACGGACTCGTTGAGCGGTTCAACCGCACGCTCAAAGGGATGATTGGGGGGTTGGAAGAGCCCCTCCGTCGCCAGTGGGATGTGCTGCTGCCGTGCCTCCTCTTCGCATATCGAGAGGTCCCCCAGAAGTCCCTCGGCTTCAGCCCGTTTGAGTTGTTGTATGGACACCCCGTACGGGGGCCTCTCAGTCTAGTCAAGGAAGGCTGGGAAATGCCCCCTCTAAAGAACCCCCCGGATGTCTTCAAATACCTCCTGACCCTCCGCAACCAGACCCGACGGTTCAGAGAACTGGCAAAAGCAAACCTGGAGGCCAGTCAAGAGGACATGAAAAAGTGGTATGACCAGAATGCCTCCTCCATCGAATTTGAACCCGGACAACAGGTATGGGTCATGTCCCCCACCGAGCCCTGCGCCCTGCAAGACAAGTGGACGGGGCCCTTCAAAGTAGTCGAACGTAAGGGTCCTGTCACCTATCTCATCGACATGGAATCTTCACGGAACCCCCTCCGAGTCCTCCACGCTAATAGGCTGAAACCCCACTTTGTGCGTTCAGAACTCAGCCTCCTGATGGCCACAGACAATGGAGCCGAAGAAGACTCCGAACCCCTTCCTGACCTCCTACGGACTGGGGAGAAAGATGGCTCCGTGGATGGGGTCCGACTCTCGGGAGCCCTCACCCTGGACCAACGCCAGGAATGTCGGGACCTTCTGTTGCAGTTCGCCGACCTGTTTTCCCTCACCCCAGGTGTCACTTCCTGGTGTGTGCACGATGTGGACACGGGGGACAGCCCCCCTATCCGCCACCGGGCCTACCGCGTACCAGATCGGGTACGGGCTTGCATCCAGGGAGAAGTAACCAAAATGCTCACCCTCGGGGTCATTGAGCCCTCAGACAGCCCCTGGGCCAGCCCAGTAGTACTGGTCCCCAAAGCAGCCGCTCCCGGCACCACACCGGAACTCCGGTTCTGCGTCGACTACCGGGGCTTGAATGCGGTCACCAGGACGGACGCACACCCCATCCCCCGGGCAGATGAACTAATCGACCGCATGGGAGCTGCCCGCTACCTCAGCATTTTCGACCTGACGGCGGGCTACTGGCAGATCGGCCTCACACCCCGGGCCCAAGAACGCTCTGCATTTTCCACTCCTGATGGCCATTATCATTTCAAGGTCATGCCCTTCGGCATGAAGAATGCCCCCGCAACATTTCAGCGGCTAGTCAACCAGGTCTTGGCCGGGCTCGAAGGATTCAGCGCCGCCTACCTAGACGACATCGCTGTGTACAGCCACCACTGGTCCGACCACCTCCACCACCTCCGAGCGGTGCTACAGGCCCTTCAGCAAGCTGGCCTCACGATCAAGGCCGGCAAATGCCAAATTGGTCAGGGGTCCGTAACCTACCTCGGACACCAGGTGGGAAGCGGCCTGGTGGCCCCCCTGCAGCTTAAGATTGCCGCCATCCAGTCCTGGCAGCCCCCCATCACCCAGACCGAGGTCCGCGCCTTTTTGGGACTCACGGGCTATTACAGACGGTTCGTGAAAGACTATGGTACCATAGTGGGGCCCCTCACGGAGCTCACGTCCAAAAATCAACCCCAGAAGGTCAACTGGACCCCAGATTGTCAAACAGCCTTCGAACAACTGAAGGCCGCCATGTGCTCCGCCCCTGTGCTCCAGGCCCCCGACTACAGCCGGGAATTCGTCGTACAGACGGACGCCTCCGACCACGGCATTGGGGCGGTCCTGTCTCAATTGAACACCGAAGGCCTTGACCAGCCAGTGGCCTTCATCAGCAGGCGACTCCTACCTCGAGAACAACGCTGGAGCACCATCGAGAGAGAGGCCTTCGCCGTGGTATGGGCCCTCAAAAAGCTCCGGCCCTACCTCTTTGGCACACACTTCCGGGTGCAGACCGACCATCGACCCCTGCAGTGGCTGATGCAGATGCGGGGGGAAAACCCAAAGCTACTACGTTGGTCCATCTCCCTACAAGGGATGGACTTCACTGTTGAACACCGGCCTGGGCCAGACCACGCCAACGCAGATGGCCTGTCCCGGTTTTTCCGCCTCGACGAGGAGAGTCCCCAAGAAGATGGGTGACTCTCCCCGCCTTCAGCTGGGGGGGACGCATGTTGGACAGGCCACGTGAAGGGCCGCTCCCCCTCTGCCCGACCAGGCCCGAGCCCGGTCCCTCAAGTGTCACACACCACCACTTCACGCTTTCCGTCCCCTCCGGGACCCTTGCCTCTGAACATATCGACCTCGTGGGCCCGATCCCTCACTGGCCCGCGCGCCCAGCCTGGGTGCCATCTTGGACACTCCGCCACGAGGCCGCGTGGCCCCCGATCGACCCCGATCCTGGGCCTGGCCAGGCCTCAGACATCCCGGCACCATCATCCACCCAGGAGGTGAGCGGACTACTTGGCGGGTCAATGGGAGAAAGAGGTGTCGATGGCTCTCCCTCGCCAGGTGCCGCTCGCCCACCATCTCCCCGGGCGCTGGCTCCACCCCCCTGCTGGGTGTCTGGACCCCTTCATCCCGGACCCCCCAACCTCCAAGGGCGAGGGTCCGGACATCAAAGAGGATCAGCCCTATAACTGGGGCAGCTCCAGAGCAGGAAGGCAGTTGTATCCTGGAGTCGAGAGACGCAGTGAAGAACTCATCCTTGACGGACTACTGGCGCTGCCGTAGCCCTGCCTTGCGAACCATCGTCCTGCCTGTTGGCGCTGCCAAGACCTTCGTAATCATCATCGTCGTCGGGACCTGCTGGCGTGGCCGCGGACCGTTTGTAACCACCATCTTCATCGGGACCTGCTGGCTCCGCCGCGGACCGTCGCTTCCTTCATCCATCTCGGGACCTGCTGGCTCCGCCGCGGCCCGATCATCTAGAACGCCGAGCTCGAGGATTGAGAGCTATTTTCATCTACTGGTAACAAGACTGTCCCGCTACCCTTTTCCCAATCCAAAGACCAGAATCGAGGGGACCCCTGAGTCCAGACCTCCTTGTATAATTCTACCGTAACTAAAGAATTGCTGATAAAGTATCGTTGAACCTTATCCTGGTGTGGTGTCCGTCTGTGGGGGGGAAGTTACTTGTCTGTACGATCGCTGGAGACGGCTCTCCCCGGAGACCTCTCCCCTTGTCCTCGGCCGACCCTCCCGGTCCGTCTAACAGTCTGAGGGTGTGTGGGGTCTGAGGGTGTGTGGAGGTGTGAGGGTGTGGGGAGAGGGGGTATGTGAGGGGGTGGGTGAGGGTGAGAGGGTGAGTGAGGGTGAGGGTGTGTGAGGGGGTGAGGGTGAGTGAGGGTGTGAGGGTGAGGGGGTGTGAGGGTGTATGAGGGTGAGGGGGTGAGAGGGTAAGGGTGTGTGGGGTCTGAGGGTGTGTGGGGGTGTGAGGGTGTGGGGGTGTGGGGTGAGGCGGTATGTGAGGGTGTGTGTGAGGGGGTGTGAGGGTGGGTGAGGGTGGGAGGGTGTGTGAGGGTGGGTGAGAGGGTAAGGGAGGGTGTGTGTGAGGGTGAGGGGGTGTGAGGGTGAGGGTGTGTGGGGGTGTGAGGGGTTGAGTGAGGGTGAGAGGGTTGTAAGGGTGAAGGGGTGTGGGTGTGAGGGGGTGCGGGGTGTGAGGGTGAGGGGGTGTGAGGGGGTGTGAGTGAGGGTGAGAGGGTTGTGAGTGTGAGGGGTGAGGGTGTGTGTGTGTGAGGGGTGTGAGGGTGAGGGGGTGAGAGTGAGGGGGTGAGGTTGAGGGGGTGAGGGTGTGTGTGTGAGGGTGAGGGGTGTGACGGAGAGGGGGTGAGGGGGTGTGAGGGTGAGAGGGTTGTGAGGGTGAGGCGTGAGGGTGTGTGTGTGAGGTTGGGAGGGTGTGTGGGGGTGGGTGAGGGGGTGTGAGAGTGAGGGGGTGTGAGGTGGTGTGTGGAGTCTGAGGGTGTGTGGGGTCTGAGTGTGTGTGGGGGTGTGAGGGTGAGGGGGTGTGTGAGGGTGGGTGAGGGTGTGTGATGGTGGGTGAGAGGGTGTGTGCGGGTGAGAGGGTGTGTGAGGGTGAAAGGTTGTGTGAGGGTGAGAGGGTGGGTCAGAGGGTGGGTGGGGGTGTTTGTGAGGGTGAGGGGGTGTGGGGGTGTGAGGGGGTGAGTGAGGGTGAGAGGGTTGTAAGGGTGAGGGGGTGAGGGGGTGTGGGTAAGGGGTGTGAGGGTGAGGGGGTGTGAAGTTGAGGGGGTGAGGGTGTGTGTGTGTGTGTGTGTAAGGGTGAGGGGTTTGATGGTGAGGGGGTGTGACAGTGAGGGGGTGTGAGGGTGAGTGAGGGTGTGAGAGTGAGGGGGTGTGAGGGTGAGGGGGTGTGAGGGTGAGTGAGGGTTGTGAGGGTGAGGCGTGAGTGTGTGTGTGTGAGGTTAGGAGGGTGTGTGAGGGTGTGAGGGTGAGGGTGAGTGGGTGTGAGGGTGAGGGGTGTGAGAGTGAGGGGGTGTGAGGTGGTGTGTGGAGTCTGAAGGTGTGTGGTGTCTGAGGGTGTGTGGGGGTGTGAGGGTGTGGGAGTGAGGGGGTGTGAGGGTGAGGGGGTGTGGGGGTAGGTTAGAGTGTGTGTGAGAGGGTGTGTGAGGGTGAAAGAGTGTGAGGGTGGGTGAGGGTGGGTGAGAGGGTAAGTGAGGGTGAGTGTGTGTGTGATGGTGAGGGTGTGTGAGAGGGTGAGGGTGTGTGTGAGGGTGAGGGGGTGTGAGGGTGAGGGGGTGTGAGAGTGAGGGGGTGTGTGAGGGTGTGGGGGTTGTGAGGGGGAGGGGGTGAGGGGTGTGAGGGTGAGAGGGTTGTGAGTGTGAGGTGATGAGGGTGTGTGAGGGTGAGGGGGTGAGGGTAAGGGGTGTGAGGGTGAGGGGGTGTGATGGTGAGGGGGTATGAGGGGTGAGGGTGAGTGAGGGTGAGAGGGTTGTGAGGGTGAGGGTGTGTGTGTGAGGTTTAGGGGGAGTGAGGGTTAGGGCATCTGAGTGTGTGAGGGGGTGTGAGAGTGAGGGGGTGAGGGGGTGTATGTTAGGGTGAGAGAGTGTGAGGGAGTGGAAGAGGGGTGTGAAAGAGTGAGGGTGAGGGGGTTGTGAGGGTGAGGGGGTGAGGGTGAGGGGGTGTGAGGGTGAGGGAGTGTGAGGGTAGGTGGTGTGCGGGTGAGGGGGTGTGCGGGTAAGGTGGTGTGAGGGGGTGTGAGGAGGTGAGGGTGTTTGTGAGGGTGAGGGGGTGTGTGAGGGTGAGGGGGTTTGTGAGGGTGAGAGGGGTGACGGTGAGGGGGTGAGGTTGAGTGGGTGAGAGGGTTGTGAGTGTGTGTGTGAGGGTAAGGGTGTGTGAGGGTGGGGGGTGAGGGTGAGGGGGGTGAGGGGGTGAGGGTGTGTGTGTGAGGGTGAGGTTCAGTGAGGGTGAGGGGGTGAGGGTGTGTGTGTGAGGGTGAGGGTGTATGAGGGTGAGAGTGTGTGAGGGTGAGGGGGTGTGAGGGTGAGGGGGTGTGCGAGTGAGGGGTGTGCGGGTGAGGGGGTGTGAGGGTGAGGCAGTGTGAGGAGGTGATGGTGAGGGGGTGTGAGGGTGAGGGTGTGTGTGAGGGTGTGTGTGAGGGGGTGAGGGTGTGTGAGGGTGTGGGGGTTTGAGGGGATGAGGGTGAGAGCATGGTGAGGGGGGTGAGGGTGTGAGTGAATAGTGAAGAGAACACAAAGCTAAAGAAGCACCAGAACAACAAGAAGGAATAGCCTGCAGGGTAAAACTAATACCAAGATCAGGCAAAACCAGTGATGGCAATTTGGACATTTTTGTCAAAAGTACATAATTGTCAGCTATACAAAAAGTGTAATCAATAACTAGAAGATGAATATGGAGGGGCAACGATTGTGTCTGGCCTAAATTGCATTTATTTGGCTAAATTAGTCAATTGCCTTAAAGAGGTGCATTAAGTGAATGTAAAGTTTGTAAATGTCTGGTCTGCTTTAAGTCGTAAGAAAACGTGTTCACCTTGTCTCCTGCATGTGGGAAAAGCCTTCAAGGCAGCGCTGGGAGGGGGGCTGGGCACGAGCAGATGGTACTGCTTATGACCTGCGGAGCGCGTGAAGTGGCTGCTGGCAAATGGCTTTGATGTTCTTGTCAAGAAGGGGCTGGTGCCCTGAAACGCGTCGACAAGTATAATTAAATGTGAGGCCTAAGGGGGAGCTACATGTTACTTGGTGCGGTCGAGTGACTTCGCAAAGCACATTGGAAACCATAAACTGTACACAGCGGCTGGCCTTTGGGGGGAGGAGCACCAACACAGGCTGGAGAAGGATTTCATCAACCAGCTTGTGTGACTGCAGTTCTGGACTGCTCGAACATTGCAAGTACAGCGCTATATGCTAATTAGCTCCTCCGTGTGAATCGCTACCTTTAATGACTTTTCAATGCAAGCCATGCTGTTTGACCTTACCAAAGGATATCAATGTGATAATTCTTGCATCTCGGACTTAATGTCCCACAAGGCAATTGTTACACGCCCACTGGGGGTGTGTCATACTTAATGAATAAAGTGAGTAAATGAACACGGATGCACTTTTTAATGAGTACCTTGCTGCCCAAGAAGAAGGGGCTGGTGCCCTGAAACGCGTCAGCAAGTATAATTAATTGTGAGGCATAAGGCAGAGCTGCATGTTACTAGGTGCTGTCGAAAGACTTCCCAAAGCGCAACACACTCAAGTTGCCCATAGTGAGAGTGCCCACACTATCACATTTTCTCATGCAGCGAGGTCAGCAACAGGCACCTTCTCATAAAACCGACAATGATCTGGCTTCATAGGCTGACGCGTTTCGGATGCAAATCCTTCTTCCAGAGCCTTTCAAACAAACCGCAAACACAGCGTGGTTTGGAACACCTGCCATTTATTAAGAAGAGGTCCCGCCCGTCATGGCAGGATCACATGTTTTTTTCAGGCTTATGCCGCAAGGTATTCTGGTCTTGGCTGTCTTTACCTTAAATTCCAACCCAAGTGGGTGCTGTGGTTGATGAAAGTGAATATATATATATAACTGACGAAGGCGTACCGCCGAAACGCGTCTGAACCTAACTATCTGTGTGCAATAAATCCGCTTTGGATTTGACCCCCTCGAGTGCAGTTTCTCTGTTTGTGTGCAATTATATATATTTATATATATATATATATATATATATATATATATATATATATATATATATATATATATATATATATTATTATTATTTTTTTTTTTTACAAAGCCGAAAAGGTGAAATGCGTCTATCGAGGGGGCAGGGGGTCTCCCAATAAATCAATTTTTTGAAACACTAACTTGGAGTGCCGTCTGCTTTCGACGAACCACGGACGTGTTGAATATATATATATATATATATATATATATATATATATATATATATAATGTTCTCCTGGTATCATTCACCAAGATGACAAAAAGACTCGCACTCTAGGGTCCGTGTTTCAAGGTAAAGTATTTATTGGCGACGAGTTTCGACCAGACGGTCTTCTTCACTAGCCGTATATATGTATATTATCTTCAAACCCTTATTTCTAAGAAGAATGGAGACGCACTCATGGGCACTTTTGCAGTAGTTTTCATTTATTTGTCATTCACACGGGTCATCGAGCACAATACAAACTTCATGTGTGATGATAGTCTATAAATATGAGAATATTGGTTTGTTTAATTATGATTTTTTTGGCCCCCCATTTTTTTCTCTATATTTCTTTTCCCCCCTTCCTTTTCCTTTCTACATTAATTTTGTGATTGTAAATAGTTCGTAGAATTTTTGAACAAAGGTTTTATAGAAAATCATGTAAATCAATAATTTATAGGATAAGTTGGTATACCATTTGATATGGTTGTGATTCCATGATGAATTAGTATAATACTTAAAAGGAATCTGTAGATGTCCCAGGCTTATATAAGCATAATAGCACAGAAGCCAATTGGCGTATGCCCATCGGAGGGCAGGAAACAAAGTATTAACTGAATGGGATCATAAAATTGGTAATTTTGTTGCAACCCATCTTTTTTTCAAATGAAAATGGAAAATGGGGGTCAATATCGCTATTCTATGGGGGTAGAATGAATAATGAATGAATTATGACTAAAATGTTGTATCAGAACTACATGTCCCATAATTCCTCCTGTGAGGAAACAGGAAGTTCAGATGTTATCTGTGTGAAAAAAGTATAAACACTGCAAACATAGCGTGAGATATCAACCGTGATCAGGATGTCGGATGACACTGAAATGCGTTGGTTGAAGCCATGACCTGTGTGAATTACAAATAAATGAAAAATACTGCAAAAGTGCCTGTGAGTTCGTCTCCATTCTTCTTGGAAAAGAGGGTTTGAAGAATATTGTATGGCTTGGCTCCGCCGTGGGGAACTGCACCACATTTGAAGCGCCAAAGCTTGGGCGCCATTGAGCCATATCGAGAGGATTGTTTATTTAGTCGGAGCAGGTGAACACTGGTGTAACATTGTATCGGAAGGAGAAACTCCAAAACAGGAGAGCGTGTTACCCGAACCGGACAGTAGAAAGGAACCGCGGAATCCAGTCGGAGGTAAGAGGATACATGATTAAATGCATGGTTTTTAACAATATTAGTTTGAAATATTATTTTTTGCGATATTTTTGGGTATACCATTCTACTTATAGGGAAACAATTTTTCTGCAATCAGTGACCCGCTAGAGGCCAAATTATTAATGGGGGAATTGAAGATCCACAAAGATTCTCAAATATAATGTTCACCGGTAATCAACACCTATCACGTCTTTGGGAAACTAAGGATGGCATGGAAGGGAAATCTTGGGGAGGTGGCAAACAACGAGTGCGGAAGCCAGAATGGCTCATGACCACACTGTTACTGAACTTCATTGGATTCAGTTAAAGTACTTACCTCAATTGTACCTCACACGACTTAGGCTTTGGTGATATGACATATAGTTTTTCCTGTGTGCCTTCTTTACAAACATCACACAGGCAATTTATTTCACACAATTTGGTCATGCAACATCATTCGGCCATCCGGCAGAGGTTTATGATACATTGGAAGGGGTGCCATTGTGGAATTTATCAGAAGGTTCAAGGCTGGGGCTACTGCACATAACAATTGGCATTGACTCAGACTGCCACACGATGGCGTTTCTGTGAGTAGGATTTCTAGATGATGAATGCGATAATGCTAGAAAATGGAAAATTTCTGATACCCCATCTGTGGAAGGGTGGTGCTCGGGCCTGAATAACTGCTTGAGTCTTGAGATACCATTGGAGAGGTCACGGAGATGTCCCCAATAGCACAATACATTCTGGAGGGATTTGTATAACTGTAGAGGGACTCCGTTCAAGCCCACGGTCGATTCTCTTTGAGTGATGAAACGTTCGACTCTGTTTGGAGGGGCTGAGAAAAAAACAGGCGTAATATGCATTATGTAACTCATATAGATTCCAATTTTAAAATGGGTAGACTGCGTGATGCGGTGGGAGGGTGAGTACTTTATATACAGATCATGTTTTCATTTTCTTGCTGCATTGGAGGAGGATTAAAAATCCAATAAAATGTGTCATGAAAAAACAAGAAATGTTAAACTCACTGACTCTTTAAGTACTGAGAAAGGCTGGCAGTAGGATACCCACAGAGAGAAGTCTCATCAGGCAGCCATCTTCAATGGCCTTCAAGCTATGCCCCAGGATGGTAAGAACAAACTTGTGCTTGTTTTAAAATCGAAACATTGCAGGGTAAAGGCGGAACCGTTTGGGGAAAAGTGTCCAAGTTGAAAGAAAAAAAAAGTACACGTGAACAAGAGCTGTCGATTAAGCAAAGATGAATAATGGAAATGTTGTTTTCGTGCTATTACATTTCAAAGATTGTTGCGACAGCTGGTCCTGTATGGCACTGGGGAAGTCCTTTAAGTGAATGGATTTTACTCCTTGTGATGCATTGATTTATTTATTATTTATTTATTTGTTTTTGCAATTTTTAAAGCGCTGCAATTACCCGTGGGTGTCTCGGCGCTAACAGCTAAAAGCTAACTAACCAGAGGTTAAACATTGAAACAATAAATAAAAGTGATCTACGAGGAATGTCATTGAGAAAACAGCCAGGTCTTTAGCTGCTTTCTGAAGACAATCAAAGATGGACTAATCTTTATGTTAAGGGGAAGGGAGTTCCACAATTTCGCCGCTGCTATGGTGAAACATCTGTCTCCCCAGGTCACTTTCCTTGTTCTAGGAATCTGAAGCATGTGAGCCGTCTTAGAACGCAACGTTCTAGGGGTTGCCAAAGGTTTAAAGGAACTTCTCAGGAATTTAGGGCCCGTGTTATTTATTGCCTTATAGACAATACAGAGGGTCTTGAACTTCGTGCGACTTCTGACTGGAAGCCAGTGCAGTTGGTCCAGATGTCCAGAAACAGAGCTGTATTTGGGAATGCCTAATAGAATTCTGGCGGAGGCATTTTGTATTAGTTGCAGTTTGGAAAGAACCTTTTTTTGAGCATTGAGGAAGAGGGCGTTGCAGTAATCAGTGCGAGAAAACACCAGTGTGGATATAAGTGTTTTTCCCAAAGCTATGGGAAGATACGGTAAAAGTTTCTTTATTTTCCTTAAGATGTTAAAGGAAGATGAAACTACCGAATTCGCATGATGATGGAAAAGGAGCTTGTTGTCAAATATCACTCCCAGATTTCTGACTTTACTAACAGGTTGGGGTGGAATTCCCAATTCCTCAGGCCACCATGAAGGGGACCACAAAGGTTGAATATTTCCAAACAGCATAACCTCCGTCTTAGATGAGTTGAGTTTTAAGCAAACAAGTTGACGGTATTCAGAGGGTGGAGACTAGCTGAGAAAGAACACCATTGGGTACATTGTCAACAATATGGAAGACATTTGTCAAAAAGGCAGCCAGTCCAACTGCCAGTTGTAGTGCATGTTTAAAAAAAAAAACAAAAAAACTTTATTGTGCAAAATACAAAGAGAAACAATTAAAACATGTCAAAATACATGTGTCCATACTTCCACCGTAACCCACTGCAACACCCAGCCACCCATACAACCATCTCTTTCATTGTTCCACCCATGATCCAGTCCCAGCAACATCACTCAGCTGACATAGGTACGCCACAGTGCACCTCTTCAATGGAGTCTTGAAAGTATGCAATCTGAATCAAGGTGATCTATTATTCAGGGAATCCACTAATTTGGTAAGCATCCCAGCCCATTCAGAAATGTCTTCAGTCAGGCACTCGTCCCCTTTACCCTTTCAATGGTTTTCATCTGCAATTGCCCATTCACGCAAATCTTTTCTTCAAACTTCTTGACTAGGGCTCCCAGCCGAGACCGAATGTATGGTGATCTGACACTTGGCCACACCATGCCCAATGCTGCAATCCGCATCCTCAACTTTGAGAATCTCGTTGAAGGGAATACACCCAACAAACATTGATTTATTGATGGTGCTGGTAATCCATTGATCGCTAATTGTAAACTCTTGAAAACAGCATTCCAAAAAACAACCATTCTACAGAAACCTCAAACTATATGCAGACCGTCCCCCCCCTGCCTGTCGTAGCTGTACCACATATTACCTTAAGTGTTTGCAAATGACGTGGCTGAGTGTGCATACTCAGGGGCATATCAACAAGAAACATAACGCCGCTTTTCCGGCACATAGTGCCGGAAAAGCGGCGATTATTCTAACTCATTATCATCAAAGCACTGCTAACATGCATTAACGCATGGTAGCAGCCGTTACATCAACGCCTCGGCCCGCATCGATAATGAAATGCGAAGTAGGCATTGCTTCCCAGAAACAACAGGGAAAAACTCGCTAACCAGACATCGCAGTATTTGTAAGCCGGCCCAGGACAAGCGAAGCGATAGTAAAAGCCAGGCTGACTGTGGTTATCGCTGTAATCTAACGTCTCCTTTTTTCCGACTTAGCAATCTGTATGATGGGAGGTGGATCACAAGGTTAAGTCCACATCTCCATATTATCTACATTTTCATTAGCGCAGTTCACTTATCGTGGGATTTCGCATGCTAATACTCATTCTCACCGGATTTCACATTGCCTGTTAGCAAAGCGTTGCAAATATGCCTCTAACACGGTGATGTGATCCCGCAATAGACGGTGATAATGACAAACGCTCTAAACGTGTTTTGCGATACGTATCGCGCATTGTTGTTAATATGCCCCTTAATTACCACTGTAGAAAAGAGGAAGTGGGAGGGTAAGTCAATGAAAGTCAATAGTATTGATAGATTGCTCAATTGACATTCAGACAAAGAGAGATGGCCTGGACAGAGATTCTGGAGGGAGATTTATCATGCTCTTCCGCTGTGTGCAGTGCAAAGTAATTTACAGGTTGGGTTACATGAACAATGTTAGGGAAGTGGCAACACCTGATTCTAGAAGGTATGTGTCCAGGGCAGCTCAGCAGAAGGCTGAAAGTGTCAGAGGGCAATTATAGTCTGAGTGGTTCCTGCCAGTACAAAAGGCCTAAGAGAGTTATTTCTATGAAGCTGGGGTGGATGGAAGTGTCTTAGGCAGGCCCAAGCTAGGCAGTCATTATTCCAGCCAAATTACCATTGTCTTTAGCATCTGCAGCCCTGCTACTTGTGGGTGGTGAGGTTTCAGTGGGAGTGGCATGTGACAAGCAATATTCCACTGGTGCAAAGAAGGTAAGAAAAACCAAGTGGGAAGACTTTGGTGTTGTTTTTTCAAGGTCGTTTGCTCTATATGAGCGGAAACAAGCTATTGTCATGAGTGTATGGCGAACATATCTGGCACAGTGTCCCTTTGGCAAACGGCTCATCATTTTCACACGCAGACCAAACTTAGCATATTTGTTAGCTGAGGTTCCTGTGGCACATGCTTCCTTGGCGCTCTACATGATTCTGCCTGTTGCTCACAATCAAGTTGCTAGACTGGTTGATGAAGGTCTAACAAAGCGAAACTCCTTTTAGCATGGGAGGCCAGGCCATGCAACCACTTATGGTTAGCAACATCTGATTATTAGTCTTGCGACACAGACATTTTTGTCTGCACCTCAGTGGGAGAATACCTACCAGCTCCCCCTTCTCATGGTAGGCAGTTCCAAAAGGCCCAGCTCCCTCAGACTGCAACAAATGAGCAGCAGCCAACATCTTGGGCCACAGTGATGTCACTGCACATAACTTTCACCACTAGGGGGCCCCTGATCCCATTCCTCACCTTCTCCAGGCTCAAAGAAAACCCTGCTGGGCCAAGCATGCACCTTGGTTAGAGTTGATTATAGTGGTTGTCGAAGGGGAGGCCGAAAGATAAGCACCAAATAGTAAAGCAATCCTAGTAATCAAGTATAAAACAAATGAAGGATGAATGGTAAGTGCATTGTCTGAGATAATGGCTATGTCCCGTTATTAGTCACACACATGAACACCATTATTTGTGGCATTTTTGTTTTTTAATTGCGTTTATTTCGTCCACAGGAAGCTACACTTGCTCACTGGAAGATGACCTTAATATATATGTACAGAGGAAAGAACTTGTGGTTCAGCTACTGAAAGAGGAGAGTCATGATATTGTTGTGTGTGGTGGTGATGAGGTGGACATATTCAAATGCTGCACTAATGGCAAGATTACAAAACTTAAAGCAAATTGCACAGTGGGAGAACAAGGCTTTCATGGTAAGCAGTGTCTACATTTCCTTATGTATGCCTGAATCACAGTGACTGGAATTGTAATGTAGTTTTAAACTCAAGGGCTGACTCTCAAACAGTGCTTGAAATGGAAACATAGAAGTGCAGGTACTCTGTACCAGAGTACCTGCTTGTGTACGAGAAGTGCTGGTACTCTCCAATTAAAAGTATAGAATTTCTCTTGAGAAGTGCTGGCACTCTCCCACTCAAAATAAAAAGTGCTGTTACTCCGTACCAGACAGTACCGGCCCATTTAAAGGACTGCTCGCAAATATTTTTACGAGTCAGAAATCTAATATTTTCGTTTTTTTCCTCTGATGTTTAAAAACGTATTCCACACGTATTTCAGTGGAAATTAAAGCAATTCCAGGGATCCCCTGCAAAATACTCACTGGAAACGTGTCTTCCGCACCACGTATGTATGTGTGTGTGTGTATATATATATATATATATACCAAAAAATTGGCGAAAATGAGCCCGCGCCTCTTTCGGATTGCGGGCCTCAACAGGGTTTCGCCTTACCCCAATACATCCAATAGTAACGTTGTCAAATTCGTTTCAAAGACTACAAGTTGAGGCCCAAACTGCATTCAAGGTGAAGTTTATTTGGCGATCACACCCAACGCGTTTCGCAGCCACAGCCGCTTGTTCACGAAACGAATTTGACAACGTTACTGTTGGATATATATATATATACTCGGCGGCACACCCTCTCGTTCAGGCGCACCGTGTAGTGACCGTGGGCGAGACTGCAATACACGGTGCCCCCCCAGCTGTTGGATTTCCACCATGGTTTGAGGAGCGGCAAGGGGAGAGAGGAGGCGATAACGATCGCCTGATCAAGAGGTTGAAAAGAGGCTTTGTTTCATCCTGCGGGGCACCTGAGCTGGAGTGTGGCCCTTAACCAGACAATTGGGACATCACTTGATGTTAGTAGTGTAGCTGTCACTGTACAGGCACACTTGAGGACTACGCCTTCCAGCATGCATCTGCTCAACAGGAGGAGTGTGAGGGGCGAGTACATCCCATATTGGAGGAGGAGCTCGATGACGCCATCCTGGGTGCGGTCTATCCACCACCTGAAAGCCATCTGACCCCCAGAGCGAGCGTGGAGTTCGTGGAACCGGCACTGATGAGAGCCATTGGAGGCTTGAAACGCGTATGCCTGAGCGTTTCAGGAACTACTTAGCACCACGCGCAAAACGAAAATCAATAAAGCAGCTTGTCTTCACCCTCGGAGTTGTGTCGCGCTTTTTCCTATCTGGGAACAGGCATTGGACTTATATATATATATATATATATATATATATATATATATATTGGTCCAATCCTGGCTTGACTTCCAAAAGAACAGGCACCGACTCCGTGGATGAAAATCAAAGGTTTTTATTAACCAATGCACACGATCAGACGCGTTTCGGTGGACAAGTCCACCTTGTTCACTACATCTGTATATATATATACATGTATATAAATCAAGTCTCACTGTCCCTGTATTTAAAGATAGAAAGTTTGGTTAGCTTTGCACTGCCTATGTATTTTGGAACATTGCTTGAGAAATTATACTGCTATGGTACTGCTAAAACTCTCCATTTATCTATTATAGAATGCCATCATATGTTTCTCTACACATACATCTGCGCTGATTTAATGTAACTAAGCATTGTCCTTTTTTTTAATTACTCACTGAACACATTGGTGGTTATTAGTTATAATCGAAGTAGTACTTTTGATTTATTTTTCACTGATTCACTGTTAACTTATCACTAAATTTCTCGCCTAAAATATTCAGGCAGCTGATAAAATCGATCATTCAATACTAGGATCAGGTTGCCAACTTTTGGTTAAGTGCTCGCCCACTTGGGCAGTATTAATGTAAACAGCAAATTACAGACTGCAGATGGACGCACGTAAAATGTGTGACCAGTGGCTTTGCTGCATATTAAAATTATGTGGTTATAGTTCCGTAAATCAATTAAGGAGCTATGTACTAAAAATGTCTTTATTTATTACGAAAGGTATATATATTTTTATAGAGATGTATATATATTTTTTTACATATATGAAGGTGTACATTTATGAAATTCTGTATATATTTGTGATTTAACTTGTACATTCCACTGGTATCCCCATGTAAATCTTTTTGCAGTCTGATTTATATATATAGTGCGTTACATAGTCTGTTTTTCAGTTCTATTTTTGTAATGTCACAGCTGTTTTCAATTTTGTGTTACCTTGCACTTTAAATTTGGCACCGGTCCATGAGTAACGCGTCAGGTGATCAAGGTCCAGGTCGGACCGAAACGCGTCATGGCGGCATACTGATGCAGGGCGGAAAACTTAAATAAATGAAGAAACGCACGAAAAAATTGGGTCCGCGTTGTCTATCTGAGTCTGTGGTTTGCTTACTGGATTCTGGAAGGATAGAGTACTGCAATATTTTGGTGTCAATTTGCTTCTTTGACTCGAGCGGATAACCCCTCCTTGCTATGGGCGTTGCGGCATTGGAAGCAGCTGGTCTCGTTTTGGCAGGACGTACTCATTTGCTCTGGTGAAGAGCGAGCCGCACGGAAGCCCCTGGATACCGTGGAGAAGTTCCTGCCTGTGGTGCCGGAATCGAGGTGGCCGGAGTGTTTGAATCCGAGCGACCTGAAGATATCTGGAGAGGTAGGAACATATCGGACTATCCAGTTAGGAGAGTGCTGGGTGTGGAGTTACAATTGTGCCTTAAAACTCCCACTGTTTAAATCCCCATCGCCCGTTTTGCATCATGGCCGCGGAGGCGTTACGTAGCCGAGAAGAGGCGGCGATCGACATCTTTGATGATTCCCCGGCTGGGGGGTCAACTGTGACGGTGCAGGAACAGAATACTGCACCTTCAGTGAATACTAGCGCGAGAGACTTATTTAGGCGCTTGGAGAAATTGATGCGTGCCGAGCAGGCCAAATGGTGGGAGGAGAAGTCATTAACTCGCTATTTGGAGGTGGGCAGGGTCCCCAGAGGGTTGCGGATTACTCTGGCGCCTAGCTATGAGAACCCTGACCCCGCCATGCTTGGAGAATGGGCGGATGCTAATCTCGAATCATCAGCCAAATTGATAAGAATACTGGTGAAATATGCAGCGAGTGATAGACTGAAACTACAAGCACAAATTGATGCATTACAAGTAGAAATGGCCGCTATTGAAGAGAATGAGAATATCAAAAAAATGAGAGAGGATATGCTGATTAGACTGCGAAAGGATGAAGATGCGATAAAAAAGCGCAAAGCTTTCAAATTTAACAGAGACAAACTTGATTACCAGAATGGTAATGTCTTTACATTTGCCCGGAGGTACGGCGCTGCTAAAAATAAAGATAACATATCCACTCAGCGCAAAAAACAAGGTACCGCAGGTGATAGTACACCCTCGCTCACATCTACTTCTGAACAAAGTGTGGTCAGTGGAAGTGAAAATGAGGAGGAATGCGGTCCATCTAACCAGCCAAAAGACGGAGTTTTAATTATGTCCCGGGCAGAGGAAATTAATGTGCTTTGCCAAGATTGGAGAGAAAAGCTAAGACCCCGGAAGAAGCAGCCGCAACAAAAAGGCTCGCTAACGCCAAGCGGGGGGCCAGGAGGCAGCGCTACAGGCAGCGCAAACTTAAGCAAACCTCCGAAAAAAACAACGAGGGGCAGATGGAACCGAAAATGAATCTTGAAGACACGGCTAATACTGTTATTAACCTTTCTGACATCGCATTGAATAAGGCCGAATGTCAGATACTTTCTCTTGGCCTTTCTTTCAGTCCCGAAAGCAATTTTAATTATTCTGAAACCCGAATGGATGTGTTTCGATTTATCCGGAAATTAAAATTGCAAAAATTTCACAAAACAAAGGTAAATAAGGACAGCACTAAGACTCCTCAATATGCAACCAGTCCACCCTTATTATCTGCCGGTGATGTGAATTTGTTCTTTGACTTACAGCAACTGCAGGGAGATCAAACTGAACCCATTAGTGCATTGGGATTGGAAGGTATGGATTTTGGTTGTACTACAAAAACTCCATTCAAACCAAAATCGATTTTTTTGCCTATTATGATGCATGATAACTTAGATCGTTTTCATGAACTGGTTGCCTCGGATTTGAAAGATCTATACAGAGTCACTAATCAATGTAGCACCAAAATGAATTGCAAACAAAGGTGCTACATAGAACTGATGAAGAAGTTACAGGCCAGTGAGGAACTTGTTATAAAACACTCTGACAAGGGGGGCAACATTGTTCTATGGCCTAGACCCATGTATATGGAGGAGGCATACAGCCAACTCAATGATGTTTCTTGCTATAAACGTAGTATTTACAAATAATGAAGTCATCTTGGTTGGATTATTATGGCAAATTACTAGCTTGGAAAAGTAGTGGATTAATCAGCAATGATGAATACCTTTTTTTGCATAATGATTACCCTACTGTACCTTCGATATATTTTCTTCCCAAGGTGCATAAGAATATGGAAAAACCTCCTGGCAGGCCCATAATTTCTAGTATTGGGAGTTTAACTGAGAACACCTCCAAATATGCAGATTTTTTCTTACAAGAATAGGTGCTCACATTACCATCTTATGTTAGGGACACCTCTGATTTCTTGAGAAAAATTCGTGACAATAATTGGTCTGATGACTTGATTTTAATTACCATGGACGTTGCATCCCTCTACACTTCTATCAGTCATCGGGATGGGATCAGGGCGATTGAATACTACCTCAATCGTAGACCTGCATGCTTTACTCTCAAAAATGAAATGTTGGTGGATATGATTAAAATATGTTTGGAACATAACTATTTTACTTTTGATAACACCATCTTCCAGCAGATAAGGGGGGTAGCTATGGGGGCCTGCTTCTCCCCCAGCTACGCCTGCCTACATATGGGCTGGTGGGAGGAGCAGGTCCTGAAAACTGAGCATGAAACCACCTTGAAGGCACATGTCCCCCTTTGGCTGAGGTATATCGATGACCTCTTCATCTTGTGGAGGGGATCAGAGGAAGTAGCCAGGGACTTCATTGACAGCTTAAATGATAACCTATTGAACTTGCAGTTTACTGCTCACATGAGCAAGACCTCTGTAGTCTTCCTAGATGTTGAAGTATATATAAATAATAACAGTATATGTACTAGACTACATCGTAAGCCTACTGCTGGAAACTCGGTTCTCCATGCCTCCAGTCACCATCCCCAGCACTTGATCAACAGCATCCCCTATGGGGAGATGCTGCGGATCAAACGCATCTGTAGTGATGAGGAGGAATGCAAACTGGCACAGAGGAGTTGTAAGGAACGGTTACTTCTAAGGGGATACAGTCCTGCGATTATAGAGAAAGCCATTCACAAAACTGAGTCTCTGAATCGTGAAAGTGCTTTAGCCCCTAGAATCCCAATCACGGCTAGTGGTGCTAGTAAAAAGGTGAGGGTCATTGTCACCTATAACAAACAACAGGCGGCCATTAGAAAAATACTCCGAAGACATTGGGATTTATTGCTGAAGGACCCCGTTATTGGCGAGGACTTACTTAGGGACAATCCTACCCCTCAAATAACTTTTCGTAAAGCCAGATCCATGGGTAATAGTCTGGACAAATGTAATCCTGAAATCAGGCCCCCTACTAATTGGCTTTCCAAACAAAAAGGCTTTTTCAAATGTTTTCATTGCAAAGCTTGCAAGCATGCCAAAAATGTTAAGGAATATAATACTCCTTTCTTGCCCCAACCTGTTAAAATCAAACGACGCATTGCATGTAAAACTGAATACGTTGTTTATGTGTTGGAATGCCCTTGCGCATTGCGTTATAATGGCAGTACTAAGTTACCCGTGCACATGAGGATCCTTCAACATCTCCGGGCCATTAACAACAAGGACCAAACATACCCGGTTGCACGGCATTTCGAAGCCAAACATGGCAGTGACGACACTCTTCTTCAGTACTTTGCCATAGACTGTATACCTTCGTCGCGCAAAGGGTGAAACAGGGATAGTGCCTTAAGAGTGTTGGAGACTAGATACATCTTGGAATTAAATTCCAAAGTTCCAAATGGTCTCAACACCACGGAGGACTTATATACATGTTTATAAATCAAGTCTCACTGTCCCTGTATTTAAAGATAGAAAGTTTGGTTAGCTTTGCACTGCCTATGTATTTTGGAACATTGTTTGAGAAATTATACTGCTATGGTACTGCTAAAACTCTCCATTTATCTATTATAGAATGCCATCATATGTTTCTCTACACATACATCTGCGCTGATTTAATGTAACTAAGCATTGTCCTTTTTTTTAATTACTCACTGAACACATTGGTGGTTATTAGTTATAATCGAAGTAGTACTTTTGATTTATTTTTCACTGATTCACTGTTAATTTATCACTAAATTTCTCGCCTAAAATATTCAGGCAGCTGATAAAATCGATCATTCAATACTAGGATCAGGTTGCCAACTTTTGGTTAAGTGCTCGCCCACTTGGGCAGTATTAATGTAAACAGCAAATTACAGACTGCAGATGGACGCACGTAAAATGTGTGACCAGTGGCTTTGCTGCATATTAAAATTATGTGGTTATAGTTCCGTAAATCAATTAAGGAGCTATGTACTAAAAATGTCTTTATTTATTACGAAAGGTATATATATTTTTATAGAGATGTATATATATTTTTTTACATATATGAAGGTGTACATTTATGAAATTCTGTATATATTTGTGATTTTAACTTGTACATTCCACTGGTATCCCCATGTAAATCTTTTTGCAGTCTGATTTATATATATAGTGCGCTACATAGTCTGTTTTTCAGTTCTATTTTTGTAATGTCACAGCTGTTTACAATTTTGTGTTACCTTGCACTTTAAATTTGGCACCGGTCCATGAGTAACGCGTCATGTGATCAAGGTCCAGGTCGGACCAAAACGCGTCATGGCGGCATACTGATGCAGGGCGGAAAACTTAAATAAACGAAGAAACGCACGAAAAAATTGGGTCCGCGTTGTCTATCTGAGTCCGTGGTTTGCTTACTGGATTCTGGAAGGATAGAGTACTGCAATATATATATATATATATACATACAAAAAAGAAGGAGAAAACTCTGGGTAGTTCTCAAATGTAGGTGGACAGCAGCTCCTGTTAGAGCACTCTCAAAACCAGCGACACTCCAGATCTGCTCACCTCAAATGTCTTTTTTTCTATCAAAGTCTTTAAGCATAGGATTAGCACATTGCCATCCACGCCAAGATAGAAAAGAACAAAGTCTTTTGCCATTTCTACAACAAAGTCTTTAAGCATAGGACTAGCACATTGCTGTCCTTGCCGAGCTGTAAAATGACAAAAGCCATTGATCACTCCAGGCACAGTATTACAGCTTTGAATTGGTAAAATAACAACTCAAGCCAACCTGAAATGATAAAAGCAACCCCTGACACAGTGTTTCGCTCTAATTACAGCTCTTCAAAGAGGTATAGCTTTGTCCAGACTCGAGGGAGCACCCAGTATAAGTCAAAACAAAACCCTTTCAGGCATAGAGTGACGCATACATTATGCAAAAAAGAAGGAGATCAATCCAATTAGCCGTCATTCTAAAATCTTTGATCCGTAAATCAACTTTTTATGCACCTAATGACATTTACATGAGCAAAAGGTTTACTGAATCAGATGGTAATTTAACAGCTGTAGTGTGTCAACTGTAAAAGCATACCTGACCGTGTATAATGTCCTTTAAATTATCTTTATAAGTTGTACTAAAATAGCTCTTTAAAATGTAAGGTTTTTTGGAGTATGAATTCTTCCATGTTTTCAATAACAATGTTAAAGAGCCTAAAGAAGGTGCTTTAAAATTTAGTATCACTAATGGCAAACCTGCCTTTGGCTTCAGAAATGAAATTGCAATTGAAAAGTGACACTTAGACATTATGTGCTGCAGAGTGAAAACATGAGGCTTTGATATTCACATGCTTGGTCAGACGCTTTCCATTTAGCAATACATGAAAAACATCGACAAGTAATTCATAGCTTGACCTAAATATGTTTTTCTTTTTATATATCAGTTATTTTAATTTTGCAATAAGAATACAATAAGAATACAATGGGTGGGTGGAGCTTCACTCATATTGCACGAGGCACACCTTACATAAAATAGGTAGAGCACCTTCTTCCATACACTATGGGATTGTCCCAAAATTAAGGAATACTGGCCTAGAGTGATGAGAACAATGTCACAGTCGGTGGGGTTATCTCTAGTGCCAGAGCCGAGACGATGCTTGCTAAATATATGGGAGCCGAATGATTTAACTCGTCACGCACAGAGCTGGGCCACGCTGGGGATCATGGTTGCTAAGAGGAAGGTGGCACAGAAAGGGGGTCGGTGGAGGTTCCAACGCTTACCGCATGGGGGAGGGACATGGATGCAGCTATGTTTGCTGTATGAACAGTGTTCATTAATCAGGGGTGCCCCCGAAAGTGGCGTAAAATTTGGGGGGCATGGAATAGTTTCAGAGGGGACATATGTGAACCACCACCCGAGCAAGAAGATGAGAATTCGGACTAGGATAACGATATGAGTGCAAATTACAAATGGGGCTCCGATAATGGAAAAATAATGCTGACAAGATGTGATTTAAATCTATTGATTGTGCTTTTATGTACTGTATTACTGTATTTTGATGAACCATTAAGTGTTCGATTGCTATACTGCATTGTTCTAGAAAACAATACAAATTTTCACAAAAAAAGAATACAATGGGTGACATTGTTCAGCAGGCGAGCAGTGAGGGAATTATTACAGCAGTTTACACAATAGAAAAAGAGACAACAGAGCAGTTGACTTCCAATCATACATAGATTCAAAAATAGAGGCTTGGGGGAAATGGAGGATGCCTTGTTAACCCTGTTTCTACCTGCTGCTGGCCCTGTCTGAGTCTTTCTGTTGGTTTTAGGAGGTCCCCACAGACCGCTCTCCAAGTCATGAGATCCGCAACCCTCCTGCTGGCCTTCATGTGTACTTCTCCAGCAATTGACTATTTTTGCATATCTCTCCACCAATCCATCATCAAGAGAGAATGCCAACACATTCACACAATGGCAGTCCTACGTCTTGTTAGCCTAGAAGTTTCTGCAATTACTCTTAGTACTATCTTGTGGGTTTTAGGTCTTGGAACATGCCCCAGTAGGCAGTGAAGTGGGGTGGCCTCAGTCCGAAGGCCAGGCCTGTTCCTCCCCTCACCCGCTCCACAACTAGCGTCCAGAATCTGTGCACCACCAGGCTAAATGCATAAATTCTGCTCCCTCCAAAGCACACCTAGAATAGGCTCCATCCCGGTGCTTGTCTATATGGCACAGCCTCACCGGGGTCATGTAGACGTAGTACAGAAAATGTAAATGTATCCGTTTAAAACGTGCATTACAGGATGCTGTGTGAGTTAGGGAGCACCCGAATCTCCAGGCCCCATCGTCCATGGGAGCCAACAGATCTGTATCTCAAGCGGCCGTGCCCGGGGGGGTGAGGGGGAGGGGGGGTGGCATTGGACCTCATGGCCCTGTAGGGTGAGGAGACCAAACGGCATCTACCGCCACATGTGAGTATAATGTCTAGAGTTTGAGTCATCTGTGGGGCATCAGAGAAAGTGCGCCAAGTCTCCCTTGCTAGATTCTTGAGGCCGGCGTGCTGAAGGTATAGACCACATCCCAGGCCAAACACTTCACATGCCTGTTTGTATGAAATAATTGTCTCATTTGGGTACAAATCCGGCAGTACCTGTCAGCCCCTTTCCATCCAGACCTGGTATGACATGTTTCCCAACATCTTTCATACCGGAGCCAGGTACCACACACTCAGCTCCCGGTGGAATGGTGCAGGCCTGAGGATGCGGGACAGCTGTGGTCTGCTTGACCACATATGGTAAGGTGCCTGCAGCACCCGTCTCGTTCATCAGGGCGCTGAAAGACTCTCTGACTGGGCTCTAAGAAAGAGCCCAATGGGGGACTTGTAGCTCTGCACCTCACGCTAGCTTTTTTTAGTATCATAGTCCTGCACACTAACTCTCCATAACCAGCCATTGGGCAGTGCCTCTGGGTTCCAGATCCTTAATTGGTGAAGCAAATGGGGGTGCACCAGGTAACGAAGTCCAATCACTCTTGTAGTTTCAAAACCTTTATTTGTATTTATTCCTTTCTTTTTTTTATAGCACATACAGCTCAGCCAAAACGTTTTGTTCCAAAACAGTAGGAACTTCATCAGGGCTTTTGAAACAGTATCATCTAAATCCTTTTTCCATGGCAGTCAGTGTAGTTAATCCAGCCTATTCTGCCAGATGAGTTGGGAATTCCAAGGGCATCACCATGCCCATAAACGAAAAACCTTGTTTGAATTCTTGTTCGAAAGCGAGGGTCAGGGTGCAGCCCGATCGCTCCAGCTGGGACCCCAATCCCCCAAGTCCCTGGCACAGTAGCTGTGTTCCTCAGCACTAGTCTTTCCCCACCTGACAAGCAGTTAGTACATGTGGGGGTCCCCAGGATATCTCCTCAATGTGGGGGCCTACAGTCCACACGTGCTGGGCCTGCAACGCACCTGGGGCCAAGCTCTGAGTTCCTACAGGGAGCAAAGTTAAGAGGCCCCAATCCAGAGCCAGGGCCCACTTGAGGCCCAACAAGTCTCTCTCTCCCCAGGGCAGCCTCGAGGGATCCAGCTTTTGGATGGAGTCCACAGTGTGATGCACACATGTGATGTCACACGCCTCACCAGTGGTCCACAGGTAAACAGCAGTGTTCCTTCCAGAAGTGCACCCAAACCCCCAGCACTGCACAGTCACTTGGAGCCACAACACACAATACCCGATCGCAGCAGGACAGCGCAGTTGGGCACGTGTGCTCACCTCAGGCCCAGAGGAACAGCTCGTCTAGCGGAGATGAGTCTTCACAGGTGGGGATGGGAGTCCTCACCCCGCACCTATCATGATGAGCCGCTTGCTGCATTGGAGACATGCTCTGCCGGGGGCTGCCACGACACATCCGTCAGGGCCAACGAACGTGTGCCGAGACCGCGCCCCTCCAGCGGCAGGCAGGGCCCTTACGTCCAGTAGTCCCGGATCCTCGGCCTGTGCCACCTCCAAGCATGGGGGCAGCAGCCGCACTCTGCCTCAAGTACCCCACCCACAGGCCTGACACCGCAGCAAGCCAGCACCGTCCAGCAGGCCGAAGTACCGAATCAGCTATGGGCTCCGGAGGCCCCTACGGGCGGCACCGCACAGTCAGTCAGGCAGCCCGCATCGGCTATTCCAATTTGCAGGACTAACTGCTGATGAGTGGACAGGATTTGTCAGGATCTTTGGGCGGCCCTATGGGTTGCTCAAAGGGCGCATGTCCTGTTGGGCATGTTACTTTGCCATGCCCATACCTAAATTAGTTTAGTTTAGATTTTGTTCTCACTATGGAAATATGATTGTAACTTGCAGAAATGTTAAATGTGCATTAGTAGAATATAACTTGTATCAGACTTAACACAACATTTTATAATGTAGAAAAACAGAAGCAGCTCTCGTGAGTTAGCTCTTGTGTTTCTGTTGGCCTTCGAGATAAGCAAAGGAATTTTTCTCTCCATGTGAAGAAGAACTCTTGGCATAATTTACAACTGTAACCTTGGAGCCTTATCTATGTAGTTGCTGGAAATGTTTAAACAAAACCCCATTTCATTCTTTGCTTAAGAGAGAATGGAAAACACACACATTTTAAAAGTGCATTACCATGTTATGTTTGATGTTTATTGCTTAATTAAAAAGTTATTTTTTAGCTCATGTTATGTGTTTAGTTAGAAATAAAATGTTTCTTTAAAGGAAGATTAGGAATTTGAGTTATAAAAAATAGGCTATAGAATATGCCATGGGAAGGATCTTTGCCTGTCTGATGAGACGACTATTCAATCTGCCGATGGGTGGAGGAGTCTATTTGGGAAATGCTAGATTCCAGTTGGATGTTGATAAACATTATTCTTTGATAAATCTGTTCCTAGCTTAGGAGTTTCAGAGCACTTTCAGAACACTGTCAGGAATCCTTGTAGACAGATTTAGAGACGAAAGTCTGAAGACGAGTTTCAGACTCTGATGCAGAAATATATGTAGGAGAGCAGATGTGATTTGCAGATGCAGGGAAGGAGAGTAGAATGGAGGCAGACTTAAGCAGATTAGATGTAGGTTTTGTCCATACTGACTTTTATTAAAATCCACAAGCTTTAAGCTCTAACTGGCTTTGCCAAGGCTTATTTACTCTATGTATTATTTCTTATCATGGAAGATTCTGCAATAATTAATTATTGATTTAGCTTCATGTTAAGCTCACCCTTGCTTCTATTCTTGAACTCTTCATGAATTCTGACAGACATAATTTGTGCCTCGTTGTCTTAGAATAAGAATTCTTCCATTTATGGAGTGCTTGGTGTGCAATTTATTATATGCTTTTTACTAACTTATTTTTCTAATATTTCTGTAACCTGTTTGATACCTGACTAATGAATGAAGAGTCTGAAAAACTAAAATATTAATTGGAAAATAAATCCCTTTAAAACTACTTACAACTCTCATTATTGACTAAAATGTACGCCTGAGCGGAAACAAAGGTAGTGGTAATCAAAGGTGCCACACTTCCTAAAATGTTCCACAGAGAGATTACTGTGAGATTTCCGCTCCAACTAATGCAATTACCTATCTTTACCCTGTTGTTAGCTGTCTTGTCATCATGCATTTATTTTGTTCTCTACATCTAACAATGCCATTACTCTCTCACCATTATTAGACTCGGGCCTGAAAATGTGCTAACATTCTAAATTTTAAAACATTTACATTGTAATTAAACCTTTTACGCATGAGCCGAACACATGGACAAAAAAATGTAAACTAAAGAATCACCACATACAAATTTGATATCAGGAAATAGTGGATGTCAAAGATGGATTCCTTTCTACCCAATTTTTAGATTTCCTTAATTAAATAAAAAGTTAAAACTGCAAAACGTGGTTTCCAGCAAAGTTTGTGGGCATGAGCCATCTGACAGCCATTGCTACGTAGCACAAAATACATACTGTTAGAAATCGAGTTACTGGTTGACAGGGGTATGAGCCCTGGTCAAGCAGCAACCACAATCGTAGTCAGAGTAAGTGGCAGGCAAAGTCTAAATTAACCTGTGTTCATTCTCTGGTAGCTTGGTACAAAGCAGTCAGGCTTAACACATTACCTTCTCCTAGAGACTAAAAACCCAGCCATCTTTCTAATTTGTCCTTTTTTTGCAACCCCCAAGACCCTTTAGAGATTGTGCTTTACCAACCTGTGTTATCTGAAAACCCACTGACCTTTATACTAAAATGCATGGCTCTCTTCACAAAGGCTTCACCACCTGGCAACCCTCTGTCAGGTGGTACCATGGAGCTATCGTTCAGGCCAACATGGGATTCTAGCTAAAACTATATGATGACTTTGGAAATTTGCACCTTTACCAAGCTAATGTGAAGCTACAACAACTGCCTTTTAATCACAGCATTGGCTGATAACTGAGCTGCATCAGTTGAACCCTTATGCAATGCCCTTCCCAGTGGCACAGTATGGTAGTATATAACAAAGGAAAATGCAATTTTAACATTTGTTTTGAGAATTTATAACAGAGTATAAAAAATGTACTCAAAGCATACAAAAAAAATGTTTTCTCACCCATGGCTTTAATCAGGGATGGGCTTTTTATGTGAAACTTGGTGACATTTCTTGTTAGGTTGTGGAGCAAGGGTCTGATTTCAAGGCTGGATGGCTTGAGAAAAACATGACCCATCAAACTCTAAAAACAGCCCTGGGGCATCTTCGCACACTTTTCTTATAGACACTTGGGTCCTCATTTATGGGGTTTTTGGCATAGGACAGTACAGCAAGTTGCCTTGCTGCGCTACCCTGTGTCAAAATAAAAGGACAGGAATGCACTGTACTTATCCGGTGTGGTGCATGTCTGTCCTTTCCCCCTGCACTGGCGCCATTGCACCATGGTGCAAAGGTGCCTGTGTTGTAGGCAGGATTGTTTTTTTGCAGGAAGTTGCTCCTTCGTGCACTAAAGCAATCTTGGGAGGCTGTTCTCTCTTTTACATGTAAAGAGTAACAAGCAAGTTATTTCTCCTCTTTATGCCTCACCTTGGGAGGCATAAGGTTTGGAACATCTCCAGGTTTACACCCACGGAAAAACCCATGGAACCCCTACCTAGCGCAGAGTAAGGCAACGCAATGAATTGCGCTGCCATGATTTACTCCATATCTATGGGGTTATTCAAAGCCACTCAGAAATATGATTTCAGGGTTTGTACTGGCGATGCAAGGGGACATAGAGCCTTATTCGCCAAGTAAATGTACACTTTTGCTGTAAGTTTACACCTTTTTTTTGCTATTCACAAACTACGAGTGTAGTTTTAGGAGATGAATCTTTATGGTTTTGGCAAACTCCACTCATAAAATGATAGGACGGTCTCTGCAGTCCTGAAAATACTATACGTAAAACTACACATGTAGTTGGCAAACAATTTGTAAACGTACATTAAGAGTCTAAGTTTAACTTTGTGAATAAGGCAGGCCCATATTGATTTACCGCAGCAGAAAAATCATGCTCCCAGGTAACGTTCTGTACTTCGAAGTATTGCAATATTTCATTAATTTCCCTTCAGAAAAATCTTTAATGCCGGTGTTTTTTTAGCTAATATATTTAGAAATGTTTAGAAATATATCTTGGAGTAAGAAACTCTTGTAATACTCCTGGAATCGATCAAGTTAGCTTGCTAGCTCTGCCCAATATGGGTTGAAATGAAGACATGGTCATTATGTATGGGGCGCCATTTCATCCGTCCCTGTGATCAGCTTGTCTTTGTTACCATGCGTTTCCCACATCTCTCAGTTTCTTTATTTTACAGGTTTCGTGAACTCAGATTCAACGTGTGTTGCTTACTCTGTCCAGCCAAATATTTCCAATTGTCAAGTCGGTAGTACAAAAGTAACCTACGACTGTGAGTGTCACACAGAATTTGGTGCCAAAAAGGAATTGACAATTACGGTTACATTCTTCAGGAAAGGTAAGAAGTTCGGCGTAAATTGTACTTTTACGTATACTTATGTGTGCGTGACAGAGGGTAATGCTGGGACCGAAGATCAGAGTTCGTCCTACTTTATTGATACGTTTTCAGTTTCTTCTATAGCTAGTTTAGACTTGCTCTAGAGCAATTGAATATTCAGAGCTTCCTTTCCTTGATCTCTGACACCTTGAGGTTTCTATGCTAATCATCTTTGCATTAAACATTTAAATGAACACGTGGGAGACCGCTTTAATAAAGTATGGGGTGGCGTCAGTTCCTCTAATTCCATGTTTCTTACCACTAAATGATACATATCATGCATTTTGTGCAAATATTAGCAGTGAAATTCAGTTTTATATGCATTTTTGGGTCTCTTCACCAGGTTTTATCTGGTAAAATATGTCATGGGGAAAAAACGTGGATGTGAAATGTGTCACACAACATGGGGGCTATCACAGACTGCAGTGCGTAGTACGTTTTTTAGTATTACTATAGTTTTCTAACGTAGTAGAACATTTTATTTACAAACCTACAAGCACAGTTTCTACCTCCTTGTCTCCTATCTTTTTATGTGTGGGGAAATTCTCCTCGAGTGCAGACTTTCTTCACACATTAGTCTACATTTTAGTTGTAAATGTAGGAAGTGTAATAATGTGAGACACGTTCTAGTGTCTCTGTTCTGTTGTAACGATACACCTAACACCTACCCACCACCAGGCGTCATAGGTCAGATGACCCTGGCCAATAAAAGGGGCCGAGCGCACGTGCTCTGCGCCCATTACCTATCCCCAGCCACTGTGTCCGTGTCTGATTGCGTGATTGTATGCCTAGCGTAATGAGGGCCTAGCGCCCTCACCCCAATCACCACAATCAATCAATCAATCAATCAGTGACACTTATATAGCGCGCTACATATACATACCCGTAGGGTCTCAAGGCCCTGGGGGGGGGGGTGGGACGGGGGGGGGTGCCGCTACTGCTCGAACAGCCAGGTCTTCAGCTTCTTCCTGAAGGAGAGGTGGTCTTGGGTCAGGCGCAGGTCGGTCGGGAGGGAGTTCCAGGTCTTGGCGGCCAGGTAGGAGAAGGACCTTCCTCCTGTAGTCGCTCTTCGGATGCGGGGGACGGCGGCGAGGGCGTGGTTGGCTGATCGGAGGTGGCGTTTGGGAGCGTAGAAGTTAACTCGGCTGTTGAGGTAGCTCGGGCCTTGGTCGTGTAGGGCTTTGTGTGCGTGGGTGAGGAGGCGGAAGGTGATTCTCTTGTTGACGGGGAGCCAGTGAAGGTCTCTCAGATGTCCGGAGATGTGGCTGGTTCGTGGGATGTCGAGGATGAGTCTGGCTGAGGCGTTTTGGATCCGCTGGAGTCTCTTCTGGAGCTTGGCGGTGGTACCGGCGTAGAGGGCGTTGCCGTAGTCCAGTCGGCTGGTGACGAGGGCCTGGGTGACGGTCTTCCTGGTCTCTGTGGGGATCCACCGGAAGATCTTCCGTAGCATGCGTAGGATGTTGAAGCACGCCGAGGAGACGTTGTTGACTTGCCTGGTCATGGAGAGGGAGGAGTCCAGGATGAAGCCCAGGTTTCGTGCATGGTCTGTCGGTTTGGGTGCAGTGCCCAGGGCGGGAGGCCACCAGGAGTCGTCCCAGGCGGAGGGTGAGGAGCCCAGGATGAGGACCTCCGTCTTGTCAATGGAGACGAGGCGGAGCTGTGCCCAGCGTGCCACAGCTACCTGGAAAAAAAAAACATTGTGGGGAAAGAGGAGAGAGCTGCAGGGCGACGTTGCGGCCTCCCCTCCCCCACAGGATCGGCACCAGCCTGCCGATAGGCCCGCGAGGCGTGTGCCTTGCCCCGGGCCTAGATGTCCATGACGAGGTGACCGGGAGCCCACCCCGCACCTCTCAAGCCCAGCTGAGCCCCACCGGGAGGTGACCAACGCGGAGCCCACCCGCGTGGTCGAACAGGCCCGCCGGCCGAGTGTGGGCCCCAGCGCCGAAGGTACAGCAAGCCGACAGGAGCCCACCCGCGTCGGCCGCCACTGACCAGTGCCCCCAGGAAAGGCCCAAGCGCTGTGAGGAGATTGGGGGGCCGCGCGTGCCTGCAGCGCCCCCCCCCCCCACGACTGTAAGAGAAGCGGAGCCCACCCGCATAGTCAGGACACTTGCGGCCAAAAATGAACATGAAGTGAAGCAGGACCAGCGGAGCCCACCCGCGGCCTGCCTGAGGCGTCCCCTGCCCCCGCCGCGTGTGTGAGTGGAGGCGGCGGGGTGAATAATCCCCGGGGGAAGCGCCCGCAGCGTGTGAAGAGCTGCCGGGCACCGAGGGACTAAGCGGAACCCACCCGCATATGGCCGTAGCAGCGCCAGCACTCCCACGCTACCCTAGCAAGAGCAGCCTACGGCAGAATGGAGCGGCGCTGACAAACCACCCTCACCCCCTCCCACCCCCCCTGCACGACCCGTGGACTGGAAGGGCCTGCTGCGAGGGGCGGAAAGGAGAGAAAACGACTGAATGCGGCCAGCGCCGCTGAGGCAGAGAAAACAGTTGCACCAGTGAAGCACCCCAGCCGTTTGGTGCTCAAGCGTGGGACTAGGACAACCGAAGGCACCAGTGCCCCACCCCTGCAGGAAGAAGGCGTGCGTGGCCGGCGGAATCAAGGAGAGTAGTCTGCGCCCTACCTCTCGGTGCAGCAATGTGACCAGGCGAGCCAGGCAAAGTAAATTCAAGCCACGCCGTCACCTTCACGAAGACCGCAGCATGTAGAAGGCTGCTGGTGCGCTGAAAGCGAAAGTACATAAAACCTGCAGTGTAGCAGAATTACCGAGGACAAGGCTGCAGGCAGCCAGTTCGAGCAACACTGCCACCCAGTGGCCAACAGGCAACACTGCAGCCTGCAAGACAAACAAGCACACTGCAATCCATGAGAAGTGTGCAAGAGAAAAGACAGCTTCCAGATAGGCCTACAGCAAGGCGAATGATCACTGCAGCTTTGCCCTAGCAGCCCCAAGTGTGCTACAGGACAGCAGACTCCCAGCAGAAAAGGGCAAGCTGTAAAGCGCTCAAAGGACAAAGCAAAGTACAAGCCAGTGATACCGCGCCACCACAGGACTGGAGCACAGACGCCACACCATGGAAGGGATGCCACCGTTAAGTGAGTGCACAGGAGTGCGCCAGGAGCGCAAGGACTCTACACAGGTACCCGGACTAGCACAGCACTGCGATGCGCAGGACGGCGCAAGGAGTGAAGAAACTCCCAGCACCAGGAAAAGGACGACGGAGCAGTAGCACAGACCACTGGACGCACTAAGCCAAACGGAGACTAACCGCAGGCGGAGCGGCACCTGATGGCCCCAGGTTGTCGTTGCAACCGCAGTGAAGAGACTGCAGCACCACCACGAGACTCCCCATCAGGCAAGTGCGACACAGTGAGGAAGCGCAACAACCACCGACACTGCTCCAGGGTCCCCGAACGAAAGCAAGCACACCCCATGAGGTAACTGGAGCAACCTGAACACGAAGAAACTCGGAGTGGTGACGTAACCCTCCGCACCTAATGAAGCAAAGGAAGAGCGCGGACAAAAGCGTGCCAACGCTAAAGCACCGGATTGGAGCGAACTGCGTCCAAACAGAAGATAGCGACGCGTGAGGACTCACGCAGAAGACCACCCCGATGGTCGCCCCACGCAGCCGATCCCTCAGACGGTCGCACGAAGAACCCGGACGGTCACACACGTGACGCACCCAAGAAGCCGGCCAGCCAGATGGCCGCACCAAAAGCCGACCCACCGGGGATCGCGAAAGGAAGTGACCGAAGCAAGGGTCAACAAACCGTAACACAGCAAGTATCCCGCAAGAGGACCGAAGAAAGCCTGCCAGCATCGACAGCAGAGTGGACCGGCAAGAGGTCCAAGAAGTTCGACCACCAAGACACAGTCCACGAACATGGACCGGCGAACTTCGACAACTTAAATGCAACGTTCAAAGTCAAGATCGGAAGAGAAGATCGCAACGACCGGTCCAGTCGCAGACGTGAAAAAGACAGTGTGCGTGAACCAGGACGAGGCCAGAGGGAAGCAGGCGGAGTGCACGCTGCCTGGAGAAGTCTGGTTAGGGAGATGAAGACAGCAAGAGGACCAGACCGCGTTGCGAAAAGGAGGATAGAGAAGGAGTGGCCCGACGCCACAAAAGGAAAAGGAGAAGAGGTCTGAGTGGCACGTCTGCCACCACCAAAGAGAAGGAAAGGAGAAGAGGTCCGAGCAGCACGACGACAGGAAGACAAGAGAATGGAGGAGAGCAAAGAGGAGTGTGGACCAAGACACTACGACACACAAGAAGGGGAAACACCGAGGAGAACGTGAGAGGTGCACAACAGTCCACACGCACGACCGGGACACACGTAACATCACTGGAAGCAAGCATCCACGTGCGAACCCGACAGTCATCCAGGAATGACGGAAGCGAGCAGGCCGGACTGTAGGCAACACCCACCTCTGGGATGGAACAGACACAAGGGCCGCGGAAATCCAGGGGCAGAGGCCTCGGGGACACCGGTGGCAGCGGTTCCCACAACAAGAGACAGACTGTTGCAGCTCGTGCTGAAGATCCTGGAAGACCGAAGGTCGCACACGACGGAACCAGTGCCAACAACACCCTTTCAGGTGGAGCTTCGGACACGGAGAGAGGGCCCGTAGCGACGTCCTTCAACACTTTGGAGCGACAAGGCGGCATGTCCTACAGTCCAGTGGGAGCCTGGCAGAAGGGCCGCCGGGTTGTCCAGTGAGAGGGGACACCCGCCAGAGAGGGGTATCCGTGAGAGGGATAACCTGCAGCTGAAGATCCCGTCAGGAATAGACACCAGCTTGAGCAGAGCACTTTGACCAGGACGGTCCAGCGGAAAGCAACACACTTGGGACCGGCTATGGATACTTCTACACGTTCACAGGAAGCGAAACAGAGCGAGAGAGACTGTACCGTCCACCCACAAGCTGCAAGTCTGCCAAGGCAAGAGTCGTCGTGATTTGAGTTATGGGTTTTGTGTGAACTCTATTTTCCTTCCCACAGGTTGGATTTTAGTTAGGGTAATTTTCTTAACTAAGGTTGGGAGGGATGTAATAATGTGAGACACGTTCTAGTGTCTCTGTTCTGTTGTAACAATACACCTAACACCCTCCCACCACCAGGCGTCATAGGTCAGATGACCCTGGCCAATAAAAGGGGCCGAGCGCACGTGCTCTGCGCCAATTACCTATCCCCAGCCACTGTGTCCATTTCTGATTGCGTGATTGTATGCCTAGCGTAATGAGGGCCTAGCGCCCTCACCCCATTCACCACAGGAAGGATGGGGGAATGGCTGGAAAATGGGAAATACTTATTAATAAATGGGAGGGGGTAAGGAAGTAGTAAGGAGATGTTTAGGAACGGGCAGGGAGGGATTTACAAAGGGATGTGTATCATTCCACAAAAGAGAAAGGACATTGCTATGCACAAACTGCACTTCTAAAGTTACCACAGCCAAAAGGGGACCTAATACATTTCTAACCTTCTCAAGCATATAGCTTAAGTAAATCCAGCAAAACAACTTGGCCAACCACTGTTACTGAAACACCATTCCATAGAAAATTATACAGATAAGGGAATACAGTGAAATCCAATAGGAAATAATGTTAAATTAACAAAACTTATTTCTAAAAGTTAAAAAAAGACCTTTAACAACAAAAATATATAAAATTAATATTCATGTTTCATTTAACTTTAAAATATGCTAACTTATTTTGTGATAACAAATGTGTGTACTTAAAAATTTTAATAAAATCTAAAAAGGTTTATTTTAATTAACTCTATACATCGTTTATACTTCCATTAAAAACATTAAATATTTATTTTTAATTTAATTAAATAATGCGGTTTAATTTGTTTCTTTTTTCTTCTACAATGTAAAAAAGTATGACATTAAATTACAATGTATTTAACGTTAAATATTGTTAGTAGTTTTTTTTAAAATGTTACTTTTTTAGGGAGACTCTAACTTAAAGACTGTTTAATGATTGAAACTTGAGAAATGTTTGTTTGTGCAACTTTTGTATTTTCTCTCGAAACCAAATGCTGGAGATGCACATTACAAGAATTACAGCACTTGCAACACACCTGGTAATGAAAGAGTGATTGTTCTTAACTCTGCCAACCATCTCCTGCTGAAACAAATGAACCTTTTCCATGCTCATGACGAGCTCAGCTCGTCATGAGCCGTGGAACACTCAGGTGCGGGGAGAATTCCCCCGCTGTGCTGAGCGTTCCACGGGAGCCGGTGCATCTGTGACGAGCTGAGCTCGTCATGAGCACAGGAGCCCCGTGCCTCCTGACGAGCTGAGCTCGTCATGAGCATGCGGGCGCTGTGCGCGCCCCCTTACCCCCCAGCACAGTGGGGGAATTACCCCTGCAGCGCAGGGGTTATACAAGAAACAATCACAGCCAGGCAAATCTCATAAGAACGGAACCCATACACCTAACCTCTTTTACTGCCTTCCCTATGTCCTTGAACTTCTTTGTAGAATCACCCCTTCGTTTTGGGGAGGAATTATTTGAGGAGGTGAGGCAGGGTTTACAAGCAAAGGATCAATATCCTTAGCATTGCAGTGAAAATGTCGTGCAGAGTGGGAGCAGAAGCTGGATTACTTGCAGTTCGCTTCCAGGATATCCCGCCCTATGTCAAAATACTGGCTGCCCTCTACTTTGGTGTTCCAATGTGGAAAGTCACCAGGAGGGTACTACAATATGTTTTACCACTATGTAATGTTATGCAGTGGCGGCCGCACAGATCAGGGGTGGCAAGGCGGCAGGGGAGGGAGGTTTGTGCGAAAAGAAAACAACAACTTACCATATTGCAGCATCTATTCCACGCTGTCTCTCCTCTGCGTCCGGGATGAACAGGAAGCAGGAAGCACCCAGGCTCCACTGAGTCAATCACAAGGCTGCAATGCAAATTGTGCAGTTAGGGATGGTGTTGACCTCAAACAGATGAGGCAATGGGTTTGTGAAGACAAGATACAATCAGCAGTGCAAAAATACAGTAAATAAAATAAAAGATAGACTCAAAAAGGGATTTGAGATCAGTAATTCAAAGAAATCTAAGAAGGTTTGTTAAAACATTAAAGCATAACACAGAAGGCAAAAATATGTCTCAGTTCAAAAAATCAATCAGAGAACATAGAATATCAGTTCCCATAAAGGCATTCCGTAGTATAAATTGGTGCAGTAATGGGCAAAATTAGAAAAACTGTCTAAGCCCTAAATGTGCAGTGAATTGATAGAGATTTGGGCAGTATCACTAGTAAAGACTAGGGGTGGGCGGTACTCTGTTTGCAGACTTTGCAGAGGTTTGCCACCCCGATCATGGCTTGGAGTGCAGAGTTAAGCAAAATCCTCAGTCAACCACCAGCGGAGCAGAGTTTCCCAATTGTGTGTTTTCATTGTTAAAATAGGTGTCCTCATGTGATGCTAACACCAAATCTGAAGCCCAAACCTCTGCCCGCTGAACCAATTGAGAGGCGCGTGGCGAAGACTAGGCAGATAGAACTGGGCTGTGAGCTGCTCTGCAGGAGCTGAATTGTGTCAAAAAGCATGAGTGGGGAAACCCTTTGAACGGAGCAGTCAGCGTCTCTTTCGTTTGTGTCTTTAAATCGAAATTGACACGTGTTTTAAAATCTGTTTTGCACTGAACTGTTACTAGCTAATTTAAATCCATGTTTGAATGACTTTTAAAAATGAAGTGGCATTGAATTGATTCTGGTTGGGAAATCAAATTGGGAATTGCATATCGGAATCCAGGGGTGGTGGGACATGATAGCTAGACTCTGCCCTCCATGGTAATCATATCTTCCAGGGTGCGGTCGACTTCTTTTTGTACTAGAGACGTTAAAAAGGGACACTGCGCGAGCGCGCTCGACCCTTTGAACGGAGCAGTCAGCTGCTCCTCCATTCGTGTCTTTAAATCAAAATTGACAAGCGTTTTAAAATTTGTTTTGCACTGAACTGTTACTAGCTAATTTTAAAACAGAAAAAGGGGGGGGACCTCTATTCTGACCTATATTACTTTACACCTGAGCATTAAAGTCTCTTCAAAATTACATATAGGATGCTACATAAAACATGAAGTAATTAATTTAGACTCAGAATTTGTATGTAATTTCTTTCATTTATGTTATATCATTTTCATAACAGTTTTATTTTTCTTATTTTCTAGTGATTGTTTTATCAAAATTGCAAAACAGTGACATGGTAACATATGTACAAATACGTTTAAAAAATGCAAGGTTGAATCGTGTCTAAACAGAAACCCCTAAACAGTACATATAAGGTGACTTTCACTCATACCATCATTCATACATGCTTAAACTTACATACTGATTGTCCTAACATAACTGACACAACAAACAACAATGAAAAAAGTGAAAAACATATAAGATGTCCTCTGGTAGACTCCTCAGAATAAGGTTAGAACCCGTTGTGTTTAGTCTTCCTTTTTGTTTTGAGGGTTAATAGTCTTTAGTAACCCTATTCTTTCTTTCTTCAGATTTTGATTTTTAATCTAAAGTGAGGGTCTCTGGTGCGTACGGCCTATGTACGTTTCGGTGATGTCATTACTTTGCTTCACCTTCTTCAGGGCCAACATAAGACTGGACAACAGACAGGTGCAAACATACACTTAAAACCAGGGGGTTCTCATTATCTGCAATAAAAGCATATGTACCATGATTAAATTATGAGCATCCACGAACCAATACATTATTTGGATGTTTAAATGAACTTTTCATGCTATGGGCTAACCGGTGCCATGGTCATAGTCAAAGGAAAGTCGGGTGTGAAAGGTGAACTAAGTAGTTTAGTACCTTAATTCCCAAAGTGAGAAAAGCAGCTTATGAGAGTATAAGAAAGTCTTATGATTCCCAAAAGGATTTTTAGTAAATTCATAGGAACAGAATAGAATGTCTGCATGCTTTCCAGCTGACGTGTGTGAACATGCATGACATGCAAGGTGTTGTATTATGTGACATTTCTAAGTGAAATAAGGCGAAAATATTTCACCTGTGTCATTGATGACACTTTCTAGACTCTGATAGCAATATTGAGCCTCTGGGCGCTAATTTTCTGACTCTCTGTGTGGATATAAATCCTGCAAAAAAGGAGATGCAAAATAGGGCCTTGATAAATTGCTCTGCAAATTTTCAGAGAGGTTGGTAATTGGGCTGTGTGAAGCTGCATATTACCCCAGAGTTATGGATCCATAAAGTGCATCTGTGTTTTGAATTTATAACTGTATTATTATTCCTGTTGCTCCAACTGGTCGGTTATAACTACTTCATGGACCTGAAACGAGACAAGGGGAGTCCAAGATCTGTTACAAGTAATAAAGTATGACCATTGTTTAAGGATCGTAACAGAAGGTAACTTAAGAGTGCCTAGGTATCTAGCTTCAGAGGCATATCAGTCTTTATAGTAAACATACCATTATTGATATAATGCCTTCTATACTGATGTTTTAGTTTTGATGTTATGTGGAGCTAACTAAGGTTTAGTAAGACACTGTCTCTTTTCATCTGTCCCCTCCTACGATGCGTCTTGCTGCCTATTTTGTCTGCTAGGATGCATGTTGTTAGGAGTGAGGACTTGTCTTATAAAAGATGTATTTACGTAGTAACTCTATTTCTCTTGCCTCTGTATGTGGAGTATGTTTTTCTACTTGTATGTTAAGACTGTGTGAATAATTAGCGCCTGTTTTTCATTAATAATGACAGAGGGATGGCTCTATCTAACACATGCATGAATGGCGTCCAACTGCTTTTATATAAGAACGCTGTGTGATTATCAACCCGCACGTGTGCGACTAGCTCCAATGGCCTCTGTCCCGCCCGGTAGTCAAAATGCCCCCGTATGTGCGCGATAGTCCCTGCCTGTATAAATTATGTGGAAGTCCGATGGTTTACTATCACGAGACCCACCATGTACGTTAAGGCTGGTCGGACTCAATAGCCACTCCCATTAGGAGCAGGGAGCTACGGGGGATTCACATCCGTAATGACAAAGGGGGGCTGCGGGGGAGCAGGAAAGTAGCTCATATCCGCGGGCGCCTACGGCCGATGTCACGGCCACTGACATCCGACCGCCGTGCGTCTGTTGTTTTTATAGCGCTAACACTAGGGGATTGCTCGCAGCTGGGTCGAGTGCCGAAAGGAAGTTCGGCCGGTCCCGTACATTGACATAAAAATGGGACTCTGCCTAGAGCTCTGTGAGTGCGGTAATGGGCACAAAGAGGGGACTAATCTGTATTAAATATGGATGTGCTGCACAATGACGCTCTCTACCTGTCATGACAGATCAACTCAAATTATCTATTCTGTTTTTAGGTTCTGTTTGAATGTTTTTTTTCAAAAAGTTTTTATTTCTTTATATATTTTTTGATTCCAGAAATTTTCTGATTAAAGAGAATATCTGCAGGAAGTTCTGTAGCATTTTATTTATTGGGGAGTTTCACAGTCCTTGTTCACTTAAAGAAAGGGGCAATCAAGGATGAAGTCCTTTGAGAGATATGTAATGCACATTATCCATTAATCGTGCATTGTGTCTCCTAATTATAAGATTGTGTTGGATATGATCATGTCGGGATTTCTTCATAAATTGAGATTGTACATATTTCTTAAGATTTTGGACAGTTACTTCATCCGTTAGAAACAGTCCCAAGGTACCTAGTCTTAAAGATGGTGATGTTCTAATTGATAGTGATGTCCTACATATTGGGGTCAGAAGTGAAAGAGGTGTCCTCAGTCTATAAACTCTACCAGAAAAACTTGCTATGGGGTTCGGTCCAGAAGTATTGTAGCTATTCAGTAATGATCCAACAAATTTCTTCGTTGTGACCATGTCGTACTGTATCCAAATGGTATATCCAGGAGGTTTCTCGCTGTTTCCTGAATTTTATCATGTCTTTGCCTGGAGTGTGCTGTATTCGTTCAAGAATAAGCCAGCGCATATATTTTTCTGAGTGGTCATATTGGATATAATGCGCTACCATGGGTGCATTGGTTTTTCTAGTTCTGACCGCTGATTTATGCTCCGAGAATCGCACTCGAAATTCTCTGGCTGTCTCTCCAATGTAACCTAAACCACAAGGACATAAGATGAGGTAGATTACATTGGAGGTTTTGCAGTTTGTCATTTCTTTAAATTGGTCGGTTTTGTTTCTGTAAGACCATGAGTTACCAGGGATGACCTGGTCACAAGCATGACAGGTTTCACATTTGTGGTTCCCTTTCGGTAATGGTTTGCCATCTGTGGTACGTTGGCATGTTTTGTCTTTTCGTTTGGCCCTGCTGTGGACTAGCTTGTCTCTGAGGTTGGGGTTACTCCTGAACGCGATCAGAGGCCTTTTCAACTCTGTCGCGTGGTCATGAGTATTTAAAATTTTCCAATTTTTATTTATAATCTGTCTGATTTTGTTGTTGAGAGTGGTGTGATTAAGAACGCAGACCATATTTGGGTTAGGGGCTTTAGCAGTTTGATTTAAGAGGGCATCCCTGTTGTAGTATTTTGCTCTTTTAAGTGATTGGCGAACCAATCTTCTAGGTTAACCTCGTTCCAATAGGCGGTCTTGTAGTTTGATGGCATGTGTCATAAAATCTTTAGTGTTGGTGCAGTTTCTTTTTATTCTTAGAAATTCCCCGAAGGGAATCGAGTCCTTTTGGTACGGGGGATGATAACTGCTGTGCTCTAAGATGGTATTTTTCGCTGTTGGCTTGCGATATAAGCTGACTGTAATTTCGCCTTCCATATTTGGACCCATATGTCCAAAAATTCAACCTGTTTGGTTGAAAAATTACAGGTGAATTTTAAGTGTGGGTCTGCTAAGTTAAGCCACTCCATAAACTCTTTTAACATTTCTTCGGTTCCTGTCCATATAAAGAATATGTCATCTATAAAACAATGCCACCTAGTGACATTTTCATAGAAGGGGGCTACTTCGTTGAATATGTTTTTAAGTTCGAATTCACCCATGTAAATATTCACGATGCTTGGGGCACAGGAAGCCCCCATGCTGACTCCCTTGATCTGCTGGTAAAGGTTCTCTCTAAATTCAAAAAAGTTGTTATGGAGGACAATATCCAAGCATTCCATGATGAAGTTGTCTGGTCTCTGTCCCGGTGTCCTAGCAAGGAGCGCTGCCACCACTTCCACTGCTAAGTCCTGGGGGATATTGGTACAGAGAGATTCTATATCGCATGTAACTATGAATTGTGAATTCTCATTAAATGTGACATGTTCTAGAATGGTGATGATGTGGCCTGTGTTTTTTATGTAGGAGTCATATGTGGTGGTAAGGGGGCATAAGAACGTGTCTAAGTATTTGGAGAGGGGTTCTGTGTTAGAGTTTAAAGAAGCCACTATGGGTCTGAGAGGGGGGTCTAAGGTGTTTTTGTGTGTCTTAGGGACACCATAGATCGCAGGAATTACTGCATTGGTTTTTATTAACCCTGGGTGAAGCACTGCGCTACGCTCGCGGAGTTTGCGAAGTTTGCGCAACTTCGTACTACGCAAGCTGCACGTAGCACAGTGCGAACACGCGTAGTGCAGCGTAGCGTAGTGCAGCGCTAATTTTTTGCTTGTTCGCGGTCCTGAATGGCATGTTCGCGACCGCGAGCAAGCAAAATGACATCCCGGCGAGATTCTCAACGCAGGGAGGTAAGGTTTCTCATTGTGAGTGGTTGCACATGCTAGGTGTGGCCAAGCCCTGCCATCCTCATGACTCTTGCTTGTAAAAGGCTCAGTGACAGAACCATTGAAATTTCAAAAGAGCACATTACTGCACAGAAAAGTAATGCCATGCGGCCAGATGGCAGTCCATATGAAGCCGTCAATTCAGAGGCTAAATCAAATATGCTGCACTTCGACTGAGTTGAGACCTCACGACCCAAGAAGTACGCATCAGGGAAGCGCAAGGAAAAAATTGTTAGATCAGTTAAATTGAGGAATTATGACCGATTACTCCACAATCTTGAGGAAAGAGGGAGAGACCGAATTTTAGACAGAAAATTACATTTATCAATGTAAAAAATGGATGTGCAGTAACATTCCGCTGTGGCACAGACATAATATAGAATAATCTTGAAATCACAGAACAAATTTCAAAAGCAGGATTCTAGCACAGGATTGATAGCAGTATAGGTACTTTAAGACAACTGATAAGTGGAGGAGAGTTGGGTAAGAGAGGTAGGTAAGGAGAAATGAGTGGTGATCACATGTGTAGACATTAGCATGAGTTGTTTTCTTCAATTAATGCAAGCTGTAATTAGTTTTATTTGGTTTTGATGTAAAAATATTCAATTACCCCTATGTATATGAATTTCATTGAAGCTCTAAGTGAATACATAAGGCTTACCATCAACGGAGTGATAGCTGCTCCGGTGTCAACAATTTGAAGGAACTTGGGAACATATGTTTTATGAATTCCCTACATGTTATGTTAGAGAAATTTGATATAGAGCAAATGAATCACACTCGAAGGAGTATCTCGGCACTCAGTGCAGTAATAGGTAAAAGGAAAAATTTAATTCAGGTACTATTTGTATAGCGTGGCTAATAAGTCCAGGGGTATCAGTTAAAGAGCCAGGTCTTGAGTCCCTTCCTGAAGTGGTTAATCAAGGGTGAGGTTCGTCGGAGGAGGGGAAGGGTGTTCCTGGCTTTGGCAGCAAAGTAGTGAAAAGAGTGTCCTCTGATGCAGCTGTAGCAGATACGTAGTGTATGAGCAAGGGTAAGGTGTGTGGAGCAAAGGTTGGGTCTAAGCTCCGCTTGCCACCAGTCGTTGTTCCAAAGGGTGGGCTGTCTACAAAAGATCAGAACATCCACTTTGTCCGTGTTGAGTTTGAGGCTTTTTTCTTTCATCCATGTGGAGATGTCATTCATACAGTTGTAGAAGTTATTCTTTGTTAGGGTCAGGGTGAGATTCACTGAAAAAGAGAGGACGAGCAGGGTGTCGTTAGTGTAGATGTTAATGTTGTGCAATCTGACAATTTCTGCGAGTGGTGCCATGTAAATGTTGAAAAGGGTAGGGCTGAGGGAAGTGTATTGGGTTAATCAGAGATGGAGAACTTAAGAATCCAAAGTGAAGGGAGGTAGGCATACTCTTTGGGTGCATCCCATGAAGAAGGATTCTATCCATCTGAGCACATTGTCTGTGATTCCAATCTGACTCAGTTGGTTGTTGAGTGTGTGGTGGGACACGGAGTTGTGAGCTGCAAAAAATCAGAATACCTACGTCTTAAGAAGTTTTTAAAAGCTGTTAAAAGTAGAGCAAGACCTGTTGTGAAAAGGAAGTTTGTTCCAGTGATGCCTTTCTAGGATGGGGTCTCCACCTAACTCAGAAGGCCACCAATCATCACACCCGAAGGTCTGGGCCTTGCCAAACAGTAGAATCTCTTTCTTATCTCTGTTCAGCTGTAACAAATCTGTTTTTAGCATTTTCTGGATTGTTTCTCATAGAGATGATTAATTGTGTGTCGTCCACATTTGAGATGACTTCAAAGCCAAGTGATTTTACAATGTGGGCAATGGAAGCTACATAGATGTTTGAGAGCTTAGCTGGGCTTAGTTTAGCCCTGTCTGGTACGATGGCCTTGGTAGCGCAAGGGAACCGAAAGACACAACAATAGGAAATTTAAGACTCCTGTAATAAGAATAAGGTGTGGCGGCATTATGAAGAGAGAGGAATAAGTTCAGGGAGAGGAGTGGGGGAGCGACAAATCCGGGGTCACACCTGTCACACATAGGTCTGCATGGACCTATTTTCCAGTAGGGGGGGGCTCGACAGGGTGGGATCCCAGGGGGGGAGGGGTAAGGGGGGAGGGTAAGGGGCACAGCACAGGGATAAAACACATAAAATACAAAAAAGAACAAAGGTTTGCAGTTACGAAGCAAGTCTTGAATGTACACCTTCTTTTGAATTTTTCAAGCACAATTTGTAGGTTAAAGTGGTTAGGTCAGTCACTAGATGTATTCTAATGGGTATTCGTATCCTGACATGGAATGTTTGTGGTTTAAACGATAGGCAGAAGAGGTAAAAAGTCTCCATTTTATTGAAGAAGATGAGGGTTGATTTTCTGCTTCTCTAGGAAACGCATATAATGGCAACAGAAATATATTTATTGGACGAGTTGGGGTTGTCGGTTCTAGCCTCCTCAAAACAAGGCGCTAGAAATAGGGGTCTAGCTATATTATCCATAGGCAGGGCTATTGCCAACAGGAAAAAAATAGAGGATATATGGGGTAGGTGGGCCCTTGTAGAGTGCCTGATTGGTGGGGAATGGATTTCTCTTGGTTCAGTCTATGGGTCGACGGGGGATGACCCAAAGATTTTTTAATTCCTGGATGTTGCGTTAGCCACCTGGGCCCCTCGTATTGTTTTGGCAGGTGATCTTAATATCAATGGGCGGGTGGACTAGGTTTGGGGGCAGGATCGCGTTTTATTTATCAAGGCAGGAAAAGGAGGGTTTTTCAAGCAGTCCGTACCCTTGCAAGAAATAATGCCTTAATAGATGTCTGGGATAGCCTGAAGCCGGGGGAAAAGGGATATACCTATTATTCAGCGCCCCATAGGGTGAGTGTGCAACTAGTCTATTTCTTGATTTCCAGTGCTTGCCTGTCTGCAGCTGAAATTGAGAGGGTACCACGTTTGCTCTCCGACCATAATCCATTAATTCTAAGTTTACCATGGGTATCAACTAATAGTGAGGGGGAGAGCATGGAATTTTGAGAGAGGGCTTTTGAAAGATGATAACTACATTCAGCACAGGATGCAGTGGATTGAAGGATTTTTGGAGGTAAATAGGGGTAGTGCAGCAGTCGGCATGGTCTGGGATAGACTCGAGGCGGGAGTGCGAGAAGAAACCCTGAGCTACAATGTTAATAAACGAAAGCAGGAACAGTTGAGAAATCTGGCCCTAAACAATGCCCTGCTACAAGCTGAGGGCGAGTTGAGTGAAAGCGCTGCAGCAGGTAGATCACTGGAGCAGGCTCTCACTAAATAAGCGAAGGCAAAAATGGATGCTGAAATGGACATAGCGGTTAAAGCTGTAAAGACATATACAGCAAATAGAGAAAAATGTCATGAGGCTAGTGAAATGGTGGGGCGTACTTTAGCGGTACGGGCAAGACAAAAGGCTGCGATAGGGGAGGTAAGGGAAATTAAGGATAGGTCAGGGAACTTAGTTACGGACACCCAAGGGGTCAGGGAAGTATTTAGGCAATTTTTACTCAGATTTATACGATGAACAGCAAGGGAAGGAACTTGGGGAAATAGCGGTATATTTACAGAAAACCCCCTGGTGACTATAGGCGAGCACGAATGACAGACATTGGATTCCCCTCTAGAACCAGAGGAGATAGGAGAGGCTACGGTGAGCCTCCCATCTGGAAAGGCATCGGGACCGGATCAAATACCATTAGAATTTTTTAAGGTATTTTGGAATGCACTGGGTAAAGATTTAATTAATACAATACAGCAAGCACAGATGGGGGCATCTATACCAGGCTCATGGGCCGGGGCAGAAATAGTTATACTAAAGAAGGGGAAACCACCTAATGAACCCGGTTCGTACAGACCAATAACGTTAATGAATGCCGACACAAAGGTCTATTCAAAGGCACTGGCAATAAGATTCGCAAGGTTCATAGGTACATTAGTTAGTAGCAATCAACACGGTTTTATACCAGGGAGGGGAACTACTTATCATACACGAAAGTTGATTACTTTATTTGACACCATGGAAGTCACAGGGGGCCCGATGGCGGCAATGCTCTTAGATGCTGAGAAAGCATTTGATCGGGTCTCCTGGGACTATCTATGGTGTGTTTTAACTAGGGCAGGGTTTGGGGAGGGTTTTGTTAAGGCGATAAGAGCACTTTATAGAGCCCCGGTTGCAGCTATTGGGGTAAATGCAGGAGTAACTTCGCCAGTACAAATCAAGCGGGGAACAAGGCAGGGATGTCCGTGCTCCCCCCTGCTCTTCGCTATGTATCTGGACCCTCTGATTCGTAGAATGGCAACAAATGAGAACATCGCTCCATTAATTACATATAGGGGGGAGTGTAAGATACTTGCATATGCTAATGATGTGGCGGTTCTTACACCAAACCCCACGGAGGCCAAAGCATATTTGGAACTGGAGGCACAAAACGTTGGAAGGGTGTCAGGTTACTCCTTAAATACCACTAAGACACAAATTATTAAGAATAAAAAGGTGGTGTGTCAGGATCGTCGGGTGGTCCAATCAGGCATATACTTAGGAATTACAGTCACATCAAATCTAGATAGTCTGGTGGAATTAAATATAACCCCTATAATCATCAAAGTGAAAAGGGATTTAAACAGGCTACACAATCTGCACTTATCCATAGTAGGTCGTACTAACATTATAAAGATATTGGTTCTCCCAAAATTCTTGTATATATTCAGGGCAATCCCATTGTTCTTCAAAAACAGTTGGTTTAAGAATTTAGAAAATATGATCAACAGATTTATTTGGTCTAAAGGAAAAACTAGAAGGGCACTTCGATTTATGGTACTCCAAAGAGATCGGGGTGGCTGGGCACTACCAGACTTAAAGCTATATTATTGGGCGGCTGCCCTGCAGTATATGGCGGGATTGATAGGTGGCGCAGAGGCAGAAGGGGAGGATGATCTAGGAACTATAGCAATGTATGCTCTGGCACTGGGAGGAGAGGTGGAAAATGTGTTACTGAAACAAACTGATTCGAGTTACTTCAAGAGAACACGCTTTAAAACGATTATTTCGGCATATAATATCTGGAAGGCTTTCTGCAAAAGATATGGATTAGGGAAATACAACAGGTACACGAGAATGATCAGTAACCCAGTTCTTCCACAAGATATTTTCGCAGATGCGGTTTTTAAAGAGTGGAGCAGAAAGGGAATTACAAAAATTGGTGACATTAGGGATACGCAGGGAATGATGCAATTTTCAGAGATCCAGTTAAAATATAGAGTGGATGCAATACAGTTTTTTAAATACCTACAAGTAAGAAGTTTTCTGGCAGACAAAACAGGCGGGCCTGCAGGGTTTGCTAAAAACTCAATAATGGAGGTAGCACAGGGTGGGGTAAATTGCACAATTAAGAGGTTTTACGATGAATATGTTCAATGCTTTTTTTCTCCAGAACTTCAAAATCTTTCGACTTCGCACTGACGGCTCATAAACTCCTCTGAGATCATAATGACTGTGAATATTATAATATATAGATATTCACACTATATAATCCCAAGGGGGAAACAGAGTTAGATACCAGAAGGTGCTGACGTTACATATAAATCTTTAGTCTTCAACCTGACTGGTCATGAACACCTCTAAGATCACCATCACTATTAATATTATAATAAACATATTGACAGTATGTGATCTCAAGGGGGAAACACAGTGACAACCAGAAGCTGGGGACGTTACGTATGAATCTTTAGTCTTCGCGCCAACAGGTCACCAACACCTCTGAAGTCAAGTACAGTGTCAATATTATAGTATACAAAGTCACAGTATATGAGCTCAAGGGTGCCAGAAAAGGAGCAATGTTTGCTGTATTCTGTCTGTTTCTGAAAACATGCTCCTGACGTTACCGAAAACAGGCAAAAACAACTCTGGAATATGTTTTGTTACCACAAAACAAGAATCCTACGATACAAAAGTGAACCTGCGTCACAGAATGGACATGGGTAAATCACTCGCAAAAACGAAACTAATCGAACAACGGATGTGTTTTATATACTTTTTGGTTATTAAATAGTCTATGGAAGGAAGATGCAGCTCCGTCCATTTAGATGTCACGTTTTACAGTTTACACATGGGAAAGGTTACAAAATGTGAAGCTGTAAAGGTTTCAATTTTGATCCTAACATGTATAAGGTCCTTAATATGTACATACATTGGAGAGCTTAAAAACGGTTACACGGCTGTACATACATTGGAGAGCTTAAAAACGGTTACACTGCAAACCGTGTCATTTCCATTCTCATGACTAAAAACATCTAATAATTGCTGTAATTCTAAATATAAGACATAAAAAGAATATATTTCTGAATAGAAGAAAAAAAATATGTGCTAATGTTTCTCATCACTATAGTTTTAAATTAAAAAATACCAGCATTTGTAAAGCGTACAGGTGCCCCCAGAAAGGTGTGCCGGCGCTCGGGGGTGTCGGGAAGATTAAGCAAGGTGTTGCCTACAGTGACATAGTGGTGGGCTAACGTGTCGCTGGAGCCGGGAATCGAACTGTGAACGCTGCTGTTCGAAGTCAGGTATCATAGCTGCTGCGTCACACTTTTTCCACACTTACATGTTAATTACTGCTAATTAAGTTTTTAAACATTGTTAAATTTTTACTTATAACAGACTACTGTTACAGTTAGTTTTTCACTACAAAAAGTATGCATGTCTTTTTAAAATGTACTTAAAAACAAAATAGGTTTCAGGGACATTGTAGTTAGAAATTAGCATTTATAAAACCTTAGAAATTCACTGAAAAAGCAATAGGTTTTACAGATAATATAGTTAGAAATTTTTGAATAGGGTGAGCAACCCAATAAACCCTTGCGGGCTTGGGCAATTGATACGTTTAGAGGTTAGGCCAGCAAGGGATTTGTTTGTTAGAAAATTTTGTGACAGCAATGAAAGGAACTGTAATAAATCAAGTGTCCACACTATTACAAATTAGTGGCTGAGAAAAATTTCACAAATACACATCAATAATGTTACCACACTAACACATTGAAGAAGTGAAAGAATACAATAACCAGGTGTTTTTGGATCAAAAGATTATTATTATCTTTATAACAAAGAAATTAAATCAACAATATAAATAGGGTACAGGAAAAAATGCAATTGTGATATAAGAAGGGGAAGCGTTTAAGATATTCCTATGATATATCACAAAATAAGTCTATGCTTCTAACTAATAAAAACACAATGATTTCAAATAAATGGTTGAAAATCAAGAGTGGTTAGAAAATAACAAGCAGAATTAGACTCAACAGTCGACGTTTCGGTCTTTTGGGGATGATTTCATAGGACCATCATCAGGACTTGAGCTTTGAGCATTGGAGGTTGGTGACCCTGAAAAAAACTGTGACACAATGATATTACATTACAACCTGGTTATGTGATAAAGACAAAAAACATCTCTTTTCACATGATTTAGCAGAGAGACATAACATTTTAAGTATTGAGGAAAATTATTCTGGTCGGTGTGGCGACTGAATATGAAATCAAGTGTGATTCATCCATTATATATAGTTGGGGATGAAGTTTGCTTACTTTAAAATTCTGAGACGAATACTTCCCAGAAGGAAACAAGGATGTTGTTTAAAATAAATCAATGATGCTGGATACAGGGATGAGAATAAATCAACGAGGATAGGAATCAACAGCATCCAGGACAAGAAATGCTGAAAAAACAGGAGTGACAAATTCACGATTTTGTGAAAGAATTTAAATTGGGGGCGATAAATCAACTATGTATTTGCTTACATTAAGATTCTTGGGTGATCACTTCTCGAAGGAGAAACAGTGATGTTGGTTGGAATTGATCTCTAATGTTTTGTGAAGACCTGAATCAAGAGTGTCCAGAGCAAACAATGCTGAAAAAACAAAGGTAGCAGGTTTACTATCATGCAACTTAGATGTCAAAGTTGGAGGGTGATAAACCATTCTGATATTTGAAATTAAAATTACCTTGTGCATAGAATTTATATACACAGCAAGGGATATCCAAATATGACTTGTGGATATTGCCTCGATATTGGTTGATCGATATTCAAATTCTGAAAATAAGGAAGGTGATTCTTATTAAAATTGTCCTGTTTATACTAAATATTTGGAACATGTTCAGGAATCTAGTTTAAACGATATCCATAGCTACATGCACAACAATCGTGTAATTCTTTGAGCCAAACACAGGAAAACGTTGAATGTGCTACATCAAGTGTATAATACATTTGATATTGACTAGCGGTTGCCGAATTGTTGCCTGAAGCACAACATAACCACAGGATGTATAATGCGGAGTCACGATATTTGTGAAAAAATTATAAGCCAATGTAATTTTACAATATGACATAGGTGCGAAAGACCTCGAGGTATTTAAACAAAACGGGAGGCCAACAGTATTTGGCACATATTTAAGGAACTTAATGAAGTTAAGTTCAATACGAGGTAACGATACACACAGCATCTTTACAGCCTACGCAGTTAGGGCAGACACTTACTTCACCGAATGAATGGAACGACACGCGATCACGACGTGGGAGAAGGCAGCATATTTTCCAAATACAGCTGATTCCGGTCCCAGCTGCAGTTTGCCTTTTAAATGAATTTTACGCGGGGTTCGGGACGTGATTTATCGCGAGGTTACGGCCCCGTGTAATCAACAGCGAGGGGTATAGTATGCCATTGACATGAATGTAAATCTGGCGGCCATATTTAAACATCTAGCTAGTAATTGCATCGATGATGTGGAAATGAACATTCTTCAATTTGGAACAAGAATGGAAAGTGATGAATATAGGAGTCTGACGATCTTGTGGACAACAGATCGCATTAAATATAAAAATATTTTTATATCAGAATGGTTTATCACCCTCCAACTTTGACATCCAAGTTGCATGATAGTAAACCTGCTACCTTTGTTTTTTCAGCATTGTTTGCTCTGGACACTCTTGATTCTGGTCTTCACAAAACATTAGAGATCAATTCCAACCAACATCACTGTTTCTCCTTCGAGAAGTGATCACCCAAGAATCTTAATGTAAGCAAATACATAGTTGATTTATCGCCCCCAATTTAAAGAAAAATAATCAGCGAAAATAACTCATTCTATTATAAATATACAGTACATCTTTTAACTCTTCATTACCATGAAGATCTTGATCTTACTGTGAACCAATATTCTCTTTCCATCTAGTTATAGGTTCCCAAATTCTTAATCCTCTCATTTTACCTCTTATTCCTTTCTGGGCATAAATAGATTTTTCCAAATTATAAGCAGCTAATAAATTAGCCAGCCAATTTTGCATGATAGGTGGATTTTTATCGAGCCATGCTCTAGCTATGGTCAGTCTATAAACTGCGGCAGCCACAAAAATAAATCCTCTCTGTGCAGTTCCCCAATCATGATCTATCCCCATCAATAATAATGAGGGGGTAAGGGTTATTTGTAATTCTAGTGAACTATTTAAAAAACGTTCTATATTTCCAATCAAGGTATACAATTATGGACAGGTAACAAAGACATGGACTATATCTGCCTCGAGGAAATTGCACCTCGGGCAAGTAATACCAGTAGTGCCTCCCCATTTAGCTATTCTCGCTGGGGTGAAATATAAGAAGTACAAAGTTTTGCAATGCTGGGAATGTAGGGGTGCCGAACACAATACCGAACGAGCAAGATCAAGTGACTCTTGAAATATTTAATTTGGAATGCTTAATTTGGCTACCCATTTGTTACAAAATTTTTCCATATCATCTACTTTCCCTTTCACCAAGCATGCATACAAACTCCTAATTGTACAGTCTGCAGAAACTTGTATTTTCTCCAGGATTTCGTTACTTTGATAACCTGCAGGTCCTCCTTGTTTATTACACAGAAAACTCATAATCTGGAGGTATTTGAAAAATGACCTCCTGTCAATATTGTATTTTATCACGAGGTCTGTAAACTGTACCATCTATTCCGTACCTCTCAGATCCCCAATCTGTACAATTCCTCGTTCAGCCCAGCTAGCCATTGTACTATCCGCAAAGATTGCCGCAGGAAATGACCTATTCTTGTATAGCCTAGTATATTTATTAAATCTACCAAGGCCTGTTTTTTTTATTACATTGGCTTATAATTTTTTCCCAAATATCGTGACTCCGCATTATACATCCTGTGGTTATGTTGTGCTTCAGGCAACAATTCGGCAACCACTAGTCAATATCAAATGTATTATACACCTGATGTAGCACATTCGACGTTTTCCTGTGTTTGGCTCAAAGAATCACACGATTGTTGTGCATATAGCTATGGATATCGTTTAAACTCGATTCCTGAACATGTTCCAAATATTTAGTATAAACAGGACAATTTTAATAAGAATCACCTTCCGTATTTTCAGAATTTGAATATCGATCAACCAATATCGAGGCAATATCCACAAGTCATATTTGGATATCCCTTGCTGTGTATATAAATTCTATGCACAAGGTAATTTTAATTTCAAATATCAGAATGGTTTATCACCCTCCAACTTTGACATCTAAGTTGCATGATAGTAAACCTGCTACCTTTGTTTTTTCAGCATTGTTTGCTCTGGACACTCTTGATTCTGGTCTTCACAAAACATTAGAGATCAATTCCAACCAACATCACTGTTTCTCCTTCGAGAAGTGATCACCCAAGAATCTTAATGTAAGCAAATACATAGTTGATTTATCACCCCCAATTTAAATTCTTTCACAAAATCGTGAATTTGTCATTCCTATTTTTTCAGCATTTCTTGTCCTGGATGCTGTTGATTAATTCCTATCCTGAGCATCGTTGATGTATTCTCATCCCTGTATCCAGCATCGTTGATTTATTTTAAACAACATCCTTGTCTCCTTCTGGGAAGTATTCGTCTCAGAATTTTAAAGTAAGCAAACTTCATCCCCAACTATATATAATGGATGAATCACACTTGATTTCATATTCAGTCGCCACACCGACCAGAATAATTTTCCTCAATACTTAAAATGTTATGTCTCTCAGCTAAATCATGAGAAAAGAGATGTTTTTTTGTCTTTATCACATAACCAGGTTGTAATGTAATATCATTGTGTCACAGTTTTTTTCAGGGTCACAAACCTCCAATGCTCAAAGCTCAAGTCCTGATGATGGTCTTATGAAATCATCCCCAAAAGACTGAAACGTCGACTGTTGAGTCTAATTCTGCTTGTTATTTTCTAACCACTCTTGATTTTCAACCATTTATTTGAAATCATTGTGTTTTTATTAGTTAGCAGCATAGACTTATTTTGTGATATATCATAGGAATATCTTAAACGCTTCCCCTTCTTATATCACAATTGCATTTTTTCCTGTACCCTATTTATATTGTTGAATTAATTTCTTTGTTATAAAGATAATAATAATCTTTTGATCCAAAAACACCTGGTTATTGTATTCTTTCACTTCATCAATGTGTTAGTGTGGTAACATTATTGATGTGTATTTGTGAAATTTTTCTCAGCCACTAATTTGTAATAGTGTGGACACTTGATTTATTACAGTTCCTTTCATTGCTGTCACAAAATCTTCTAACAAACAAATCCCTTGCTGGCCTAACCTCTAAACATAGTTCGAAATTAGCATTTAAAAAACCTTTGAAATTCACTGAAAAACACATAGGTTTTACAGATGTTATAGTTAGAAATTAGCATTTAGAAAACCTTAGAAATTCACTGAAAAAACCATAGGTTTCAGGGAAGTTATCGTTAGCTGGACATTTCACTCGTACAAAACCATAGAAATTCCAACGTTATAGTTCGTTCAGCTAACTATAACTCGTGCCCCGCAATGCACTGCTCATGATGTCACATATTACATCATTCATGGCCAGTGACATCACTGATAACATCACTGATGACATCTCCAATTACATCACTGATGACATCAACCGCGTGAAAATCTGATGCTCCTCCTCACAGTCTAATATAACCTTTGGTACACCCACTGTAAAATTCAGACTACCATTTTCGAAACCATCAATAAACCAATACAGTTACTACATATGCACTCACTGATTCCTAGGTCTACCCACACATCCACTCATAAATCCATACAGTCACTTATATATGCAGTCTCTTATCAATACAACACTATCATATGCACTCATACACCTATACAGACTCACACGCCACCACTCATCCATGGAGTTTCTCACACACCTAGTCAGTCATGTAAAGAATCAATCACACTCCCATTTACTCACCTATACAGTTATACAACACCACCTCACTAATTCATACAGATAGTAACGCATACTTACTCTCTTATATAATCACTGATACAAGTACACACTCATCCCTACAGCCACTCTCACAATTACTTACTCTCACATATAGTTATTTATATACACGATCACTCACATATACTGACTTTTACATATGTAGTTACTCACATGTACCACTGAGAAATCCATTCACTCACCAACACACCCATACACCCACTCACCCACTCATGGAGCTGTTTCCACATGCACTCTTGAACCCATACACCAAGTGAATCAACTACTCACACATGTATGCACAGAGTCACACACCTCCAACCCACCCAAACATACACTCAAGTACCCATACAAATACTCAGGCAATCAATAACCCATATAGACACTCATTTAGCTACTGACCAGCCCATGTACCAACTTACACAACAACAGACAGACTGATACAGACATTCACACAGTTTAGTCACTAGCCCACACATTCAGAAAGACCCGTTTAATCAGTCACTTATACAATCAGTCACACACCTCCTAAATCCTCCATCCAGACACTTATGCACTCATTCTTCAATACATCTTGGCATATATATATAAAACATACTTAAACTTTACAGAAGCACACAGTCATTGGATGATGTCATCAGTGATGTCATTAGTGATGTCGCTGACCATGTCATGAATGATGTAATATGTGACTTCATGAGCAGTGCATTGTGGGGCGCGAGTTATAGTTAGCTGAACTAACTATAACGGTGGAATTTCTATGGTTTTATACGAGTGAAATGTCCAGCTATCTATAACGTCCCTGAAACCTGTTTTTTTCAGTGAATATATATATATGCATAAACAGTGTGGGTAACAGTAATACTGCCCGGCGCTAGCAGTATCTCAGATACTGAACCCCACCAGTATTCTTTATAGTTGTATATCAAAAAACATTACTGAGATATCCACACACAATATCAATATAAAGCAAATCTTCTTAGTTTGTTTCTTTTTGTTTTCATTTATTTTTATTAAGCAGTCAGAAAATATCTGCAGTCTGAAAAAAGCTAACATGTGTTTCGTGCTCCACTGCGTTTCTTCGGGGCTTGTGCAATATCTTGAATTTTGCTATTCTTGTTTCTTCCTATATTGTCAGGCCATACATCCCATCAAATAAAAGATTTCTTATTACGGTTTCCTATCTCCAAACTCTAACTTCATCATTTTCAATATTGCTTTGTAATGCTTAGACAGGGTTGTATCAGATTCCTCCCCTTGATAAGGTCTCAACTCAGGCTGGAGGCCTCCTCGTCCGTCTCCCTTTGATTCCTATCGCGTCTATATATATATATATATATATATATATATATATATATATATATATATATATTTGCATATATATATATATATATATATATATATATATATATATATATATATATATATATATATATATATATATTACACTGAGTATATAATTACATTATAAAAGTTTTGGTTCGGGCCAAACTATAATGTAAAATAGATCGGAGAAAAGGATTGTCGGGGTGGGATAAGCCTCCCCACAAAAATGAAAGTATGACAAATATTTATCGATGTAGTAAATAAGGATTTTTATATGTAAAATCTATGAAACTTTATAGCCACTTTCATTTGTTTGCAGCACCAAAAAACTCAATTAAAAGTGTATCCATTTCCTTCTCTCTGAGACTGGCCATAATTTGAAATAAAGTTATGTTTTATAATCTTTCCATTGTTCATTTTAAATACATTTCTGGTATTTCTGCATGTGTTGGCCTTTTAATGTTATCTGTATACCATTTGTTGATAAACACAACCTTCTTAAAGTGTTTCTTGGGGGTGGGTGGATTTCAACTATGAATATATTGATCGTAAGAATGGTTGTGCAAATCAGATGAAAATGGGACAAAATATGCCATAATAAATGTGCAACTTCCAGGTGGGTGAAGGAGCGGAAGTAATTTATGGAAGAAAATATGTGTATTATGCCGTAGTTATAACAAGTACAAGTTGGTGGTCACATCTACTAGAACAGAGTGAATCATGCATGTCCGTGTCATACTTACCTGTGTATATTTTCTATTTATTTTTGCTGATGGCAATAGCAGTGGCATGCAATAAAGCGGATGTTGGAAAGGGAACAAATGGAGCAATTGCCGAAAAACAGGAAAGCCTCGAGAACGAGAAGAACTGCGTCTCTTCAGCAATTGACGATATTGTCAATCAGTTTACGGTAAAAAAAAAAAAGAACTGGGTACATATATATAATGCAGATGATCGTTTAATTTGAATGCTAACTGCTTTGTTGGCATTGAAATTCCAGGTTGACGAGGGGATCATATTAGCTTTGTAAAGACATGATATGTTCAAGATAGACAAAGAAAACAACACATGACAAGAAGTAAAAGTAAAAAGTAATTCGGACTTTGTCAAGTGTAACTCAAAACACTCAATTGTAAAGTGTCAGGGCCTTAGGCCCCATGCACATAAAGGAAGGATACAAACACAGTGACTTAGTGTCCGGAACTGGCCCTGGGTACCTGCGCCCGGCCACATTTATTGACAGGGTCTCATGTCCTGTGACACCTGTGATGGATGGGTGTGGAGTGATGTCGGTACCCAGCCCTCAAGGAGTTGCTGGTGAATACATACAGCAGAAACACTAGAACAGTGACCAGCCGGTCACTGCACCAATAACATATTTTGGGGGAAAAACGTCTGAATTTCAGTGTGCATAGCACCAAAATCCATGTTTTCCAGTAAATACCGTATATTTTCTCCACCATAAATTTCGACAGGTGAAACCATAAATATTGGCAGGCTTCACCTGCCGATATTTGTCACAAAACTCATAATTGTCATATGTGGTAACGGTAACAGCATTTACCACACATATCAGAACTAACTTGACCGCTTGTAATGAAGGCCTGACTGCAGTCCCTTTTTTTAGGTCGAGCGTAGTGTTGCAGCGCATGCGCTGCTCGCTTTGCGAGGCATGCAGTATTCAGTATAGCTCTCGGTCCACTCCCTGCCCATCTTTTTCATTGGCTTAGGTCCTAAATGCTGCTTTCCGATTGGTTTTAGGATTTTTAGTCCCTCCTTATGATGAGCATGTGGTCATTTGTATCCTTCCATGACTACTGTCCCTTTTACATTCAACGCTGAACATCCTGTGATTCTGGGCAAATCACTTAATCTCCCCATGCCTAACAAAAATGAATGTATCCTCATGTAATGCAACTGGTGCTATGTAAAGCGCTCTGATGCCCGATTCTGGTCAAGTTCGCACTATATAAAAGACTGTCATTTTTTTTTTAAACCACTATTTTCTTCCTGTGTCAGTCACCCGCCCTCCTCCTCCCGCAGTACTAGACTTCTCTGCCCCCTACCCCTCCCACACTACAGTTCTTGCCTTTTTTCCCTCCCCAGTCCTGTTTCCAATGCACTAGGTCTTGTGTAAATGCGAGTCTTATTGCATTGCAAATGCTTGTTTAAACGCGCTCCCGATTAATTTTACGCAAACAAGCAAAACGCTCACGGATGGTAAAAACGAATGGAAACAGAAGGTCCACTGAATACTGATGTTTACAGAAATACAGTATAATTTGACAATTTCACAATGTCGTGCGTGCATTTTGGGTGTTCTTCTGTTGTGCGCTCCACAGCAGGCACAATTCTATCAGTTTTTTCGGTGCATGTGTCATGATTTTTACCTGAACATCACCTTCACTCCCCCGTCATCTATCAGGCAGCTGCTGGGATGTTCGATTTTTTTTCTTTCTTTCAAAAATTGCCTATCTCGTTGCTCAGGGTGGATTGGCAGTGACTTGTTGGGCTGCAAAGGAGGAGGGTGTGGGCCTGGGAGGTGGCCCCAGCTTACGAGCACACAAGCTTGAAAGACAGGCAGGCAGGCATCCGCTTCACAAGTTGTATGGTTTTGCTTTTTCTAATACCCCCTTCAAAGCTGTAAGTGCACTCAGAGACTATTTACTCCAGCCTTGAATACAGGCTGCCTGGCATTTCCTACATACAATTTAGCACCTGCGTATTCATGACTCATGTTCCAATGGAATGATGCGGGTTTCGGGAATTTTCAACCAAAAGCTGGGTTGCACCTCAATTCAGCTTCACACGGATGTCAGGAAAGGAAGAGTGTGTCCCATTCTTATGGCTCAGCATCTCTATCAGGGCAACATATAATCTAGCCCAGCCCAATGCCATCAGCATAGAAATGCCTGAATGAATACCCTGATGACAGCTGCAAGATGGTTCAGCTATGTCATCAAAAGATGTCTTCCTTCCTTCAGAATTATGTCTGGAAAACCCTCAGCTCAAAACCTCCACAGGAGAATAGTATTGTTGGAATCCCTGAGCCCCTATTCAAATTGATATGTACCTTTCTTCATGGACCAGGTTATTTGTCAAAAAATAGACGGGGTACAGTTCTTCAAAATGCTGTACATGGACCATCAGGGATTGGGATGCAGGGAACAAAATGATGCAGCACTCCAAAAATGCTCAGTTCCTTGATCAGTGTGATTTGTGGAGGTTACTGTGTCTGAGCACAGTTCTATATGTTAATAACTCACACAGGCACTGTGATGAGACTCTCAGGACATCACCTGTATCACTGTCGATGACAAGTGTAAGCAAGTAAGTGTACATACAGAGGCAATTCAGAATAAACAAGCAAAATAATAAAACAGCTGAACCCTTTTTGGGGGAAGCTGCTTTTTCTGGGACTTTTCTATAGACATTTGAAAGAATGCCATATATATTTCTAGTATTCACTTGCTTGTACACACTTGCATGTGCCAAAGTTTAAGGCCAAAGGTCAATGTTCAGAATAGAGGTGGATAATTAAGGATCCTGTACAGTTTGTGCTGGCATCAGGTTATTAGCCAGGCTACAGCATAAGCATGGCAGTTTAAACCCAGATCTGTGACTGGGGGTGAAGTTGTGTCAATGTACAACATTCCATCCATCATCTTGTGTGTTTTGCTGATTGTCCTATGTGGGAAGGGTATGCCCAGACGTGGGTCTCATGCTCACTACGCCACTGGAGTCAAGCTATCCTGACTGATGACAGCTGATAGCCAGAAACCGGTCCTAGGATGCTTGATTCTGGTCAGGGGAAGACGTGGCTTGGCAGTTCGGGCTGGACTGTTCCCATGAGGCACAGGGGCAAGACTGATTTGCATATGGCCATGTCTGGACTGGGGTGGCGTGGTGAGCATAAAAACGATGGATTAAACCCAGATCGGTGACTGGGGGTGAATGTTTTGCCAATGTGCAACATTCCGTCCATCATCTTGTGTGTTTTGCTGTTTAGCTTGGAGACAACACTTCACTGTGGAATGATATGATGGGTATGATACTGGAAGGTTACTCCTGTTGTCTTTTTCTATGCTAGGAGTAGGGATGGACTGTTCCCATTGGAGCAGGGTCAAAACTGATATGCATCTGGCTGGGTACAAACTGAGGTGGCCTGGTGTGTGAAAGAATGAGGGACTGTGATGTGACCAGGGTAATTACCAGTGGCTTAGTTTTAATTCCAGCATTCCATCCATCACTTTTGTATACTTCAGTGTTTTGCTAAGTGGAATGGCTATGCTCAGACGTGGGCCCCATTCACTGTGTCACTGGAACCAAGCTATACATGCTGATGAGCTGTAATCGGGGCAAAACCGGTACTGGGTTGCTTGTGTTCGGGTTCAGGTAGGACTTGGGCTGGCCGTTCGGGCTGGACTATTGCTATTGGAGCAGCATCAGGACTGATTTGCATATGGCTGAGTCCAAACTGAGGTGGCATGGGGGCAGAGTAATGATGGATTGGGGTGCGGTCTGAGTAATCGCCAGTGAGTGAGATTAATTCAAGCATTCCATCCACTGCATTTGTGTACTTCCATGTCTTTTTCTAGGTGATGGGAAGCTCTCCTCAGATGTGCAGTGTTTGCACATGGGAAGGGGTTTCTTGCCTCAGCTGTCTAGAATGTATTGAAACCAGAAACTCATAAGCAGGCAATGAAATGTTTCTTTAATAACATTTCTTTTTAAACAGTTTCAATATTTACTAACTAAATATCGAATGATTGTTATGTAAATGAGTCTAATATTATAAGTGCAATGTTTCACAATGTTGATGAGTGCTTTTCACAATCTCTGGTACTGCTGCTTTTACATTTTGTGCAACAGATGAGCTTGTGTGGCCTGGTCCAGCCTTCCTGTCCACCTTGGTCGTCTACTGGCCTGGAGTGCTGGATGCAATACCCTAGGTACTTCGAAGCTGGCCTCTGACTGGCTGCACTCCTCTAGTACCGAGGCCTTCATCCACTTAAACAGTGCATGTGTATACTGCAAAAGCCTGTAGTCTCAATTCCACAAGGGTCCAGTGAAATCCAGTTAATTAGTGTCTCAACCAACCACCTTCTCTAGTGTCCCAGTAAAGGAACAAAGTGGCTTGTGCTACTTGCTGTAACAATAGAGTCCAGAAAGTCCCAGCAGTACACATCAAGGGATGCTCTGCTCTCAAAGTCTATGTATGGGTTCACATGCATGTTGGTCCGTCATCTGCCTTCTGCTCCCCTTCCTACAGCCTCTCTTTCTTGGCAGGAGTTTAAAAATAAATGTATCTGAAGAGTTCTAGAAAGAGAGAGCCCCTCCGCAATCCAGCATTGCCACATTACCCCTCTGCACCTAACTCCCTTCTTCTTACTTTCCCACCACCTGCACTCCTGTGGTCCGTGTTCAACCCCCCCTCAACCCCCCCCCCCGCCCCAATTGTCCATGATGCAATGCAATAGGTCTCACATAAATGTGAATCCTATTGCATTGCAAATTCTTGTTTTTTGTTATATCTGGGGGATGCCTAGAGGATCCGCTTCTACTGGCCTGGGGTGAGTCATGGGCTGCTGCTCTGGGGTCAGCCATGGAGAGGTGAATAGTGAAGAAGGACGGTGCTTTTTTCTGAAAGGGCATGTCCCCACCCTTCAAGGCAGGGCACACTGTGAATGCCCCCTTTACCCATATGCGTCCCTTGCCCCATCCGGAGTAACACGCCTCCCACACACAGTCCCTTCCCGTGCTCTAGCCCCATTTCCTGCATAAGCCTGGACCTCCTTCCGGGGTCGCCTGAGAGCTTCTTGCTCTCTTCCCCCAGGGCCCGTTCCTCCTGGCTGGGAGTGTGCATAAAATATAACAATTGCTATTTGGGCCACCTCAGGGCTGTCACGCAGCGGGGTTACATATTCCTCAGTGGAAGGTAAATGGAAGAATGAAATAATGCCAAAGTGAGTGAGTCTCACATCCCCACATAAACAGACAGTTGACAGCTGTGAATGTTGAGAGACTGTCTGGTGTAACAGTAACTCTCGATTTTCGCAACATGCCCGGAGCACAGGGCAGTCTTTGTGAAGTGCGCAGGTGGTGGTGCGCCCCACTCACTCCGGAGCAGTCTGCCCCTGGGACTCTGTATTCTTTAGCCAAAGCCCCCTTTCACTGATGCAAAGCCAAGTCTGATGTCTCAGTTGGCTAATGCACACAATGAAGGGGTCTGTTGTTTTTCCTATGTTGGAATCTCGGTGCGGAAGTCCACTCGTTCATCTTTACAAAGTTAATAAAATGTATGTTTTGTGTCTATGTTGGCTTGTGCTACAAAATCCTCAGGGTAAATGTGCACTTTACAAAATACACGTGGCCACATATTCACATTTACAACCCCATGGTGCAGCGCATGTCCCTGCACCCGGAAGTTGAAGGGGGCCCAAGGGCTGTGGCTGAAAGTCATCCAGGGTTCAGCAATCGCCCTCTTTCCCTTCCTTGTAAGTGGATCATAGCTATTGTCTCACTCCTAAGAGCTGACTTTCGTTAAGGTCTACTGGAGATGCTCCCCCTCTCCTGCATTTATTCAAGCTGCCCTACGTGTTTGCATTAATCCGCATAGCAGGCCCCGGTTTACCTGAGGGCACATGGCTTTAATCGGAGGGGGGGGGACGCTTAACTCCCTGCATTCCAGCGCAGGAGCTTTTCGGCTCCAAGCAGGGCATAAAAGTGCATGTTATTACCTCCCAGAATGTTCATTGTTTCAGTTTTAGTTGATGTAATTGTATTTTGGTAGGGTTAGGGGCCTGCATAAGTCGCTAACTTTCCACCCGGATAACTACAAGTCGTTTCTTTCTCCCCTTCTAGTGAAACCTTGTTGCTTCATTAATTGTGCCTTGTTTTTCGGTTCGGAATGTCGCCACCGCTTGTATCCCCTTTCCATGCTCATGACGGAATAGTTTCCATGATCCATTATTGCTTTCATATCCATTTCTACCATTTACTGGACGTAGATTGAAAGCACAAAAACTAGCAAAAATAGGTTATATACCAGTAAAATGCCAAAACTGTGAAAAAATGTGTTTTTCTGACAAAAGTCAGTCAGTCCCTGATAACTGGGAAAATTGTGATTTCAGCCCCACAAATCCTTTGTTGATACCACTTGCAGGGGAAAAAACAGACGCTTTCATTTGCCGCACTTTTTCCCCCATTTTCCCCCCAAAAACAAAATGTAGCTGTCATTTAGCTAATTTCTGGGTCCCCTCCAGGAGAATGCACAACCCTGGGTACCTTTACAATCCCCATGATGTTGGAAGAAAAGGACGCAAATTTGGCCTGGATACCTTATGTACTCAAAATGTTACAGGGGCCTAGGTGTAAACTATCCTAAATAGTAAAAAAAAAAAGGCTTAGCAAGGGGGGGAAGCCTAGCAGCGAAGGGGTTATTTTTACTTTACATTAATCTGCGCCACAGTTATTTATTATTTGCCTTTGTCCAGGAGTTGAATTCTTGTGTGTTTAGCAGGTTAATGTGTCCGGTGTTTGCTAATCACAAACTTCTCTGTGTCTCCATCCCCATCCCCCCAAGCAAGGTGTGCTATATCCCTCCCTCAACCCTCTGCGGTGGCTTTAGCCCCATTCCACCCACTGCTCTGGCTAAAACGCTCCTTCACAATGTCTGTTTTGGGTATATCCCTCCCCCATCCTCCCTGTTTTGGATATATCCTCCCCCATTCCACCAATTCCATGTAAGGGCTTTCTGCTTGTATGTCACTTGTTACTTCTGTGCCAAGTGCTTGCCAGTTTCCTTCTTTTCCGTGTGACTTTGAGCCATCTGCGTCCTTGCATTTTTTTTAGTATATTCAGCAGGGTTGATACATTTTTTTAAAGAAGAGTATGGCACACCCGTCGGCAACCTCTGCTTTTTTATAAACAAGTTATTTTTGTAAAATTTGGAAAAGGCAAAAAAATACAACTGCAAGCATGGATTCTGAATTATTTTGTCTTTGGAGTATCTTAGTGTTTAAAGACAATTCTTGCATTATATGGATGTCACTACGTTGCTCCCAACTCCAACCCATACCGCACTTTAAGAACTACTATGTCATTCAGGTTAGTATTTCTTATTTGTTTCTTACGCAGGGTATTTTTGCTGTGTATGTGAGGAGTTATTTGCTGAATGATGAGGAGTCGGTAGGAGCAACCACAAACTGCCCATCTAAAGGTGAACAGATTCAGAGACCTAGGTCTCACCAGACATGTAAGATGCGGGAGTCTCCTCAACAAGTCGGTCAATAGAAAAACTCTTATGGCCTCAACTTTTTTAATGTTGTTCAGTACTGACTCTGGTAAGCCTTTCCATTTCCATTATGGTCCGAAGTCAATGTGCCAATGTGTGACCGGTGGCATATTCTTCCTCTTCCAGTGTGCCACCAGCATCATTTTCGTAGAACCTCGGTAGTGCCGCATGAGAATGCCATCTTCCTAGTGTCAAGATTCAGGTAGCGCAAACCGAGTAGGATGAAATTGATGTCAGTAGGGATAGGGTAGTCCAGTATCACCTACATAGTGGCCAGGATGTCAGCCCAAAATGTTTAATATGGGAACAGTCCTACCAAATATGTTGAAAGTACCCAGAGAGGGCACACCCCCTCTAGCAAAGAGCATTTGCAGGCAGATATATTCCGTGTGGCCTAATCAGGCAGAGATACCAGTTGTATTCACACTTCTACACTATGTGTCTATCTGTCTGAAAGACAACTTGAGTCTTTAGTTGAGTCTGGGAAAGACACCATGCCTGAGGGGCGAACCTGCTACAACTTCTGCATTCATTTGGGGCCCAGGTGGGGATGCAGATGTGAAGGAAGGACTGAAAAAAGGCACGTCCAAACCTTTGCTACACATTTCACCAGGGGTAGCCAGATAACTAGGTACCGGCCTTATATATGCCCTGCTCCAAGAGTAAAGCAGGTGGCGCTGCCCACCTATCCTATCACCCCTTCAAGTACAGAAGGGAAGAACAAAATGTAGCGTGCCCAATTACTCAGTGTCCCAGGATACTGCTGGGGCTGAAAGTGGCCCCACCTCACTCTGCACACCTGCTGCCTGTCATCTAGTGCTATAAAGAGCAAAGTCGGACCAGCTGCACGTACCCCATGGCAAAGTCTGGGCCCGTCATTGACCACAGGAGGCAGAGCTGGGCTACCCCCCCTAACACCTGTATTTCAGGATGCTCTTCTAGGATTTCCTCCTCTACTGGCCTGCTGGAGCCTGAGGAGCTGGTTACAGGGGGGCGAAATTGCAGCAAAACTGCCCCCCACAGGTACAAAATCGTCTACCACAGGTACAAAACCGCCCCCACCCCTCTGTCCCAGCACCTAAATACCCGGTGCCTGGTACGGCTAGTTTGGCCCTGGATGTGCTGCTTGCTTTGCTGTTGGGGGTTTTGGACTGGAGCTGCCTCTGGGTTGTGAGGCAGTCACAGCTGCGTTGTGTCACTGACACTTCTCATCCCTGTCTTGTGACTCAAGACTTGACCCCTGGATTTGGTTCAAAGTATCATAATCTGAAATGTCAATTAGGTTACTATTTTAATCAAACACTGGTAAAAGGAAGAATAATTTTCTACGGTCAAGTCAAAATCCCCCTCAAGAGCCTCTAATGCACAGGGCATAACCCATTTGGCAACTACAAACTATTTAACAGGGGCTATGGGGAAATTTGAGAAAGAAATGTACAGCTTAGAAAAGATGCTATCCACGTGCACACAGGGCTTGCCATCTACTCCCACACTTGATCTTATAAGTGAGGACTTAATGAAATCCTCAGGGCCTGATGCTGCGGCAAGGGGACCAGGTTGTGCTTTATCCATATCTGCTCGTCCCTCTCTGTCCGACTCTAGGTTTCAACCTCCACCAAAGCAGATGCACACCAGGGGCTTGCACATTTATAAGTGACTGTCCAGCTTAGTGATCTCTAGAGGCTTCAATGAGAAGAGAGGGTGGATTGTAAAAGTGGGCTGGGGTAAGTGGGAATGGATATTATGCTGCGTCTTTTTAATTTAGTTGCAGACTTCCTCTTGTTATATGGTCCCTAGGGGCATTGTCAACATTGCAAAGTTAGCATGATCTTTGGTTCCATGATGCTGCTTTTGCACATGTTACTACATGACTTTGTTGTTGCAAGACTTTGTTTATGCTTTTTACATGATTCGTCTGCTTTTCGCGTTCTCTGCCGAGCACTTGTAGTTTAGTCTGAACATGTTGTACAAGGTCGAAAAACAATGCCCTTTTTTATTCTGTTCTGATAAGTCCCCAGCGCTTAGACATAACATGTAAAACACAGCTCAAGAGCACGAGACTCGTGCTTGATATTACGGAGATGCATGTTGTTTCAACACACATTTGGAGAGAGCCTTTCCATGGAGAAGAGCTATGCTGTTCCTCTAATGTAGACCATACATCCAGGCTTTAAGGTATGGGGTCTGCTATCAAGCTTATTTCTGTCATGGGGTTGGTTAGGTCTAAAAGTCCTTTATTCCACTGTCTTTATAAAATGACTTCTCCCTTTGCATTCTATGGAATTGTAACAATGCTAACTATCCTGAGTTTATGCAGTTTGCTGCTGGTAGTGGCTCATGTACTATATTGTAGAGTACAATAGTTAAAATAAACATTTTGAACTATTACAGTGACTCTGTAGATTCTTATTGTGGACAAGTACGAGTGAGTGAGCGAAAGAGCATTTCTTGCTACCTCGATTCCTGAGAGAGTCCGGAGTATTGTGCTCTGGGTTGTCTAATCATTTTTGACTTCGCAATTTATTTATTTATTTATTCCATTTGTATGGCGCGACAGCTACCCTGAGGGTTTCCCGGCGCCTTGGATCATAACATTCCCAAAGGTCCTATGTTACTAGTTATCATTCTTGGTTGAATAGCCATGCCTTAATGCCTTTCCTAAATTTCATGTAGTTATGTTCAAGGCGCAGAGTGAGCGGGATCGAGTTCCACAACACTGGCGCCAGATATCCAAAGGAGCGTCCTCCTAGTCGTGCTCGCTTGAATCTTGGGACAACAAATCTCTCCTGATGGATAGATCGGAGATTCCGAGTCGGGATATATTTCTTGACCAGATTACAAAGATATGCTGGCGCTTCTCCTATGTTTATTTTGAACATAAAACATAAAGCCTTAAATTTAGCTGTGTTGCCCATTTTGAGCCAATGTAGTTTACGTAAATGTTCCGATACATGTGCTCGCCTCGGTAGATGGAGAAGTATCCTGGCTGCCGCATTTTGGACAACCTGTAGTCGGCGTGTAATTTCTTTGTTGGCCCCTAAGAACAGGATGTTACCGTAGTCTAGCCTTGATCCAATCAGGGCCTGAACTACCGTTCTCTGCGCCCCTTCCGGGAGTTGCCACAAGATTTTTCTCAGCCATTTAAGAATGGCGAAGCAGACTGAGGCTGTTTTAGTGACCTGAGTATGCATTGTCAGTTTGTCATCTATTATTGCTCCTCGATTACGAGCTGACGGAACTGCCGTCGGGAGAGGCCCCATTTCAGTAGGCCAATGAACTGGTCCCCATAGATCTTTCTGATCACCGAATATGAGCAATTCGGTTTGGTCTCCATTTAATTTTAATTTCTTGGAGTGCATCCATAGCGGAGGGAGGAGGGACTCTTTGTATCTGTTGATGACAGGGAAAACACCAATTGTGTATCGTCTGCGTATGAAAAAATTGTAAGACCAAATTTTTCCGCTATGCACGCTAGAGGGTTGATGTAAATATTAAATAACAGGGGGCTCAGGATTGACCCTTGAGGAACTCCGTGTGGAGAAGTAATGATCTTAGCGAATACCTGATATGACCTGTCTGCTAAGAAATTTTCTAGCCACCTCAATGCTGTGCCCTTTACCCCTATTCCCTCTAGGGTTTCCAGTAATGTTTTATGGGATATAGTGTCGAAGGCGGCACTCAAGTCTAAAAGAATGAGTGCCGTCGCAATATTGGTGGAGAACGAATTAGACAATATAGCTAGTCAGTTTGGGATTTATGGGTACTAAGGTGGTAGGTTGATACACCCCTACGCACTGAGGTCCTTTTTTCCTGCGCATAGTTCTGTGCAGAATCCCTGACAAATGGCGCCTCCAACATTTGATCTGGTTCTTATCTGTGAGATGCTTGAATAGTGCTTGTGCTTGTCTACTATCCCCTCACTTCTGTTTCCGGTTACAGCTGTAACCTCCTATAATGATGTTGTATAGGCTTTTTCAAGCTTGGACTTTAAAAAGGTTTTCCTCTTTATTCTTGACCCGTTAATGCGCTGCTGCACTTTAGGTTGTCGTTCATTCCTTTTCAGAATGGCGGTCGATGTTCCTCCTCATAGCCGTGCCGCACTCAAGGCTTATTTGGCTCAATATGGAGTGCCTGAAGTGGGTGCTGAGCTAATATTTGTTGTCGAAGCGAATCCGGCATACCACTTCAAAGTGTTTTATTCTTGGGTCAGTTTTCCAGCGGTGGATGGAACAGATGATTTGTTTCATGAGTACACTGCGACGGCATTCCTCATGCTTATCAGCTATATAGGTGTCTTGAGGTTCCGCTTACAGCTTGGCAACACCAAATTTGGTTTAATGGCGCCTTTCCTCACCCAGTAATACAGGTCCGTTTAAGTCCTTTATCGATAGATGGGAACCACTTGGCCCATTTTGGCTGGGAACACCCCACACCCCCGTTATTTAAATGTAGCAATTGCTGACCTTCGCATGTTTTATACATCCTTGATACGTGTACATAGAGCAACCATACAGTTCATTATGCGCAACTTTCAGGTGGGACAACCTGGCATTTCTGCGCAACCTGTGGGTGCTGGTGGTGTAACCATTGTCCCGTTATGGTTAATTCAGTAATGGGCAAGTGACCACAGAATAAGGATGAATTACCTTATTGACTTGCTGAAAAATTTGGACAGCTGAAGGCTGTTTTTCAAATACCTCTCCTGTGGAGAAACATCGGATAATGACTATTAGTTTGCCTAAAGACTTACTTCCCGATTTCTCCGATTGTAACACCTGGGTCAAGGTGTTCGCAGCGGTATATTCGAAGTGTTTAGGCACTTCCTCCATGACCGTACTCCCCTCCATGATTAAACGTGTTCAAGATGAACACAGCGCTGAAGCGGCTGTAAAGCTGGGGATGAGACTGGTGGGGGTGTTCGATATGGTTGCTGACATGATCCTTGCTAATGTCAAGGGTGACTCGGTAAGCTTTCAAGTGGAAAAATGTTGGGAGGCTATCCCAGAGGAAGACAATCACACAAATTACCAAAGATTATTGCAAAGGCTTATAAAACAATTGGCCAAAATAGTCTGGGGGTTAAGCCTTTTACTCAAACACAGTTTTAAAATCAACAGAAAGTCCAGTCTGAGAAAGACGGCTTCCCGTTCTTTGCTAAAAAGAGCTGGAACAAACCGGTACAACAGCAGCAGAAGCAAGGTTCGGGAGCTGGTTCACCGACACCTGAGACTACTGAACGAAAATATGATTTGCGCGATCGCACTTAACTTAAGTTTCCTAATAGATTTCAAGTACCTGATCAGCACTCTCCTCGATCATTACAGGACACATCAGGCTCCCAAGCCGGTAGAGGGGATCACCAGGATCGTGGCAAAGGTCAACCTGCACCACTGGAACGAGATCAACCTCCAGAATTTGAAGGGAAAGGGAAACAGGAGTATTTACCTCGTTTTCGACCACCATTCCAAAAGAATAAGGTTGCCGATTTAACAGCGAGATATGCCTCAGACAGTGAGAATGCGACTCCTGGATTGGACATGTGCAGTGACTCTGCTAGACAGCGCAGCAGAGGTTACCAAAGTGCGGGACGCTCTGCGTCCCTGTCTGGAGGCGACAGCAACTGAGATATTCATTACAGTAAAGACAGCTGATGCCCGGGTTGCCACACCAGATAGGCTCTATGATGTGATAATCTGAATTGAAGGTGATATACCTCGTTCAATCAAGGCAGTTTTTTGGGAAAATCTAACCTCCTCATATGACTTTTTGTTAGTAGAGGCAGACTGGCCTCCATCCTTTGTGTTAGTCGCTCCAAGGGGAGAGGATGTGATACTTCTGAGTTTTTCACGTTATGTCCCCACGGAGGATACCTAGGCTTTCGCAATTGGGTGGGCTTTGGCCCTTGCCCCGGTTGTGTACCATATTCTGGTAGGCTGGGATGTTGATTCGCCGGCTCATGAGATACCTTTTCGATCTATGCTACAGCCACAACCGCAATATCCTATCAGGTATGAAGCTAAGGCTCACAATTGTGACATTCTAACACAGTTAGAGTATCAAGGAGTGATTGAACCTTGTACTTCACCAATGAATAATCCTCTCTTTTCGGTTTCAAAATCTGATGGTTCATATTGACTAGTATTGGATTATTGAAATTTGAAGAGTCACTGTCACACTTTTGCAGTGCAAAACACACACAGCTCAGCGCTGGTGAACAGTCGGGTGCGTAAGAAATCCAAAACTATGCTTGACATCCTCCATGGTTTCTATAGTCACAATCTCGTGCCTAAAAGTCGTGACGTGACAGCATTTACCACTGTCAGATATCAGAAAAAATTTACGCTTTTGCCTATGGCGGTACAAAAGGGGGTGGTGATGGACGGAGCATCTGAATCAATTAAACACTCACACCCAGTCAAAAGATCTGGGTTTAATCCATCACCGTTCTTTAGCCCACTCTGCCACCCCAGTTCAGACATGGCTATATGCAAATCAGCCTGTTCCTGTGCCTCATGGGAACAGTCCAGACCAAACTGCCAAGCCATGTCTTCCCTGGACCGGAAACAAGCTTCCCAGGACCGGTTTCTGCCATTCCAGCCGTCTTCAGCCCGGCTTGCTTGAATCCAGTGGCAAAGTGAGCAAGGGACTCACGACTGAGCATACCCTGCCACACTTATGGCGGCCAAAAGCGGTACAAAAGGGGGTGGTGATGGACTGAGCATCTGAATCAATCAAACACTCACACCCAGTCAAAAGAACTGGGTTTAATCCATCACCGTTCTTTAGTCCACTCTGCCACCCCAGTTCAGACATGGCTATATGCAAATCAGTCTGACCCTGTGCCTCATGGGAACAGTCCAGCCCGAACTGCCAAGCCATGTCTTCCCTGGACCGGAAACAAGCTTCCGAGGACCGGTTTCTGGCATTCCAGCCGTCTTCAGCCCGGCTTGCTTGAATCCAGTGGCAAAGTGAGCAAGGGACTCACGTCTGAGCATACCCTGCCACACTTATGGCGGCCAAAAGCGGTACAAAAGGGGGTGGTGATGGACGGAGCATCTGAATCAATCAAACACTCACACCCAGTCAAAAGATCTGGGTTTAATTCATCACCGTTCTTTAGCCCACTCTGCCACCCCAGTTCAGACATGGCTATATGCAAATCAGTCTGACCCTGTGCCTCATGGGAGCAGTCCAGCCCGAACTGCCAAGCCATGTCTTCCCTGGACCGGAAACAAGCTTCCGAGGACCGGTTTCTGGCATTCCCGCCGTCTTCAGCCCGGCTTGCTTGAATCCAGTGGCAAAGTGCCTATGGGGTATAATAATAGCCCTGGGCATTCACGGCACGTGTTGTGTCTTTGTTACATGACATAGGTCCAGATGCGTTCTTGTATGTTGATGACATTTATCTGATGGACAATGAGCGTACGCTGCATCTTGTTCGAGTCGACAATATCATCTTGTCGTTTGCCGACTATGGATACAAGTTTCATTTTGCCTTATCTCATATCGCCCATTTCTCTCTGCTTTTTTTTTTACTATGAGCTCAATAATGAAGGTAAGGGGTTTCTTGGAGAAATGTGCACAATTGCAATCCCTCACTAAGCTGAAGAAATTTCAGTCTTTGCTGGAATTTGTGAATTTCGGGAAGACATACATTCCCGATTATGCACAGCTTATCAAAGCACTTTATGCGTTGATACAACTGACATAATGTACTGCCAGCTGGCTTCCAGACCATACCTCTATCTTGAATTCTTTGCATACTGACTTGCTTGCTACTCAATACTTGTTGACACGTGATAACACCACAAACCTGGTGATATGTATAATTCCAGGGGCGGAGGGTTTCTTTTTTTTTTTTTGTCCTCATTAGCCATATAGTCGATCCAGGGGTGCTCCAGCCACGAGACCCAATCTCCGCTGTGACATCAAGAGACCAATAAATGATCTCCTAGTGCCCAGAAAGGCAGACTAGATATCTCAGGCAATGAAAAACCCTGCACGAACAATCTCCGTTCGGGCCATTTATTGGCGAGTAGTCCGATAGCAGTATGGCTTGGGGTGCCTCCCTTTGGACGAGGAGATATTAGGCCTAATCATCGGACCCGAGGGGAAAAAAAAGAAAAAACCCCGGGTTGACTAATTATACCTTCTCCACTCAATCAAGAAATCCCCAAATCTCAGAGAACGAGGGCTACATGTTCTAGTTAGATCGACCTTCGATGTTGCGTATAGTGAAGACAGCCACTCTGCATGTGTCGGAGAGTTTGTATTGACCCAGTTCTTACAAATTTCTCTTCTTGCTAGTAGAATAGCATAGAATAAGAATTCTCTTTCTAAACCCTTGATATTCTTGTTTAGGCCAAAGATGATTAAAGACCATGTCAATGGGATAGGAATTCTGAGAATTAACTCGAGTGATATCTTGATTTCTTGCCAATAAGTAGCGATATTCGGGCACTCCCAAAACATATGTAAGTCTGAGGCTGCTGGGAAAGAGCATTTACTACAACATTTCCCGGGTTGGAATTTCGAAAGTCTCTTGGGGGAGTAGTATGCCCGATGTAGCGTGAAGAAATCGCCTCTCTTAAAGATCAGATTAAAAATTTAACATACTTGCCTTTGCATCTATCAGACCACTCTGCTATTCTTTTCTCGCGTAAACTAGAGCAGGAACCTACTCATGCATCATGGTCTTTTGACCGAACAATACTATTAGATGAAGAGGAGAGAGACCATCTGATACGTGAAACCGCCTCCTTTTTTGAGTGGAATATTGGCTCTGCCTCTCTGGTAAATGTATGGGAGGCCTGGAAAGCTTATATAAGGGGCTGCATTACTAATTGGGCCTCCTATAGGAAAATGAAATACAGAGAGGCGATTTTAACAATAGAGCAAGGCCTGACTCGTTTGGAGTTGGTAGATCAAGTTCCCTCAGATAACCAAGAGGAGAAAAGAGAATTAAAAGGTAAATTAGATGCGCTACTGCAAGAAAGACTGAACAAAAGATGGCAGGCCAGCAAACTCTCGCACTTTGAATACGGCGAATCTGCTGGAAAATTGCTAGCCTGGAAAATAAAAGCTGACCAGACTAGAAATTTCATCAAAGAAGTGAGAGTGGCTGGGGAAATGGTCAATAGGACGACGGATATTGACATTGGGGAAGCTTTTAGCGATTTCTTTCGGAACATCTATACAGAAGAGATTAACGCTAATTTTGAGGAAAGTTCTGAATGGCTGGATAAGGTAACTCTTCCAAAGCTGAATAGGTCCCAAAGAGAAAATCTCGATAAAGAAATAACAGAAACAGAAATTGAAAATGTTATCAAACAACTAAAACAGGTCCCAGGAGAACTATTTCGGGTACTTAACTCTACCCTCACCCCGGTTCTTACGATCCTATTTAACAATATATTAATCAGGGGCGGAGGGTTTCACTGACTTGATGTTCAATGAGGGAGACACAGTCCCTATTGCATGTAAATCACACTTGTACACTGTGGCTGAAATGCGTTTTTCAACTGTTGAAAAAATTTGACAGCAGTCCGAATGGCAGTTTTGAGGGAACGCTCACTGGCACAAAGCAAACGCATACTCATGGTCAGGTCTGTTTCCTGCATTGGAAGCCGTGACAAAAGCAAATGTACCAATCTCTAAAGCATTGCATCCCAATTGGTTACATTGGGCTACGTCTTTGACATCCTCAGATGTCACGTTTATCTTTGACCCTTCACCGACAGACACAGGAGTTTTTACAGTACGAACATGTTCATCCACCTCTCTTGTCGATGCTTCCTTTACATGAGTACAAATGTATCATTTATACCAATGGCGCGGCTCAACCACCCACAGGTTCTAAACATGCTTGTTGATCCGCTTGTGCAATTGTGCTGGTTCAATTGTTAATGGAGAATTTAAGTCTTCCACAGTGGATACTCAAGCACTCGAAGACTGTACAGCCCAATTTACGGAACTGCGTGCTCTTGTTCTAGCCCTCGAGTTTGCTGATCTTTATGTGAATACTCTTATTGTATGCGATTCTTATTACTTTGTTCAGTCTTTTAATGACAACTTATTCTTTTGGTCTAAAAATGACTATCAGGATTCTAAAGGCAGCACAATTAAGCATACAGTGCTTTGGGTTCAAGTGGCAGACCCTAAAAAAAGTCTGTCACTCACACAAGTTATACATACACTTGGCCATCAGTGTGTGGGAGCACATGTTCTTGGTCATTTTTGGCTGATGAAGCGGCCAAGTCTGCAGTAGCCACGTGTTCCGTAGCAGCAGTTACAAGGTCCATGACTAAAATTTTAGATCATTATATTTTGCCAGCTGTGGCTCCAACGAGGGAGGGAACTGGTTATACACAAGGTTTCCCTTCCAAATAATCTTATCATGTATCTCATGAACAGGTTCCTTATGCTAAGATTCCTTCGGTTGGGGACTGGCTGATTCTCAACTTGGACAGTAGGCCTGCTTTGATCAAAGCAGCACACTGAGGCATAGCTTCTGAGCATGCCGGGGTGTCCCTGACTGTCTCGATTTTACAGCAACGTTATTGTTGGCGTGGTTTATATAAACAGACCTGTAATTATGTACTTTCTTGTGACACAGTCACACGTCCAACCCAAACACAGCTAAGTATTTCTAATCAACCTTTTGGTTGTGTATATCTTGATCACTGCGGTCCATTCTCTTCTGATACCGCATACAAATATATTTTTGTTGTGGTTGACACATGCACTAGATTCCTGTGGGTTCAGCCACCACCCAATGCTGACGCTCGAAATGTCATCAGGGATTTGCATGTCATTGTCGGGATGTTTGCCTGTGGCACCCTCCATTCAGACCAGGGTCCGGCGTTTGCCTCTAAGGCATACAAGGACGCGATGAAGTCAATAGGGCTGCTGGTGCAGTTTTCGCCTCCATACAGGCCTAAGGGCAATTCAATTGTGGAGCGAACGAACCGTGACTTAAAGCAATCCTTGACAGCTAGAGTCATGGGTACTGGCAGGAAAGGGCTCGCCCATTTGTATGGCGGTCAACATGCAGTTAATAAGCTCCCTAGAAGATCTCTGGGTGGGCGGACCCCATATGAAATGCTCTTTGGCATTAAAATGTTTTGTGCCAGACCTTGATGGTCTAGACGTTGTGGCAGCTGCCGCAACCTTTGACGTAGATAATCTTTCTGCTGTTACAGGATCTTCAAATGACCCATGACAGCTATGCAACTGAATATTTACCCTCTTCCAATGATGCAGCCGTGCTGATTCTGGTTGCCGGCTGGCTTCCTAAGATTGGAGATCTGGTACGAGAAAAGCTGGAGAACAAGAAAGAATTTGGACCCTCCTATCATGCACCGGTCCCAGTCCTTGGATTGAAGGGTACCCCTACAGTTATATTACCGCTTTTACCAGGTCGCAAAGACAACAGATCTCGGTGGACAATGTCCAGTTACACCGGCTGGCCGATTCTGAATAGTGTCACATCTGCTGTTTCCTGCAACGCTATATCTTTGAATCTAGTAACCTCAAACTCTACAATTAAAGCTCGTACAGGAGATTCATCATCCTCGAATTCTGCTTTGGTAACCCCACCAACTAAATTCAGTGCCTTTTTCTCTTGGTTCAAAAAGACTTACCTGGTCTCTCCTTGGACCTACACTTTGGTTGGTGCTTATCTTGATCTTCCTCTTCATGACAAATGGATTAGTGACAGAATTCTTCTTGCTCATCAATGGCAAATATTTGCCAGAACGCTCTGCTGTGAACTTGGTCAATGGAACTTTGACTCCTCTCACATCGTCCCACATCATGAAACGTGATAAATCCCACATGAATATTTCAGCATTGCCTGTTGCAAATGGCATCGTATGGGACAAAGTAACTTTTGAAATCCACGGCCGACCAAGGTCCTTAGAGTTCCATATGTGTTTCGTGTCTCATTAGGAGATGTGGTAACACCGGACATACATACTGATGTTTGGGATGTGCAAGCAGCACATGCATTTTTTCAGATTTAAAATATTATGATGTTTTTGGTGCTGAAGATTTGTTTTTAAATTAATTCTGCCAATTATGCTGATCTATTCTGTTATCAACATTTTGGACATAACTTTTTTACTCAAAACAAACACGTTGAGACCAAGTTTCCATTACACACAATGGGAACATTGTCCAACTCCTGTTAAGGGGAGTTCTAAAACTCTTATGGATAAATTCACTTATTTTACAAATTATGACCCCCTAAACCGTAATCCTATTTCTTTAAATTACGTATGGCACCTCTATCGAAATGTATTTTGACACACACTAAATTGATTTACTCCACTTCTTTTAGAACTAAAGTGGCAACACAGAGTTATGATTACTGGAAACAGACCATTGATTTAAAATCAATCTGAGGCACTAACGAATGTCAGGTTACATCATGCCTGCCTGATCCCAGTTCAAACTTTATTTTTGAATGATACCGTGTACCAAACGACTTGTTTCGGCAGGGCCACTGTAAAGAATTTGAATGCCCCGTCCATTCCGTCCCTGGTGGAATATAATAATTGGAGCACTCAGACTAATTATACTATTGACGCGTTAAAGGTCTAACTTCAAAATTACACATTTAATGTTTCTGAAATTGATTTATCCGGCTGGTTGGTGTGGCAGATGAAGATGAATTCTAATGCATGTAAATTGTGATTCTATAATGTAACACATGGGTTCACACAGACTGGACCAGATCCATGTTATCCACTTACACATTCGCTCACTACAAACTTGTGGGAAAATTATTCCAACAGTGGTTGGAGCACTCCACATTATTGTCAGTAAAGGACCATCTTACACTTTTGTTGAGTGACATTAATTCAGCGGATTTGCTCTTGGGTTCAAGGGCTCCTAGAAATAGGAGATTTCTTTATGCCCTTTACAATGAAATTTGGAAAATTTCGCAAATAGAAGCAGCACTTCCTTTGCGCAAAATTGATCAGGGCCAATTTAGATGAAAAGTCTTTACTGTGGTTGACATTAGTATAAATACACTTTCATCACGCATTTACACCTTGGATAACATAGTTTCTTCAGTTATTGATATTGTTCGAAGTGATGCATCTGTGTTCTACCATGGTCGAAAAATAAATGTATTTATTTATTTTATTTCATTCATTTGTAGAGCGCATGGTTACACCAACCAGTGTGTCCCTGCACTGAGACATATCTAATGAGTCTACTGCTGCCCCCAGTAAGGCCTGTAAAACTGTACTATATTCAATTTTTTGAGAACAGTCATGTCTTCAGCTGTCTGCGGAAGATACTTTTGCTTGGTTCCGTTCTGATTGCGAATGGCAGGGTATTTCCGATTTTAGCTGCTAAGTACCTGAAGGTGCGCGCCCCTCTACGCGCTCTGAGTATTCTTGAAACCATCACCAGTGCCATCCCCATGGATCTTAGATTGGGTCCTGGAGTGTATTTAGTCAGTTGTGGATGAAAGTATCTAGGACCTTTATTGGAGAGGATGCAGTAACAGTGGCACATCGCCTTAAACACGACTCTCTTCTCTACTGGCAGCCAGTGTAAGGCTGTCAGGTATTTCTTCGTGTTTGCTCTTCTTGGAAGGCTGAGAACCAAACATGCCGCCGCGTTTGTGCCCTCTGCAATTTGGATAGGCCTTTTTTGGAAGCGCTGAGGTATAATACGTTTCCATAGTCCAGTTGGGTAGTCATTACTGCACGTACTATGGTTTTCCTGGCATTAGATGGTAACAGATCTATAACTTTCCTCAGGATTTTCATGGCCCCATAGCACTTACCAGCTATCCTCCGAATCTGATTGTCAAACTAAGATCTGTCATGCAGTTTGCATGGACTCTCTCGACCATTTTCACTGTTTCAATTTAAATCCTGCATTCAACATTTTCCTGTTGGGCATTTTGAACCGCTGGGTAGTGGGTTTCTTCACGAATTATGGTCTCTGTTTTTCAACTTACTGATGTCAGCGGGTGGGTAGGGAGGTTTTTCTAACTGGGGAGGACTGCGATTCCACTGAAGGACATTCCCTAGTTTGCTAGCACGGTAGGTTGCACGGCATATGCAATGTTTCAGCTCCCAACTTAGCTTGTTTTTTAAAGGAAGTTGAGTCCCGTCAAAAATTCCAACTTTTACTTTGCTTACTAATGGCAGTTATCTTATTTTGAATAACCAAGACCGCTGTGGTTTAAAGGCTGGAATCCCGTGTTTAGTAACAGTATCACAGCGTGTAACTTGTTGTCGAAATTTGCATTTTCTGCCCTCCGCATGGGAGTGAAGGTAGTTCAATTTGGCCTTCCACTCTGACTTTGAAAACAGATTTCAATAAGTTGAGCAGGTTAAAAGCGCTACTATTTTTGATGCCCAATTTGTGATCTCTCCTGGAGTTTGGTGACTGGCTGTTCATCTTCCCCCTGTGGCCTCAGCACCCTCCACCCATGTTTGAGTCTTTGGTATGTTTTATTGTTCTTTACATCTATTCTCTGTTTCTTTTCTTCTTTCTTTTCTCCTACCCTTTCTTTCTCCTGTTTTTCATTTTCTTCTATCCTTTTTCCTTCCATTTCACTATCCTCCATTCATAGCTTGCTTCCATACTGTTGGAGTGCTTGTTTTTAATGTTTCCTGATATTGCAAGTTTTCTATTGTTTTCTTGTTTTGCTGTAGTGAAATATGATGTTATATTCTTACGTTATACAGTTGATTAATGACGTTACATGTTATTTCCTGGAATTTTAAAGGTTTACAAGAATCCCACTTCTTTCAGAAGTTGTCAAACTCAAACTACAGTGAGTGGAAAATGTATATTCCTCTCCCGGTACTAGCAAAAGAAATGCGACTGTGATTCTCTGTCATAAGAGACTTAATGTAACATTTCTCTCTCAATACTCAGATGACGAAGGACGTTGGTTAATTCTCCATTTTAAAGTTAATAATATACCTATTACTTTGTTTTATGTATACGTTCCAACTAAACTCGATAGTAATATTTGACCATATATTTCTACTCTTTTGATGTCTATTTCTACACCATATGTTATTTTTGGTGGTGATTGTAAATTGATTATTGATCCCTATATTGACCGTACGTCCAAATCACCTTTCGTTTCATCTCCAATGCATCAACATTTTACCACCCTGATTTCCCATAGATCTCTTGTTGACTACTGGAGATTTTGTAACCCACAACTCCGTGAAAACACCTTTTTCTCCCCCACTCAACTCTCACAATCACAAATTGACTATTTATTTATCTCTAAAGCACTAACTCAATCTATATTGTGGGCAGATATTGCTTCTACATTGATATCAGACCATGCTCTTATATGTTAGACTTCAAATTACTTCCAGTTAATGTCACCAATAAAAGATGGCGCTTTAATACCTCTTTGTTGGCTGACCAAACTTTCATTTCTTCTTTTGAATACTTCATTAAGCATAATATATCTTCTGTGTCATCCTTCTCAATTATCTGGGACACTTTCAAAGCCTCATCTAGTTTTTATTATCTCATCTGTTGCACACAAGAAACACCATAACTCCCGAAAAGTAAATGGAATTCTTAACAATATTAAATTACTAGAGTCACTCCATACAGTAACTAACTCTCAGGCTGATCTAAATAATCTTATTAAAGAGAAATTTAAGTATAATAAACTATCCACAGAAAATGCATCTGCTTATCTCTTACGAGTTAGCGCTTGTAATTATGGCAACCAAAATAAAGCAGGCAACCTCCGTGCCCAATATCTTAAAATTAAGAAAGACTGTACTAACATTGATTATGTTTTAAACTCTAACTCTTCTCCAGTAACCAAAACTTTAGAGATTTTGGAAGAATTTAAACAATACTATACCTCTCTTTATACCCCTGAAATTGTTCCAGATTCTATAGACATTCAAAATTATCTTACCTCAATAGAAAAAGAATTTCCATTGGATATTGATTTCTTGTCACTAGAGCGCGATATTTCTACAAAAGATATTTCTCATGGATTAAAGCTTCTCAAAAAAGGGAAGGCGCCTGATCCAGATGGATTCCCTGTGGAATTGTATTCTTATTTCTCTAAATCTTTTCTTCCTTATTCTTTCTTTATTTTCAAACGTAATTTCCTCTAACGCTTCTATTGGTACCTTTCAAGAAGCTCTTATCTGCCTAATCCCTCAAAAAAGGAGGAGACCCCCATCTTTGTAAAAACTACAGACCAATATCATTAGTTTACTCTGATTACAAAATATTTGCCACAATTCTTACTCTTCTTCTAGAACTCCTTTTATAGTCCATCATTTATAAAAAAAAACAATCCGGCTTCATTGAGGGATAGAATGTCGCCGATAACACCAGAACTTTCTTTAATATATTACACCAATCCAATAGATACTCAAATTCACTTGCAGCTATTTCCCTGGATGCGGAAAAAGCTTTTGACTGTATGGATCGGTCATTTATTTTTCCGTACATTATCCTGGTTTGGCTTTAGTCACAAATTTATCTCTTATATTTCCTTATTAAATACCTCACGAAGCTTTTATTTTTGCCTATGGTTCCATCTCTAATTCCTTCACGTTACAGAGGGGTGTTCATCAAAGATGTCCCCTTTCCCCTCTTCTATTTATTCTCGCTCTAGAACCCTTTCTTGCTAAAATTAAACAAAATCCTAAAATGCATGGCTTCCAACACGATCATTTTCATGTTAAAATGAGTGTCTATGCGGATGATATTTTGTTGTTTATGTCTAAACCAGAACAATCTATCCCAGCTTTCACTGCAGAGGTCAATGCTTTTTCTTTAATGTGTGGATATAAATTGAATCATGATAAATGTGAAGTTCTCCCTCCTAATATTTTATGTTTTAGGCAAGACCTTGTGTCCACTAATATCTCATGGAATCCCCAAAAGATTAAATATTTAGGTCTCTGGTTTGCTCCCTCTATCGAACAAACTTTATCCCTAAATATGACTCATGTCCTCTCCACAATATCTTCATCTAGTTCTAAATGGCATCCTCTAACGGCCGGCCAACGGACCTGAAAAACTACCGGCCCATCTCTCTCCTCCTCTTCGCGGTCAAAGTCACCGAGAGACTCATAAGCGCCCAGCTGACCACCTTCATTAAAAAGAACGTCATCCTAGACGCCTCCCAGTCTGGATTCTGCAGCAACCACCTCACCGAGACCGCCCTCCTTGCCGCCACTGATGAGATCCACATACTACTCGACCAGGAACTCACTGCTGTCCTCATCCTCCTAGACCCCTCCCCTGCTTTCAACACCAACTCACATTGCACACTCGCATCCAGACTTCACGACTCAGGGATACAAGGAGCCGCCCTCGACTGATCCGATCCTTTCTCTCCTGTAGAACCCAAATGATCAGACTCCCTCCCTTCCTCTCCGAACCCATCAATATCAACTGCGGGGTACCCCAAGGATCATCGCTCAGCCCCACACTCTTCAACATCTACATGTCCCCCCTTGCCGCCATCGTCACACAACATGGGCTCAGCTTTGTATCCTACGCCGACGACACCCAGGTCATCTTCTCACTCATGAAAAATCCAGAAGACACCAGACTCTGCTTCCAGGAAGGTATGAAGAACGTGGCAGCCTGGATGATGGACAGCTTCTTGAAGCTCGGTCAGAAAAGACCGAGGTCCTCATCCTCGGACCCTACACCTCCACCTGGGACAACACCTGGGGGCCTTCCATCCTCAAGAATCCACCCACCCCTACAGACCACGCACAAAACCTCAGCATCATCCTCGACACCTCCCACTCCATGAACCGCCAGGTCAACGCTGTTGCTTCCACTAGTTTCACTGCCTGCGCGTCCTCCGTAAGACCTTCAAATAGATACCCCTGACTGCATAAGGACCGTCACCCACCCTCTCATAACCAGCAGACTGGACTACGGCAACGCCCTATGCACTGGAAACAACAGAAATCTTCTACACCAGCTCCAAACCATCCAGAACGCCTCAGCCAGTCTCATCCATGGGACACAGCATCACAAACATATGACCCATCATCTACGAGACCTCCACTGGCTCCCGTCGAAGGAGGGTCCCCTTCAAACTCCTCACCCACACCTACAAATCCCTCAACAACATCGGACCCAAATACCTCAATGATAAAGTATCCTTCCACGTACCAGAGAGGAACTTCCGCTCCGCCGACCTCACCCTAGCAGAGGTCCCCCGCATCCGGAGAAGCCGAACTGGCGGGAGAGCCTTCTCCTACATCGCAGCCAAGACCTGGAACACACTCCCAGTGAACATCAGATGCTCCCCGACCCTGTGCACATTCAGGAAGGACCTCAGGACCTGGCTAATCGACTGATCCAGAACAGCCCCCACCCAAGACCTTCACTGGTGAGAAGCGTGCTTTATAAACCCCCTGATTCATTGATTGCTCTATATCTATCTTGGTGGGGTAGACTTGACACTATTAAAATTATGCTTGCCCCTGTTTTTTTTAATTGATATCTGCTACCCCTCTCAGCTTTCCTTCACATTTAAAACTAAAATAATAATTCTATTTTATCTGCCTTTTTATGGAATAAAAAGAGATCACGCCTATCCCTAACCATGCTCAAACACCCTAAATCACAAGGTGGAGTCAATCTCCCTGACTTCCTACTCTAGCACAATGCTTTTCTTAAACAATTTTCTAAATCCTTAAACCAATCCACATTCACCCCTCTCCACTGTGGAAAGACATTGAACTTTCTTTCCAGTCTCCCTTCTCTTTTACTGAGTCTCTCACTTTCATTCACAGCCTCAAATTTTATCTTCACCTATTCATAAACCCTCCCATAGTTGTTTCACTCTTTTTTGATTTCACACCTCTCCAGTAGAGATCAATTTCTTAATTCCTCCATCTGGCATAATCACCTTCCTAAAATTAACAATAAACACATCTTGTGGAAAGTTTGGTGAGACAAAGGATTGCTTTGGATTCATCAACTTTACTCAAATGATTCTTTTCTTACTTTAATTTTTCTGATGCACAATCTTTTTACAAATTGCCAGAATCTTTCTCTACCAAATTTAAAACATTGATTCAAACTCTTTCTTCTTCCCTATCTTCAATATCTTGTATATATTCTATACCATCTCCTTTCCTACTTCACCGTAATATTCTCCCGATTTTACATACCCAGCCTAGTACCTAGTCTATATATAAGATTCTCAGGGCCATATTATCAAGTAATTGCGATAATGATCGCAAAGCGCGATTAGCACATTTTTGTCTATCGTTGAATTACATTCTGTGTTAGCGGCGTATTAGCAACGCTTTGCTCACAGGTGATGTTCAAACCAGCGATAGATGGCGATAAACATCATTAGCATGTGAAATCCAGCGATGATTTCACAGCGCTAATGAAAAGCTTGTACATATGGGAGTGTGGACTTAATCTGTCAATTTACCTCCCATTAAAAAAATAGCTAAGTCAGGATTTTACCTGGTGTTAGATTCCTCTGATAACCGCGTTTAGCGCTGCTATTTTTATTGCATTGCGTGTCCGGCTTGTTAATAGCACGATGTTGTCTTTGCGACTATTTTGCTGCTGTTTTGTGAAGGAACACCTACTTTGCATCTAATTAGCGATGCTAGGCGAGGCTTTAGTGAAACTGCTGCTAACTTGCTCTAATGCATGGTAGCGGCTCATTGATGATACGGAGATAAATATATCACTGCTTTTCAGCCGAAAACAACCGCTCAAGCGGCGATGTTGGGCTTGATGATATGCCCCTCAATGCACCTTCCAAATGCAGACCTATAAATAATGTAGAGCTCCAGTGGGAACGTGACTTTCACACAACATGTTCCACTGCTTTTTGAGATTCTTTATGGCTAAAAATCCGTAAGTCTTCGAGATCAGCAAGTGCGAAACAAACACTTTTCTTTATAAATAACCAACTTATGTCTACCCCATTGTCCTTACATAAATGTAATTCCACATTTTCCCCAAATTGCTCGTAATGTAACACTCCTCATTCTGACTTATACCACATGTTTTTCTCTTGTCCTTTCACTCATCATTTCTGTTTGAAGGGATGGTATGGTAGATCAATATAATTTTTCATACTCACTTCTCTTTTTCACCTATAAACATCTTCTAGGCACACTATCTGAACACTGGCACGCCCTTTCTTGTAACACGAATGTTGCTGATTTATTAATTGCAATTGCTTTCCAACAAATAACAAAAAATTTAAAACAATCCATACAACTTTCTTTTCAAGCTTGGTGATCTAGTGTTTGCTATAACCATTGACTAGATTGTGCATATGTCTCACCTATGTCTTTACTTCTGAAAAGAGAACACATTTGATCCTCTGTAACTATCTTATTAGACAATTCTGCACAAAAATCTGCTTGACATCATCCCCTACTGGAAGAAGTCCCCAAACCACCATAAGATGTTTTTTACTTTTAGAGATTATCCCTGGGAATAAGCAGTATGTGCATTAGGTTGGAAAAATTGAAATGGAATGAAGGAATGATCCAGTTCAAATTAAGACAAATAAAGGAATCATCCCAAAACATCACTGGTTGAATCTCTGGATTAGTGCCTATGGGCCAAAGGTGAATATGAATTTAAGTGTAATTGTCTTTTCTCCATTCATTCAGCAGTCACAAGTTATCCATCCACTTCTCTGTGGTGAAGTTTAATTAGTACCACCTTACTGAGTGTTGCCTGTTACAACATGCATAACTACATTTAGATCACAATGTCCGGGTAGCAAACTGCACAACCTTTTGTAGGAGTGACAATAAGCGACTTATTGTTTTGTATTGCGGATGTAGATGTTTGCAACAAATATTGTATGCTCTGATATGTGATATTTATTGCCACACACCTCCATTCTTTATTTAGTAGAAAATCAATGAACTCAGAAAGGACATATTCCTACTACAATGCCTTATTTTTACCAGACTCTATAAAATATGGATTTTACACTTAATTGGCCCTACTTCAAGACAATAGATTTCTAGTAAGTAGCAAATAAATTTCACATCTTTAAGAAATTATACATACTCAACCACCTACTGAACAAATTTAGGCCCTGAATATTTGATGTGGACAATTGAACAACAGTTTACAATATCCTTATAAATTGTAAAATGTGGCCTCTAATGCTACAGATTTTGGATTATTTTCTAGACTGCAAGTGTCAACTTAGATGGCTATATGGTACTAGGAAGAAATTAGAACACTTCCTCTTGCACCCTCGTCAAACTCATCTTTAAAGGTGAGCATCATATAGCTCCTACTGCCTGAAGGGACACTCTCTTTAGAGCAATGGATTGTCAAGCTGTTAAGAAGAGAGGCCACAGTCTTAAAGTTAACTGTGGCTGAGCTCCCAAAAAGCCAAAAACAGTCCGATTGCTGCTAGAAAACTGATTTGTCTGAGGAATGTGTAGGTTGCCATTAGTAGCTTGCCATAAACAGCAAGGCCTTTCCGTAGAGAAATGTGCACATGGTACATGCGCAATTGCATTATCATAAAATTAACTAAGGGGAGGAGCTTCGCGGGCAACCAAGATGGCCGCGTAAGCTCGGAGCTCCGCGGACCTTCCGATCCTCCGCAACTATCCTGCCCGTAATCCTGATCCACGAGGGTGGATACTCGTTGCTGAGGGCCCACTGAGGCGAGCACCATTTTCAGACTCCAAATCGGTGTCTCCTACGCAGAGCTACGTCGAGTGGGACTCCGTGCCAGCTCAGTGCCATTGTCTCTGCGGACTCCGCCGCTACGCTTTGCTGATCTGTGGAGTGCCTGCCTGCCTTCGCCAGCGGCGAAGTGTACTGGACAGCGGAGCTATTTGGACTGCGGAGCTAACCTGGGACGGTATTCCATTGTCCTCCCGGACAAATCTCCGACTCCCTGGGCTTGGACTTGCCTGGCATAGCCCTTTGTTCTCTTGGACCTAACATGGCGGGCAAGGGGGACCTCGACAAGCCGTCTAACAGAGGAGTGCGCAGTAAATCGCAACAGCAGCAGAATCGGATTGAGCGCTATACTCAGCCGAAGACACCGCCTGTTACTGGACCCTCTGCCAAGGGCATCCCACATTCGGGCTTGCCGGACGGCTCTGAGCCCACTTTGAGCGACATTTTGGGAGCCATTACAAATTTCCGGGCGGACATGCAGCAACAACATGAAGTCCTCACGCACAAGGTGGATGGCATGGCCGTTGATCTGTCCCTCATCAGAGCCGACTTGGGCAAAACCAATGATCGGGTTAAGAATCTGGACATCAAGACGACCAGTCTTACGGGAGACGTCTCGGACTTGCAAACTGAAGTCCGGAACCTGCAGAGGACAGCGGAGCAATTCGCGAGGCGGCTGGATGATTTTGAAAGCCGGGCCAGGCGGCAGAACATCCGCATTGTCGGTGTACCGGAGGGTTCGGAGGAGGCGGCGACGGACCTCCTCGTTGAAGAACTGATCAGGACTCATCTGGCCCCGCCTGGCCTCAGCAACTTTTTCTCGGTGGAGCGTGCCCACCGAGCACCGGGTGGCCCGCCGAAGACGGGCGTGGCACCTAGACCCATCGTGGCCCGGCTGCTTAATTTCCGTGACAGGGATGCTGTCCTGCAGGCCTCCAGGCGACATGGACCACTTAAATTCCAGAATGCTGATGTCCATTTCTACCCAGATTTCACCAGGACGGTTCAGCGACAGCGCCAAAGCTATGCTGGGGTGAAGCGACGACTACGGGACCTAGGCTTCAAGTACGCTATGATGTTCCCTGCTAAGCTCCGGATCGAACACGAAGGCCGTGCCCTGTTCTTTGACTTCGCTGAGAACGTTAGTGAATGGCTGGACACTCTATCACCGCGCCGAGAAGCACAGGAAGACCATGAGGGTGGCGCTGCTGGCGGCTCGGACCTATGAGACTTGGTTCTGTAGTGGGCGACTAATCGTTTATCTTGCTTGCCTCAGTGGCCTATCAAATGTAGCTTTGAGATGCCGTACTATCTTTCCTGTCACTACATGGAGGGTGGCGGGAGGTGTTCGCGGAGATTCCTCACTCCTCTGGGTGTCTTTTTGTAGAGTAGTTATGGGGCGACAGGCACACTGCTGGTTGGGGGGGCTTTTTAGTCACATGCAGGGGTGCAGGGTGGGGGGTGCAACTTTGCAAGTTTTATTGTTTGTTTGTTCTATCTCTTTTTCTTCCTTGAGGCAATGGACTGTGTGTTTTAATGTGCAATTGACGTTTGAGTTGGATGGAGTCGGGTGGGGCGGGTTGCTCGGGGATGGGGGGTAGGAAATTGAAAGTGCTTAGCTGGAATGTCAATGGATTAGGTGATCGGGTTAAGAGAGGGGTGGTGATTCAGCTGATAAAAAGAAACATGCCTGATGTTGTACTATTACAAGAAACGCACTTAGTGGGGAACGCTTGTAGGGCCCTGAATCGTAAGGGTTACAAAATGGTTGCCCACTCTGGGTTCTCCTCGGGCTCACGGGGGGCGGGCATCCTTGTACGTGCGTCCCTTCCTCTTGAAATAGACGTCACGCTACTAGATGATAGAGGACGCTACGCAGCTGTGGCGGGAAGATGGGAGGGGCGTTCCTTGGCCCTGCTTTCGGTTTATGTTCCCCCTGGCCTCCAATCTAGCACCTTCCAGGACCTTGGTGTCGCCATTTTGTCCCTGCCTTCGGGCCTGTTGATCCTGGGGGGTGATTTCAATTCAGTCTGCTCTGGCACTCTAGATCGCCAGCCACCGAGAGACCTCCTGGGTTCCCAAACGTGGCTGCCGACCTTCCTTGACTCTATGGGTCTGGTGGATTGTTGGCGGTTATTGCATCCTGTGCATCGCCAGTTTTCATTCCTTTCCAGTGCCCATGGAAGTCTGTCCCGCCTGGATTATGTCCTCACCCTGGCGGCGCAGTCGCCTGCCATCTCTGAGGCGCGTTTCCTGGCGAGGGGCGTTTCCGACCACTCGCCGCTGTGGATCTCCTTTGATTTCGGTGTCATTCTGTCCAGCCGCCCGGCAGCGGTGAATCCCTGGTATTTCCGCAACCATAACACGCGAGCACTCCTGGCCAAGGCCATCGGCCTATATTTTACTGAAAATACTGGATCCGTGGGCTCTGCGGTCACTCTGTGGGAGGCATTCAAAACGGTGCTGCGGGGTGAAGCCCTGGCTCTCATAGCGGCGGCTAAACGAACTCGTGATGCTGATCTTATGCAAGTGGAGGAGGAGGTCTTGGATCTCGAGTCCCGTCTGGGGCCTGAGCCCGACCCTTCTCTCCTGCACGAACTCTCTCTGAAACAATCGGAGTATCACGATCTCGCCACGAACGCAGCCCTGATCTTGGCGAAGGAGCAGCAGGGCCGCATCTATGATGTCGGGGACAAGGCTGGTAAATTGCTGGCCTGGTTGGACAGGCGGGATATGGCAAGCCGGGTGGTCCCGGAGATCCTGGGTGAAGACGGAGTGGTGGTTACTGATCCGAGTGCCATTGCCGAGTCTTTTGCGGACTATTTTCGGGGTGTTTATACTTCCGGTTCGGACCGCTCCGAGGCCGACTCATCTGAATTCCTCTCTGCGGTAGACCTTCCTTGTCTCTCGGAGGAGGACAGGGTCGACATGGACCGGGACATCACCGCGGATGAGATCGCTCTGGCGATCCGCGCACTGCGTGCAGGCAAAGCAACCGGACCCAATGGCATACCGGTTGAACTGTACAAGATCCGGCCGGATGTGATCTCCCCTCATTTGAGAGATATGTTCCTCCGTGCCCCCGAGGATGGTGTCTTTCCCTTGGACCAGCGACTGGCCACTATAGTGGTTATCCATAAGGACGGCAAGCCGCGGGATGTTTGTAGGTCCTATCGCCCCATTTCTCTCCTCAATGCTGAACCCAAGATCCTGGCCAAACTGCTGGCTAATCGGTTGGTCGGGGTTATAAGCGACCTGGTGCACCCGGACCAGTCTGGTTTTATTCCCCGCCGCAATACTGCCCTTAACCTGAGACGTCTGCACGGGGTTATGGCCAGGGCTCACGCCATTACGGAACCAGCGGTACTGGCCTCCCTTGATGCCACGATGGCCTTTGATTCCCTGGAATGGAGCTATTTGTGGGCGGTGCTGACAAAACTTGGGTTTGGACCGGGTTTCCTGGGCTGGGTGCAACTTCTCTATGCTAGCCCTCTGGCTGCTGTCACGGTTAACGGTCGCATGTCTGCTCCCTTTGCGCTCCAACGCGGCACCAGACAGGGCTGCCCCCTGTCTCCGCTCCTGTTTGCGCTGGCTCTAGAGCCTCTTGCGGCTATGCTACGCTCGCACCCTGACTTGCATGGGATCTCCTGGTCCCCGGGCTTTGAGGACAGGGTCTCCCTGTACGCAGACGACATCCTGCTCTACCTCACCTCCCCTTGCAAGTCGCTTATTGTGGCGTGTGATGTGCTCAGGTTGTTTGGGCGCTACTCCGGCCTGATTATTAACTGGGCCAAATCCTCCCTTTACATCCTCAAGGGTGACACGCCGCGCCTCCCCAGAGGTTGCAATATACAACTGGCCGGACAAGGCTTTAAGTACTTGGGGATCTACATCTCGCACAACCCTAAGGCGAGGTACGACCACAACTTACTCCCCCCGCTCCACCGATTGCGGAGGGATGTGGAGAGTTGGCGTAAGCTCCCTCTCTCTCTACTGGGTCGGGCGGCGTTATTTAAAATGATGTCCCTGCCCAGGTTCCTGTATGCCTTGCAGAATACCCAGGACCTTGTTCCGGCCCGCTACTTCAGGGAGGTTGAGAGCCTGCAGCGTGCCCTTCTTTGGGATGGTCGACCTCGTGTCGCTGTCCAGAAGCTTACCATGCCATGGTACGACGGGGGCATTGCGTTACCAGACGTGCGGAGGTACTACTGGGCCTCTCAACTTACCGCTATCAACCATGGTTTTTACGGTCCCGTGGACAGCCCCGGCTATGCCATGGACCGATGGCTCTTACACGGGGGCAATTACTATCGCGCCCTCTATTCTAGATCCTTTGACCGGAACCTCACGGGTCCGACCAAGGCGGCGGTCCACACGTGGCGAACGGTTAATACGATACAGGGTTGGCAGGGCAGACTGACGAAATTCACCCCTCTCTTCGATTGCGACATTTTGGGTAAGCTCTGGCACACCAAGGGCTTTGACAAGTGGGACCTCATAGGGATCTCGAGGGTTGAGGACATGCTTTCCAGGGGGGAGGTTAAGACTTTCCCGCAGCTACAGGCGGAATACCAATTGAGTGGAACAGAGTTCTTCCGCTACGCCCAACTGCAGCACGCAATAGCCGCCGCCAGACCGGAGGAGGGTGGCATCCCCGAGAGCTCTCCCTTGGAGGACAGAGTGCTGGACGGGCATATGCCGGATAGCGCCATCTCTCTGTCCTACAAAAAGCTGATAAACGTTCAGGTGGACCTCCTCCAGCGCCTGCGGGAGCAGTGGGTGACCGATGGGCTGGAACTGGACGACGAGGACTGGCAGAGTGCTGTGTCCTCCCCCAAGGAGGTCGCCATTTCCTCACGTCTGCGACTGGTCCAGTTCAAAATCCTTCACCGGGTGTACGTCACCGGCCCCAGGCTTGTGCGTATGGGCTTCTCGCCTGATGGCCTTTGTCGTCGTGGCTGCGGAGCCCTTGCCACTTATCTGCATATATTGTGGGAGTGTCCCGTTATTGTCCCTTACTGGGAGAGGGTACATAGAGTGATGCGGGAGGTGACTGGAGTGGAGTTGGCCGCGGAGGCGCGTAGGTGCCTCCTCAATGTCTGGGAGCCAAATGACTATGACACGGCGCAGACCAGGTGGGCTACACTGGGCAATATGGTTGCTAAACGGGACATAGCGCAGAAATGGGGATCCAACGTGGCCCCCCTGGTGGTACAATGGAAGGCCAACATGGATTGGTGCATGTTGCGTGAAAAGACTGTGTACACTGCCAGGGGGCGGCCTCAGACATGGAATAAGGTGTGGGGGGCTTGGAACGCCTACAGAGGTGATCTGTGTCTACCACCTGAACCGATGCCTCGTGATGAACGCTTATCGCCGTAGACGTTGACAACAGCTATGCTACTCTTGTTCTGATTCTCCTGCTCTTCCTCCCCCCCCCTCTTTTTCCACATCCTGCTTCAGTTCTTTTTACGACTTCTCTAGCCTCTGCCGCCTCCTACTGACTCATAGTCATTTTCCTTCCATTGCCTTTTCTGCGCCTTCGGGCGCTTCTGTTCACGTTTCTGTGTGTAAATAAAATAAAAAACAACCTGCATTGTTCTGACATGAATCGCTTGGCACTATGACCGTTCTGATACTTTGCTGCCTTGCCTCCGGGATGTTAGGCTGAATAGCTGTGTGCTTTATTACAATAAAGGTTTTAAAAATTTTTAAAAAAAAAATTAACTAAGAGCAAAACTTCAAAAACCAGTTAGCTGAAAACGAATGATTAAAATGACACCAAATTGGAGAAAATTGGGGATAAAGATCAGGAGTTATTAAAAAGTTGAAAACACACCACAAGAAACAATGAGGCCTCAAATATCAAGGTAAAATAATGATATGCTTATCACAAAAAACTAGATGACCTACAAAGCTGACCTCTCGGCCGTCTTCATCACCGTCTCCCACAGCACCCTAATCACAAGACTCCACAACAGCTAGCATCCGCGACAAGGCACTGGACTGGATCCACTTCTTCCTGACTGGCCGAACACAGTGAGTCAGTCTACCCCCATTCCTCTCAGAACCTACAGAGATCAGCTGCAGAGTGCCCTAGGGCACCTCTCTGAGCCCCACCCTCCTCAACATCTACATAACTCCCCTCACAGCCATGGTCAGAAGCTACAGACTGAACATCGTTTCCTATGCTGACGGCTCCCAGCTGATCATCTCCATCACCAACGAACCCACAGCCGCCAGAATCAACTTTCAGAATGAAGGTAGTTGCTACCTGGATGCAAGACCAGCTGCCTCAAGCTCAACTCGGACAAGACCGAAGTACTCATCCTGGGCCCCACACCCTTATCCTGGGACAATTCCTTGTGGCCCATCGCACTAGGCACCCCTCCCACCTCTACAGACAATTCATGCAATCGTTGGCATCATACTGGACTCCTCTCTTTCAATGAATGGCCAAATCAACGCAGTATCCTCGTCCTGTTTCCACATGCTTCGAAGACATTCAGATGGCTAACCACAGAATCCAAAAGAAGGTAATCCATGTACTCATCACCAGTAGACTTTACTATGGCAACACACTCTACACCGGCGTCACCCAGAAACAGCTCATGAAACTACAGAATGTCCAAAATGACTCAGCCAGATTGGTCCTCGACATCCCCCGACACAGCCACATTACACAACACCTCCGACAACTCCACTGGCTCTCTATCAACAAGAGAATCACTTTCAAGCTCCTCACACATACCAACAAGGCTCTCCATGACACAGGACCAGCATATCTGAACCATCGCCTTGCTTTCCACACAACTGCCAGGCAATTCTGCTCGCCTTCGCCTCCGTTTCATGGGTCCACAAGACCAGGACCGGAGGAAGATTTTTCTCCCACCTCGTCCACAAGACCTGAAACACCCTGCCCCTCCTCTTGTTGTTGACCCAGTTCAGGAGGACCTCAACCCACGGTGGACTCGGACTCTGCAGTGCTGGGGGACCTCACTGGGACAGGTGGGCCACTCGTACTTGGGCTGTAGGCGACGGTTGCAGTGGTGGTTCTAATGCGTCAGGTTTCTTTTTCCTCATCAGACTTGGAGTCTTTCTTTGGCATTTCTTCTGAACAGAGCTGCGGTTCACAGGAGATCCGGTCTTTGTTGAAGGCAGTCAGTCCTCCAAGGGGTTCTGGAGGTCGCTGGCTGCAGGCCAAGATGATTTTTCACGCAGGATCTCTGGAAACTGCAGACCAGCCGGTAGGGCTGGGGCCAAGTCAGTTGTTCTCTGTTATCTCCTCTGCTGGGCATCTTCTTTTGTCCTTTTTCTTCTTAAGTTGAGAGAATCTGCCTTCTTGGTTCAGGGCTGCCCCCTACATAGTGTATTTAGGGGGCGCATTTAGGGGTCTCGAGGTCAGTAGCCAATTGGCTACTGACTTTAGGGTGACTACATCCTGGATGTGCTCACCCCACGTGGGGGAGTGAACACAATCCCTAACCATGATCGGGGAGTGCTTGCCATCTGCAAGATGGTGGGCACTGAAAGGTGGGCTTCACCTCACTTCCTACACCTGAGGGGTGGAGTTGGAAGAGGTGAGCACACCATCTGAGCTGGTTAGTTTTTCCTGCCGAAAACAAGGGGAGAGAGGAAGGCGGCCTGCTCCTGATGGCAGGAGAGGCTGCGGGTCGCATTACAATGGCTTCCAAGCCTTTGAAGCTCCCCACCACAGATGGCTCTTCCTGGCATGGGGGAAGTGTGAACACCTCAGCCCAGGAAAGGCTTTTTGTTTCTGGGCTCAGGGAGCGAAGGAATTCAGGCTCACCAAATGCTACTGCAAGCAACTCGATTTCAGATGGTGTCAACACACCTACAAATCTGCACTCAGAAAAAACCATCAGAGCAACTAATGCGGCCTTGAGTAATTCGAGTTTTGTGCATCGTTAATCTAGCTTAACGAAGGCAACCAATAAACAAAGTGACACTGTAAGAGTGGAAACATCTGAAACGCAGTCTTTGTTTGAATGGCCAACACCCAATATAGCCTAGAGCCAGTACGGACACATTGTAGTAGCGAGAGGTAAATACACAGGGATCAAATCGCATTTATAAAATCAAAAAATGGTAATTGCAAGAGTTTGCCAACACATTCATATCTTCATAATGAGCCAAAAAACATTCCATGATGGCTTCTGTAAAACAAGCAAGGTAACTGAGGTCTTGACAAAAGGACTGAAAGATACATGAAATGGCAATATCATACAACCATGAGCCTGTACCTCTTGATTACCAAAAGCAGAAAACTCCCTGAACAAAATCTGATAAAACCACACAAGTAGAAATGAGTGTACATTACCCATCAGCATGTATTTTTGACGGATTGGTGTCAGTACAACGCGATGTATTACAACGCGTTCCGTTACAACGCGATTTTTACATCGCAAATACCATTACAATGCATGCCATTACAACGCATGGCATTACATAGCAGATACTTTTACAACGCATGGCATTACATCGTAAGTATAGGTAAGTATATCTTTTTTTTAAAAAATGTAATAAAGTTAATTAAATTAATTTAAAATAATAAAAATAATATAACATTTTTAAAACAGTAATTAATTTAATTATAGTAATTTAATTAATATTAAAATTGATATTAATTAAATATATTTAAAAAATTAAAATTAATGAAATATAAAAAATTTATAAATAGAAAATAATATAATGTAATTAATTACAATAAATATAATTATAATTTAATTTAGTTATAAATAATACATAATATAATTATATTTAATAAAATTAAAAGAATTTAAATAATTAAACATTTTTAAATAATATAATTTAATTATAATCGTTTATTAATAAAATTAAATTAATAATTGTAAATATAGTTATTAATGTAATTAAATTCAATAAAATTAATTTAATTAATTTAATTGATATAAAGTCGTAATACCCCTGTACCCCAAAACCCAAACCCTGCCCTAAAACCTAAAAACACCCCTGTACCCCAAAACCCAAACCCTGCCCTAAAACCTAAAAACACCCCTGTACCCCAAAACCCAAACCCTGCCCTAAAACCTAAAAACACCCCTGTACCCCAAAACCCAAACCCTGCCCTAAAACCTAAAAACACCCCTGTACCCCAAAACCCAAACCCTGCCCTAAAACCTAAAAACACCCCTGTACCCCAAAACCCAAACCCTGCCCTAAAACCTAAAAACACCCCTGTACCCCAAAACCCAAACCCTGCCCTAAAACCTAAAAACACCCCTGTACCCCAAAACCCAAACCCTGCCCTAAAACCTAAAAACACCCCTGTACCCCAAAACCCAAACCCTGCCCTAAAACCTATAAACACCCCTGTACCCCAAAACCCAAACCCTGCTCTAAAACCTAAAAACACCCCTGTACCCCAAAACCCAAACACTGCCCTAAAACCTAAAAACACCCCTGTACCCTAAAACCCAAACACTGCCCTAAAACCTAAAAATACCCAAACACCCCAAAACATATACATCAGTACCCCAAAACATATACTCCTATACTCATACTTATTTTAAAAAATACTTAAATTAATATATTTAATTTATAATATTTAAAAACGAAATAAATATTTTTTAATAATTAATAATAATTAAATCAATTATAAAATATTAAATAAAATAAAAAAATAAAAATAAATACTTACCAATACTTACGATGTAATGGTATGCGTTGTAATAGCATCTGCTATGTAATGCCATGCGTTGTAATGGCATGCATTGTAATGGTATTTGCGATGTAATAGCTGCGTTGTAACAGCATTACGTTGTAAAAGATGCGTTGTAGCGGTAACACACCATTTTTGACACGTGGCCCTACCCTGTTGGTCCACGTGTCTATATTGGAATCAGTCTGTCTATGTATTTAATTGGTCCCTGTGATGTTTTGATATGTTCAGTGTCCTTGTAGCGCATAAAGGCAACCTGTTTTATAGAATAATTATAATACCCTGATATAAAAGAGCATTCTTTGGTGGTATTCTCAGGAAATCAGGGCCCATCAGCAGGGGTGGTGAGAACAGATGTGTTTCTGTACTAAAGGGCATAGCTCAGACTTTCTTGCATATAGGCAAAGCAAATCCGGATCTATGTTATACAATATCGGCATTGACTCAGAGAAGTTCTGTAATAGGCAATAGGTGTCCTTTTATATTATTAATGAAAATGAATGTGACCAAGGTAGTTCTCTAAATAGATAATATTAAGTGTAAAAAAAAATATGTACAGGCAGTTTTAATTAGCACACATTCTCTAGAGGTCCAGTGAAAACAGTTTGACATAAGAGCAAGATATGACAAAGATAATGCTGTCAGTGTCCGAGATCTAAAAACGATTCATTTGAGTATGGCATTATGTCCCTGGGTACGGAAGGGTTGCCTGCAATATTAATATTAAAAATATCAACCGTAGAAGTGGTGGTAGTAATAGCAGTAGTAGTAGAAATAATAAAATAATAATGATAATAACATTGATTAACTGGAAACTAATCTTATATCCCATTTCCAATATAGGCTTTGCTACAAAATCCTTATTTCCAGCAACAGATACCCGACTATCTCACTAATTTGAGTTCTACAGTGGTTGGAGCAAAAGAAAATGTATCCTCTTCACCTGCTGACTTTGTGGCCATCCTTGGTATTTTACAAATCATCTCTGGGAAGGTTAGCAATGTTTCAGCGGATTCAATGAAGGTGAGTCATGCAACAACATTTTCTTAGTGAAAAATAATATGCTGTAGTATGGTTGTATTTGGATCTATGTTATTTTTTATTGTGTTAAGTTGTGCTGTCCTATGTTAAGTCATGTCCTGTAAATGATCATGTGTACAGTGTTTGTCAATTGTTGGTATAGACTTGGGTCCAAGGTTGGCAGTAGGGTGTACCCACTGGTAGTATTCCTTCCCACATTACAGACTGGTGGGTGGCTTGGAGGGTGTGAGCTGTCTTTCTGTAAGTGCCCCGCCAGTATTACAACCTTTAGATCTAAGCTTCTGTTACAATAATTAGGTCAGACTCCTAGTCATCATTTTTTCCAAATCTGATTGTTGATGGGAGTTTTACAAAATTCCATCAAGGGAAACATGGGGCCTCATTTATGAGGCACTAGCGGCACTTTTACACTGTCAGCTCCAAGCCGTGAGTCAAAAAGGCATGCCAGAACTTTTTTTTTAACCACTTTTTCAGCGAAGCTAATCTGAACACATTCCAAGTCCTTGATTTTGGACTTTCCCGCTATTTAGAAAAGATCTCCAGCAAAGAGTTCCTCCTGAGGCGCCAGCCCTCCAAAAAGCATATGTCCAATTAATAAGCATTCCGAAGCATGCCACCAATTAAGGGCTCTTGCTCCTAAACCTTAATGTTGTGTCTGACCTCAGTTTGGACCTCCTATAACAGTCAATAACTTGGACCTTTTTCCAGAACTGAACACCAGGAGATTTGTTTACAATGTTAGGGAGGTATTGTTCTGGGCCATTTCCAATCCTCTCTTCCCCTCTATTTGCATGCAGAATTAATTTCTTTGGAGACTTTCCAATTTTGTCCAAATCTAATTCTAGTCTTCAAGGCCACCTTAGATTTAAAGATGGATTATTGGGTGTTACCTCTGATACTGCAGGCTCAAGGGTGCCAACCATCACCCAATGCAGGATGATGCAAGGCATTCAGCTCACTCCTCGGTCTTCACTAACCATCAAGGGGGTGAAGGCACTCTCCCCACTCCTGCATATATATGCCACCCAATGTGTCCCTGTGCCCATCTGCAGGGCCAAGATCTGAGGTATCGTGGATTATACAAGCATATAAGTAGAGGAAAATCACTTTCTCTGTAAAGTTCTGTCTATTCCTCCATCTTTATCTCATTTTATCCGTCATACAGAGCTGGGCTTAAATTATTAGAGTGATCGTATCAGAACACGTCTGCCGTTGTTATGGCTATCTGTTTGGACAACCGTTGAGGTGTCTTTTACATGAGACATTATTAGTGACTGTATTGCATGTGACAAAGGCATCTCTATTCTATGGTTGGCCTATGTAATAAAAACCCTGCAAGAGATTAGGCTAACCCACATGTTTCTGAAATGTGCGCCAACCAAACCAACATAATCAGTTCCAACCTAAGCAGAAAGCACAATGCAAGAATTATTATTTGCCCAGGCCCGAGTCAACAGACTAAAATCAGAAGAGTCCAAGCCCTCTGTTGCAGTTCACCAGCACAGGAGTATTAATAGCCACCAACTAACTGTCTGTATAATACTCATGGGCGTTGTTTACGTCTTCTTTTCAAGGCTTTCACAATTAAGTATTTGATCTGCTTCCTCTTGGGCTTTCAAAGAAATATGGAATCTATCACGTGTCCTTGTGACGACTGGTCTGGACAAAAATGATTCTCTGTACCTTCTTTTATGACTTTAATCAAAGATTCATTTTAAATCTGTTTTATAAAGCCACAGAAATGTAGGCATTGTGCCCAAGCTTTTAAATTTCTGCAAAGGTTTCAGAAGGAGCCTAAAGACCTGGCTATTTGCCAAAATTTGAGATTCCGGTGCCCACTATTCAGCCCTGCTATCTGCCGTTTCCATCTGATTAGGTTTTCTCTAAAAGCGCCAGGATACCCGTAGGGTGGCAGTTTGCGCTATATAAGAGCAACATACAATACAATACAACAAATACCTGAGGATAAGTCCTGCTTTTATGTCAATTGTTTTTTGCATGCTGCAGTGTGATCACTCAGCCCTATGCACCAAGGACAAATGTCTTGATCCCTTGTTGTTCTGATATGTATGGGAGTCTTATCACTGCACTATACTGACTCATGAGACTCCCATTATGTTACATTGTATTTGCACTGAAGGAATCATGCTTTCACTTGCTTATTATAGAAAAAGCTAGAGGTAAGCCCCTGAGGCGGAAAGCCAGGAGCGAGGCACTAAATTTTTAAAACTTTGTTTCACAGAATACTTGTGTTTTTAAACCTGTTGTTGTCACTAATTTCCTTGTGCTCGAGATAACAGACTGCTTGCTATCTTGAAAACCTACCTTCCAGACACAGTCAGTGCACGCAGCGGAGCCAGCGCTGACGCTGCACGCTGGTCACATACTCCCCCTCGCGCCCTTCCGCCACGAGCGGAGGCCACGCCCCTTTTTAGGCCACGCCCCCAGCCTACACTTCTTAAAGCTGTCGTTCACTGAACACTTGCAAAGCTAGAGGTAAGCTCCTGAGGCGGAAAGCCGGGAGCGAGGCACTATATTTTTAAAACTTTGTTTCACAGAATACTTGTGTTTTTAAACCTGTTGTTGTCACTAATTTCCTTGTGCTCGAGATAACAGACTGCTTGCTATCTTGAAAACCTACCTTCCAGACACAGTCAGTGCACGCAGCGGAGCCAGCGCTGACGCTGCACGCTGGTCACATACTCCCCCTCGCGCCCTCCCGCCACGAGTGGAGGCCACGCCCCCTTTTTAGGCCACGCCCCCACCCTACACTGCTTAAAGCTGTCGCTGACTGAACACTTGCAAAGCTAGAGGTAAGCTCCTGAGGCGTAAAGCCGGGAGCGAGGCACTATATTTTTAAAACTTTGTTTCATAGAATACTTGTGTTTTTAAACCTGTTGTTGTCACTAATTTCCTTGTGCTCGAGATAACAGACTGCTTGCTATCTTGAAAACCTACCTTCCAGACACAGTCAGGGCACGCAGCGGAGCCAGCGCTGACGCTGCACGCATACTCCCCCTCGCGCCCTCCCGCCACGAGCGGAAGCCACGCCCCCTCTATCCCCTGCCCTGAGCAACATAAATTATGTGCATCTATCGATCGCGCAGCGGGCGAGCGCAGCGGGTGCGACGATTGCGCGCCGAAGGCGCGCCTAAGGCAAGCCCGTCTGCGGCCGGGCGCGGTCCAGGGCCATAACCCCTGTCCGTTCTCCCAATGACCCTATAACCTACAACAAACAGGCCCTATGGAACCTATGCCCGACAATAAATGAATGCTGCAGGCACAAAATGGAGGCCACTTCCTCTACCAAATGCCGACACTGCCCATTTCAAACGTGTACACAGTTAGGCGACAAAGAACGGACCAAGAACCTCAGAGGAGGTCTGTTAAACTGCCGCTCCCGAGACACGCCTTGCAAATCTGGAACTTGCTCCTAGAAGAGGACCTCGATATACTCTTTTTGACGGAGACATGGCTAGGGGCTGATTCCGACCCTGAGATCATCGAATCCCTTCCACCAAACTTTAGTATAGCCAGGGTGGATCGACCGTTAGGCCGAGGAGGTGGAATCGCGTTGATCAGCAAGGCCCCCCTGGTTTGCTACCTTGAACCTCTTGGTACAGAAAACTGCGAAGCCGGCAAATTTGCACTGAAACTTGGCCCTCAGGACCATATCTCGGGTGTCCTTCTTTATAGACCTCCTGGGACCCTGGGAAATTTTAGACCAAGTTTACAAGAATATCTTGCTCATTTAGCGCTGAGACACAGGAAGGTCCTCCTCCTGGGCGATCTAAATATTCATTTTGAGGATATCCAGCTAAAGGAAGTCACCGACATGAAGCAGGAACTACAAAATATGAATCTGATTCTAAAAAAACCTAACACCCACTCATATTCATGGCCATTTATTGGACCCGGTGATCGCCAACTGGGAGGGTATAACCACAAATACTCCTAATCCACTTCCCTGGACAGACCATTTTCTAGTCCCTTTTGAAATTAACACTGTAAGCAAGCGTGCCCCCCAACTGAGTGGCAATAATAGCTACCCACACCGCAAATGGAAAAAAAATTCCCAACCCATTTTTAACGAGATGCTAAGCCTAGGTGGAATGCGTGGAGGCTTAGATAGTGAAAAAGCAAATCAAAACTTAGATACCCGAATCCTTGACGCCCTGAACAAGGCAGCCCCCCTATCCACGGCCAAAAAAGGAAACAGAGCTAAGAGATCAGCACCATGGTACAATATAGATCTGCAGTCGGTCAGATCAGAGTGCAAAAAGCTAGAAAGACTTTGGCGCAAGGATAAGAATGATTGCACCAAACTACAATATAGAACAGCCCAGAGAAGCTATCAAAAACAGGCCAGAGCTGCTAAAGCAACCTTCTATGGAAACAGAATTAGCGAGGCAGACTGCTCATCTAGAACAGGGGGTGTCACAGGGCTCTGCCTTAAGTCCTACTCTTTTTAACTTATATATGGCCCCTCTGGCTGAGTTAGTTAAATCGTTCGGCGTAGAGATTGTATCCTACGCCGATGATACACAGCTCTTACTCACCCTCACCCAAACACCGGCTGCTGAAGCCAATAACTTCAGAGCCTGTATGCAAGCACTGGCCACTTGGATGGATACGCACTGCCTTAAACTGAACGGATCCAAGACAGAAGTCTTGGTGGCTGGTGGTGATCAACGGCTTTGGACATGTGATTGGTGGCCAAGCTGTTTAGGCGATATGCCTACACCATGTAATGAAGCCAAAAACTTAGGGATATGGATGGATCCCACACTCTCCTATGAGACACACATCAACCGTCTAGTAGGCAAGTGCTTTGGAGTCCTAAAGACTCTCAACAAAACCCTAGATCTCCTTCCTTTGGAGGCCCGGCGCACTATGACCCAGGCACTGATAACGTCACGCCTTGATTATGGAAATGTCCTTTTCCTGGGTGCTTCTAGTAAAAGCATTGGACGACTCCAGATATTGCAAAATGCCAGGACGCTCCTTAGCTGGAGCATCTGTGCGCAAAATAAATGATATTAACATAACATAACAATGCTGCAGCCCGCCTAGTGCTTAGACTCCCACGAAGAGCCAACTCTAAAACCACCCTGGATGCCCTCCATTGGCTCCCAGTGAAAAAAAGAATATAGTACAAAGCACTCCTAATATGTCATCAGATCATCTGGAATAAAGCCCCCAGCTATCTGACAGGTCTGGTTACCAGGTATGAACCACGCAGATCACTTAGATCTAGCGGTATGGGCACGCTTATGATCCACCGCTATAGGAGAGAAAAAATGGGAGGTCGGTCTTTTAGAGTGGCGGCTGCCACAGCATGGAATAAACTTCCCATCCATCTCCAGCCTTCAGAAACCATTTTCCGACGGCAACTTAAAACCCATCTGTTCTCCTTATAGCCTACTTAACGCCCCTTGCCTCATACTGTCCTCTCGCCCTTATGAGTTTCTCGCCTCTTTCTTTTAGCGCGGGGACACGTCGAGATGGCGTAATACCTTGTTTTTCCATGCGCTCTATAAATGTCTTTATTATTATTATTATTATTTGTATCGTTATTTCCGTGTATTATCTTTCTATTGCACTGATTCATGAGTTTTTTAGCTGGTTCAGCTGTATATCTGCTGAAGTAATCATGTATGTATTTGTTCATGTTTTGTGCACTTCCATGGTTGCCAATACATGGCTTGTTCGTGAAAATTCCATCAAGCATATGCCCCGCAATGCGTAGGACCAGCAACAATCTGGGAGAGTCCAAAGCAAGAAGGAGTAGCTATCAGGCACGCTGAGTCTGGATCCAACTTATTTTCCATGTGGACATTAAAATCGCCCACTAACGAAAAATCAGATTTCAGAATGGATGATTCCAAGACCGTACTAATTTTGTCAGAGAAAGCCAAACATTATTTTGCCAGGTCAAAGTGGCAGTTTAAAACTGTACTACAGCAGGTCTGTGATATGTTTTACAGTGCTGTTATTGTGGGTGGCACAATGAGTGCTGCAAATTCACTAATAGCATTTAACCTACAGGCCTGGGGTACATGCAGTACGATTTACTAGGGACTTATAAGAAAATTAAATGTGGCAAATAGATGTAGGCTAATTTTACCATGTTTCAGGGGGAGAGCGCACTCACCTTAGCACTGTTTAGCAGACAAAAGGGAATTTAGCAAAATAGGAGAAGTGAAAGCAGAACGTTTGGTGGAAATACCACAACAAGAATGTCAGGTCTAACAGATACTAAAAGCATTCTTCTCACAGATTTGAACTGATCTGGATGCCGAAGATCAGCCTTGCGGGCTACTGTCCACCATACGTCAGTAAGTTCTTCCCTTACCACAACCAAACCCTCAACCCTATATCTCTAAAAAGGTACATAACCACACTTAGAAATTTTATTGACTAATTGGTTGCCACCATTGATGTTAATGGGACCTCTGTGATACATGTATATACTTCCTTTTGGATGGTAATATTTTATTCTTATCCTGATTGTTCCCGTTTTCGCTTCTGATAATAATTTGGCAGCCATTTGTTTTTTCTATTGTTGTATTTATTGTGTAGGGACAGCAGCTTTCCTTTTCTTATAATGATTTGGCATTTGCTTGCCATTTTCTAAATCTCTCTTTGCAGCTTTAAGCCCTGAGCTCGGCTGACGCACCAAATATCAATTTGTCTTCCCAATATGAATAGATTGATTTGTGTTAAGATAGGACCGGTATAAGACAGTGTAGTCTTTAACCTATCAATTTGTTATTATGCTTGTTTATGCTATTCTACTAAATCATTAAAGCATGCCAGCAAGCCATGCATATACCTGAAGTTAAACCTTTTTGGTATTCATTATACCTTATTATATATTAGATAAACAATTCTTTAAAAGGCCATAATACATATATACAGATTTGCTTTTCCACAGACTCAATAGAAATACATTAGCTTGTCTAGCTTACAAATATTTTACTTGAAGAAAAAGTGAGTAAATGCAGCAATGTGTCCCTAATACATCTCTTCTAAATGAAAGAGCAAATTCCGTGCAATTTCTCCAGTAGTTGCACATAAGCCACAAGTTTCTTCAGCCATCAACTTACAGAAACTTCTAACCAAACTTAACAATCATCACTTTGTTGCAGTTCTCCAGGGATAAGTGACTGGATAGTTTTCAATTTAACCAGGTATTCCCTACTTAAAATAGAATTGACGTGATATGTTAGGATTTACCCTAACTTATTTGTTTACAAAATAAACTACAGCGTTGCCCCCGGTATAAAAGCCTTCATTGTATCCTATACAATTTGGGGCAAAGCAGGGCCAGAATTGACCGCTATAAATTCCCTCAAAAAGCAAGGCAAATGAGTTTTAAAGAAAGAGTTGGAGAGGAGTGATTGAGGAAAACAAAGCTATGCCCTTCCTTTATAGTGTGAGGTAACTGTAATATCAGCAAGACTGGGTTATGGCGTGAGGATATCTGAGGACACATCTCAATATTAAAAAATTGAATCATTCGCTGACCAGTAAAAACCCATATCTATTATAGAATATTTATTGTGTGGTGAAAAGAAAATAGTATAACAATGTCTTGGTGGAAATAGTGTCCTCCACATGTCAAATAAACCCTATCCAAGCTATCTTAAGAATGGAGTCCCTTGTTTTAGCCATTCAGGAATAGGCAGCACTTTTGGTAGCGTCCACTGCAAAGTTCATTATTCAGTTAAAATGACCCAGAAGTAATAAGTCCCCTGACTACTCCAATAGGTCTAAGTTCAGCAAGTCAAAAATCGCTGGGTCATCAGTATTCAACCATGTACTGTGCAAGTAAGGATTTTCTTAGTGAGGACCATAATCTGGGCAATTGCCCACCTATGCTTAGCATCGGAGACAGTTTAGAGGACAGTATATTCTAGATGTTTAAAGAAGAGGATGGCAACCCGGTGTATAGAGATCTGTTGAATGGTACTGATAACACCATTAACCAAAGCTGCCTTAACAGAGACCAATCAATCTATGCAAGAGGAGTCTCTGATAAACTTACAATCTGGGGCTTAGAGGCATACATTTCCTCACTAACCAACCAGTACTTAAGAGGGTGGTAGAGGCCAGCCACATTCCAATACATTGCCTTTAACTGAGTAATAATATGCATTTTCTACCAATAAAGATCATCTCTACAGTATTTGGGTAATTCTAATCATGAAACCTAAAGAATACGTGATCACAGCAACTCATTTATCTTCACACCCTCCCAAGCTCACCAAAAACCTACCCACTACACTGATAAGATACCCAAAGCAAATAATAAACACCCCTGCAGAGACACAACTCCAGCCCAACCACAGGGAAAAAAATCATCCCACCCCGGAGCTGTCTGGAAAGAAAGAGCTAGATATAGAAAATTGTACATAAAGAATTAGCGTTTATCATTGCCACTTCCTAAGAACTCGATTGATATTAATCTTGGTACATTAAATCTGCATTTGACCGTATCTAGTAATCTTCAACCTAGCAGGTTCCTGAAGGAAGACCTGGGCCCCCACTGCTCACAGTGGATCAATCATCTGTCTGAGCTGCTATCGTCGGTCCATCATTAGCTTGCAAAAGTCCAAGTGCACAAAGTGAGTTACTGAACCAACCAAGATCGCTGCTGAGAGACGAGCCTTCAGATAAATCACTTGACTCAATAAATAGTTGGCAAAATATATCAAAAAAGGCCGGGGACAAGCTCTGTCAGACTTAGAAGTATCTCTCTATATAGGAAACCGATCAGCGCGCTGAATTTGATGAACTAAGTCCCAATCCAACAGTTTTGGGAAGACCCTTCAAAACATTTGGATGATAAGTTGTTGTGGATCATTTTGTTCCTCCCCTTCAGGGATCCCAAAAACCCTGAGGTTGTTGCGCTGTTGGTGATTCTCCAAATCTATGATCCTCATGTTCTCTCATTGTCCTTGGAGAAGCCATTCTGACCTCTTCAGTATCAGCCACTTGCCGCTGAAGCTCTGAGACCTGTGCGGTAGGACTAAGACCGTATCTATTATCTCAACTAAAGACTGCTGCGCTGCAGAGTATCCGTTCTAACCTGAGCATAATGTTCAAGTGCCTCAGACCGCTGAACCTGCATGAGTTGAATTATTGCAGTCAATATGGGCTAAGAGGCTGCAGGTGTGATAGAGGCCAGAAATATTACAGGTCAGTTTTTGAGAGTAGGCCACACAATTGAACTTACTGCTAAAACGATGATGGATTGAGGGAGTTCTAAGTTGTTTATTAACTGATTGCCTATCGATACCCTGAAGTCCTGGAGCTGCTGGGGTCTCCAAACACCTGTATGGCAGGGGTATCACTGATTAGAGCCAAATCTGCCACTGCTAGAGAGCCTTCTGTTGTTTCAAACTGCTGCCTGCAATCTGCAACACAGTGTACTGGCTATCAGCTCACCTGCAACTATCAGCCTGTAGAGCAGTTGCTTTCTCTTTTTTTTCCGTTGAGGTAATCCACTGCTGCCAGGGGTTGCCCTTAGTGTGGACATATATTTCTTTTGCTCCCGCCGACCCTAACCACTTTAATTTTCAGACCAATTCACATTTGCTTTCCTAGCAGAGATCAGCTCCTTGTCGGACCCCATCAGAGGGTTTTTGCGAGTGTTGGTTACTCGCCTTTTTGGAGAGGCTTCTAGAGTATTTCTATTTTTAAAAGACTTTTCAGCACAATCCTCCTCATGGTTGTGTTCAGGAGCAGCTGCCAGCATCTAGATACTAGCGAAATGGGCATCCGGGAGATTTCCCAGGAACCTAATGCACTGCGTCAATCACTCGGATGAGTGTAAACCGTAACTCTACTTGCAACGAGTTACTGTCATTTGCACTATGCGCAACCGAGGCGTCAGGCTGTGTAGCTGAGAACCACACGTCGCACATCACCAGTAGGCACCGCATGGCGAATGATTTCAGTATCACAGTCTACACGCCATTGAAAAGTACTACCAATTTTGAATACTAGGCCATGTGATACAAAAATAAATATGATACACTGCTCAGTTAGCAAATTAAACGGGTGCATGGGACACTCACCTGGTGCTGAAGATAAAGGCTGCCTAATTGCATGCCTCTGTTTTCCACCACCCTCATTTTCTTCTCTCTTTCTTTCAGTTTTGCAGAGTCTTATATCACAGCTTTCTTAGGCTTTCACTTTTTAGCTATCTTTCACTTTATTCTTCTTTCTGCCTTTCTCTATTATGCTCTGTGTTGGACCTGGGGTCTCCAAGTCACAAAGGATAGTTTGGCAATAAGTAGCAAGGCTTAACTCCAAAGTATATGTGCTAAGTTTGCGTCACACCCATCAGTAACATCACCTCCATCCACTCAAAAAGGACACTACACCAAAATGTGTAGGAAAATACGCTCTGGTTTATAAAAATAATATTTTGCTCTCCTACTTTTTCATATCATTTATCAGTACAGTATTCCACATTAAACATTGTTACTACGATCTACTCAATGCTAGAGATAAACCATCACTTCTCAATTTATAAACATTAGGAATCAATAAAAGGGTTCTTAGAGAACTCTGCTTGTCCCCTATGTAAGTTCAGGTAACCTCTGTGCTTCCAAGTGAGGATGGTACTGGTTATTTTTCCTGCTGCACCAAGGAACAATGGCTATTAACCCCCAAGTGACTGTTCAATGAATGCTCTCCTCTATTCCTGAAACAGAAAGGATTATATGCCAATACAACAATAAATAACCTTCAATATAGGCTTTGGGGAGATTGGGCTACTTGTGGAAGTCTTAGAGGCTTCTTGGATTTATTATCCACTCCTTCGGTTGGAACGGCAGAGAGGGACTTCTCTTCAGGGCCCCTGGTCGGTAGTTCCCCACTCTTTAACTTTCCCCCAACACACTCCTTACTTTAGTGCTGGGCCACAGTGGCCAAAGTCTCGGAACGCCGGGGGCGGAGGAAAACACCCGCAGTGTCTGCAAGTATCTGGCCGCCTCTCAACTCCGCCTCGCCCGCCCGTCCAGCCACTCGTTCACAGAGCTGGTACCGGGGGAAAGGCTACACAGGCTGAGGAGAGCCGAAATACGCCTCCCGCCCGTTTCCTCCTCTTGCGCTGTCTTTGCCCAACTCGAGGAAAGACAGCTCGTCTGAGCAGGCGCGAGAGATCAGTGGCTCCACAACCGAGCCCGCTCAGCTCCTGCGGATCTCCTTTCCTGGCTCCGCCTCTCTCCAGGACCAGTGCTCGCTCCACTAAGCCTGCGCAGTTCGGGAAAGTGCTTTCCTGACACGAAGCCTTCAATCCCCTTTCGCCGGCACAGGGAAGAATGAAGCTGCTTCCACCACACGGCCACACCACCCGCCGGTACTGCCCCAGCCACTTGGACTCTAACCTCTCCCCTGGGTGAATCCACTACTCCTAACGTGGCAGACCGTTACCTCAGGTAGGGGGGGGGGGGCTTTGTTAATATGCCGGGTGAAGCAATTAGGCTCTCAGTTCACGTAGGCAACCGAAAAGGGAGGACACAGGACTCAACTCCTCCGTTTCAGTCCTTCCTTCTTTCTAGTCATTCACTCCCTGAGTCTCAATGAGGGATTTCCTACTGGGCAATGGACTGAGCTTCCCTCCAGTTCAGTCTCCCTCAACCACTCTGAATCCTTACTTCTAGGTGCTGGATCGGGTCAGGTGCCCAGGGTCTCCAGGAATACCACGTGGCAGGGTCAAGTCAGTAACTACAAGGGGAGAGGGGCGGTGAAACAGTAAGGAAGCGTCCCTACACTGGGAGAACAACCCTCTGGATATCCTACCCCCACCTTATGCTACAGCCTGTACTCCAGCTGACTCTCTCTGGAAAGACAAAATGGCTGCTCCGCAGCTGACCTTTTATAGGCTGGCCTCAGAAAGTCCAGAAGGGACCAGAAGGTTCTGGAAGGTCCCTATTTTAACCTATGGGTCCTGTCTTGAGATGACCGTTATGGCAGTTAATGGCGACCATTTTGTGGGTCTTACAAATCTAGTCAGAAGAGGCACCTAGGCCTCAGGGAAAAGGACTACGAGGGCCAAAGAGCATCTAACCCCTAGCCAACACCACAAAAATCCAGCGGACACAAAAAGATAAAAAGAAAGGTTTGAGGGGCCAAAAAGGGGACAAAATTAATAATGAGTAGGAGGGGCTACCCAAAGGGCAGACAGGTCTAACACACGTCCCTCCCCAGCTGAAAGTGGGGAGAGCTACCCAACCCCTTGGGAGTCCTCATCACTAAGGGGGAAATACCTAGAGAGACCGTCTGCATTGGCTTGGTCCACTCCAGGCCGATGTTCCACCCGGAAGTCCATTCCCTGTAGGGAGAAGGACCATCTCAGCAACTTGGGATTTTCCCCCTTCATTTGCATCAGCTAACGGAGGGGTCGGTGGTCAGTCTGAACCAGGAAGTGCGAGCCAAACAGGTATGGCCGCAGCTTCTTCAGACCCCACACCACCGCAAAAGCTTCCCGCTCAATTGCACTCCACTTCTGTTCCCGGGGAAGCAGCCTCCTGGACAGGAAGACTACAGGCTGATCCAGACCCTCTTCATTGAGTTGCGATAACACTGCCCCACTGCCCCAATGCCATGCTCTGATGCGTCTGTCTGGACAATGAACTCCTTGGAGAAGTCTGGGGCCATCAGGACCGGTGCTGCCCACATTGCCTGCTTCAATTTCACAAAGGCCTGCTGACAAGCCTCTGTCCAGACTACCCGTCGAGGTTGTTTCTTGGATGTGAGCTCTGTGAGGGGCGCTACAATAGTGCCATACCCCTTCACAAAGCGACGGTAGTAACCTGTGAGGCCCAGGAAAGCTCGGACCTCAGTCTGGGTCTTGGGGGGTTCCCAGGCCATGATGGCCTCAATATTTGCCTGGAGGGCCTGCACTGTTCCCCTACCCACCAAGTGGCCTAGGTACACAACCGACCCCTGCCCAATCTGACATTTGCTGGCCTGGATTTTCAAGCTAGCTTGTTTCAGGGCCTGAAGAACTGCTTGCAAGTGTTGCAAATGGTCCTCCCAACTTCTGCTGAAGACAGCGATGTCATCCAGATAAGCAGCGGAGAAAGCCTCCATTCCGGAGAGGACCTGGTTCACCAGCCGCTGAAAAGTGGCTGGGGCGTTCTTGAGCCCAAAGGGCATCACGCAGAACTGGAAGTGTCCCTCAGGCGTGGAGAAAGCTGACCTTTCTTTCGCTCCATCTGTAAGGGAGATCTGCCAGTACCCTGAAGTGAGGTCAAAGGTACTCAGATATTGGGCAGCTCCCAGCCGGTCAATCAATTCCTCCGCCCTAGGGATCGGATGAGCATCAGTCTTGGTCACTGAGTTAAGTCCCCGGTAATCCACACAGAACCTCAGTTCTGGAGTGGTGCCTGATGGAGCTGCTTTTGGCACTAGAATCACCGGACTGGACCAGGGGCTACTGGAAGGTTCAATAACTCCTAGCTCCACCATCTTGGTCACCTCACCGTGGATGCTGGCCTTCACCTTGTCTGACAGCCGGTAGGTCTTTGACTTCACTGGTGGGCTGTCTCCTGTGTCCACATCATGGGTACACAGGTGGGTCCTTCCCGGGACAAGGGAGAACAACGAAGAGTACTGCTCCAATATCTGGCGGCAGTCCTCCCGCTGTTCAGGAGTTAGGGATGGGGAGAGAATCACTCCCTTCACCGACCCATCCTTTTCCTGAGACGAAAACAAGTTCGGGAGAGGCTTGCTTTCCGCTTCCTCTCCTCCATCAGTCACCATCATCAAGATGACCTCGGGCCTCTCATGATGGGGTTTGAGGGGATTAGCATGCAGCACCCGTAGGGGCTGTCGAGGGGTCTTAAGGTCCACCAGGTATGTGGCCTTACCCTTCTTCTCTAACACCTCAAAGGGGCCTGTCCAGCGATCTTGGAGTGCACTTAGCTCTCCAGGCTCCATCACCCACACTTTCTGGCCAGGCTCCAACTCCACCGGGTGAGCGTTGTGGTCATACCACTCCTTCATTACTGCTTGGCTGGCTTCCAAGTTGTCAGAAGCTTGCTTCCACAACTCTGCCATTTTGCTCCGGAAGGCCAGCATGTAGCTCATCACATCCTGGGGAGGCTTTCTGGGGGACTTTTCCCATCCATCCTTCACCAGGCTGAGAGGTCCACGTACAGGGTGCCCATACAGAAGCTCAAAGGGGCTGAAGCCCACTCCCTTCTGCGGCACTTCCCTGTAGGAGAATAGCAAACAGGGTAGGAGGACGTCCCATTTCCTCCGCAGGCTCTCAGGCAGACTTCTGATCATGCCTTTCAAGGTCTTGTTGAACGTTTCTACCAGTCCATTTGACTGGGGGTGGTAGGGAGTGGTGAACCGGTAGGTCACTCCACACTCCTTCCACATTGCCTGCATATATGCTGACATGAAGTTGGTCCCCCTGTTGGACACAACTTCCTTGGGGAAACCCACTCGGGTAAAGATCCCCATCAGGGCCCTGGCCACAACAGGTGCAGTGACAGTCCTCAGAGGAATTACCTCTGGGTACCGCGTGGCATGATCCACCAGGATAAACCTGTAACCAGCTGTAGTTGGTGGATCCAATGGCCCCACAATGTCGATGCCCACCTTTTCAAAGGGGGTGCTAACGACAGGTAGTGGTTCCAGAGGAGCTTTCAGCTTCACCCCTGTTTTCCCACTGGCTTGACAGGAAACACATGTCCGACAGTAAGTGTCAGATGCCACTTTCATCTGAGGCCAGTAAAAGTGGGGGACAAGCCGGGCAAAGGTCTTGTCCTGACCTAAGTGTCCTGCCAAGGGTATTTCATGAGCCAATTCTAACAGAAAGGCTCGGTATCGTTGAGGGACTACCAAGGCCTTTGATTAACCAGGTAAAGGTACCTTGGGTTCACTGTAGAGGAGTCCGTCCTCCCAGTAAATGTGGTAGTGCCCTGCAACGTTCCCTTCTGCCTGGGCTTCGGCCTGTCGCCTCAGTCCCTCAAGGGTAGGGCACTCCTTCTGGCCCTTACAGAACTCCTCCCTGGTAGGCCCTCCCTCCACATGCCACTCGGCAGGGAAGGGTAGGTCCTCCAGGGAGACTACTTCCCCCTCCACGGACTCCTGGCCCACCACCGCAGGTGGCCGATCTGCCTCATGGGGCGTGGAAGCCGAAGCAGGCTTCTCCTGTCTTCGGGTCTGTCCCTTTTTGGCAGCGGGCTGGGCCATTGTTCCAGGCTCCAGCCCAGGCGAACTCCCTCTCCGGGCAGTCGCAGACCTGGTGCTTGCAATGCCAGTCAGGTGTACCCAGCATCTCTGAATGAGTCCGGTATTCCACCTCTCTCCAAGCGTTGTGCTCCATGTCATTCCCCAGCAGACAATCGACTGGCACGGCAGGGCTTACGGCAACTCGAAGTGAACCTGCAACACCTTCCCACTACCCTGTGGCAGAATGGGCCACTGGGTAGTGGCCCATTCTGCCGTCAGCCATCGCGGCAGGGTGGAGTACATTGTGAATCACCTGCTCTGGAGACACCAGTTGACTCCTTACCATAGTCATACTGGCTCCTGTATCTCTCAGAGCCTCCCCTCTCTGGCCATTGATGGTGATCCATTGCCCATACCTGGTAGTATTTGGGGGCACCTGGATCTTAGGAACCATCTCCCGGTCTCCCATGGTCACTAAGGTGACACCCGCCCACTCACCCCCCTTATCTAAGGGCAACTCCTCCCCGAGCACTACACTAGCTACTCCCGGGGCTTTTCCTCCAGTGGGAGGGGGTGGTCTCTTTGGACACTTGACATCTCCCTTATAATGTCCAACACCACCACACTCAAAGCAATGGACAACCCTTGGCTGCTGGCTTTGGCCAGGATGAGGGTTTCTGGGTGGGTTAGCCTTAGGGGTGAATCCTGTTCCCTTTCCCTGGAAACTGTTTTGGGGACCTTTTGAGAACTCCCGCTTTTTATCTCCCCCCTCCTTCTTCTGAGGGGCGCCCTGTCTGGCCCTTTGAGAATCCCCTCCAGTCCCCTTTGAGGACACCTGGGTACTTGCACAGATGTCCGCCTCCTCTGCAAGCTTTCGGGGGTTGGTCAGCTTGCTGTCCACCAGGTGTTGAGGCAGCTCGGGAAAACATTTCTCGAGTAGATGCTCTTTAAGAAAAAGGTCGTACAGCCCCTCATAGTCCCTCACCTCGCTGCCTTGTATCCAGCCCTCCAACGCCTTTCTTGCATAGTCCAGGAAATCCACCCAGTTTTGGGTGCTTAATTTGTGACTCCCCCTGAACTTTTGGCGATACTTCTCTGGGGTCAGCCCAAACTTTTTAATAACGCCACTTTCATGGTGGGGTAGTGGGTCTGCTCTTCCTGTTCCAGGGCCAATAATGTGTCCCGACCTGTAGGAGGCATATACTTGTATAAACCACCCCCCAGTGTTTTTCCTGGATCCCATGGGCTCTTAAGGAGACCTCATAGGCGGCCAGCCACTTGGTGATATCATCCCCTGGGCTGTAGCTGGCAACTATGTCTTTGGGTAAGTAGGGTCTCGATTCCCTGGTGTGTTCTTTGGTTTCGCTGCCACCATTTGGAGAATTGGAGGGTCCTAACTGTAGGGCCTTGAGTTCTAGCTCTCTCAGTTTTAACTCATGATCCATCCTCTGTTCCTCCCTCTCCTGTTCCAACCTGGCTAACTCCCACTTAAGCTGTCTTTTCTCCCTCCTGTCCACTAGTTCAGCTTCGGTCAAGCTTCCTCCGGAGACACTGCTGCCCCTCCTTGAGTAGGTCCTAGGTCCTGGGAGTAGGTTTTCCATCTCGGGATGGAACAATCCCTCTACCCCTATGACTGTGTCCCGGTCCGTCCCCTCTTCCTCCTCCTTCCCTTCTCCATGTGCTGCCACCGAAGCCCTCAAACTGGTCTGGAGTTCCCCCTTCTTGGCACCACGCTTAAAAAACACTCTCATCTTTTGGCAAAAGTCTCTAAGCTGGGCTGCAGAATAAGTTTCCAGTCCCTCCAGAGCAAATTCCATTTTGCTAATGAGCAATGTAGGGGCAACCACACTGAAAGAATAGATTCAAAAGGGGCAATTTGAAGCTACCTCCACCCACCACCAGGAGTAAATTTAGAAAAAGCAAAAGTAGTAATTGGGAAGTCCGCCAGGAGAAAACTCCAGGTGTAGGCCTGTGGGGTATGCTTTGTTACTTCAGAGTAGACGCAAACACAGTTTAGAACCCACCGCTAGACACCAATTATGTTGGACCTGGGGTCTCTAAGTCACAAAGGATAGTTTGGCAATAAGTAGCAAGGCTTAACTCCAAAGTATATGTGCCTGGTTTGCGTCACACCCATCAGTAACATCACCTCCATCCACTCAAAAAGGGCACTACAACAAAATTTGTAGGAAAATACGCTCTGGTTTATAAAATAATATTTTGCTCTCCTACTTTTTCATATCATTTATCAGTACAGTATTCCACATTAAACATTGTTACTATGATCTACTCAATGCTAGAGATAAACCATCACTTCTCAATTTATAAATAATAGGAATCAATAAAAGGGTTCTTAGAGAACTCTGCTTGTCCCCTATGTAAGTTCAGGTAACCTCTGTGCTTCAAAGTGAGGATGGTACTGGTTATTTTTCCTGCTGCACCAAGGAACAATGGCTAATAACCCCCAAGTGACTGTTCAATGAATGCTCTCCTCTATTCCTGAAACAGAAAGGATTATATGCCAATACAACAATAAATAACCTTCGATATAGGCTTTGGGGAGATTGGGCTACTTGTGGAAGTCTTAGAGGCTTCTTGGATTTATTATCCACTCCTTCGGTTGGAACGGCAGAGAGGGACTTCTCTTCAGGGCCCCGGGTCGGTAGTTCCCCACTCTTTAACTTTCCCCCAACACACTCCTTACTTTAGAGCTGGGCCACAGTGGCCAAAGTCTCGGAACGCTAGGGGCGGAGGAAAACACCCGCAGTGTCTGCAAGTATCTGGCCGCCTCTCAACTCCGCCTCGCCCGCCCGTCCAGCCACTCGTTCACAGAGCTGGTACCGGGGGAAAGGCTACACAGGCTGAGGAGAGCCGAAATACGCCTCCCACCCGTTTCCTCCTCTTGCGCTGTCTCCGCCCAACTCGAGGAAAGACGGCTCGTCTGAGCAGGCGCGAGAGATCAGTGGCTCCACAACCGAGCCCGCTCAGCTCCTGCGGATCTCCTTTCCTGGCTCCGCCTCTCTCCAGGACCAGTGCTCGCTCCACTAAGCCTGCGCAGTTCGGGAAAGTGCTTTCCTGACACGAAGCCTTCAATCCCCTTTCGCCGGCACAGGGAAGAATGAAGCTGCTTCCACCACACGGCCACACCACCCGCCGGTACTGCCCCAGCCACTTGGACTCTAACCTCTCCCCTGGGTGAATCCACTACTCCTAACGTGGCAGACCGTTAACTAAGGTAGGGGGGGGGCTTTGTTAATATGCCGGGTGAAGCAATTAGGCTCTGTTCACGTAGGCAACCGAAAAGGGAGGGCACAGGACTCAACTCCTCCGTTTCAGTCCTTCCTTCTTTCTAGTCATTCACTCCCTGAGTCTCAATGAGGGCTTTCCTACTGGGCAATGGACTGAGCTACCCTCCAGTTCAGTCTCCCTCAACCACTCCGAATCCTTACTTCTAGGTGCTGGATCGGGTCAGGCGCCCAGGGTCTCCAGGAATACCACGTGGCAGGGTCAAGTCAGTAACTACAAGGGGAGAGGGGCGGTGAAACAGTAAGGAAGCGTCCCTACACTGGGAGAACAACCCTCTGGATATCCTACCCCCACCTTAGGCTACAGCCTGTACTCCAGCTGACTCTCTCTGGAAAGACAAAATTGCTGCTCCGCAGCTGACCTTTTATAGGCTGGCCTCAGAAGGTCCAGAAGGGACCAGAAGGTTCTGGAAGGTCCCTATTCTAACCTATGGGTCCTGTCTTGAGATGACCGTTATGGCAGTTAATGGCGACCATTTTGTGGGTCTTACAAATCTAGTCAGAAGAGGCACCTAGGCCTCAGGGAAAAGGACTACGAGGGCCAAAGAGCATCTAACCCCTAGCCAACACCACAAAAATCCAGCGGACACAAAAGATAAAAAGAAAGGCTTGAGGGGCCAAAAAGGGGACAAAAATAATAATTAGTAGAAGGGGCTACCCAGAGGGCAGACAGGTCTAACACTCTGGGTCAAAGATTTTGGATGAAAAAGAATTCCTGACACCCAAAAATGAGTGCTGATGCCCCCATGCAAAATTAAGTACTGGCACTGCAGAACACAGGACGTGTCTGCATCTTCACCAGCCTGCCTCACCGCTTCTTCTTTTAGTAGGTACCAAAAGCTGTGATGTGGCACACACCCCTACGAACAAATTCTTCTGTGCTTTGTCTGTAAACATCGTGGTCACTTAGCTTTGTGAGAACTGACAAGACAGACTAAGGCCACTGTTAATGATCAAAGAGAAAGAAAGCAGGTGAGTGTAGCCACTGCCAGCTGTATAATCAGTGCTAGGTGGCGTGCATACAGACATGCAGGTCGATTTGTTCTGGGCAAGACTGACTGTGTGTGTATCCCGGTCAACAACTATCCTCAAAGCAAAACTAATACAAAATCATATTTGTAACCCCGTCCAACTCTTTAACCAGTAGCCTACCCCAAACCAGGATGGAACATCGCCACCTTCTGCCCAATTCTGTCCTGTTCCCTGCCTCTCTGAATTTCTTGTTCTACCACTCCTCTACCAGGCACTTCTTTAACCAGCCCACCTGCTGGTTCCATCACCAATATTAGAAAACAGTGGACCAAAGATTAATAATTTAGAGAGTTACAATTTTGTCAACCATTTTAAAATTTACAAAATGAAGAAATCTTTCCCTTGTGCATTCTAATGACTAAATATATAGGTTATATAATGACTTAACCTTATGTATGAATTGACTTATGGCCAGGTTTGAATACAGGGGTATTCATTAACCCTAATGTACAAACAAAAGAAGTGTGTTTTTTATGTCACAATCTATACAACCCTATTTTTTTCTTATCACTGAGCACTATTTCATCTTCCTATTTTGCACGCTCCCCTGGGGGCAATCAGTTTCACCCATATGTATTGTAATTGTTGATTTATATCATATGAGAGTGGTAGAAAATGAATAAAACGCCACTGTTTAATGTTTGATAGCTATTGCGTTGAGAGATTTCTTCATTTTGTAAATTATGAAATGGTTGACAAAATTGTAACTCTCTAAATTATTAGTCTTTGGACCACTGTTTTCTAATATTGCTACATACCCAGATCCTAGACCAGTTGGGCTACCCCATTTGTAATAATGGTTCCATCACCAAGGCCCCTACAGAGGTCTGCACCAATGCCGCTCATGGCAGGGTGAGTCAAAACAATTTATTTCAGGTGCAATCAGTTCGCAGACTTTGAGTTTTACAAATATGACACATGCACACACGCGGCTCAACAATTGCAGTGTCCTCTAGCACGCTGTTAAAAATAAAGAGCATTACACTGTGCCCATACATTGTGCCCATCACCTCACGTCTCTCACCTCCCAGATGCCCAGCTTCATCTGGGAGCTGTCCAGACTCTAGATTCAAAACTAGGAGTATGAAGAACACTCCATGCTCAGACGAAGTGCAAAGCAAGAGGAATCACTTTGGTTTCAACGTAAAAAGTATGTGATTTACATGCTGATCAAATAAATATTAAAAAATTCAAAACCATGTGTAAACAATTATTTTGTATTAACAGTCAAAGCTTATGAAAGGATATAAAAACATTTGCAAGTCAAAACATTAAGTTCAATTACAACAAAATGTAATAACATAAGTCAGGCTCTACTACGAGCATTTCTTTTTCGTTACTTTTTTCAGCCCCACTGAGCCTCCTGCCTTGAAGCGGCCTCCTGCCGGAGCAGGAGACCACTTCAAGAAACTGTTTATTTTTTCATCTGATCCGCCTGAAGAAGGGTTTTCACCCAAAATGCTTTTTTACGTAGAAACCAAAGCGGTTCCTCTTGCTGTGTGCTTTGTCTCACCATGGAGTGTTCTTTGTGCTCCTAGTTTTTATTACTTTCCCAGGGATAGAGGCAGATCCCTTACACGAAGCATCACACACTGCTTCTTTTATATATCAGTAGTCATCAAGTTACAATCACAAGAGAAGGTGTGCTGGTTGTGACACATTATTGTATAAGTGCATATGGCCAAGTCTAAACTACGGTGGCATGGTGAGCAAACGAATGATGGATTTAACCCAGATCTCTTGACGGGGGGTGAATGTTTTGATTTGTTCTGTATTCCGCCATCAAATGTGCGTCTTTTGCTTTCTCGCCCTAAGTGCGCCAGGTATGCCCAGATGTGGGTCCTGGGCTCACTGTGCTACTGGAATCAAGCTATCCTGGCTGAAACATATGGCCAGGTCTACAATGGGGTGGCATAGTGAGCACAAGAATGATGGATTTAACCCAGATCTCTTTGACTGGGGGTGAATGTATTGATTTGTTCTGCATTCCATCAATCAAATGTGTGTCTTTTACACATTATTGTATATCAGGCTCCAGATTCACCACGTAGTCCCCCAAGATAAAGAAGTGCATCGAACACCACTGATTCAAAAAAGCATGGTGACGCCTCAGGGCCCACTCGAACATTGATCGGCTTAAAGGCACTGCTGTGAAAAAAAGCTCAACCAGCCCATGAAAAAAAGCCCAAGTCAAGCCTGCGCACAAAAGGACAGGGACATTATCAAAGAAAACAATTGCCTACGTTACCAAACAGTTTTTTTTAAAGTATGACGCCGGTAAACTCTGCTCTGTGGTGGCTGTTGGCGTTTTGCCGAATCATGATCTAAGCGGAGTGTGGAGTTTCAAAACTCCGCAAACGCCTGCGGAGTGGAGTTTTCCAACCTACCCCTAGTAGATGTATCAGGGAGAGTAGGGTTATTCAGAGCGCTGCACTTCGCCTTCAAGCTCCTCACACATGCATACAAGGCTCTCCATGACGTAGGACCAGAATATATGACCCACCACCTCGTTTTGCAAACACCAGCCAAACAACCTTGATCCTCCCAACTAGCCCTGACCTCCTTCCCACGAATACACGAGACCAGAACCAGCGAAAGATCCTTCTCCTACCTCACCGCCAAGACCTGGAACACCCTGCCCCTCCACCTCAGGCAATCCATGTCTTTGACCCATTTCAGGAAAGAGCTCAAGACCTGGCGCTTTGACTGAACCACCCAGACAGATCAGCAGCCACCCCCAGTGCCTTGGGACCCTCACAAGTGAGTACCTGCATTTTACAAATTTCTGATTGATTGATTGACTCAGTTCCCTAGATTCTCTCACAGCCAAATGTCTCACTGTGTTGAATAAAATTGTTGCAGACCGAAGAGGTAGGAGAGAAGCAGCAGATACTGTTATACCTTGTGGAGCAGCGGCCAAGGTAGCGAGGGCTGATACATTGTAGCTCAGTTATTGAGCATCATGCAATGTGGAAACAAACTGGCTGCGTTGAGCTTATCACCGCCTTTGACTGCGTTCAGCAACATCTCCGGCAACTGGCGAGGTTGTGGCAGGGTATTGCCCTTGTTCCAGGCCATCTAGAGACAACAAACAGACTCAGGCTCCTGAGGCAAGTAATTTGGCTAATGGACGCCCAGTCTGGGACATCAGGTACCTCTTCATCAACTGCTGTTAGCCTGAGCCACCTGCTCATATTGCCGCAGCAGTAGCAGGAAAAGACCCCGTCCTCCTCGGAGTGTCCTTGGCTTCATCTGAGCCATGACTGTCCAGTAGACGGATCTAGGAAGAGGTATCCTCCATGAGATTTTAAGGCATCCCAGGAAGCCCAACGGCACCGGTATGCTCTTCTCCATCACAGAATGCTTAGAGACAGACGATAAATAGGTAGCTGCAATCAGTGAGGCATGAAGGAAGAGAGCACTCTTGACGAGATCAACTCACCACCATCTTCTTTCACGAGAGACAAGGGCCTCTAAGCTCCGTATCCAAATGTGGTAAGCCGATCATCAACCTGCCCAAGCAGACAGTCAAAGAATCCCAGATGAGCATTCTATTTATCTAATGTTGTGGAAAGTTTGCTTTTCATTGGATACGGAGCTTCGGGAAATGCCGGCTGCTAAATACGTAATAGTAAGGTGCTTCAATATGAGTATGGGGAATATATTGGGGGGTGTTAGCACACCAGATTGAGGAATAAAAACAGGAGCATAATTAAATGCATCATTACATACATTAAGGATAAAGACAGCATTCCTCACTATGGCACCCCGGCTATGGTGGAATAGTTCACATATTTCTATAAAGACATCTATGGCCACATATTACCAACCGGACAAATTGAGGAATGCCTACAGAGTAAGCATGGGCGAATTTTGCGGATCTCGCGTTCGCGAATTTTGCGGATTTGCGGATTCGCAATCCGCGAATTCCCGCGAATTTGCGGATTTTTTTTTTTTTGTGTTCGCCCGTGTTTCTGCCAGTTCGCGAGGGTTTTTACAATTTCGCAATTTGCGAACTTACCTGTCGGGTCGCAAGTTTTGCGAACTTGTTGTTTCTACGTGTCCAGCCTGTTTGGGACACTCTTCTTCATCACTGCCACTCTCTGTCACCACTGCCACTCTCTGACTACTCATGCCACCCTCTGGCCCACCCATGCCACCCTCTGTTTCATCACCACACCCTCTGGTTGTCCAGTGTACATTATTTTCGGCAAAGCAAAGCACACCTTCCCTGCCTCAAGTGACCTGAATTAATTTGGGGCTGATTAATGTGTCACAGAATATTTTTTTAGCTGGCACCTGCTTCCTTAGTGCGCCCTGATTAGTGATCTTTTGCACTTGCTAAGTGCTTTCATTGTTGCAAAATTAGTTACAACACCTGCCCTGCCCCAACTGACAATAATGAATTAGGGGCTGATTAATGGATTTTAACTTCCAGCCTGGCTCCTGCTTGTCTCCCTTAGCTGTAATTCAGGACCTTTGTGGCATATGTGTAACTATTCTGAGGTTCAGAGCAGGGTCACATAATAGTTTCAACTGGCAACTGAACTCTGGAGGGGCCCCTCAGGAAGCACTACAGGAAATGGCTACTAATGATGAGCCTGAACTTTTGAACCTGGTAAGTAGTTACTTTCAGTTTTGCTAAGATCGTATTTCTGCAATTTTGCACTTATTCGCGGGGCGCGAACTCACGCGAACAGTGCGAGCAAAATCCGCTGCTCGCGGATTTGCGGATTTTGCGGGAGATTCGCGAATCTCGCGGATTGCGAATTTCCCGAAAATCCGCAAAATCCGCGAGCGGAACGGATTTTCCGCCCATACTTACTACAGAGTGCATGCATACCATGTCTCTAGCACTGGAGAGGGACATTGTCATTCAAAAACTCGAGGCAGCAATTACATTTTTTTCTGTAAGTAAAAGCAGCCATGAAAACTGCAGTAGCTGTTTATGAAGTTGCAATGATAATGGATAGCATGGTTGGTTCGGCTTTGCTGAATGATGAGAAAGCCTTTGACCTGGTTTCATGAGCTATATTTCTGGTCAACTATGTCAGTCATTGGTTTTGGCGGCCATTTCTTATCCTGTGTCAGGCCTCTTTATAGAAACCCCATTGCTAGGTTGGTCATGGATGGACATAGCTCTTAACTATTTAGCATCCGTAGTGGTACGCATCAGGGCTGTCCGCTATCCCCCTACTATTTGCCCTTTACATCGAACCTTACCTAAGACTACTTATTGTAATCCAACAGATTTGGACTGTTGTTTCAAATGGGGATCGATACGGCGGACCCCATTTAAGCTACTGACCAAGTATCAATCATGGCTGAGAGGTTTGGGGCTGTCTAGCTTAATCTATTTAAAACGCATGTTGTACTCAGTTTTCATAAATAAACAAAAAAAGAGTGTCTTAAGGAGTAGGCTTGACCACAGTAGGGAGTGCACTCAGTTTTCAAGCAGACGGCTCAATCCCTGGGACTTTCATAGCTGGTACCTACCTTGGGATCAAGACTTGAACTAAAGTTGATCACATACTCCAACTGAACTATGCGCCTCTTCTAAAGTAAGCTGACAACAAGATTCCGATTTGAGATCCAGATTCCCTTTTTTAAGCAACTTGAGGGGGCTATTAGTAGCTTTAGCTGGGCCTACAAAAGTGCTAGGAAGGCTATACCCTATTTAAAACTTCCCCATAATCAAGGAGAATTTAAACTCCCGGATTTTAAGTTGTATTTCTGTGCCACCTATGGTTATCGTATTCGAAATATGTTAACTGATTATGAGCCAGATTCTTACACACTGGGATATCAAATGGCCATGGGGCCTGATTTCAGGATTTTTCTTAGAATGTGACCTGATCCCAAATATTTCAAACGAGTCCGGTTCAAGATTGTCAATGACCTCTCTTGGACCTGGGTGGAAATATGTCCTAAATACTCTCTCCCTTCTACTTACTCATTCACACCTCTGTGGGGCAATCATACCTTTCAACCTATTATTCATGACTCTAACTCATGGTATAATACGAAATTAAATTCCATCGGTCAGGTTCCTGACTCTAATGGGTTTTGCACTTTTTCTGCTCTGCAAACACTCTACAGTTTTCACAACAGTCGGGGTTTCAAATATTTAAAGGTCTGTGATTATTTTTTAAATAATCATTTATACACAGCTGCAGCTAAGGAAGCAGATGTCCTGATCTATTTTTTTCCCACAACAGGCAAGTTAGGAATTAGGGTTCTATATGATATCATGTGTGCTCATAGAGAGGATGACCATCCTATCTTGGCTTGTAAATGGAGCGCCATGTTAGAACAGACTATTTTACCAGAATACTTTACTGATGCTTTTGGTATTATTGTCTGTTTAGTTTGCTCAGTCAGTCTCAAACTCCAACAATTAAAGACTGTTTGTATATTATATTATATTTATATGCTGGGTAAAAATCTGTAAATGGGCCATGAACACAAATGCAACATTAGCCCCTGATTATCGGTGATGATATCAATTGTGATTGCCACTGCTCCCAAAAAATGTAAGACAGAGTTTCCTTCAACCAGACAGAAAACTTGTGATTGGAAGGAGCAGGATAAGTTTGTACGAGCGAGGCAGGATTACTGTAGCAGAAATGAAAGAAAGACTTGTGAAGCATTAGATCTGTAATTCATTTCTTTTCAGCCTGAGGAATTATTGTCTCAGACAAGATGCTTCCGTCACTAATGTAAGAGACATGAAGATCAGGTAACAGATCTTTCAGTTGTATGGTAATATTTAAGTGGGATGGAATACTGAGAGTGCAAAGAGCACATGTCAGCAACACAGGGGAGTGGGAAGCAGGATGGAACCATAGACTACACTATGTGAGGGCGTATTATATTTCCACCCCCTACACAATCACAACCCATGAGATAACCAGAGCAGAATATCAGAAATAGGAGCCTGCTTGGGCGCGGACATGTTACGGCAATGTTCTATCATAAGCCTGTATTAAGTGTGGGTGAAGGAAGGTGAGATCTCAGTCTGATATGGCTTCAAAGCAGCACAGCTAAGGCTCATGGTACCTGACCACTGCAAAAGAGCCCCGGTAAAGAATGTGCCAGCCACTTTTAAAGTTGTTGGTCAGTTTGTGTTTCTGCTCGCTTGCGTGTGCTCATAGCTCATTATGGGGATGGAGTGTTTGTTTGTCTATGTCTGCAGCCCAACCAAATGTGCAACTCTAATTCAATCCCCTGGAGTCTTTTGTACTCGCGTCAGGTGACCCGTGTCTGAGGTGCAAGCAAGAGGTACATTAGGCAACAGAGGATGAGGGGGGGTTCCTCCTTGGGAAAATATGCACACAAAAAAACTAAAAATAAGAATAAATAAATTAACTGAGCAGTGAACAAGAAGAAGAGAAGAGAATGAGGCGAAGGCACCGGATTCAACAATAAACAAGCATTGGCCACGCGGCCGGGCCCCAAAATGAAATAATAAAAAATAAAAAACGCGAGTTGTGCTCACGCGCGCTTGCGCCGAAAAGAAGTGCTGTGCACGTCGTGCGCGTGCTTGTGCACGTGAGGGTAAGATGGTCCGCCCCTTTGGAAGTACTTCCAAAAGCGGCGTACTAAATGTTTCGCTAGACCAGCGCATGCGCTGGGCTCTAGTGAGACCTAAAAATGGAGGCTTAAACAGGTGTGAATAGTTTTGTAATTATGGACCTATAATTCAGGTTTAAACTAAAATCTCTATGAAGTCTCTGGCAAATGAAAACAGCTTGATGCAGCAGTGCTGAAACAAATCCCAGAGTGGGGGCGCTGCCATCAATGTTACTGTACTCAATGGGTTTCTGAAAATCCAAGTATAACACAGAATAACAAGTGTTTCAAATGAGCCACATGCATTCAGAAAGAGAGTGGTGACGGTCTAAATATATATATATAGTTGATGTTGCATTTTTAAGCACATTGTCACAAGTGCTTTGATTTGTTATGATCTTATTCAAATCTTTGTTTATTCATGGTTCAGCTTTACAAAAAAGACTTTCATATGTACTTTCCCAACTGCTTACTTATTTTGAAATATTTCTGTAGTTCCCTTTTATGTATTTACATTTTGTTGTGTGTTAGAATAAACAATTCCCTACTGCCGTGCCTTTCACACCAGCATGATTATCATAAATTTCACTATACAAAATCCTCTAACTTAGCAGTCAGAAAAAAGTTTACGTGGAAATTGTTTGGAAGAATAGTGCTATTTCTCAAGTAATTTGCTCTCTGTGAAGTCTCCTTCTACCCAGGACCACTGATTAGTAGTACAATCTGACCTAAATAAATCTAGGTGTTTATAAAAAATCAATCAAGTCAATTATCCAATTCAATACTGTGGGAAGAATTCGCATATTGAGTGGTCACCACATTTTTAGGGCTCGCTGAGCCAATGCGCATGCGCTGCTCTGCAAGAGTTTAGCAAGGGGCTTTCAAAAGTGCTCCCAAATGCAGCAGGCGGAAGAGGTACAGTGCATGTATGCCGGGCGCGCGCACCGTTTTTGTCAGCCTGCAGCCTTTGGGAGCACTATCGCAGCCGCTTTGATGTTCTCAGTGAGCTGCGTGGCCACTGAGAACATCAAAGCGGCCGCGAAAGTGCTCACTATTTGCCACCACCTCCATTTGTTGTAACGTATCTAGGGCTCTAGTGTAATTTTCCCGATTCATCCCCTTATATAGATATAACTTATCATATCCTTATATAGGCATAAGAATAATAACCATATTTAGACACAGCCAATGAAGTCCAAATACAGCATGGCTACGTCCACTAAACTCCCAAAGTACAACGAGTTCTTGAAGACAACCAGCCTTCAGCAGTACGGGAATTCCCCCTGCTTTAGTATTGATTTTTCCCAAAACTCCTGGAGTGTATAAAGAACTTCGAGTTCTTAGTGACGTTATTATGTCCACCCTTACGTCAAACTCGGCACCTTCCAGGTATAAATATGCCCACATCTGCTCTAGCAAAACACACAGTGGTTTTGGAGCAGATCGACTAACTACTTGCCCGACGCCCTGCTGTATGCGAGTGGCGAAGGAAGCCGACCCTCCCTGCTGAGGCACTGAGAGAGACGCTGTCTTTTCTCCTGCCTAGAAATCCAGCTCCAGTGTTTCCCTGCTACCATTGCGGGTTACTGGGAGATCGAGTCCTGAGAGAGAGATACAAGACCTCCTTCATTCTTTAACCAAGCTACACCTCACTTACTTCTTCCCTTGTACTAGGCTTAGGTTAGGTACACCGGGGTAGTCGTATTTTAGATGCACCAGTTGATTACTTTTAGTCATTATTTATCATTGTATGTATTTTATCTATTTTATGTATCTTATGGCTTAGAAGCCATATACATGCTTTTACAGTTTTATTCCATAATACTCTTTTTCCTGTACGCACTTTACTTCATAGCAAGTATTACGATTGTAGCAATTCACTTCTCTTGTATGAGAAAGAAGACTGCTCAATAAATAACCTTTTTATTGAAAACGCCCGTCTCTCTATTTCTCTGCACTTCTGGTGAAACGAAGCATCCACGATTGACTGAGTGAAATAGCCATCTATTGTTTCCGCGACTCTGGAGATATATTCCTTATTCTTGGGGAACAAAGTTGTCATGTGATATGGTTGTCAGAAACTAATCCCTTCTTGTGTATTCGAGAAAGTTTCTAGTGACCTCTGAGCTAGCTGGCATTCACAATTAAGTCTAACATATTCAATAGAGACCTAGTCGACCTAAGTCCTACGTCTAAACTATCGTTTGTTATTCCAATGCGCAGAGCCTATTTGGAATACAGGAACTACACTACACCTTATCCCACTTCCTGCTTGTTTGTCTTCACCATGCCCCCCTTAAAAGGCACAAATGTAGTGTCTTCTGTGAGGATGACTTTGTTTGGTCCAGGCCCACGTAGGCTTTCAAGACCTGCAATTTGTGGGCCTACTGTGTGTAATGAAAGGACCCATATCTACAAAAATGTCAGTTAAGTTTCAGCGTGTATTTTTCTATTTATCTATCTATCTATCTATCTATCTATCTATCTATCTATCTATCTATCTATCTATCTGTCTATCTACCGTCCTCACTCTATCTTTCGCCCTCACTCTATCTATCTATCTATCTATCTATCTATCTATCTATCTATCTATCTATCTATCTATCTATCTATCTATCTATCTATCTATCTATCTATCACCCTCACTCTATCTATCGCCCTCACTCTATCTATCTATCTATCTATCTATCTATCTATCTTTCTATCTATCTATTGCCCTCACTCTATCGCCCTCTATCTATCTATCTATCTATCTATCTATCTATCTATCTATCTATCTATCTATCTATCGCCCTCTATCTATCGCCCTCTATCTATCTATCTATCTATCTATCTATCGCCCTCACTCTATATATCGCCCTCACTCTATATATTGCCCTCACTCTATATACCGCCCTCACTCTATCGCCCTCACTCTATCGCCCTCACTCTATCGCCCTATCGCCCTCATTCTATCTATCTATCGCCCTCATTCTATCTATCTATCGCCCTCATTCTATCTATCTATCGCCCTCATTCTATCTATCTATCGCCCTCACTCTATCGCCATCACTCTATCTATCACCTCACTCTATCTATCGCCCTCACTCTATCTATCTATCACCCTCACTCTATCTATCTATCTATCTATCTATCTATCTATCTATCTATCTATCTATCGGCCTTTATCTATCTATCTATCTATCTATCTATCTATCTATCTATCTATCTATCTATCTGTCTATCTACCGTCCTCACTCTATCGCCATCACTCTATCTATCACCTCACTCTATCGCCCTCACTCTATCTATCTATCACCCTCACTCTATCTATCTATCTATCTATCTATCTATCTATCTATCTATCTATCTATCTATCTATCTATCTATCTATCTGCCTTTATCTATCTATCTATCTATCTATCTATCTATCTATCTATCTATCTATCTATCTATCTATCTATCTGTCTATCTACCGTCCTCACTCTATCTTTCGCCCTCTCTCTATCTATCTATCTATCTATCTATCTATCTATCTATCTATCACCCTCACTCTATCTATCGCCCTCACTCTATCTATCTATCTATCTATCTATCTATCTATCTATCTATCTATCTATCTATCTATCTATCTATCTATTGCCCTCACTCTATCGCCCTCTATCTATCTATCTATCTATCTATCTATCTATCTATCTATCTATCTATCTATCTATCTATCTATCTATCTATCGCCCTCTATCTATCACCCTCACTCTATCTATCTATCTATCTATCTATCTATCTATCTATCTATCTATCTATCTATCTATTGCCCTCACTCTATCTATCGCCCTCTATCTATCTATCTATCTATCTATCTATCTATCTATCTATCTATTTATCGCCCTCTATCTATCGCCCTCTATCTATCTATCTATCTATCGCCCTCACTCTATATATCGCCCTCACTCTATATATCGCCCTCACTCTATATATCGCCCTCACTCTATATACCGCCCTCACTCTATCACCCTCACTCTATCGCCCTCACTCTATCGACCTCACTCTATCGATCTATCGCCCTCATTCTATCTATCTATCGCCCTCATTCTATCTATCTATCGCCCTCATTCTATCTATCGCCCTCATTCTATCTATCTATCGCCCTCATTCTATCTATCTATCGCCATCACTCTATCACCTCACTCTATCTATCGCCCTCACTCTATCTATCTATCACCCTCACTCTATCTATCTATCTATCTATCTATCTATCGGCCTTTATCTATCTATCTATCTATCTTTCTATCTATCTATCTATCTATCTATCTATCTATCTATCTATCTATCTATCTATCTATCTATCTATCTACCGTCCTCACTCTATCTTTCGCCCTCACTCTCTATCTATCTATCTATCTATCTATCTATCTATCTATCTATCTATCTATCGCCCTCACTCTATCTATCTATCGCCTCACTCTATCTATCTATCGCCTCACTCTATCTATCTATCGCCCTCACTCTATCTATCTATCGCCCTCACACTATTTATCTATCGCCCTCACTCTATCTATCTATCGCCCTCACTCTATCTATCTATCTATCACCCTCACTCACTCTATCTATCGCCCTCACTCTATCTATCGCCCTCATTCTATCTATCGCCTCACTCTATCTATCCTGTAGAACTCCTGAGGCGTGAGCCGGGAGAGGTAGAGTCAGCTGGTGATTTAGCCCGCTTTTAAATCCTCGCTTAGCGCATAGCTCGAGTCAGGAGCATTATTAAGCTGGGGAAAATATTTTAAGCGCCGTTTTTTAAAAATTACTTCTTGTGTGTGTTATTTCCTTTATCTGATACTCAGACCTCTTACCTGGTGCAGAGGGTGGCAAGGGCTCCCTGCGGTGATTAGACACCAAAGGGAGGCATTCCCTACCAAGCAGCTACCCCGACGGACGCCATCTTGGTGGTCCAGGGTTAGCTCTCTAAACTTTGACTTTGGAGACAGATTTAAACAGGGCTGTCGAACGCGCAGCTGATGCGCGCAGCGGGCGCGCCCGCGGCTTGCCGAAGGTGCGCCAAAGGCAAGCCCGTCTGCGCCCGTCCACGCCTGGCCCGCGCCTAGCGCCATGAACCCTGCCGGTCACACTAGGGGGGGGCCACATAAGATGATATATAGCGCAGATACACTTAAAAAACTGAATGGGCTAGGGAGAAAACCCAATTGCATAGTTTTAAGTTTTAAATCTGGATAAGGACCTATCATCAAGCCTGTGTGCCTGTTCAGGCTGTCCGAGTGCGATCCCAGCCGAGCTAATGTCCCCCATTGAGGCCTTATCTCGAACAAATCTAGAAAAATATAAAGCAGAGGGGCATAATTTTGATTGCCTCCTTTTGAATGCCAGGTTGCTGGTAAAGCACAGCCTGGAATGTGCTCTGCTAATTCAGGAAGAAAATATTAAAATTGCTTTTGTGACCGAATCATGGACGGATGCGGCCTCAGGCCCAGATTTAGTTAATGCCACTCCCCCTGGTTACCTTAGTTTCACGAGAGATCGCCCACTGAGAAAAGGTGGGGGGTTGGCAGTAATATATAATAATTCCCTCAACGCCTTCTTTCACCCTTTAACTGTGGAAGGATGTGAAGCGGTAGCGTTTAACTTTACTCTAGGCAATCATCACTCATTTAAGGGCTGTTTAGTTTACAGACCCCTTGGTCCTAAAAATATCTTTCTGAGCTCGGTGGGAAGCATACTGGAGGAGGGTCTCTGCTCTAAGGACTTTACGGTCTTGGGGGATTTCAACTTCCATTTAGAAAACCTCTTGGACACAGACACCAACGCACTTATCGATCTGATGGATGGTGCTGAGCTTAAACAACTGGTTAGGGGTCCTACGCATAAGGCTGGTCATACCCTGGATTGGCTTTTTTCGAACCACCCTACTTTGGACTTTACTAAATCTATACTGGTCACTTGGACTGACCATAGGGCACTGTTATTTGCCATCTCAGTGCCAAAATCCCAGAGTGGGGGGTGTACGCCTAAAGTAGCCAGGATATGCAGGGCCTGGAACAAAGTCGAGGGTAGAGCACTGGAAGATCATCTGTTCTCCTCCAAGGAGCCCCTTCCATTAGAGGTGGAGGCGGCGGCTCTCGCCCATAATAGCTGGATTGAAAAAGCCTGCGACATCCTCGCCCCACCTAAACGGCGTCTCCTGGCCAGAGCCCAGCCCTCAGCACCCTCACTCTATCTATCACCTCACTCCATCTATCGCCCTCACTCTATCTATCACCCTCACTCTGTCTATCTATCTATCGCCCTCACTCTATCTATCTATCTATCGCCTCACTCTGTCTATCGCCATCACTCTATCTATCACCCTCACTCTATCTATCTATCGCCCTCACTCTATCTATCTATCGCCCTCACTCTATCTATCTATTGCCCTCACTCTATCTATCTATCTATCTATCTATCTATCTATCTATCTATCTATCTATCTATCTATCACCCTCTATCTATCTATCTATTGCCTTCACTCTATGTATCGCCCTCACTCTGTCTGTCTATCTATCTATCTGTCACTATCTATCTATCTATCTATCTATCTATCTATCTATCTATCTATCTATCACCCTCTATCTATCTATCTATCTATCGCCCTCACTCTATCTATCTTTCGCCTCACTCTATCTATCTTTCGCCTCACTCTATCTATCTATCGCCTCACTCTATCTATCTATCTATCTATCTATCTATCTATCTATCTATCTATCTATCTATCACTATCTATCTATCTATCTATCTATCTATCTATCTATCTATCTATCTATCTATCAGCCTCTATCTATCTATCGCCTCACTCTATCACCTCACTCTATCTATCTATCTATCTATCTATCTATCTATCTATCTATCTATCTATCTATCTATCTATCTATCTATCACCCTCTATCTATCTATCTATCTATCTATCTATCTATCTATCTATCTATCTATCTATCTATCTATCTATCGCCCTCACTCTATCTATCGCCTCACTCTATCTATCTATCGCCTCACTCTATCGCCCTCACTCTATCTATCTATCGCCCTCACACTATTTATCTATCGCCCTCACTCTATCTATCTATCTATCGCCCTCACTCTATCTATCTATCTATCACCCTCACTCACTCTATCTATCGCCCTCACTCTATCTAGCGCCCTCATTCTATCTATCGCCTCACTCTATCTATCCTGTAGAACTCCTGAGGCGTGAGACGGGAGAGGTAGAGTCAGCTGGTGATTTAGCCCGCTTTTAAATCCTCGCTTAGCACATAGCTCGAGTCAGGAGCATTATTAAGCTGGGGAAAATATTTTAAGCGCCGTTTTTTAAAAATTACTTCTTGTGTGTGTTATTTCCTTTATCTGATACTCAGACCTCTTACCTGGTGCAGAGAGTGACGAGGGCTCCCTGCGGTGATTAGACACCAAAGGGAGGCATTCCCTACCAAGCAGCTACCCCGACGGACGCCATCTTGGTGGTCCAGGGTTAGCTCTCTAAACTTTGACTTTGGAGACAGATTTAAACAGGGCTGTCGAACGCGCAGCTGATGCGCGCAGCGGGCGCGCCCGCGGCTTGCCGAAGGTGCGCCAAAGGCAAGCCAGTCTGCGCCCGTCCACGCCTGGCCCGCGCCTAGCGCCATGAACCCTGCTGGTCACACTAGGGGGGGGCCACATAAGATGATATATAGCGCAGATACACTTAAAAAACTGAATGGGCTAGGGAGAAAACCCAATTGCATAGTTTTAAGTTTTAAATCTGGATAAGGACCTATCATCAAGCCTGTGTGCCTGTTCAGGCTGTCCGAGTGCGATCCCAGCCGAGCTAATGTCCCCCATTGAGGCCTTATCTCGAACAAATCTAGGAAAATATAAAGCAGAGGGGCATAATTTTGATTGCCTCCTTTTGAATGCCAGGTTGCTGGTAAAGCACAGCCTGGAATGTGCTCTGCTAATTCAGGAAGAAAATATTAAAATTGCTTTTGTGACCGAATCATGGACGGATGCGGCCTCAGGCCCAGATTTAGTTAATGCCACTCCCCCTGGTTACCTTAGTTTCACGAGAGATCGCCCACTGAGAAAAGGTGGGGGGTTGGCCGTAATATATAATAATTCCCTCAACGCCTTCTTTCACCCTTTAACTGTGGAAGGATGTGAAGCGGTAGCGTTTAACTTTACTCTAGGCAATCATCACTCATTTAAGGGCTGTTTAGTTTACAGACCCCTTGGTCCTAAAAATATCTTTCTGAGCTCGGTGGGAAGCATACTGGAGGAGGGTCTCTGCTCTAAGGACTTTACGGTCTTGGGGGATTTCAACTTCCATTTAGAAAACCTCTTGGACACAGACACCAACGCACTTATCGATCTGATGGATGGTGCTGAGCTTAAACAACTGGTTAGGGGTCCTACGCATAAGGCTGGTCATACCCTGGATTGGCTTTTTTCGAACCACCCTACTTTGGACTTTACTAAATCTATACTGGTCACTTGGACTGACCATAGGGCACTGTTATTTGCCATCTCAGTGCCAAAATCCCAGAGTGGGGGGTGTCCGCCTAAAGTAGCCAGGATATGCAGGGCCTGGAACAAAGTCGAGGGTAGAGCACTGGAAGATCATCTGTTCTCCTCCAAGGAGCCCCTTCCATTAGAGGTGGAGGCGGCGGCTCTTGCCCATGCTAGCTGGATTGAAAAAGCCTGCGACATCCTCGCCCCACCTAAACGGCGTCTCCTGGCCAGAGCCCAGCCCTCAGCACCCTCACTCTATCTATCGCCTCACTCTATCTATCGCCCTCACTCTATCTATCACCCTCACTCTGTCTATCTATCTATCGCCCTCACTCTATCTATCTATCGCCTCACTCTGTCTATCGCCATCACTCTATCTATCACCCTCACTCTATCTATCTATCGCCCTCACTCTATCTATCTATCTACCTATCGCCCTCACTCTATCTATTGCCCTCACTCACTCTATCTATCCATCTATCTATCTATCTATCTATCTATCTATCTATCGCCCTAACTCTATCTATCTATCGCCTCACTCTATCTATCGCCCTCACTCTCTATCTATCTATCTATCTATCTATCTATCTATCTATCTATCTATCTATCTATCTATCGCCCTCACTCTATCTATCTATCGCCTCACTCTATCTATCTATCGCCTCACTCTATCTATCTATCGCCCTCACTCTATCTATCTATCGCCCTCACACTATCTATCTATCGCCCTCACTCTATCTATCTATCGCCCTCACTCTATCTATCTATCTATCACCCTCACTCACTCTATCTATCGCCTCACTCTATCTATCCTGTAGAACTCCTGAGGCGTGAGCCGGGAGAGGTAGAGTCAGCTGGTGATTTAGCCCGCTTTTAAATCCTCGCTTAGCACATAGCTCGAGTCAGGAGCATTATTAAGCTGGGGAAAATATTTTAAGCGCCGTTTTTTAAAAATTACTTCTTGTGTGTGTTATTTCCTTTATCTGATACTCAGACCTCTTACCTGGTGCAGAGGGTGGCAAGGGCTCCCTGCGGTGATTAGACACCAAAGGGAGGCATTCCCTACCAAGCAGCTACCCCGACGGACGCCATCTTGGTGGTCCAGGGTTAGCTCTCTAAACTTTGACTTTGGAGACAGATTTAAACAGGGCTGTCGAACGCGCAGCTGATGCGCGCAGCGGGCGCGCCCGCGGCTTGCCGAAGGTGCGCCAAAGGCAAGCCCGTCTGCGCCCGTCCACGCCTGGCCCGCGCCTAGCGCCATGAACCCTGCCGGTCACACTAGGGGGGGGCCACATAAGATGATATATAGCGCAGATACACTTAAAAAACTGAATGGGCTAGGGAGAAAACCCAATTGCATAGTTTTAAGTTTTAAATCTGGATAAGGACCTATCATCAAGCCTGTGTGCCTGTTCAGGCTGTCCGAGTGCGATCCCAGCCGAGCTAATGTCCCCCATTGAGGCCTTATCTCGAACAAATCTAGGAAAATATAAAGCAGAGGGGCATAATTTTGATTGCCTCCTTTTGAATGATAGGTTGCTGGTAAAGCACAGCCTGGAATGTGCTCTGCTAATTCAGGAAGAAAATATTAAAATTGCTTTTGTGACCGAATCATGGACGGATGCGGCCTCAGGCCCAGATTTAGTTAATGCCACTCCCCCTGGTTACCTTAGTTTCACGAGAGATCGCCCACTGAGAAAAGGTGGGGGGTTGGCAGTAATATATAATAATTCCCTCAACGCCTTCTTTCACCCTTTAACTGTGGAAGGATGTGAAGCGGTAGCGTTTAACTTTACTCTAGGCAATCATCACTCATTTAAGGGCTGTTTAGTTTACAGACCCCTTGGTCCTAAAAATATCTTTCTGAGCTCGGTGGGAAGCATACTGGAGGAGGGTCTCTGCTCTAAGGACTTTACGGTCTTGGGGGATTTCAACTTCCATTTAGAAAACCTCTTGGACACAGACACCAACGCACTTATCGATCTGATGGATGGTGCTGAGCTTAAACAACTGGTTAGGGGTCCTACGCATAAGGCTGGTCATACCCTGGATTGGCTTTTTTCGAACCACCCTACTTTGGACTTTACTAAATCTATACTGGTCACTTGGACTGACCATAGGGCACTGTTATTTGCCATCTCAGTGCCAAAATCCCAGAGTGGGGGGTGTACGCCTAAAGTAGCCAGGATATGCAGGGCCTGGAACAAAGTCGAGGGTAGAGCACTGGAAGATCATCTGTTCTCCTCCAAGGAGCCCCTTCCATTAGAGGTGGAGGCGGCGGCTCTCGCCCATAATAGCTGGATTGAAAAAGCCTGCGACATCCTCGCCCCACCTAAACGGCGTCTCCTGGCCAGAGCCCAGCCCTCAGCACCCTCACTCTATCTATCACCTCACTCCATCTATCGCCCTCACTCTATCTATCACCCTCACTCTGTCTATCTATCTATCGCCCTCACTCTATCTATCTATCTATCGCCTCACTCTGTCTATCGCCATCACTCTATCTATCACCCTCACTCTATCTATCTATCGCCCTCACTCTATCTATCTATCGCCCTCACTCTATCTATCTATTGCCCTCACTCTATCTATCTATCTATCTATCTATCTATCTATCTATCTATCTATCTATCTATCACCCTCTATCTATCTATCTATTGCCTTCACTCTATGTATCGCCCTCACTCTGTCTGTCTATCTATCTATCTGTCACTATCTATCTATCTATCTATCTATCTATCTATCTATCTATCTATCTATCTATCACCCTCTATCTATCTATCTATCTATCGCCCTCACTCTATCTATCTTTCGCCTCACTCTATCTATCTTTCGCCTCACTCCATCTATCTATCGCCTCACTCTATCTATCTATCTATCTATCTATCTATCTATCACTATCTATCTATCTATCTATCTATCTATCTATCTATCTATCTATCTATCAGCCTCTATCTATCTATCGCCTCACTCTATCACCTCACTCTATCTATCTATCTATCTATCTATCTATCTATCTATCTATCTATCTATCTATCACCCTCTATCTATCTATCTATCTATCTATCTATCTATCTATCTATCTATCTATCTATCTATCTATCGCCCTCACTCTATCTATCGCCTCACTCTATCTATCTATCGCCTCACTCTATCTATCGCCCTCACTCTATCTATCTATCGCCCTCACACTATTTATCTATCGCCCTCACTCTATCTATCTATCTATCGCCCTCACTCTATCTATCTATCTATCACCCTCACTCACTCTATCTATCGCCCTCACTCTATCTAGCGCCCTCATTCTATCTATCGCCTCACTCTATCTATCCTGTAGAACTCCTGAGGCGTGAGACGGGAGAGGTAGAGTCAGCTGGTGATTTAGCCCGCTTTTAAATCCTCGCTTAGCACATAGCTCGAGTCAGGAGCATTATTAAGCTGGGGAAAATATTTTAAGCGCCGTTTTTTAAAAATTACTTCTTGTGTGTGTTATTTCCTTTATCTGATACTCAGACCTCTTACCTGGTGCAGAGAGTGACGAGGGTTCCCTGCGGTGATTAGACACCAAAGGGAGGCATTCCCTACCAAGCAGCTACCCCGACGGACGCCATCTTGGTGGTCCAGGGTTAGCTCTCTAAACTTTGACTTTGGAGACAGATTTAAACAGGGCTGTCGAACGCGCAGCTGATGCGCGCAGCGGGCGCGCCCGCGGCTTGCCGAAGGTGCGCCAAAGGCAAGCCAGTCTGCGCCCGTCCACGCCTGGCCCGCGCCTAGCGCCATGAACCCTGCTGGTCACACTAGGGGGGGGCCACATAAGATGATATATAGCGCAGATACACTTAAAAAACTGAATGGGCTAGGGAGAAAACCCAATTGCATAGTTTTAAGTTTTAAATCTGGATAAGGACCTATCATCAAGCCTGTGTGCCTGTTCAGGCTGTCCGAGTGCGATCCCAGCCGAGCTAATGTCCCCCATTGAGGCCTTATCTCGAACAAATCTAGGAAAATATAAAGCAGAGGGGCATAATTTTGATTGCCTCCTTTTGAATGCCAGGTTGCTGGTAAAGCACAGCCTGGAATGTGCTCTGCTAATTCAGGAAGAAAATATTAAAATTGCTTTTGTGACCGAATCATGGACGGATGCGGCCTCAGGCCCAGATTTAGTTAATGCCACTCCCCCTGGTTACCTTAGTTTCACGAGAGATCGCCCACTGAGAAAAGGTGGGGGGTTGGCCGTAATATATAATAATTCCCTCAACGCCTTCTTTCACCCTTTAACTGTGGAAGGATGTGAAGCGGTAGCGTTTAACTTTACTCTAGGCAATCATCACTCATTTAAGGGCTGTTTAGTTTACAGACCCCTTGGTCCTAAAAATATCTTTCTGAGCTCGGTGGGAAGCATACTGGAGGAGGGTCTCTGCTCTAAGGACTTTACGGTCTTGGGGGATTTCAACTTCCATTTAGAAAACCTCTTGGACACAGACACCAACGCACTTATCGATCTGATGGATGGTGCTGAGCTTAAACAACTGGTTAGGGGTCCTACGCATAAGGCTGGTCATACCCTGGATTGGCTTTTTTCGAACCACCCTACTTTGGACTTTACTAAATCTATACTGGTCACTTGGACTGACCATAGGGCACTGTTATTTGCCATCTCAGTGCCAAAATCCCAGAGTGGGGGGTGTCCGCCTAAAGTAGCCAGGATATGCAGGGCCTGGAACAAAGTCGAGGGTAGAGCACTGGAAGATCATCTGTTCTCCTCCGAGGAGCCCCTTCCATTAGAGGTGGAGGCGGCGGCTCTCGCCCATGCTAGCTGGATTGAAAAAGCCTGCGACATCCTCGCCCCACCTAAACGGCGTCTCCTGGCCAGAGCCCAGCCCTCAGCACCCTCACTCTATCTATCGCCTCACTCTATCTATCGCCCTCACTCTATCTATCACCCTCACTCTGTCTATCACCCTCACTCTGTCTATCTATCTATCGCCCTCACTCTATCTATCTATCTATCGCCTCACTCTGTCTATCGCCATCACTCTATCTATCACCCTCACTCTATCTATCTATCGCCCTCACTCTATCTATCTATCTACCTATCGCCCTCACTCTATCTATTGCCCTCACTCTATCTATCTATCATCTATCTATCTATCTATCTATCACCCTCTATCTATCTATCTATTGCCTTCACTCTATGTATCGCCCTCACTCTGTCTGTCTATCTATCTGTCACTATCTATCTATCTATCTATCTATCTATCTATCTATCACCCTCTATCTATCTATCTATCACCCTCTATCTATCTATCTATCTATCTAT